>NC_047075.1:3102221-3766583 GCF_902459465.1 Asterias rubens
GAAATATTGCAAAAAACAATTGTAAATGATTACTCTTCCAATGATGATAACTGTAACTATTAAAGACAATGGACACTATTGGTAGTTGTCAAAGACCAGTCTTCTCACTTGGTGTATCTCAACATATGCATAAAATAACAAACCTGTAAAAATTTGAGCTCAATTGGTCGTTGAAGTTGAAAGATAATATTGAAAGAAAAAATACCCTTGTCACACAAATTGTGTGCGTTTAGATGGTTGATTCTGAGACCTCAAATTCTACATGTTATTCCGAGGTCTCAAAATCAAATTCGTGGAAAATTACTTCTTTCTCGAAAACTATGTCACTTCAGAGGGACCGTTTCTCACCATACTCACAATGTTTTACACTACCAACCTCTCCCCATTACTCGTTACCAAGTGAGGTTTTATGATAATAATTATTTTGAGTAATTACCAATAGTGTCCACTGCCTTTAAGTCTCAGACACAAGTCCCCAACAAAACCAAATAAAACAACTTCTTGTGTTCTTTGTTTCAATGCATTTTAATTTGATTTTAATTGCTAATAATCAATGTGTATTTTTGGCCTACTGTTAATGATTGCAATGTTTAATATGTTATGTATTTTAGATTTTAGACCAAACAGTATTTTAATAATACGTCAGGAATTCTAGTTTATTATTACTCTTATTATTATTATTATTTCATTTTATCACAGCATGCAAAAGAAAGATCTCATTTTCCTTTGTGCCGGTAACTCCTCGAGCCGGGCTACGTCCCTTAGCCTTAGATCTCAAGGGTCTTTCTCAGGATCCTTGCTGTTCCCAAAAGCGCTGCCTTCTGTAATAGATCTACCCTCACATTTGTCCCTATTTCATCTAGATGTTTCCCCAGTGCTTTGGGAATGGTGCCAAGTGCTCCAACCACCACGGTTATTAACCACCACGGTTATTATTATGATTATTATTATTATTATTATTATTATTATTATTATTATTATTATTATTATTATTATTATTATTATTATTATTATTATTATTATTATTATTATTATTATTATTATTATTATTATTATTATTATTAGTATTATTATTATTATTATTATTATTATTATTATTATTATTATTATTATTATTATTATTATTATTATTATTATTTTCTGTATAAATAAACATGTACATACTAAGAGCCTTGAGTACCTTGTTTGGTAGATACGTGCACTATTTAATGACTTCGATAAATAATATATTATTATTGTTACTTTTATTTTGTTTGAGGATTCAGGTGGCTCTTTTCTGAGGCAGTGCGTTGGGGAATCTTTAACTTACCAAGGCTTGTGCCATACGTGTGATCTCTAGAGGGGCCACTGTTGATGTCCTCTGTCGTACCGCTCCACCGTGTCCAGTCCAGCTCATCTGTAGTGGACTCCACCCAGCCACAAAGATCGGTCTCAAAATCACAACGCTTGAAACCAGTCGCATCTGTGGAGTTGAACGATTAATAGAAAACTGTCACGTTGGTATGTGGAGATCGCAGAATGAGTCCAAACTTATTATTTGGGGTTTGCATCAAGCGTGGCTCATGGCGTGCTGTGGCCGGGGGGGGTTAAAGGAACACGTTGCCTTGGATTGGACGAGTTGGTCTAACAAAAGCGTTTGAAACCGTTTGTTATAAAATGCATATGGTTGGAAAGATGTTTTAAAAGTAGAATACAATGATCCACACAAATGTGCCTCGAAATTGCGTGGTTTTCCTTTTGCTTTGCGAACTAACACGGTCGGCCATTTATGGGAGCCAACAATTTGACTTTTGTGACTTTTCTCTCATTGATACTTCCAGACACGGACCTCCGGCTCGGTTCATTAAAAGCGTAAGCCACCAACTATTAATAAATACCTTTTAACGAAATAAAGAGCTAAAATTGTCCAAAGTTTGTGACTTTTCTTTAGCTGATACTTCCAGACATGTTCAGGGGCCATATTTTAGCTTTTGATGGTTCCCGTCTGTTTCGTATGTTTATCATGTTACTAATACTTTGAGACCAGTGACTTCTTAAAAGAATGGTCTGGTAAGAGCCCTCATTAGGGTCAAAGGAGGCAAATGATTGGACGATAGCTGTTTTGTTTTTGTTTTTTTCTGGATGGTCAACCCATCCCGTTATTTCTACACTCACCGCAGAAAAACTCCAGCTCATCCGACCTATCGCCACAATCGTCGGCCAAGTCACACGCATCGGTGCTAGGAATACAAGCGTCATTATCGCATAAGAGCTTTGAAGGGGGGCAGGCAATCTCGGGCAGCGGGAGCTCACAGTCAAAGAAGTCCAAGTCATCAATAGCGATCATTCCCTGGTACTGTTCAGACCGTGACTTGGAAAAACGAAGCTGTTGACGGGTGGGGAAAAAAATGTATTTATTGTACTAAATATTTTCAAGGCATGAAACCTTTCTCAAGCATCTGAAAGCAAACAACTCTATGCAACAAGAGTGTTTTTTTTCTCACATTGTTTGTTTGCAACTTTGATGACCAATTGAGCTCAAAATTTTAAAGGTTTGTTATTTTAAGCATATGTTGTTGGGCTACACCAAGTGATAATATTGGTCTTTGAAAATCACCAAACGTGTACAGTGCCTGAACAAATTTACATCACAAGGCCGAACTGCCACATCAAAAAACTTAACTGAATTAGGTTATCAACTTTGTGCTTAATTACTTTTTGGGCTGGTAACCTTAATCTGGTAAGCATAATTTTGTTGTGCTTAGCTACTTTTTGTGCTCAAGCAGCTCTATGAAATTGGGCCAAGCGCTCCAGTCCTAAACCACTCGCCACAACACGCATCAAGTACCTTGAATGCCTCCTAATTACCGATCCCAATTACAGCCTGCTGCCACCGTTCTCCCTGCAACAGTCTCTTTAAGTTGTGCTTAGCTACTTTTTGTGCTTAACCAGTTCTATGAAATTGGGCCAAGAGCTTGAGTCTTAAATACCTTGAATGCCTCCTGTCTCCGACCGATCCCAACTACAGCCTGCTGCCACCGTTCTCCCTGCGACAGTCTCTTCTGCCACAGCAACACCTCGTCCTTCGTCACCTGGTCGTCTAGGAACAGGCTCAGCTCCCCTGGCAACGTCCCCGCCATGTAGTAGAAGAACCTGATCTTGCAGTTTGTGTCGGCGCTGTAGAATATCGGCCCTGTTATTTCGGCAATCTGGGATTCGGTGATAGCCCCGTACGCTGCAATGTACATGTACTTCCCTGAAATATAAAAGGAGTAAGTATAAAGTAAAAGAACAGATTTACGAAGACACTCCACCAATCTCAGTTACTTTTGCGCAAGGCAGAGCACGCTTTGCATGCGGATTTTGCACCTACTGAACACTTCATTTCACAATAAGAACAACAGGTTCTGGAACACATACCTTGTAAAATCCCAGTCCGGTGTGGCGGTTTCAACTTTCCGCCGTGTTCAGTTTTCCGAATGACAAAATACGGTAACATTACGTCATGCGATGCCTGCGCACAGCAGACGAAAGTAGTCCCTTTTTAGTGCCGTACTGAGTCATCCGTGTTACTCTCCTGTAGCTGTCATGGCGGCGTCCACGAGTACAACGAACGGCGAACGCGTGTATCGTTATGATGAGAGAATTTGGTGTGAAGACCAAGCAAATTAAGCAGTGTGACCTGCTTAAAGTTGTACGCATGAATACGAGTAAAGATGGGGCAAGAGAATGTGACTAAACAGAAAAGAATCGTAATAGAAACAATTTGGGGTCACTGAGAGAACTACAGTAGTTGCCAGGGTACTCGCGGCGGTATTTTTGTCTGACAACGTCACCCGGAAAGCTAAAACTGTTCAAAAAACGAATGTCCGGCTGCGGGGGGGGGGGGGGGGGGGGGGGGGGGGGGGGGGGGGGGGGGGGGGGGGGGGGGGGGGGGGGTGGCGGGAAGGAGAAGAATTTACCTTGATCTGTCCCCAAAGTATGATCCTCCCTGGGTGCGGCATTGGGCGTGGCTTTAGTGTCGCTCCCTGATGCTCTATGCCAATCAAAATTATCCACAATCGTCTCGGCGAAGAAACACGAGTCAGTCTCAAAGTCACAAGAGGACGCTGCAAGATGTCATCAAACAAGTAGTTATTATTGGCACTGGATACAATTGGTAATTGCTCAAAAATAATTGTTAGCATAAAAACTTACTTGTAAGGGATCAATGTTGATAGTAAAAAAACATTGTGAGAAACGACTCCCTCTGAAGTAACATCGTGTTCGAGAACGAAGTAATTTCTCACTAAAATATTTGAATTGATTTCGAGACCTCAGAATTACATTTGGAGGTCTCGAAATCAAGCATCTGAAAGCACACAACTTCGTGTGACAATGGTGTTTTTTCTTCCATTATTATCTCGCAACTTCGACCACCAATCGAGTTCAAACTTTCACAGGCTTGTTATTTTGTGCATATGTTGAGATACACCAAGTGAGAAAACTGGTCTTTGACAATTACTAAAGGTGTCCAGTGTCTTTAGATGAAATTAGTCATTGTGGATATCTCTTTCGTACTTACGACAAGTTTTCTCGTCTGAAGCATCAGGACAGTCTGCTGTGAAGTCGCAGACGTTATCGCTGCCGGTGCAGCTCACGCCGTCGTAGCACGAGAACTGATTCCTGCGACAGTGTGATGGAATGGTCGTCCCTACAACTAATACATTTTTGAAACAAAAATTAAGTGTGCTTTTGGTTTTTGAACCATTCATTTTCATTTCATTTCTTTTTAATGTGAAGAGGTAGTTGATTACAGAGATGTGGTGCCGCAACCAAAAAAGATCTGATAGTTGATGTGAAAGAAATATTTTTTTTAAAGAATTCCCTTCAAAGTACATTAATATGCTTTAGATCTTTTATGCCCCATAACATTTGGATGTGAGAAACCTTCTCAAAACTTGGTGTTCTAGTTGGTACGATACTGCATTAGAATTGCAAAGGTCGTGGGTTCGAATCCCAACCGAGTAATATGAAGTTTTTTTCACAGGACTTGGGGAAAGTATACAGTGCTAAACACACATCGGTGTATATGGGTAAAAACCAGAATTGAATATTTTTTATCCCCGATGCAAATTTAACATCTATTAAATCATTTGCAGTTTCGAACTACCTCTAGCCACCAAGCAATCTCGGTGGTGTAGTTGGTATGACATTGCTCTAGATTTGAAAAGGTTGTCGATACAAATCCCACCCCAGGTAATATGCCTGTGATTTTTTCCACAAAACTCGGGTAAGTACTGAGTATAAAAATGCTAAACACACATCGGTGTATGTATATGGGTAAACACCCAAAATGAATATTCTTCTCAAAACAATTTTGGACATTTCCTACAAGGTTACCTGGTGCTGGGGTAGTAATGACAGGGAGTGGAGTGGACGTCTTCCTGCATGCCGACGTAAACGAGACGTCATCAATGGCAATGCCGCCCTCTACTGTCAGACTCATCACACCTTCAATGATGACCTGCGACAATAAAGGAATCCATTGAGCTCTATAAGATCAAATTTAAAATTTTCTTGCACATCGCACTTTTCAGAGGATACTTTCCTCGACCTAATTTCAGAGCGCTGCTTAGGGGTCAACTTCGTGCTTACTGTGCAACTTCCATTTCATAGCGCTTCTCACCGTAAGCCTAGAAAAGGCATGCTAACCTTCCGGTGCTTACTGCACGAAAATAACTGACATCACAATGCAAATCCACGGTAAACACGCAATATGGCCGACCAGTTATTCTGCTAACCTGTGAAATACTCTAAGGCTTAAGCAAATTTTTCTGCTACAGTAAGCACACAAATTTGCTTACCGTTAAGCAGCACTATATAATTGGGCCCAGGTCACCTCGGACACAGTTTGTTAGACGGCAGGACTTGTAATCACAAGATTATTGGTTCGAATCCTACCCAGCCTACTGCAATGACTAGAACAAGTATTGTCTTCATGGACAGCTCCAGCTGGTCATTATCAACCGTTTAAACACCCCCACGTGATGCGCTCTCCACAAATAGGAATAGCAAAACTGTCTGAGGTATTTATATTTAACTGTTTACAACAACAACTTACCATGAAGTCAACAAGGCTCGATAGTTCTATTTCTTGGCGAGTCCAGTAGTTTTGCCTTCCCTCCGTGCCCCAGATCAGCGTCATGGGGCCGTTGATTTCCGTCATTGTGTAAACGTTCAGAGTGCCGACAAGTTCACTACGCATGTGGTAGAAAAAGCGCAACTGGAGAGAAAACAAACTAATTGATAAACAACACGTGCTAGCTGGCAAAGACGGCCGAATGTTAGTAAAATATTCAATAAGCCTTTTTGAGGTATGGCGGACGTGATTAGAAGTGTACTGTATGGTTTGGGTGTACAGGTGTGTACACACAACTTTACCCAAACCTTATAGTGTTGTAGATATGTGTCCGCCATATCTCAAAAAGGCTAATATTATAGTCTTGGGTCAAAATTCTACACTTCGGCAAACTTCCAATTAAAGACACTGGACACTATTGGTAACTGTCAAAGAACACCAGTCTTCTCACTTGTATCTCAACATATGCATCAAATAACAAACCTGTGAAAATTTGAGCTCAATCTGTCATCAAAGTTGGGAGATAATAGTGAAAGAAAAAACACCCGTGTCACACGAAGTTGTGTGCTTTCAGATGCTTGATTTCGAGACCTTCTTTCTCGAAAACTACTCCAATTTAGAAGGAGCTGTTTCTTACAATGTTTTATACTACCAACCTATCCCCATTAGCCGTTACCAAGTAAGGTTGTGTTCTAATATTTATTTTGAGTAATTACAAATAGTATCCACTGCCTTTAAATAAAATACCTCCCATGATTGGCTGCTGTGTTGCAAATTTGAATACTTGTAATAATAATTATAATAATAATAACCGTATTTATAACGCGCCTTTTGCCAAAGGATACAAAGCGCCAGGTATTATTACTGCAAGGAGTGGGGCGAATTTTGAGATATAAGACCTAATCATTAAGCACCATGTAATGGTTTACAAGGTGCTGTGGCGCAATATGCTGCCAATCCAGCCAGGAACACCGGGGCCAACCCCTTCTCTTTTCGATAAGTGCACTGGGTTCTTTTACATGCGTTTACACAACACATGGGACCAACGGCTTTACGTCCCATCCGAAGGACGAAGCAATGGTTATGTGTCTTGCTTAAGGACACAAGTGTCACGGCTGTCACTTGTGTGAAATACAATCTGTTTTTATTATATTTTCACAGCAGGGCAAAACCAACCTCGTTCCCAGGGGTGATTGATCTCGCCGCGCCATTTTTCCCAGCATGCCTTGCTCGATCATAACCCCTGGAAGTGTAACTCCAAAATATCCAAATATAAGGGATATAACAATTAGTGCTGTGTAGTTGATCCGTTCTGTGTTGGGCGTTAGTCGCGCACACGCTGGATGCGCTGTGTGTAATAAAAGTCATAAACTTCCCTTGGCATTCAATGTTGCGTGACAAAAAACGTGAATATGTACATCTTTATACGCACGTGTTTCGGGGTATAGAGCTTTTTGAAGATGCACCGCCTTTCATATTTTGCGCTTATAGCCAATCAAAGACACGGATCGGAGTTTCCCTTTGAGGGGTTAGAGATGTACGCAGAGCTAGCGTGATATGGCGCGCTGCCCATGGTAGCGAGGTTGGGGTAAAACTTACCAAGCACCCATCTACTACAAGAACATCTCGTAAGGTGAAGGAGGCAAGCTGGGCTTTATCTCTCGGCAGAGTGGACGAACTTGTCTCTGTGTAGAGGTAGTAACCTAGATAAGGATAAAAACAAACAAAATTAAAACTTTAAAATATTTAATCAATGTGAATTAAAGGCAGTGGACACTATTGGTAATTACTCAAAATAATTATTAGCATTAAACCTTATTTGGTGACGAGTAATGGGGAGAGGTTGATGGTATAAAACATTGTGAGAAAGGGCTCCCTCTGAAGTGACATAGTTTTCGAGAAAGAAGTAATTTTCAACGAACTTGATTTCAAGACCTCAGAATTAGATTTTGAGGTCCCCAAATCAAGCATCTGAAAGCACACAACTTCGTTTGACAAGGGTGCTTTTTCTTCCATTATTCTCTCGCAACTTCGACGACCAGTTGAGTTCTAATTTTCACAGGTTCGTTATGTTGTGCATATGCTGAGATACACTAAGTGAGAAGACTGGTCTTTGACAATTACCAATAGTGTCCAGTGTCTTTAACAACATCTTACCGTTGGATGCGAGGGTGGTGTGATCGGTACTTGGCCTGTCTGATCCTGTCGCCCCCTGGCCTCGAGTCCAGTCAAAATCATCATCAAGGGTCACTTGTATCCAAATAGTGGGGCACAGATCAGATTCAAAATCACACATGGAATAGCCCCCTAAAATGAGAAAGCAAAACATTATCATTATTTCATTTGTCTCCACAAGTTTGATTAAAAGGGATATTTTTTGATTAAAAGTGTCGTGGCCGAGCGGATAAGAGCACCGAATTCAAGCTCTGATGCTTCTGTTCAGCAGAGTGTGGGTTCGAATCCCGGTCATGACACTTGTGTCCCTGAGCAAGACACTTAACTATAATTGCTTCTCTCCACCCAGGGGTAAGTGGGTACCTGTGAGGGCAGAGATGGTTCTTGTGATTGATTTAGCCGAGTAGCGCATATTAATGTTGCACAGGCTGCATACTCTCCACCAGGGAGTTGAGATGGTTTAAGGAGTGAATTAAGGCCCAGTGACCAGGGGTAATAATGTGAAGCGCTTTGGGACGCCCTCCGGGTGTGAAAAGCGCTATATAAAAACGGGTTATTATTATTATTATTATATTTTTTTATTTTATGCAAGTCGCCAGACACACAAGGCCTGAAGGCCACTTCAAGGTGTGGGCTACAATTATCGGTTGAAAGCAGAGAAATCCGGGAACAAACCAACTTACTTGAAGTACACGTAGAAACACCCTCGTCACTGGAATCGCAGCAGTCTTTCTGAAAGTCGCACTCTCTAGACAGTGGGATACACTGACCGGAGGAGCATTGCGACTCCATTGGCCCACAGATGAATTCAGGCTCAGAGGGGGCACAATCTGCGAACCGGACATCATCAATAGCAAAGCCGCCGTCGGACGGGTTGCTCTGCGTGTTTTGAGCAGAGATGATTATCTGTGGATGAATAATTCATAAGGATGTTCGAATATTTATGAGGTTGTTTGAATGTGTCACTATGCTTGTGAGTATTCAAATATATTTGGTTTACCCTACTTAGGCAAAGCCGCCATCGGACGGGTTGCTCTGCGTGTCTTGAGCAGCGATGATTATCTATGTATGAGTATAATATCAAATTTAATATCAAAGTCTTTTATGGTCCAGTAATCCTTCCTTTCATACTAAACATCCTTTGTCCTCGCCACTTTACTCCTATTGGTTCATAGCCACCAATTGTTTTTGAAATAGAAACTTTGATTGGCTGTTATTTTCACGCTTCTTTCTGGATCCTTCCCTTAATCCCTTTCCCCTCTCTTTTTCTATAAATGGATATGTATTTGTTTGTTCTTGTTTTATGCCTCTGAAGAAGGTCCGGTTTGGATCGAAAGCTAAGGCCATCTACCCTATTTATTGTTATAATATCAAAGTCTTATATAGCGCACGTATCTACCAACAAGGTACTCAAGGCGCTGAGATACATTTATACAGGGGTGAAGTTATGAATTCTGAGACCCAAATATGTAGCACCTTATGAGAGTTTACAATGTGCTAAACCGCATTCAGCAGCCACAGCCAGGAACACCGGGGCGAACCCCTTTGCTTTTCGATAAGAGCACTGGGTTCTTTTACATGCGTTACACAACAAATGGGACCAACAGCTTTAGGTCCCATCCAAAGAACGAAGCAATGGTAAAGTGTCTTGCTCAAGGACACAAGTGTCACGGCTGGGGATTCGAACCCACACTCTGCTGATCAGAAACACCAGAGTTTGAATTCGGTGCTCTTAACCGCTCGGCCATAACACTACAGGAGATGAGATTTTTAAATTATTCATGATGCTTGGTTTATTTTTGGTGTTTAAAAAAACGCATACATGGCGGCCAAAAAAGTAGAATTGCGGATACATATATACACAAATAAAAGGACTACTTTCCTAGTGAACAATCAATGGTACATGTAATATGCCCCTGTAAGAGGTAATATTGAGTTGGTCAGGTTGGTGAAATGTTTTATTTTTTTTTTTTATGCAAGTCGCCCAAAACAAGGCTAAAAGCCACTCTAGGTTAAGGGCTACAAGGAAGAAAACATAGACATGCAGAAACTCAGTGGAGCTGAAGGTAGGAATTGGCATTCCTCTTAAAAGATGGCAGATCATAGGAAGAAGGGAAACATGCACCAGGCAAGGAGTTCCAAAGAGATGCAGTACGAGGGAAAAAGCTACTGGAGTAGCTCTTTGTTCTACATCTCGGCACATCCACAGTATAAGGATGAGAAGAAGCAGAAAGCCTGGTCTCGCGCTCAAACACCCTGACAGGAGGAACAAGTAATGGGGTCTTTCTTCACCTTCCACCTCGGAAGACAGACATTTTGAATCTCACGGGGAGCACTTTGTGGATTGGGTTTTCAGTCCCTACCTGACTGCGTTGATTTTCCAGGGAATAATTCTCTGGGGTTTTCCTCCCACACCTAAAACTGAAACTACCTTCCTTGTCTTCTCTCTATTTGGGTTCTTGGCTAGTACAGTGATTAAGTTCGCTTTTCTGAGAGTCCTTGACATCACAACCAGAACAATGGAAATCAAATCAAGTTAAAGGCAGTGGACACTATTGGTAGTTACTCAAAATAACTATTAGCATAAAACCTTACTTGGTTATGAGTAATGGGGAGCTGCTGATAGTATAAAACACTGTGAGAAATGGCTCCCTTCTGAAGTAACGTAGTTTTCGAGAAAGTAGTAATTTTCCACGAATTGGATTTCGAGACCTCAGATTTAGAATTTGAGGTCTTGAAAATCAAGCATCTGAAAGCACACAACTTCGTGGGACAAGGGTGTTTTTTCTTTCAGTATTATCTCGCAACTTCAACAGCTGATTAAGCTCAATTTACACAGGTTTGTTATTTTATGTTAATGTTAAGGTACACCAAGTGAGAAGACTGGTGTTTGACAATTACCGATAGTGTCCACTGTCTTTAAATAACATCTTAAGAACTACATGTATGTTTCCCCTCCTCACCTGAAAGTCAGTGGCGCATGCGTCCACCGCAAAATCCTCAAATATCCAGTCATTCCTGTTGTCGATATCGTCGCCGATCATAAAAAGTTTCCGTTCCGATCCTCCCGTCCGCAGAATCAGCTCGAGGTCGCCAAACTCCAGTCCGAAGATGTGATACCAAAGACTGATCTTACACGTGCGGCCACAGAGGGCAAAGGTCGGGCTGATGACGCGGGCTCGTGAGTTCCGGCCGGGTGAGATTATTCCGTCCACGTATATGTAATGACCTTTCGAGAGAGAAGAGAGATTGCATTGGTTTTTGAGGTATTGGTTTCATGGAGTATCAATACAGTTTGTGGTAACACCATGTATAATAATGGACCCTTTTCATGAAATATGTAAATATGTAAACTAACATTTTGATTGGCAAAAATGAGGGAACGTTGCGCTGTTTTGTACATGGCTAATGGCTGCGTGGCACAGACGCGATGCATCTGCTCAGTGCACAACTCTATGGCGTTTGCCAACCAACAGGGTCTGTACGCATGCGTGAATGAAATTAGCATGTTTCATGAAAAGGGTTAATTAAGGCATGTGGTGGCCGAGCAGGTTAGAGCACCGGATTCAAGCTCTGGTGTTTCTGATCAGCAAAGTGTGGGTTCGAGTCCCGGTCATCACCTGGTCATGACACTTGTGTCCTTGACCAAGATGCTTTTCTCTTTTTTTTTTACCAAGGGGTATAAATGGGTAGCTGCAAGAGTAGAGGTTGACATTGTGTATGAACAAGTACAGTTGCCCATAACAAGTTGTATACTCCCCAGGGAACTGAGATAGATTTAAGAAATGTTTTTTTAAAACTGTTATGCAAGTGGCCAGACACACAAGGACGGAGGTGTGGGCTCCAAATCAACTAGGGATCACGCCACCTACGTATTTCTGGGGCTTAAACAGGGTTAACCCCCCTTACAGTCGATAAGGATGAAGGCTTGGGTATCATCCAACAGAAGCATGGCTGGTAGAGCAGAAAGAACTACCTCCCCAACTTTTACGAAGCAATCATGGTTAAGTGTTTTGCTAAAAAGACACGTCACGACCAGGACTCCCACAATCTGCTGATCAAACACCAGAGCTTCAACAGGGTTTCCCAATACCAGTGGCATGTCGTCATGGCCAAGTGGTTAAGAGCACCAGATTCAAGCTCTTGTGTTTGATCAGCATAGTGTGGGTTTGAATCCCGGTCGTGACACTTGCTACGTAAAATTGGGGAGGTAGTGCTTTCTGCTCTACCGGCCAGGCTTCGGACTGATGATACCCAAGCCTACATCCGTATGGACTGTAAAAGGGGTAACCCTGTTGCAGCCAAAGGAGTAGGTGGCAACGGCCTCTGGAAAAAAAATAATTGCAGCCCACAACTTGAAATTGCCTTCAGGCCTTGTGTGACTGGCGACTTGCATAAAAAAAATAAAAAAAATTAAAAAAATAAAAATTTTAAAAATACTTTCGCCGTAAATGTTTTGATTCTTGAAAGACTCACCAGTGAAGCTATCTAGAGTGTGGTCTTCTCTTGGACCATCAAAGCCGTCTGGTTCCTGACCTCCAACGCGTAAACTCCAATCAAAATCATCTGTTGTGTCTTGGATCCAGTAGCACAGACCATTCTCAAAATTGCAAGTCTTGGCTGAAAAAAGGGCGGGAAATTTAAGATATTTATACAATGTCTGAAAACATTACCGTAGTGGTTTATTGTTTGATATTTTAATAAAACGTTAAGGTGATCCCCTCACAAGGGCGCTTCACCAGGTTGTATCGAAAACTGGCTGTACATCATAGAGTTATATATAATAACTAGCGGGTGCACTGGCCTATATACGTGGCCCCGGCATGCGCGCAGGCGGCCATTTTCTAAGTTGACAAAACAGGCATCGCACAGCATGTGTTTGTGCTGCCATTTTGTAAGTTGACAAAAAAGCATCGCGTAGTGTCAATAAACACAAACTCCAGTGTGTGTTTCATATTCAACGCGTGCACAGAGTGGCGCGCGCGTGTCTCCTTGCGGTCCCGTCGCGTTTGTGCAAGAAGCATCACCATTGCGCCCTCTAGTTCTTATATATAGCTCTATGCTGTACATGTATATGGCTTTGAGAGAAATAACTCCCTCTGAAGTAACGACAACCTAGTTTTGAGGAAAGAGGTAATTTCTCACTAAAATATTGGAATCTGAGAAAGACTTCAGGGCTCATCAGGCATCTGGAAATTAAACAAGGATGTTTTTTCTTTCATTGTTTTTTTCCAACTTTGATGACCAATGCATGGAAGGGAGCCCAAATTTTCACAGATTTGTTATTTTATGCATTTATATACATACATGTATATGTTAAGATGTTGAAAACAAGTAATTGTTGTTCCTTGCTAAAATCTTTGTGATCGAATTTTGACTCACGACAATTGAACTCGTCAGAGGCATCTGGACAATCTTCGCGGAAATCACAGAATTTTTCCGTTGCGAGGCAAGTCATATCGTTGCATCTCCTTTCAGTTGGTGTACAGTCAGGAATTGGAGTAGTCAAACCTTGCAAAAAGGAAAAAAAAAAATTTTCTACTTTACTAATAAGCACAAACATGAGAATTTACTATAAATAAATTATAAACTTGGGGTTTATAGGATGTGAGGCTACGTCACTTCAGAGGGAGCCGTTCCTCACAAAGTTTTATACTATCAACCTCTCCCAATTACTAGCTACCAAGTAAGGTTTTATGCTAATAATTATTTTGAGTAATTACCAATAGTGTCCACTGTCCAAGTTGCTGATGTATTCTGATGACCAAGTGCATTGACCTAAATTTAATCATGGATCAAACTTTTAGCTTTCAGCTTGAAATATTTTTCAAAAAACTTACCGTTAGTTCCAGCAATGTGGAGAACCATCCAAAACAAAGTTATCCTGAAATCCATCATTCTCTCTTTTAAATATTAAACGAGGAAAAACTTAAATCATTTTCGTGAAAACTCTGACTGCATGCACAAAAACCCAAGTTTTGCAAACGGGTTGTTGGAGCTTAGGGTGATCGTTGGGGGTTGATCAAGCCGGGTACAAGGATTCTAAATCTGTCCCTGTGTGTGTGTGTTTTTGTTTAAGGTTATACAAGCAGTCCACGATGATTTAGCAGGGGAGGGGGATTATTCAAACTGATAGCAGTTGATAGGGGTGTAACAGCCACACTAAAATAAAATTCTGTTTCTTGTGTGTAATTTGATGATTATGAAACTATTCATCTGTGCGTATTTTTAAAGATATGCAAACAGTCAAAAATAATCTTACAGCCATTTGCGCACATTTAAGAATATGCAAAACAGTCAAAGATGATCTTGCATGGGAGGGGGATTGCTCAATCTTGTATCATTTGAAAGGGGTGTAACAGCAACAGTACATGTAAACAATAATTGTGTTTACTATAAATGAAAACTAATTGTATATGCTTCTCTTTATTGATAAAATAGAATTTGTAATAATTGCTGTGATTAATTTGATAATAAAATACAAATTTAAAAATAAGATCTGATTAAACTTTCACCCAGTAAAATCTGATTAAACTTTCACTCAGTTACTGCCTGTACTTAAAACATTGAACACATTTTAACTAAAACTCCGAAAGAATTCTGGGCAAGGAAAGTTTTGACTGGAAACAATTTGTTAAAGCTTAGTGGCCAATAAAACTAGAATGTCAGCAAACTATCTGCTATTATCTTGGGTATTAATAAGATAACTTTGCTATCTGAAGATAGATAGTAGGTATTCTTATTGACATTTGCATATTAGTCTTACAAAAAGAGTGGAGCACAATGTAAACTTCATGAAATGTGCCGTCGATGTCACCAAACTCTTCCAAACTTAGGACTCATCTTAGGACAAGTTCAGTTCCATATCCGAAGACGTTAGGACGCATTGAGCCCGTTTTAAGTTAGGACGCGTTTCGTGAAATCATCTGCTGTTTCTGTTGAGCAATTTTTGATATGCTTAGCAAGTTTTTGACCTTCTTATTTAAGAATTTCAGGTGTTCTGCAAAGAAAATTTCTTTGCTTAGCAAAAAATTTGTGGGGCGCCAGTTGCGAAAGTGTAAACTCTATTGGTTTTTGGCTGGTAACCCATCTCTGCTAAGCAAGGTTTTTCTGTGCTTAGCAAGTTTTTGTGCTTACAGGCTTTTATGACTAAAAAAATCTTTGCTTAGCAAACAATGAGTGGGGCGCCAGTCGTCACAATGTAAAGTCAATGGAATGTTGGCTGGTAACCTGTCTCTGCTAAGCAATGTTTTCCAGTGCTTAGCAAGTTTTTGAGCTTACAGGCTTTTTGAAATTCTAATTTCATAAAGCTGTTTAGAAGAAAATATTGCTAATAAAATTCTTTTGGGTACGCAAAAATTGAGTGGGGGCACCGGCCAGAATGTAAACTCTGTGGGTTGTTGGTTGGTAACCCATCTCTACTATTGAAAGCAAGTTTTTTTCTGTGCTAAGCAAGTGTTTGTGCTAGCAGGCTTTGGCAAATACCAATTTCATAAGGTAATTTAGCAGAATAAACTGCTTAGAAAATTTCTTTGGTATGAAAAATTGAGTAGGGCACCAGTCCCAACAATGATAAATCTATGGGATGATGGCTGGTAACCTGTCTCTGCTAAGCAAAGTTTTTCTGTGCTTAGCAACTTGTGAACTTCAAATTTCTATTAAAAAAACATTGCTGAGAAAATTTCTTTGCTAAGCAAAAAATGAAGTGGCCAACAGTCCAAACAATTTTAACTCTACAGAATGGTGGCAAGTAACCTGTCTCTGCTAAGCAATGTTTTCCTGCTTAGTTTTTGTGCTGACAGGCTTTGGCCCTGTACTTTGTCTTTTAACTTGAGGCCTACAGTATCTGCAACATTTTGCAAGTTACATAACTTTTATCTAGTAATTATAGATGGGTAAATACGCAGATCTTTTTTCTTGTATGACCTTACAAATAATCTGTGCACCGAGTAAATAAACACATCATCGCAGTAAAGTATGTTTTTATAGTCATAACAAAATTGTGGAACTAGTAAAAATAACAATAAAAATAACAATAACAAGTTCTCATGTGGCACATTTTACCAGTACAATAAGAATCAAATCAGTGTACTTTACATTAGTGGACTAGTCATTGGGCAATAAAACTCCTGTATTTTCTCAGCTCCCTGGGAGTATACAGCGAGAGAAAAAATGATCAGCAGAGTGTGGGTTCGAGTCCCGGTCTTGACACTAAGTGTCATTAAAGCCATTGGATCCTTTCGGTACAGAAAAAAAAAATAAAAGTTCACAGATTTACAAATAACTTACAGGGTTTACAGAAGGTAGTGGTGAAAGACTTCTCTTGAAATATTATTCCATGAAATGCTTTACTTTTTGAGAAAACAGTAAAACAATATCAATTCTCGATATCGAGAATTACGGATTTATTTGAAACACATGTCATGACAGGGCGAAACGTGCAGATACAAGGGTGGGTTTTCCCATCATTTTCTCCCGACTCCAATGTCCAATTGAGCCTAAATTTTCACAGGTTTGTTATTTTATACAGAAGTTGTGATACACGAAGTGTGGGCCTTGAACAATACTGTTTATCCAAAAGGTCCAATGGCTTTAAGGGAGACAATTAACCGGAACGTAAAGCCGTACATGCAAAAGTGGCTAGATTCTGGCAATAAAAAATTAAAAAATTTAAAAAACAAAACCCTAATTTCAAATTCTCCGATTGACTTCTGCTCAACAGAAATCTATTTCCTTTTAATACCGACACGAATTCTTCAGGGCTCCCTGATTGGTCGAGATGCTCCAATCAGAGTGAAAGCTGCCCAGTGCTGCGGCCTGTGATAGGTCTCGTCTTGTAGCATGGAGAGCATGGCTTGACGTAGCGCCCTCGCTGGATCCTGGTGCACCTAGGAAAAGTCGGGCAAAACTGTTGCCTACTTTCTTGAAACTTTCTTGGTTTCTTTAAACCCTCTCATTAACAAGGTTTTGGTTTTGTTTTACTTAAAAACCAAATTGTTTTTAAAAATTTGCTGGGCGCCCTTTTCTGTTTTAACAACATTACGAAAGTGGGCCATGCTGATATAATCTTTACTTCAGGGGCCAATCAGTAAAGTCTATGTTACAACAATTTGATATTTTTGTGGAAATTGTTTTGACCAACCCGCCCACCCACCCCAAATTTCAATTTTAACATATTTATTGAATGGCTTCATTACATAATCTATAGACTGATGACCAAAATAATGCCTCATATGAACCATATATTTGAGATCAAATGTCTCCAAAATCAGTAGTTTTCAACAGCTTTTCCTGGCTTAAACGAACAACTTTAACTTTGTAAGGGCTCTGGTCTTTAGTCGTGGTCCCAAACTCTTCGTCTCAACTCTCTTTATCCTAAATAAGGAAATTTGCTTTCCACTTACCATGAAATCTTGATAGAAGAACTTCATGAACATTGCCGTTGCCTTGTCAAAGATCCTCCATTGTGTGACGACAACACTGGCTGCTCCGGCCACCAGGAAAGAACGATACAACCCCAGAACGCCATCGCCTAAAGCACAACAACAACAACATAATAATACTTGGTTCTTGATAAAAGAACTTCATGAACATTGCCGTTGCCTTGTCATAGATCTTCCATTGTGTGACGACAACACTGGCTGCTCCGGCCACCAGGAAAGAACGATACAACCCCAGAACGCCATCGCCTAAAGCACCTCGACAACATAATAATAATAATAATAATAATAATAATAATACTTAAGATGCATTAAAACATTATTTGCGCGGGTTCAAATCCCACCCGAGTAAAATGCCTTTGGATTTTGTTGAAGGAACTCGAGAAAGTACTGAGCATACAGTGTTTATAAGACATCGGTGCAAGGGAAAAACAAGGAGCATTATTATCTAGGATTTGAGGCATTGCATGGTGAGGTATCAATGGGTGCGTTCGTTTAGCTTCCCTGGGTCGACCCCGGTCTGCCCTGGTACATTCGAATAGCTTTGACGGGCTCACCTGGGTCAGCCCCCAGTGCCCTGCTTGTGAAGTGGGTCACTTGGGGGTGACCTGAGGTGCATGCCGTCACCACGAGAGGGCGAGTGTGATCGTTCGATTAGCTCTTGTCAGGGGCTCACCCAAGTGAGTACCGCGGGGTACACCCATGGAAGCTTAACGAACGCACCCAATGTATATATTTGGTTTGCATTAACACCATGTGTATATCTACTTCCCAGGGAGAGTTTGGTCTTTAGAGAAACTGTCTTTCTTTATTCTACTACCACGGAGTAGATTTATCGGATGTTCGGGAGACTTCTCAGTTCTGAAAAGAACCGTCCTTGCTTTCCAAATTTCCACATGATTTTCAGGATAAGCAAACAACAGCTGAATACCAGCAACAAGCAATATGCAACAAATGGAAATTTAGTTGGTTATCCTGTTTTTATCAAGGAAGAAATTTCATGCCAAGCAAATTTTTGTCCTTAGCAGAGAGTCATGAACTTTGGGCCCAGGGCCCAACTTCATCAAGACAAAAATACTGCTTTACAAATTTCTTTGCCAAGCTAAAATTGAGTCGGGCACCAGCCACAACAATGCAAACTCAACGTATTGGGCTGGTCACCTGTCACTGCTAAAACTATTCTGTGCTAAGCGAGTTTTTGTGCTTACATGTTTTATGAAATTCGGCACTGATCAGAAACACCAAAGCTTGAGTCCGGTGCTCTAAACCACTTAGCCATGATATCTATCAACAAAATCAAACAGGAGTGAAAACTCACCTGTCACTTGACCTTTGCCCGTCTGGCAGCAGCTGAGTACAGCGACCTCAGCTTTCAGACCATGACCTTTGACCTCCTCTGCCATCAGGAGGCCGCTACAGTTCTCATGACTGCGTGCCAAGACGAGAAACCCACGCATGCTGAAGTCGCCCGTCGGAACTCTCTCAGGTCGACAAATGTCGCCTCCTTCTTTTATCATCTGTGAAAGAGAAAGAATTTTGTTTTCTTTGAGGAAACAATAAGGAAATAAAAGGGTAGCGTCTCGTTCTTTCACGGCCCTTTAGGACCGGCAGGATCGTTGCCAGGTGATAAAGATCACACGGCAACAACCCTGCAAGGTTTTAAACGGACGTTTAAGAACAAGTCACTACTCTTTTATTCCCATTCATTAATGCCTTTTTGGTTAAAAGGCGTAATAAAGTAAGAAACTCTGTACAAACTTATCCGTTTCCGACGTGCTTGAGCTCTGTATGTACATGTACGACGTTCGTGAGTTGCATTGTTATGACTCAGACGCCTAGTTTCAGGCTCGGTTCGTGCGCGTATAGTCTTGGTGCAACACCTTCTCGTTTTCCTTTCACACACAGCGGGGCCAACTCACCGACAGCGCCCCCATCGCCCAGAACAAGAAACGTCTTGCACCAAGACTAGTGTGGAGTATCCGCTCACAATCAGTTATAAACACTGGTCATTATCAAAGGTTAAAACACCCCCACGTGACGCGTTCTCCACCAATAGGAATAGCGAAACTGTCTGAGGTATTTATGAATAAAATAACTTATGAATAATAATAAGATAAAATAACTAAGCAATGGAGAGCTGTTGATAGTATAAAACATTGTGAGAAACAGCTCCCTCTGAAGTAACATAGTTTTTGAGAAAGAGGTAATTTCTCACTCAAATATTCAAAGACTTCACTTGTAGCCTTTTTTTATGCATCTAAAAGCACACAACGTTTTGCAACAAGGGCGTTTTTTCTTTCATTATTTTCTTGCAACGTCGATGACCAATTGAGCCCAAATTTGTACAGGTTCGTTATTTTATGCATGTGTTGGGATACACCAAGTGAGAATACTGGTCTTTGACAAGTTACCAAACGTGCCCAGTGCCTTTAACAACTTTGGTGTATGGGTAAAAACCAATTAATATTCTTTATCCCCGATGCAAATATAACATCTCTTAGTATCGTTGCGCGGTACCCGCTGCCAAAACATAGGATTTGAACTGCCTCTAGCTACCGGGCAACCTCGGTAGTCTAGTTGGTAAGACACTGCTCTAGAATTGCAAGGGTCGTGGGTTCGAGTCCCACCCGAGTAACATGCCTGTGATATTTTTTTCACAGGACTCGGGAAAGTACTGAGTATACAGTGCTAACACACATCGGTGTATGGGTAAAAACCAAAATTAATAAAACCTTTGTAAGTTTACCTTTGCCAGTCCGTTGTCCTGCTCGGCATGGGTGGCAAAATGCAGCACTGTATGTTTCCCCATTTCACGTCGGACTTGATCAACGGTTGCATCCCTCCCTGTCAGGACAACTGGCTCCGCCCCTCCACTCCTCCCTGGCTCCGCCCCTCCACTGCTTCTGGGTTTCACCCCTCCACTGCTCCCTGGCTCCGCCCCTCCACTCCTCCCTGGCTCCACCCTTCCACCGCTCCCTGGCTCCGCTCCTCCACCACTCCCTGGCTCCGCTCCTCCACCACTCCCTGGCTCCGCCCCTCCACCGCTCCCTGGCTCCGCCACTCCACTGCTCCCTTGCTCTGCCCCTTCACCGCTCCCTGGCTCCGCTCCTCCACCACTCCCTGGCTCCGCCACTCCACTGCTCCCTTGCTCTGCCCCTTCACCGCTCCCTGGCTCCGCTCCTCCACCACTCCCTGGCTCCGCCCCTCCACTGCTCACTGGCGACGCCCCTCCACTGCTCCCTGGCGACGCCCCTCCACCACTCCCTGGCTCCGCTCCTCCACCACTCCCTGGCTCCGCCCCTCCACCGCTCCCTGGCTCTGCCACTCCACTGCTTCCGGGTTCCGCCCCTCCACTGCTCCCTTGCTCTGCCCCTTCACCGCTCCCTGGCTCCGCTCCTCCACCACTCCCTGGCTCCGCCCCTCCACTGCTCCCTGGCGACGCCCCTCCACTGCTCCCTGGTGATGTCTCGGGTTGGAAGAACGTTTTTACCATTTGGACTTCCATCGTTGCAGCAGGAAGAGCTGGGATGCTGAAGAGAAGGAATAACCGTACCAAGTAATAAACTGAGTGCATTACATGAATGCTCCATTAAGGAAAGAGGCTAAACAGAAACATCCTTTTCGTCTGGCAACTCACACCTGTCATCTCCATGTAGTAATTGCTTTTCCAAACAGTGGACTTAGTTGGATCATGCACAAACCAGTGGTGCTGCTTAAAGACACTGGACACTAATGGTAATTGTCAAAGGCCAGTCTTTCCACTTGGTGTATCTCAATATTATATGCATAAAATAACAAACCTGTGAAAACATGTGCTCAATTTGGTCGTCGAAGTTGCGAGATAATAATGAAAGAAAAAACACCCTTGTCACACGAAGTTGTGTGCTTTCAGATGCTTGATTTTGAGACCTGAATATCTAACTCTGAGATCTCGAAATCAAATACGTGGAAAATTACTTCTTTCTCAAAAAACTATGTTACTTCAGAGGGAGCCGTTTATCACAATGTTTCATACTATCAACCTCTCCCCATTACTCGTTACCAAGTAAGGTTTTATGCTAAAAAATAATTTTGAGTTATTACCAATAGTGTCCACAGCCGTTAATGACCCAGGCAGATTAACTGCTCGTCCATTGACCCAAGTAATTCAAAGTAAACACACTCACTCACTGAAAACTATCTCACCCGTCATGAGGCTAAGAGAAAAAGGGCGCGGCACCGTGGCTTGCATGTCGCGGTGCATTGTGGGTAGGACGATCGAGTTACCGGTTAGTATTCATTCATAGACTGATGTATACTTTCCAAGTTTTTGTTGGCAAATTTGGAAATTCTTTAAAGCCATTATACACTTTCGGAACAGACAAAAATAAAAGTTCACAGATTTACAAATAACTTACAGGGTTTACAGAAGGTAATGGTGAAAGACTTCTCTTGAAATATTATTCCATGAAATGCTTCACTTTTTGAGAAAACATAAAAATAATTATCAATTCTCGTTGTCGAAAATTTTGATTTATTTTGAACACATGTCATTACACGGCGAAACGTGCGGAACAGAAACAAGGGTGGGTTTTCCAGTTATTTTCTCCCGAATCCGATGACCGATTGAGCCTAAATTTTCACAGGTTTATTATTTTATATATACAGTAAGTTGTGATACACGAAGTGTGGGCCTTTGGACAATACTGTTTACCGAAAGTGTCCAATGGCTTTTATGGAGCTCTCCGGTTATCGGATATTTATCCAGTCAGTTTCCTTTGTGGCTTACTACTTGATATTTGAAATAAAAAGTCGCATGGAGACTCCTTATTCATGGAAGTGTCATGGCCTAGCGATATAAACACCGGACTCAGGCTCTTGCGTTTTTGATCAGCAGAGTGTGGGTTCGAGTCCCAGCCATGACACTCATGTCCTTTGGCGAGACACTTTACCACTGCTTTGTCCTTCAAATGGGACGTAAAGCCGTTGGTCCAGTGTGTTTTGTAACGCAACTTTATGAACAGAGAAGGGGTTCGCCCCGGATTTCCTGGTTTGATTGTACAGAGAGTAACTTTCAAAGTTTTGGTTACTGTGTTTAAATGTCTCCTAGGAATAGCACCGGGCTACTTATCATCTTGCCTTGCTCTCACCCAACCATCAGAACACGCTCATCTGCTCACAACGGGAATTTCTACTCAATTGCTCCGCGAATATGGAACAACCTCCCAGTCTGCATCAGAAATTGTAACTCTTTGCCAGTGTTCAAAAAATCTCTCAAAACCCACTTGTATCAGCTGTAATTTGTTGTATTTTGTAGTGCCATTGGTCATGCTCTTTCCAGCGCTTTGGTTTTGATGTAAAGGCTCTTTATAAATGTTTAGTTGTATGTATGTATGTATGTATGTACTTGGTGGTATGTAAAAGGAGTATATCTCATAATTCAAACAGAATCCCACATACCTTGCAGGAAACTAAGGATTGTACTGTCTTGAGCGTCACCGAGTGACGAATATGCGCGATATATAAGAAGAAGCTTTTTTTATTATTATTTAGTAATAACAATAATTTGGGGGCTAATCATCCTTACTCGCAGAATTGCGAAGGACGCGGCTACAGCTAGTTCGAGAAGCAGGCATGCAAGGGCGCCTTTGGCTGCCAGCCACATCAACCCATTATGACCACGGAGCACAGCCAAGATCAAAAGTGTTTGATTTTTTTCCCGAGGGAGGAAAACCGGATGGTCGGGAAAAACCCTTGTGGCACAGCAGAGAATCAACGCACAACTCAACTCACATGTGGCCCTGGCCGGGAATCGAACCGGGGTCACCTTGGTGAGAGGCGAGCGCTTTACGCACAAGCCAACCGTGGCAACCATTTAAAGGGGTAAGTACAGTGGGTACATACTAAGAGTTGGTAATAAACTCAATCTTACTTGTGATGGGGCATTGTAGGATTGCCAACTGCCAGGACACTAGGGGGCGCCACACCGGATGAAAGACGCAGCTGAGCCAGCCTCTGATTGGTCAGTTTTAGGATTTTCACCGATGGCACGATGGAGATGACGTATTTCTCGATAAGGTGTCGGCGATCGGGACCAAGTAGGGCACAGAACGGAAGATTAAACATGAAGTCTGGAAAGACAAGATGGTGAAGTCGTCTCAATAAAATTATCAAGAACCACAATAAAAAATAATAATAATACTAATGAAAACTTATAATGTAAACAAATCAATCATATCCCTGTAATGAGTATCACCTTGAGGAATGAAGATTACTTTAGGAACCTCCCCCGTCCCTCCCCTCCACTCCGGCAAGTACTTCTCAATCGGAGCGATGAAGATATCATAATCAGCTCTCAGCTTGTCTAGGTTTCGCTGTAGCGCAGGGTCGATCACCGGCCGCTTTGGCACCTTGGGGCCTCCGTAAACATGGCCGACTACACTCTTTGGTTTGGAGTACTGATGGGGAATGTCTCTGCTTACAGTATCGTCGGTATGGCCCTTTGAGGCCTCCTTACATTCTGCCTGATCCGTTGACTCACAATGTTCCAATCCTAATTATAAAAACAAAATTAATAAATTGGTGAAATTAATATTTTACGTTGTGTGTGCGAGGTGAACAGCCAGTGACCCAATAATGCTTTTTAAATATTTTGACATTATCTGGCCAATCTTACTGACCTGGGTGACGAGTGCGACTAGTGTCTATTGTTTTTTCAGCTACTCGGTTAAATCGTGCCGCCACAACTTCTACAAAAATAGTTGCGACCACCTGTTTGGGGAACCAATTGTGATGCTCACGACCATTCACGACGACATAATTCACTTACAAAACACAACCAGACATCAGTGACACAATCCTTCAATCCTTTCATCGTGAATTTTACAACATTGCACCTGTGGCAAATATTATGCTGCAACATGTCTTGGGAATTAAACATCAATTGCGACTAGCGTCAAAGTCGCGAATATTTGAGGGGCGACGAGTCCAATGCAATTGTAAATTTCACTAGTCGCTCAGGCCTAGACCTGACTGACATTAACGACATGACTGAGTTGACTAACCAGACTGACAGAACATTCAAAGACCTCAAACTACACCAAGCTCTCCAAAAGAACGGCTTTGTCGACCACAAATTCTACATGACCTAAGACGTAACCTTCAGGGAGACTTCCCTACAAGACTCTAGCGTCAAGGACTTAACACTGTAAAAGTGTAAAACCTTCGTCCATGTTTAAACCCTAAGCGCTAAGCTCTCCAAGAGAATGACACAAAGCATTCACATGTCTTTTAACCACATAGTCTAAAGATCCAAAACCTAACCTTCCCGGAGACTTTTCTACGGACCTCAAACTTCCTTACCTTCATCCATACTTGACTCCTTGACTCCAAGCTCTCCAAGAGAACGGCACAGGGCATTCACGTGTCTGTCGACCGCAAATTCCTCCTTGGATTTCTTCACCGAACTAAGCAACCTCTTCGCAAAATGAATCTCCCAACCGTTCTTCATCTTCATGGTAGCCCTCCCCTCATTGGTTGAGTCAGACCCATGATTCATACTACCAGCCTCCCCATTGGTCGATCCCGGTTTATCCCTAGCAACAACCCACGAGTACAGCCACTTCTCAATGTCTCCAGATGGAGTGAATTCGGTGACGATGGAATAAGTGACTAGGGTGGTGGCTAGCTCGGCCGCAGTTTGAGTTATTTCAGCGAGTTCTTGCTCGATGAACGCGTCTTCAAGCATAGAAGCTGTGCTGACAAACTCTGCATTCTTGTATACATTGCTGCGACCAAGAGTAAAGAATTGATAACTATCAGGAAATAGTTTGAATATCAAGTTATAAACCACAAGGGAAACTGACTTGGTAACTTTTCAATAGTTTGGGTTGAACATAAGAAAAATTGACTTGAGCGGGACTTGAACCAATGGCGTACCGGCAATCTACCAACAGAGCTGTCCAGCCCTATGTTAGTGGCAGGGGTGAGAGTCATTACTAACGAAAAAGTCTGAAACTTGGATAAGAATTCAAAGGTATGTTGAAATGATGGCATTTCTACTGTTTGGTAACCCCTGGGGTTATAGATTCCAAGGAGCTTTTGGAAACAGTATCCAAAGCACTAGAGAAGTAGACCAATGAGCAGGACTTCTTTATTTGTGAAAAAAAAATATTGTCTGATTTTCTTCACCAGGCCGACATAAAAAGTCTGAATTCAGCCAAAAGTCTGAACATCCCTGTAGTGGTCACCCTATTAGTCAGTATCTCTGTTCGGGGTGCCAGTCAGAAGCCATACATATCATCATCAAACTGTCTTGTAGCCAGGGATCACACCAAAGTTTACGATACAAATATTTTGATTAAAACCTTTGGTGTTTCTGATCGCCAGAGGGTGGGTTTGAGTTCCGGTTGTGCCATCCATTTCCTTGGGCAAGATAGTTTACCGTAACTGCTTTAGCCTTCAGTTGGGACATTAAGCCGTAGGCCCCGTGTGTGCTTGGTAGTACTTGTAAAAGAACACTGAAAACTGTAGCGGTTAACCCTAGCCTTTCGGGTTCACAAAGAAAGCACCATTGTTTAAAGGCTTGCGAGCAACAGTGAAAGAGTAGGGGTTAACCCCAGCCTTTCTGGTTCACACAGCAAGCACCCTTGTTTACAGGTTTCCTCAGGCTTGCAAGCTACAGTGTAAGGGTAGGGGTTAACCCCAGTGTTTCTGGTTCACAGAGCAAGCACCCTTGTTTACATGTTTCCTCGGGCTTGCGAGCTACAGTGAAAGAGTAGGGGTTAACCCTGGTGTTTCTGGTTCACATAGCAAGCACCCTTGTTTACAGGTTTCCTCAGGCTTGCAAGCTACAGTGAAAGAGTAGGGGTTAACCCTGGTGTTTCTGGTTCACATAGCAAGCACCCTCGTTTGCAGGTTTCCTCAGGCTTGCAAACTACAGTGAAAGAGTAGGGGTTAACCCTGGTGTTTCTGGTTCACATAGCAAGCACCCTTGTTTACAGGTTTCCTCAGGCTTGCAAGCTACAGTGAAAGAGTAGGGGTTAACCCTAGCCTTTCTGGTTCACATACATGTAGCAAGCACCCTCGTTTGCAGGTTTCCTCAGGCTTGCAAACTACAGTGAAAGAGTAGGGGTTAACCCTGGTGTTTCTGGTTCACATAGCAAGCACCCTTGTTTACTGGTTTCCTCAGGCTTGTGAGCTACAGTGAAGGAGTAGGGGTTAACCCTAGCCTTTCTGGTTCACATAGCAAGCACCCTTGTTTACAGGTTTCCTCAGGCTTGCGAGCTACAGTGAAAGAGTAGGGGTTAACCCTGGTGTTTCTGGTTCATCGCAAGCACCCTTGTTTACAGGTTTCCTCAGGCTTGCAAGCTACAGTGTAAGGGTAGGGGTTAACCCTGGTGTTTCTGGTTCACATAGCAAGCACCCTTGGTTACAGGTTTCCTCAGGCTTGCGAGCTACAGTGAAAGAGTAGGGGTTAGCCCTGGTGTTTCTGGTTCACATAGCAAGCACCCTTGTTTAAAGGTTTCCTCAGGCTTGCAAGCTACAGTGTAAGGGTAGGGGTTAACCCCAGTGTTTCTGGTTCACAGAGCAAGCACCCTTGTTTACATGTTTCCCCGGGCTTGCGAGCTACAGTGAAAGAGTAGGGGTTAACCCTGGTGTTTCTGGTTCACATAGCAAGCACCCTTGTTTACAGGTTTCCTCAGGCTTGCGAGCTACAGTGAAAGAGTAGGGGTTAACCCTGGTGTTTCTGGTTCACATAGCAAGCACCCTTGTTTACAGGTTTCCTCAGGCTTGCAAGCTACAGTGTAAGGGTAGGGGTTAACCCTGGTGTTTCTGGTTCACATAGCAAGCACCCTTGTTTACAGGTTTCCTCAGGCTTGCAAGCTACAGTGTAAGGGTAGGGGTTAACCCTGGTGTTTCTGGTTCACATAGCAAGCACCCTTGTTTAAAAGTTTCCTCAGGCTTGCAAGCTACAGTGAAAGAGTAGGGGTTAACCCTGGTGTTTCTGGTTCACATAGCAAGCACCCTTGTTTACAGGTTTCCTCAGGCTTGCGAGCTACAGTGAAAGAGTAGGGGTTAACCCCGGTGTTTCTGGTTCACATAGCAAGCACCCTTGTTTACAGGTTTCCTCAGGCTTGCAAGCTACAGTGAAAGAGTAGGGGTTAACCCTGGTGTTTCTGGTTCACATAGCAAGCACCCTTGTTTACAGGTTTCCTCAGGCTTGCGAGCTACAGTGAAAGAGTAGTGGTTAACCCCGGTGTTTCTGGTTCACATAGCAAGCACCCTTGTTTACAGGTTTCCTCAGTCTTGCGAGCTACAGTGAAAGAGTAGGGGTTAACCCTGGTGTTTCTGGTTCACATAGCAAGCACCATTGTTTAAAGGTTTCCTCAGTCTTGCGAGCTACTGTGATTAAGTTCACTGATGAGGCATCCTTGGTTTTATTACTAGCAGGCCTGATACTTCGAGGAGGCAACGAAGGCAATTGCCTTCGTGTCCCCTGGTCATTGCCTTGGTACCCTTGAAATGCTCCAATGGAATTTTACAATTTCCTCATAGGGTGCCCTTTACCAAGGAGAAAATGCCCGTACCCTTTCAAAAACAAAGCATACAGGGCTGTACCAGACAAATATAACAAAGTTAACAATAATAATCTTCCAGTCGGAGCTAATCCTACAATCAGGTGCTCGAACCAAAGTGTAATATCAGAAGATAACCTACTCTTATATCCTACTTTTATATTGCACTCTGCACATTGTGAGTGTCAATGCATCACGCTCCGCATACGCTCAGTGCAAAAAGTTACTTTCTAAACTTTGCGCGTACAAAACAGAAAAACAAAAATCTAACCTAACCTCAATGACTTTATGAGGCTGGAAGATAAATTCGTTATCACTCTCGCAGAATATGGAAAAATATAGCGTGTCTGCCTCCCATATCCAACTCGAGCTACGTGTATGTACTTTTCTGTATTCCACTCGCACTTGTTAGATAACTTATAACACATTTACAGAGTATTAAATATTAATGTTGATGTTCAAAAAACTCATCTACCTATCAGACTCCGCCTCCTCCAAATCTTGCTTCTGTTGGATCAGGTCGGCAAGCGCCCTCGCTCGGCCCTGCTCAGAGAGAGCGAACGCCGCATGAAACTTCCCCCTGCGCACAAGGACAGCCTGAAGGAGGTTGAAGGCTTCTGATTGGTTCTTTTCAAAGTTGGCGATGCGCGAGGTGTCCTCTGCGCCTAACTTTGCACGGAGGCGCTCCAAGGTCACAAAGGCACTTGTGATCTGCTGCTCTGCCATCTCAAGATCCTACAAATATATACCAACTGTGAAGACTAGTCTTTGACACTTACCAAAAGTGTCCAGTGTCTTTAAACATCACTTGGTGTATCCCAACATATATCCATAAAATAACAAACCTGTGAAAATTTGGACTAAATTGGTCATCGAAGTTGCAAGAGAATAATGAAAGAAAAAAAAACCTTGTTGCACAAATGTGTGTGCTTACAGATGCACATTAAAAGACTTCAGCTGAAGTCTTTTATAGCTTGAGCGAGAAATTACCTCTTTCTCAAAACTACACAACTTCAGCGAGTGCTGTTTCTCACAATGTTTTATACTAGCAACAGCTCCCCACTGCTCGTTAACAAGTCAGTTTGTATACTAACAATCATTTTGAGTAATTACCAAACGTGTACCTTCCCTTTAAGGGGATGCCATTTTTTATTTCTTAAAGTGTCCAGTGCCTTTAAAGCCATGCAAGTTTTGTTATGTACCCAACCACTTGTACTTACCCCTTTGAATAAGTAGTCCATAGCTAGTTCCCGCTGCATGATGGCCACGCCTCCAACGTCATCTCGATCCTTAGCATTATCAAGGTACCTTTCATGGTAGTCGATGGCTTCGTCAAACTTACCTACAAGGAGAAGAAAATCTAAAATACTTTACTTTGCAATAAGTTGAAGAGATATCTCTCATGCTCCTTGTCACAAACAGAGATTAGGAGGATGCGATGTCAAGAGAAAGCCGAGGTCTCAAATTCAAGGCATCCATTATTCTCTTGCAACTTCGACAACCTATTGAGTTCAAATTTTCAGGTTTGTTATTTTATGCATATGTTGAGATACACCAAGAGAGAAGACTGGTCTTTGACAATTACCAATAGTGTCCAGTGTCTTTAAACTATGCCATGTATTTGTGTTTTTCAGAATTGCTTTGCAAGCCTTTTTGGTGCAAAGAGCTCATAACCATTCAAATCTCGACGGCCCTTGTACCAAACTGCTTGACAGAATTCTTTTAATTCTTCCGTTATTAGTCAGTGTTTCTTTGAAGTCTCACAAGCTTTGACCTTTGCTCTTGTTTGAAGGCCTGGGCACAGCAATTTTCCTCTAGTAAGGGGCACTTCTCTGGAACATTGCAGGTGGGGCAAAGGGCACCACAGCAAAAGCAAAGGACACCACGGCAATTGCGGTCTAGGTGCCTCGGGTTAATTCAAGGCCTTGGGGCGATTTCACAAAGAAAGTCCTAACTTAGAACTTGTCCTAGGAGTAATTAAAAACTAAAGTCTAGTCCCACATGTAGTTAAGACGAGTACCTCGTCCTAACTCAAGATGAGACTAGTCTGAACTCTGTGTGAAATCCACTCGCGGCATCTGACCAGCAGTTAGGCCAACAAAGAATAACTGTGTGTGAGTCCACAGAGGGTGCTCAAATAGTAGGGTCAGTGGTTTGATATTTATTATTTATGGATATTGTATTTGGGAATATAAACTCTGTGGTATCGTTAAACGTCGTTGATTAATATTGAAATACTAACAACAGTTCATCTAACAAGATTTTACATTTCTTCTTGTTTCAAAATTTCTTGACCAAATAGCATTGTTTTTTGTTGAGATTTTTAATGATTTGTGATGCAAATGATGGACACGGTTGGACGAGGATCCACAACTTTTTTTTATTTGGCCTTAGGGAAAATACTGAATGTATAATATCATTACATGTAAGTCTCAACAGCAAACATTACACAACGTACCCATGTCTCGGTACACCGTACCGATGTTCCCGTAGGCTATTCCCAGTCCGCGATGGTTTCCCGTTTGACTGTGGACTTCCAAGCATTCCACAAGGAGCAAGATGGCCGCCTCATTGTCCTTCAGAGCTGATGATGAAGAGAAGAACGAACACATATCAAAAATGATTTTCAAATAATTATTGACTTTCTTTAAATTAATTATCCCTGGGGGTGCGATCTGATAGTGGCTTCCTTTACAGAGCTCAAATGCATCACTCAGTGATGCTAATGGCACTTTTATTATTTTAGTCTTTTATTATTTTAGTGAGAAATTACCTCTTTCTCAAAAACTACAATACTTGAGAGGGAGTCGTTTCCCACAATGTTTTATACTATCAACAGCTCTCCAATTGATGCTTGTTACCAAGTCAGTTTTTAAGTTAATATTTGTTTTGAGTAATTACCAAACGTGTACCTTCCCTTTAAGGGGGATGCAATTTTTATTTCAAATTTCAAATAATAAGCCACAAGGGAAACTGACTAAGTAGGTTTTCAAACTTACCCAGTCACGGTTTAATTTTGGCTATTTTCCAGTACGCGCTAATCCTCCAATCAGATGCTCGAACCGGAGTGTGACCTTAAGCCATAACCTACTCCCAGTTTTTATATTGCACTCTGGGTATGGTGAGTGTCACACTTTCAGTGCAAAAACTAACATTCTAAACTTTGCGGATGCAAAACCAAAACCCAAAACATAACCTAACCACATGGACGTAATGAGGCTGGAAGATAAATTCATAATCAAACGCCCACTCGTGGAATACGGACAAATATAGCGCAACTATGTCCCATATCCAAAGAGGTCCAAGGCCGAGGCCTTGTTGGATGTGAGATGCAGACGCACTTTATTTTCCCGTTTTCCATGAGCGTGTGTGTGATTACTTATAATACTTAAAATTCAAACCTGTGTATATCTTGCCGAGGCAGTTTAAGGCACGCGACTTCATCGCCAAGTATCCGATCCTGTCGGACAGCTCCAGGTGTATGGCGTGGTAGACCAAGGCCATGTCGTAGTCCGGTGGGCTCATGGAGTAATGAGTGAAGCCAATGTTGAAGCAGGAAACCACTAGAGCTGCCTGGTCACCTAGGAAAGAAGAACAGGTATGATGTAAGAGGGTCCTTCACAGTTATCAACATTTCCAATCCTGTCCAAAGAGCTCCAAGTACTGTGTGGTAGACCAAGGCTGAGTTGTAGTCCGGTGGGCTCATGGAGTAATGAGTGAAGCCAATGTTGAAGCAGGATACCACTAAAGCTGCCTGGTCACCTAGGGAACGAGAGCAGGTATAATGTAAGAGGGTCGTTCATCGTTATCAACATGTCCGATCCTGTCGGAGAGCTCTAGGTGTATGGCGTGGCAGACCAAGGCCATGTCGTAGTCCGGTGGGCTCATGGAGTAATGAGTGAAGCCGATGTTGAAGCAGGAAACCACTAGAACTGCCTGGTCACCTAGGGAAGGAGAGCAGGTATGAACGAGAGAGCACACTGATCGAATCGTTGAAATTACTTGCCTCTTTTTTTTGCAAACACAAACTGCTTTTTCTGATGGATAAGGGCATCAGCGAACCGCCCCTCCGACCGAAAAATGGTTCCCAAGTCCCCATGGCGATCTGCCACGGCAACATGATCTTCAAGTCGCTCGGCGATAGCGATGGCTTCTCTCAAGTACTCTTTAGCTGTTCCGAAGTCTGCTGAAGCCCTGGAATGCAATGCAACAATCATAAATTTAGGCTGTTTTTGTCCCATTGGTTGCAAAATGTCATATGACGACGTTTACCAGGGCCAAATTTAAGAGAGCTGCTAAAAGCCATTGGACACTTTCGGAACAGAAAAAAACATTAAAAGTTCACGGATTTACAAATAACTTACAGGGCTTACAGAAGGTAATGGTGAAAGACTTCTCTTGAATTATTATTCCATGAAATGCTTTACTTTTTGAGAAAGCATTAAAACAAAATAAATTCTCGATATTGAGAATTACGGATTTATTTTAAACACATGTCATGACACGGCGAAACGTGCGGAAACAAGTGTGGCTTTTCCGGTTATTTTCTCCCGACTCCGATGACCGATTGAGCCCAAATTTCACAGATTGTTATTTAATATATAAGTTGTGATACACAAAGTGTGGGCCTTGGACAATACTGTTTACAGAAAGTGTCCAATGGCTTTAAGCAGAAAATTGTTGCTTTTAGCAATTCAGAGCAAGATACCAGGTACAGATAGTACACATTACAAAATATCTTGGGCCCTGGTAAACTTATTCTGGTAAGCAATATTGTTTTGTGTTAGCTACTTTTTGTGTTTTAAAAGCAGCTCCATGAAATTGGTCATCTGAATTAAAATTTTGAAACATAAAAAAAAGACAACCAGGTAAGATCGGTGGCTTCGACAAACTTACCTACAAGCATTTCCAAATGACTGTAACATTAGCCCCTTATTCTTGTCGCTCATATTCCGTTTCAACAGCGGCTGGAAAACCTTGGCAATAGCCTCCTTCAGATGTCCACTCCCAAGAATCCAATCCCCGTGATGGATGGTTGTCGTGGTGATCTTGTCCACGTCGCCCATCTCGACGGCCAACATCTCAGCCTCGTCAAGATACGTCTTGGCATCCTGCAAGTTGCCGAGGAAACGGTGAGCATTCCCCATGTCCAACGCCGCCTGAAAGTGCATCTCCCTCAATGATGAATCAGAGTGCCCAGCATGGATCCCTGGGGAACCCTCCTTTGGTGTTGGCAGGTTGCTAGCACCCAATGGTGTAGACTTTGCTGCTTTATATTCTTGTTGAGCAGCCTCCAGGCCTTTGCTAAGTGGCCCAATGGACATGTAAACTTGGTACTTCAAGTGATAACACTTCACTTGCTGTCAAAAAGAGAAGATAAAAGCAAAATGTTAAAGGGGGGGTACAGAACTGGGACCAACTAAGTGCGGAAAACTGCACTTACAGCCAATGCAATTATTGATAAAACTTTGTGAGAAACGTCTCCCTCTACTCTTAAAGGCAGTGTACACTATTGGTAATTACTCAAAATAATGATTAGCATTAAACCTTTCTTGGTGACAAGTAATGGGGAGAGATTGATGGTATAAAACATAGTGAGAAACGGCTCCCTCTGAAGTGCCATAGATTTTGAGAAAGAAGTAATTTTTCATGAATTTGATTTCGAGACCTCAGATTTAGAACTTGAGGTCTCGAAATCGACCATCTAAACGTACACAACTTCGTGTGACAAGGGTGTTTTTTTCGTTCATTATTATCTTACAAGTTCGATGACCGATTGAGCTCAAATTTTCACAGGTTTGTTATTTTATACATATATGTTGAGATACACCAACTGTGAAGGCTAGTCTTTGACAATTACCAATAGTGTCCACTGCCTTTAAGTTGTGTTTAAGAAAGAGGTAATTTCTCAGTCAAATAAAAATACTTCATATGCATCTGAATGCACACACTGAATGTAATTTTTTCAAAAAGGGTGTTTTTTCTTTCATTATTATCATGAAACTTCGATGACCAATTGAGCCAAAAATTTTGCAGGTTTACTTTATGCATTTGTTGGGATACACCAAGTGAGAACACTGGTTTTCAACAATTACCAAACACCTCCAGTGCCTTTAAACTTACCTGCTCAGTAGATATTTCTGGGAAGCTAAGCGTATCTTCAAGTAACGTGGCCGTAGCAGGCAGATTGGTCAGCAGTAGAACTTGGGCCTCGGAAATCCTCTCATCTGTAAAAGACGACAGGCATTTAACATTTAGGATTTGTCAATATGGTATAATGGCCCGACGTTTCGACCCTAGCAGAGTCTTACTCTCACAGACTGAATTACAACACAACACACACAAACTTGGGTTGCGATTTGGCAATCGTTAACAATCTGCTTCTGTCATTGGCCAGTGATTAAACAATGGCAAACTCAACCGAATCAGCTATTGTTACGACTGCAAAAACACACCCTTGTAGCCCCCCTTTGTAACAGAAGCAACAAAGTGAAAGTAAGTGTGAGGGAGAGGTTAGGCAGAAAGCACACAGAAAAAGCAAGAGTTTTGCCCTGAACTCTGAAGAAATTGGAAACCCGATTTTAGGTCTTATAAAGGCAGTGGACACTATTGGTAATTACTCAAAATAATTATCAGCATAAAACCTCACTTGGTAACAAGTAATGGGGAGAGGTTGATAGTATAAAACATTGTGAGAAACGGCTCACACTGAAGTGATGTAGTTTTCGAGAAAGAAGTAATTTTCCACAAATTTGATTTCAAGACCTCAAATTTAGAATTTGAGGTCTCGAAATCAAGCATCTGAAAGCATACAACTTCGTGTAACAAGGGTGTTTTTTACTTCATTCATATCTCACAACTTCGAAGACCAATTGAGCTCAAATTTTCACAGGTTTGTTATTGTATGCATATGTTTAGATACACCAAGTGAGAAGACTGGTCTTTGACAATAACCAATAGTGTCCACTGTCTTTAACTATCTTTTGCCAACAATAAAAATCTACGACTATCTCTTACCGATGGTGAACGGTCTGTATTTCTCTGCCTGGTACTCTGCTAGCAGCTTTTCATTCTGGGCGTCAAAGCCCTGCAGTATCTCCTGAATCTCTCGTCTATGGTCGTTCGATAGACTTAACTTATCAATGTATTTGTACGACATCTTGGTATCGGACAAGTCTGGAACACCCGGGAGTATTGTAGTATGTCGAGCATGAATATGGACCAACGTGAACAAGAAAACCAGAGTGGCTGGTATCCTGGTCACTGGTAACATGGAATGATGATTATCTGTGTGGGTTTAATGAAGAGAAATGAAAAATATTTCAGTTGAACTGAACCCAATTTCATAAAGCCTGTAAGCAAAACAATTGTGGCTCTTTTATCAAACATGCACTTTCACTGTGTAACCCATGGCAAAATATTTACAAAAGAGCCCAGGGGTCGATTTCACAAAGAGTTAGGAGATACAAATTGCATGGAGTGTCCTAAGTTAGGACGAGTAACTGGTCCTAACTCGAGATAAGACTAGTCCTAACTCTTTGTGAAATCCACCCCTGGTAAATAAAACAGCCTTACTTTAGGGACGTCCTGAAGGCACAGAGTAATTGAAAATATGAGTTTTATACATGATGGTTGAGTTTTGCAACTGATTACGACAAGCCCACTGGACACTTTTTTGCCAGGAGGGTAGTGGCGATAACATAACCCTCCTCCTCTTCGCAGTCAGGAGGAGGGTTAAGTCTAAGCAACTATGCCAGGGGCCGGTGCTAGGTTTTGTGAAGACAGCAAATTAGTGTGGGTCCAGGGGTAACTTGTAAGAGTTGCCCTTAACAAAGGGCCCCAATGGCTTTTGGCAGACCAAGTTAGTTCAAAAAGTAAATGGAAGCCACACAGTTTTGAAGCATATTGAATGAATAATGCGGATGGGTGGCGTTTTTTACTTGCAATTTTTTTTCCACTTGCAATTTTTTTTTCACTTGTAAATAGAGGATGCCGTATTCCTGGGCGCGCACTTTGCACCTTTCACAGTACGACTATACTCTACTACAAGAGGAATGTATTTCACCATATAGATAGATAGATTAGGATCAAAATATTCTATGGACAACTTTTACAACTTGACAAGATAAGAATATGATTCACACAACAAACATTCTTTGAAATTGTATGGTTTTTCCCAAGCTCACGGTCCGTCATTTTGTAGAACAAAATTTGTGATTTACGCAAAAAGTATATATAGTTCACAAAGTAAAAGGAAAACCACACATTGTCAAAGGAGTATCATTATAATATTTACTCCTAATTCGTTTTGCTATTGTCTCCACACACCCATAGTTCTAGTAGAACTATGATGTGGTTAGTTCCACCATCTCCGCTATCGTGGAACGAGCGTCAAGAATGACGAGTACTCCTTCTGTCAAAATGTTGACATTCTCTGTCGTGCTAGTTCGACCGAGAATGTCAAAACTTCGAAAAAAGGAGTACAGCGCCCCAGTTACTGGGGCTAGAGTAGGACTAGGAGTACATAATATTCTACCCTTTTAAAGATTATTTTAAACATTTTTCCAACAAGCAACATGGTAATTTGTGGAAGTGTCGTGGCCGAGCGGTTTAGAGCACCGAATTCAAACTCTGGTGTTTCTGATCAGCAGAGTGTGGGTTCGAATCCCCAGCCATGACACTGTGTCCTTGAGCAAGACACTTAACCATTGCTTCGTCCTTCGGATGGGACGTAAAGCCGTTGGTCCCATGTGTTGTGTAACGCATGTAAAAGAACCCAGTGCACTTATCGAAAAGAGAAGGGGTTCGCCCAGGTTGGACTCCTCCGTTGCAGGCAACGCGACGAAGTCTAGTAGGGTATAAATAAAGGTCCGTACCATTGCGAACAATTTTCAAAAATCTGTTAAAAATATTTCTACCTAACTCGGGAGTCTGAACTTACACTCACATGTTCCTTGTAGTTGGAACCCAAAGATCGAATTATTTAAAAATGTTGAATTTCCTCCTTTGGTATTAATATTTTGTGAAAAGAAAATTGAAATTAGCGTGTTCCGATCCCACGTCGTGCACTAACTTCCGTGTAAACACTTTCTTGCACGGATCACCTGGCGGCCTACTATTTGCAGCCAAATCGCTGTCAACCTGCGTTAACCAAACACTAAGCAGATGGATAATAGTCGGTGAGCAATTTACACAAAGCGCAGAACTATGCGATACCGAGCATTGACGTCTTGTGCTAAGACTTCATAAGTCGGAAGCGGTTTTTTTTTCCTAGGACAAATGAGGCCAATTTTTACCATAAATTTGCGCATGCTAACCGTCCCAAGAAAACAAATATGCTTCTCAAATCAGGTAAAAAATAAAGAAAATTGTAGTCAAACTTGTGTTCGCATTGTTTGTAAAGAACCTTTATACCCAGGACGTCATTGCAGTGGCACTGACTGACGTCCTACTACCAGGGCTAGGGTTCGCCCCGCGGCCTGGTTGTGGCTAGCTGCTTTATGCGCCGTAGCACCTTACCTTGTAAGGAAAAGTTTCCGTATGGCGCCACCACTTTTTCATTCGAAATGAAATAATATAGTATCTGATTTACCTGATTGATATATCCCTTTTTGTAAAAATGAGTGAAAAAGTGGTGGCGCCATACGGAAAGTTATCCAAATATTCAGTCACATGATTTGATCATCGTGAATTGTGAATTGAAATAGTGTTTGATGAAACGTTTTCGGTGGGCAAATATTTGTATATGGCCTCAACATTATGACATATTTTTGTACCTTGTAGAAATGCCTAAAATACCAAACTTTTAGCATTTACGAGAGCAAATAACCAGTGGAGCCTTACATGTTCCTAAGTTTTGGTCAAGGGAGAGGAGACTCTTTGCTTGGCAAATAAAACCACACAATATCTATCTACGGACTGTTTACATCGCGCACAGAGAGGTAAAATATTTGCCACGATTTTAGGGACACCTCGAAAACAGGACCGGAAAAGTTTTCGTATGGCGCCACCACTTTTTCATTCGATATGAAATAATATAGTATCTAATTTACCTCAATGAGATATCCCTTTTTGTAAAAAATGTGTGAATAAGTGGTGGCGCCATACGGAAAGTTATCCGAATATTTTGCTGAGCATTCTGGAAAAAAAATACCGAGGCTTAAAGAAGGCATGTGCCTTTATATCATTTCTAATATTTTTGGAGATTTTTATTTTGTAACCCTCATATCAATACTATTATTAATGTTAAAATTTAAACATCAGCTTGTTGATTCAACTATCACCAGGCCTGATACTTCACGGAGGCAACGAAGGCGATTGCCTCCGTGTCCCCTGGTCATTGCCTTGGTGCCCTTGAAATGCTCCAGTAGAAATTAACAATTTCCTCATAGGGTGCCCTTTGCCAAAGAGAAAATGCCTTGGTGCCCTTGCCCTTTCAAAAACGAAGCATACAGCCCTGTATCACTGTTTATTTATACGCTTTATTATAAATATTAAGAAAAAAAAAAGAAAAAAAGAAAAAAAAAATCAGATTTGGAAGCCAGTAATTATTCACACTTTTTATATTTTTTATATTTTTTTATTTTGTGCAAGTTTCCATGGTAATTTTAAAAATTTATTATAAAAAAATATTTTGAATAAAATGAAGGCAACTGCTGGCTATACAGTCATACACAGAGTCTCAAAGAACACTTGTAGTCACTGCAGATGTTTCTTCCATGTATGGCTTCACCGGGAAACCATACTTTCTCGTTTGCCGTGAAAACTGGAAAAACTCAAAACAAATGGGGCCAGTTGAAGTCATCGAAGATCGGTGTGTAGTGTGAACATTTCAATGTTCATCAAGTTTTTATACATGTTTGCATACTTAATATTAACAAATGAAGATAATTAGGGCATCGGTTGATATATGGCATCATTATTTTTTTTCCAATTCAAAGAAAAAGGCATAATAGCGTGAAAACTGGTAAGCAGAGGATATATACTCAGCGCCTTGAGTACCTTGTTTGGTAGGTACGTGCGCTATATAAGACTTCGATATCATTATCATTAATTTAATTACAACAACAAACACTGAACACTATGGAAGTGAAAGTCAGTTCCATCTGATTGATTGTGAAGTGTACTGTACTGTGTTGTACTACCAAGACCCCTGCAGGGAAAAGTTTCCGTATGGCGCCACCACTTTTTCACTCATTTTTACAAAAAGGGATATATCAATCAGGTAAATTAGATACTATATTATTTTATTTCGAATGAAAAAGTGGTGGCGCCATACGGAAACTTTTCCAGCACACGTTTTGCTTTTCAGGATTTCCAAAGAAAGAACTTTCTCTTTAAGGCACCACCTTCACAAACTCTGTAGCACGCAACAAACATGCATATAAGTCCAGGTACCAGACTGGGCGTATATTTATATCTGGTGGGGAAACCGAACGGAAGCTAGCACAGTATTGGGCCCGAAATAGCCAGCCGCGTATTCTATCCCGGAAAAACCAGCCGCGTATTCGGGAAATAGAACACATACAGTACAGGGAGGTAAAAAGATTTCGCATTTTGCTCGATTCAAAACTGGAATCCGTTATTTTAATCGAACGAATTGTGCAATATGTTGCTTGTTGGAAAGATGTTTAAAATAATCTTAAAAAGGGTAGAATATTATGTTCTCCAGTCCTATCCTAGTCCTACTCTAGACCCAGTATACCTAGTCCTACTCTAGACCCAGTATACCTGGGGCGGTGGAGTGGAGTGTACTTCTTTTTTCGAAACTTTGACATCCTCGGTTGAATAGCTGGTACGACAGAGAATTTCAAAATTTCGAAAGAAGGAGTACTGCGCCCAGTTACTGGGTCTACTTCTACTCATCATTCATGATGCTCGTTCCACTGGGAGTCGAAAACGGCCCAATTTTGACCTTTGTTTACAAACTGTTACGTTTTTTTTCTCTCTTTTTTTTCTGGATGTATATATGCGTTAACCCTTCTTCTAAGGTAAGAAAAAAATTCAGTGGTTTTGGAGTTAATTAACGGCGGATAAATTGGTGGCGACGACCGGAAGATTACCCGAGGAGTCCAACCTGGGCTAGGGCGAACCCCTTCTCTTTTCGATAAGTGCACTGGGTTCTTTTACATGCGTTACACAACACATGGGACCAAAGGCTTTACGTCCCATCCGAAGGACGAAGCAATGGTTAAGTGTCTTGCTCAAGGACACAGTGTCACGGCTGGGGATTCGAACCCACACTCTGTTGATCAGAAACACCAGAGTTTGAATTCGGTGCTCTTAACCGCTCGGCCACGACACTTCCATAAATTAACATGTTGCTTGTTGGAAAAATGTTTAAAATAATCTTTAAAAAGGGTAGAATATTATGTACTCCTTGTCCTACTCTAGCCCCAGTAACTGGGGCGCTGTACTCCTTTTTTCGAAGTTTTGACATTCTCGGTCGAACTAGCACGACAGAGAATGTCAACATTTTGACAGAAGGAGTACTCGTCATTCTTGACGCTCGTTCCACGATAGCGGAGATGGTGGAACTAACCACATCATAGTTCTACTAGAACTATGGGTGTGTGGAGACAATAGCAAAACGAATTAGGAGTAAATATTATAATGATACTCCTTTGACAATGTGTGGTTTTCCTTTTACTTTGTGAACTATACTTTTTGCGTAAATCACAAATTTTGTTCTACAAAATAACGGATCGTGAGCTTGGGAAAATAATACAATTTCGAAGAACGTTTGTTGTGTGAATCATACTCTAATCTTGTCAAGTTGTAAAAGTTGTCCATAGAATATTTTGATCCTATCTATCTATCTATATGGTGAAATACATTCCTCTTGTAGTAGAGTATAGTCGTACTGTGACAGGTGCAAAGTGCGCGCCCAGGAACACGACATCCTCTATTTACAAGTGGAAAAAAAATTGCTAGTAAAAAACGCCACCCATCCGCATTATTCATTCAATATGCTTCAAAACTGTGTGGCTTCCATTTACTTTTTGAACTAACTTGGTTTGCCAAAAGCCACTGGGGCCCTTTATTAAGGGCAATTCTTATTAGTTACCCCTGGACCCACACTAATTTGCTGTCTTCACAAAACCTAGCACCGGCCCCTGGCATAGTTGCTTAGACTTAACCCTTCTCCCGACAGTGAAGAGGAGGAGGGTTACGTTATCGCCACTACCCTCCTGGCAAAAAAGTGTCCAGTGGGCTTGTCGTAATCAGTTGCAAAACTCAACCATCATTTATAAAACTCATATTTTCAATTACTCTGTGCCTTCAGGACGTCCCTAAAGTAAGGCTGTTTTATTTACCAGGGGTGGATTTCACAAAGAGTTAGGACTAGTCTTATCTCGAGTTACATGTAGGACCAGTTACTCGTCCTAACTTAGGACACTCCATGCAATTTGTATATCTCCTAACTCTTTGTGAAATCAACCCCTGGGCTCTTTTGTAAATATTTTGCCATGGGTTACACAGTGAAAGTGCATGTTTGATAAAAGAGCCACAGTTGTTTTGCTTACAGGCTTTATGAAATTGGGTTCAGTTCAACTGAAATATTTTTCATTTCTCTTCATTATCCACACAGATAATCATCATTCCATGTTACCAGTGACCAGGATACCAGCCACTCTGGTTCTCTTGTTCACGTTGGTCCATATTCATGCTCAACATACTACAATACTCCCCAGGTGTTCCAGACTTGTCCGATACCAAGATGTCGTACAATTACATTGATAAATTAAGTCTATCATAGACGAGAGATTCAGGAGATACTGCAGGGCTTTGACGCCCAGCATGAAAAGCTGCTAGCAGAGTACCAGGCAGAGAAATACAGACCGTTCACCATCGGTAAGAGATAGTCGTAGATTTTTATTGTTTGCAAAAGATAGTTAAAGACAGTGGACACTATTGGTTATTGTCAAAGACCAGTCTTCTCACTTGGTGTATCTAAACATATGCATAAAATAACAAACCTGTGAAAATTTGAGCTCAATTGGTCTTCGAAGTTGTGAGATATGAATGAAGTAAAAAACACCATTGTTACACGAAGTTGTGTGCTTTCAGATGCTTGATTTTGAGACCTCAAATTCTAAATTTGAGGTCTTGAAATCAAATTTGTGGAAAATTACTTCTTTCTCGAAAACTACATCACTTCAGTGTGAGCCGTTTCTCACAATGTTTTATACTATCAACCTCTCCCCATTACTTGTTACCAAGTGAGGTTTTATGCTGATAATTATTTTGAGTAATTACCAATAGTGTCCACTGCCTTTAAGACCTAAAATTGGGTTTCCAATTTCTTCAGAGTTCAGGGCAAAACTCTTGCTTTTTCTGTGTGCTTTCTGCCTAACCTCTCTCTCACGCTTATTTTCACTTTGTTGCTTCTGTTACAAGGGGTGCTACAAGGGTGTGTTTTTGCAGTCGTAACAATATCTGATTCGGTTGAGTTTGCCATTGTTTAATCACTGGCCAATGACAGAAGCAGATTGTTAACGATTGCCAAATCGCAACCCAAGTTTGTGTGTGTTGTGTTGTAATTCAGTCTGTGAGAGAAAGACTCTGCTAGGGTCGAACGTTGGGCCATTATACCATATTGGCAAAAACTAAATGTTAAATGCCTGTCGTCTTTTACAGATGAGAGGATTTCCGAGGCCCAAGTTCTACTGCTGACCAATCTGCCTGCTGCCGCCACGTTACTTGAAGATACGCTTAGCTTCCCAGGAATATCTACTGAGCAGGTAAGTTTAAAGGCACTGGAGGTGTTTGGTAATTGTCGAAAACCAGTGTTCTCACTTGGTGTATCCCAACAAATGCATAAAGTAAACCTGCAAAATTTTTGGCCCTGCAAAAATTTTGGCTCAATTGGTCATCGAAGTTTCATGAAAATAATGAAAGAAAGACCACCCAGTGTGTGCTTTCAGATGCATGTGAAGTCTTTTTATTTGACTGAGAAATTACCTCTTTCTTAAACACAGCGTTACTTAAGAGTAGAGGGAGCCGTTTCTCACAATGTTTTATCAATAATTGCATTGGCTGTAAGTGCAGTTTTCCGCACTTAGTTGGTCCCAGTTCTGTACCCCCCCTTTAACATTTTGCTTTTATCTTCTCTTTTTGACAGCAAGTGAAGTGTTATCACTTGAAGTACCAAGTTCACATGTCCATTGGGCCACTTAGCAAAGGCCTAGAGGCTGCTCAACATGAGTATAAAGCAGTAAAGTCTATACCATTGGGCGCTAGCAACCTGCCAACACCAAAGGAGGGTTCCCCAGGGATCCGTGCTGGGCCCTCTGATTCATCATTGGGGGAGATGCACTTTCAGGCGGCGTTGGACTTGGGGAATGCTCACTGTTTCCTTGGCAACTTGAAGGAGGCCAAGACGTATCTTGACGAGGCTGAGACGTTGGCCGTCGAGATGGGCGACGTGGACAAGAACACCACGGCAACCATCCATCACGGGGATTGGATTCTTGGGAGTGGACATCTGAAGGAGGCTATTGCCAAGGTTTTCCAGCCGCTGTTGAAACGGAATATGAGCGACAAGAATAAGGGGCTAATGTTACAGTCATTTGGAAATGCTTGTAGGTAAGTTTGTCGAAGCCACCGATCTTACCTGGTTGTCTTTTTTTTATGTTTCAAAATTTTAATTCAGATGACCAATTTCATGGAGCTGCTTTTAAAACACAAAAAGTAGCTAACACAAAACAATATTGCTTACCAGAATAAGTTTACCAGGGCCCAAGATATTTTGTAATGTGTACTATCTGTACCTGGTATCTTGCTCTGAATTGCTAAAAGCAACAATTTTCTGCTTAAAGCCATTGGACACTTTCTGTAAACAGTATTTTCCAAGCCCACACTTCGTGTATCACAACTTATATATAAAATAACAAATCTGTGAAATTTGGGCTCAATTGGTCATCGGAGTCGGGAGAAAATAACCGGAAAAGCCACACTTGTTTCCGCACGTTTCGCCGTGTCATGACATGTGTTTAAAATAAATCCGTAATTCTCAATATCGAGAATTGATTTTGTTTTAATGCTTTCTCAAAAAGTAAAGCATTTCATGGAATAATAATTCAAGAGAAGTCTTTCACCATTACCTTCTGTAAACCCTGTAAGTTATTTGTAAATCCGTGAACTTTTAATGTTTTTTTCTGTTCCGAAAGTGTCCAATGGCTTTTAGCAGCTCTCTTAAATTTGGCCCTGGTAAACGTCGTCATATGACATTTTGCAACCAATGGGACAAAAACAGCCTAAATTTATGATTGTTGCATTGCATTCCAGGGCTTCAGCAGACTTCGGAACAGCTAAAGAGTACTTGAGAGAAGCCATCGCTATCGCTGAGCGACTTGAAGATCATGTTGCCGTGGCAGATCGCCATGGGGACTTGGGAACCATTTTTCGGTCGGAGGGACGGTTCGCTGATGCCCTTACCCATCAGAAAAAGCAGTTTGTGTTTGCAAATCAAAGAGGCAAGTTTTTAACGTTACGATCAGTATGCTCTCTCGTTCATACGTGGGCCCAATTTCATAGCGCTGCTTAACAGTCGATTTTGTGCTTACTGTGCAATTTCTATTTCATAGCGCTGCTAACCGTAAGCACAAGAAAAGGCATGCTAAACTTCCAGTGCTTACCGCACGAAAATAAATGACGTCACAATGCAAATCCATGGTAAACACGCAATGGCCGTCAAATTTTTCTGCTAACCTGTGAAATACGCTATGGCTTAAGCAAATTTTTCTGCTACAGTAAGCACGCAAATTTGCTTACAGTTAAGCAGCGCTATGAAATTGGGCTCTCTCCTTCTTACCTGCTCTCCTTCCCTAGGTGACCAGGCAGCTTTAGTTGTATTCTGCTTCAACATCGGCTTCACTCATTACTCCATGAACCCACCGGACTACAAAATGGCCTTGGTCTACCACGCAGTACACTTGGAGCTCTTGGACAGGATTGGAAATGTTGATAACTGTGAACGACCCTCTTACATTATACCTACTCTCGTTCCCTAGGTGACCAGGCAGCTTTAGTTGTACCCTGCTTCAACATTGGCTTCACTCATTACTCCATGAGCCCACCGGACTACGACATGGCCTTGGTCTACCACACAGTACACTTGGAGCTCTTGGACAGGATGGAAATGTTGATAACGTGAACGACCGCCTTACATCATACCTGTTCTTCTTCCCTAGGTGACCAGGCAGCTCTAGTTGTATCCTGCTTCAACATTGGCTTCACTCATTACTCCATGAGCCCACCGGACTACAACTCAGCCATGGTCTACCACGAAGTACACTTGGAGCTCTTGGACAGGATTGGAAATGTTGATAACTGTGAACGACCCTCTTACATCATACTTGTTCTTCTTCCCTAGGTGACCAGGCAGCTCTAGTGGTTTCCTGCTTCAACAGTGGCTTCACACTTTACTCCATGACCCCACCGGACTACAACATGGCCTTGGTCTACCACACAGTACACTTGGAGCTCTTGGACAGGATGGAAATGTTGATAACGTGAACGACCCTCTTACATTATACCTGTTCTTCTTCGTTAGGCACGACAGAGACATTTGACAAGGAAGAGTGAAACCTAAACCAGCGATTATATTCACGATGATAGTTTATTTTACTCAAACAACAATATTTAAAGCAATAGAACCATTAATAATGTACATGGCAGATTTAATACAATTCAAATGAGAGACCCTAAGATTATAGCTACCGGAAGTTTGATGACTGGGTTTGATGTGCTGGTTACACGGTGCATCTTCTAAATTGACGTCTGGCACTAGATTGGTACATCTGGGGAGAGCCTCAAACCTGGCATGGGTTTAGGCCATCTAGGAAGAGCCTCAAAACCGGGCGTGGGTTTTAGGCCATCTAGGAAGAGCCTCAAAACCGGGCGTGGGTTTTAGGCCATCGGAGCGCAAGAACCGGGTGGTTCAAGCCATCAAATTGAAGGAGAAAGAGCACAGCTTTGACTGACTGTCTCTGTGCAAGAACCGGGTGGTTCAAGCCATCAACTTGAAGGAGAAAGAGCACAGTTGTGACTGACTGCCTCTATAACTGGAATATGGCTGAAACACCAATACTGAACAATGGTGTGGCCGACGGTTGGAGTGGTGACACCCATCAATGTATGAGTTGGGCAGAGCCCCTGGCTGACTCAGTGGTGGCGGAGTGATGAGTGTCACCACTCCAACCGTCGGCCACACCATTGTCCAGTATTGGTGTTTCAGCCATATTCCAGTTATAGAGACAGTCAGTCACAACTGTGCTCTTTCTCCTTCAAGTTGATGGCTTGAACCAACCGGTTCTTGCACAGAGACAGTCAGTCAAAACTGTGCTCTTTCTCCTTCAAGTTGATGGCTTGAACCACCCGGTTCTTGCGCTCGGATGGCCTAAAACCCACGCCCGGTTTTGAGGCTCTTCCTAGATGGCCTAAAACCCACGCCCGGTTTTGAGGCTCTTCCTAGATGGCCTAAACCCATGCCAGGTTTGAGGCTCTCCCCAGATGTACCAATCTAGTGCCAGACGTCAATTTAGAAGATGCACCGTGTAACCAGCACATCAAACCCAGTCATCAAACTTCCGGTAGCTATAATCTTAGGGTCTCTCATTTGAATTGTATTAAATCTGCCATGTACATTATTAATGGTTCTATTGCTTTAAATATTGTTGTTTGAGTAAAATAAATTATCATCGTGAATATAATCGCTGGTTTAGGTTTCACTCTTCCTTGTCAAATGTCTCTGTCGTGCCTTAGTTCCTTTTTGACATTGTAATGAATTAGGCGCACGTAACAGAATTGGGGGCTTGTCCGGGAACTGAACCCGGGACCTCTCGCATTACTCCATGAGCCCACCGGACTACAACTCAGCCTTGGTCTACCACGAAGTACACTTGGAGCTCTTGGACAGGATTGGAAATGTTGATAACTGTGAAGGACCCTCTTACATCATACTTGTTCTTCTTCCCTAGGTGACCAGGCAGCTTTAGTTGTATCCTGCTTCAACATTGGCTTCACTCATTACTCCATGAGCCCACCGGACTACAACTCAGCCATGGTCTACCACGAAGTACACTTGGAGCTCTTGGACAGGATGGAAATGTTGATAACGTGAACGACCCTCTTACATTATACCTGTTCTTCTTCCCTAGGTGACCAGGCAGCTCTAGTGGTTTCCTGCTTCAACATTGGCTTCACTCATTACTCCATGAGCCCACCGGACTCCGCCATGGCCTTGGTCTACCATGCAGTACAGCTAGAGCTTTCTGACACTGACAGGATTGGAAATGTTGATAACTGTGAATGACCCTCTTACATTATACCTGTTCTTCTTCCCTAGGTGACCAGGTAGCTGTAGTGGTTTCCTGCTTCAACATTGGCTTCACTCATTACTCCATGAGCCCACCGGACTACGACATGGCCTTGGTCTACCACACCATACACCTGGAGCTGTCCGACAGGATCGGGTACTTGGCGATGAAGTCGCGTGCCTTAAACTGCCTCGGCAAGATATACACAGGTTTGAATTTTAAGTATTGTAAGTTATCACACACACGCTCATGGAATACGGAAAAATTAGCCCTGGCGGCCTTACACTTTCGTAATACTACAGTGACATCCTGGATATCAGGGTACATTTCTGGGGCGGAAAATTTTCAAAGCTTCATAACTCAAATTTTACCTGCAAGAAAGCACTAATTTCAACAGATTCACACTCCATGGCAGCATATATTTTTCTGCGGTGGGTTTTGATCGTCATATATTTTTCAAAAATCCGTCATTTTCATGAAATAATGCAGCTCCCAACGTTAAGGAACTCATTTTTGTTCGTACTCTCACAGTCTGCCGTGTTTACGCAAGATGCGCAAATCTTGCCTTGCATTTGTGTGTGAATGCTGTGCAGTCAAGAGTATGGTGACCAAGAATTCATGCGTCTTGCATGCGAATGTATACGCAGATGCACGGCAACAGACAACACTGTGAGAAAACGATAAAAACAGGATTTTTTTAACGTTGGGAGCTGCATTCTTTCACGAAAATGACGGATGTATGCCGCCATGGAATGTGAATCTGTTGAAATTAGTGGCTTGTTGCAGGTAAGATTTGAGTTATGAAGCTTTGAAAATGTTCCGCCCCAGAAACAGGCCTCGATAGTTAGGACTCTGTATCTGAGTACAGAGGAAGAGTCCTATATAGGGCTAACGAAAAAATATAGTGCGTCTGCATCTCACATCCAACAAGACCTCGGCCTTGGACCTCTTTGGATATGGGATGTAGTTGTGCTATATTTTTCCTATTGTGCCATATAAAGGAAGCCACTATCAGATAGCACCCCCAGAGATAATTACTTTAAAGAAGTCAATAATTATTTGAAAATCAAAATCATTTTTGATTTGTGTCTGTTCTTCTCTTCATCATCAGCTCTGAAGGACAATGAGGCGGCCATCTTGCTCCTTGTGGAATGCTTGGAAGTCCACAGTCAAACTTGAAACCATCGCGGACTGGGCATAGCTTACGGGAACATCGGTACGGTGTACCGAGCCATGGGTACGTTGTGTAATGTTTGTTATTGAGACATTAATGAGCCAGTCGGCATTCTCCCTTAAGGCAGTGGACACTATTGGTTATTGTCAAAGACTAGCCTTCACAGTTGGTGTATCTCAACATATGCATAAAATAACGAATCTGTGAAAATTTGAGCTCAATCGGTCATCGAACTTGCGAGATATGAATGAAAGAAAAAAAAACCTTGTCACACGAAGGTGTGTGCGTTTAGATGGTTGATTTCGAGACCTCAAGTTCTAAATCTGAGGTCTCTAAATCAAATTAGTGGAAAATTACTTCTTTCTCGGAAATTATGGCACTTCAGAGGGTGCCGTTTCTCTGGAGAAGTGAAAAAGAAAAACGTGAAATCTGTGGATGAAAATTTGAAAATAAAAAATATTAAGAAAGCACTGGATTGGTGAAAAGTGGTAAAGTTAACAAGAAAAATGAGCAGAGTTTCTGTTGGGCGCGATAATAATAATAAAAATAATAACGAGGTCTTATAGAGCGCACAAATCCACAAAAGTGCTCAGGGCGCTATTACAGAGAAAATACTAACAAAAATAACAAAGAACAGATTAAATACAAAAGAATGGATCTTTGAAACTTATTAAAAAAAAAACTAAAACACCCCAAAGAAATTAAAAAATAAACCTGATAAAAAAAACTAAAAAAACAAACTCAAATATGATTAGAGTGCCACTGCACTGACGTCCTGGGTATAAAGGTTCTTTACAATGCGAACACAAATTTGACTACAATTTTTTACCTGATTTGAGAAGTTGAAATTCCGTTCATATATTCATAGTGTCCCTCACTATATTTTCAATGAGTTTACAGCTAACAAATGTATCCATGGAAGAAATTATTTCCGAAAATATGTCGAAGTTCTGCACTGGCGATATTGATCATCGTATACCACTTGATAGTGTGAGCTCAAGTGCGCATGGCTTTAGAGTACAGCGCGTTGTCTTGCCGCTATTCGCCGTCAACTGGGTAGGTGCCATCAAATCGTCTTCAACTCCTCCAATACACATTTAAAATCCAGGAGGCATAATACTGGAAAGCACTACACCTCAAATAGAATTTTTTAAAGTTTCAGGTTGAATTTCGGTTACAAAGTGAGTTTTTTTCTTAAAAAATATTTATAAGCAGCAAAGCCGTCTGCCGTCATCTTGCTTTTTCACATGGCTTCTTCTTGTCATATAGACGGACAACAGAGGGCGCCTCCCTGCGCGCGTATATTTTTTTCCTAGGACCGATGAGGCCACTTAGCATGCGCCAACTTAACGGCCTCATCTGTCCTGGGAAAAAGATACGCTTCCAGCACATGGAGTCTTGGCACAAGATGTCTATGCTCGGTATACAATGTTCTGCGCTTTGTGTAAATTGCTCGCTGACTATTATCCATCTGCTTAGTGAGTGGTTGACGCAAGTTGATGGCGCCGCCAGTGATCAGTGCAAGAAAGTGTTTACACGGAAGTTAGTGGACGACGTGGGAATGGAAAACGTAAATTTGAATTTTCTTTTCACAAAATATTAACACCAAAGGAGACAATTCAACAATTTTATATAACGCAGGCTTGGAGTTCCAACTACAAGGAACATGTGAGTAAAAGTTCAGACTCCCAACCTAGGTAGAAATATTTTTAACAGATTTTTGAAAATTGTTCGCAATGGTACGGGACCTTTGGACTCCGTCGCGTTGCATGCAACGGAGGAGTCCAACCTGGGCTATATAAAGTACAATGCTCTCTTGTCTGAGTTGTTGGCCATTGGAATAACTTATCAAAATGATATTTGGTTGTGTTGACGGAGTGGACGACACCAAACGAGTTGACGGCAAGTAGCAGTAGGATTGCGAGTGTAAAGTCAGGTTCATACTTCCTGCAAATGCGAATGCAATTATGCGATAGAACAAATGGTGCCGATTTCACATGGCTGTTTAGCACTTGGCAAACTGATGTGAACTATTCCTTGCGAATTTGGGGTGCAAAATTAACAACGCATTCACATTCGCTTTCGCAGGAAGAAGTATGAACCAGGCTTTACACTCGCAATCATCTCTTAACTATTCTCACCCATTCTATACTCAGGTCCAGACGGACATTCAAAGGTTTATGACTCGCACGTCATCCTCTAACAATGACAATGCGGCTAGCATCAACCACATCGTTGTCTTTCTACAGAGACCTCGGAGTGAGGGAGACCCCGATCTGTTCCCCATCCCCAACACTAAACTCGCAATCAGATCAATTGTGGTTTTACCCTTTACACCGATATGTTAGTACTCGGTACTTTCCCGAGTTCTGTGAAAAAAAAAATCACAGGCATATTACTTGGGTGGGATTCGAACCATCGACCCTTGCAGTTATAGAGCAGTGTCTTCTTACCATCCTAAATAAAGGGTTGCAAAGCTACCAGGCACTCTAGGTGGTCTAGTTTGTAAGACACTGCTACAGATTTGCAAAGGACCTGGGTTCTAATCCCACCCAAGTAATCGAGTATGCCTGAGAACTCGTGAAAGTTACTCGTCGGTGTAATGGTAAAATCAAAAGTATATGAAATTCTTTATCCCAAATGCAAATTTAACATCTAGTTCTCGCAACCATCTCTTAACTAGTTTCACCAATTTTACTCTCTAGGTCCAGACGGACATGCAACAGATAGACGACACTCATGTCCTCTTCAACATTTTCAATGCGGCTACCATCAACCACATCGTTGTCTTTCTGACCGGAACCGGAGCGTTTCCAGAGGGAATGGGCGGGGCCATCTACTTCAGTTGGCCGTCACCGGAGGGCGAAATGGTCTGGATGTTTCTCGGTTTCATCACCAACGAAAAGCCAAGTGCCATTTTTAAAGTAGTCGGCTTGAAGAAAGGTATGGTTGACAAAAAAATGTAGTCAATATGTTTCATCAGGCCGGTGTTTATATCCCGTTTTATTGGCATAACTGTCACATCTCCACCCGCAAAATATTATGATTACATGTCCATGTACGTGCAAATGGGCAATTCCACGGTCAGTCGCATAACACTTTTCAGTGTCATTTCTCGATCGTGGTGCTAGAAGTTCTGTGTGAGATATTCTTTCCTCTAAGTTTATAGACTGATTTGTACTTGACACCCAAGGCTTTGAATTGATAATTATTAGAAATGTTGTGGGCTTCGTGCTCTGGATGTTATAACGTTTTAAAGACCGGTCAGTCGCATTACACAAAAAGGACATGGTAAAAAAAACACTTGTCACAATTCAAAAATCTCCTCTATCAAAAAGATTGTGAAAGTGTTACTATATGTAACACACAACTCTTATACATGAGTATCCAACAGGATACTTATAAATGGTCAGCAACTTGAACTTTTAGGTATACATGGCAAAACCATGGTCAGTCGCATAACGGTCAGTCGCATTACAGTTTTCCAGGCAATGTAGCCACGCCTACATGGTGCCCAAGCCGAGTTCTGATTTGGCAAAATTGGGTTCATTCCTTGTCAACAACTAAAAATAAATTGGTTTCATATGTTAGCTATAACTTCTAAGTGGAAAGAAAGTTGTGACACAAACTCGATTTTTGTGTGTTATGTCCATGTTTGCTTGGAATTGCCCAAATACCTACAGGAACAATCCTTCTTGCCCAGAGCAAGACTATTGAGATATTCCCTAAAGCAAAGCAAGAAATCATCTTGGTTAGAAGCATTGGACACTATTGGTGATTACTCAAAATAATTGTTAACATAAAAACTGACTTGGTAATGAGCAATGGAGAGCTGTTGATAGTAAAAAACATTGTGAGAAACGACTCCCTCTGAATCTGAAGTAACGTAGTTTTTGAGAAAGTAGTAATTTCTCACTAAAATATTTGATTTGATTTCCAGACCTCAGCTGAGGTCTGGAAATCAAGCATCTGAACTGAAAGCACACAACTTCGTACGAACAGGGTTTTTCTCTTCCATTATTCTCTCACAACTTCGAAGACCAATTGAGTTCAAATTTTCACAGGTTTGTTCTTTGTGCATATTTTGAGATACACCAAGTGAGAAGACTGGTCTCTGAAAATATTACTAAAGGTGTCCAGTGTCAATGATCAATTTTTGGCATCCAGTGGTTCCACTTCGTCAACAACAATGAGGTCACCCAAAGAACGTGTCCGCCCCCCCATCAACCAACTAATTCAACACCGCCACTCTGCCTTCTTCGGTCATGTCGCTCGCCTAGCTGACAACATCCCAGCTAAAAAAGCTCTAAAGCATCGTCATCAACTCAAGGGGAGGCCTAGCACCAGCTCCTGGCTGGAAGAGACCTAGACAGAGGCCGCCCTCGGTCATCCTAGGCCCAACAACTTGGCCGGCCAAGCAAAATCGCCCACATGTGGCGTGAGGCTGTAGGACGTGGACACATGAAATCGGCGCGATGGACCCTTGCTGCCTCTGCGGGTTGATTGATTGATTGTCTTTTTATGATTTTGTTTGAATGTGTCTTTCAAAGGAAGTTCTACAAACAACTCATTCATGCAGTCTATGCCTGTACAGCAGCCGATGAAGACGATGTCACAGATTGGAATCTCTGTGGAACACCTTCACGTTATCCACCAGCAGAAACTACCCAGGTGCGTTTTTATTTTGGTGTTGTGCACAGTCGGCTGGGTATTGGTAATTGTTAAAGACCAGTCTTCTCACTTGCTGTATCTCAACATTTGCCTAAAATAACAACCCTGTGAAAATTTGAGCTCATTCGGTCATCTAAGTTGCGAGATAATTATGAAAGAATAAAAACACCCTTGTACGTGTGGTAACTTTATTCCGGTTAACAAGGTCCCAATTGCATAGAGCTGCTCAAGTAGAAAATACTGTTAAAAAAATTCTCACTGGCTGGTAACTTTATCTCGGTTAGCATAATTTTGATTTGCTTAGCTTATTTTGTGCTTAAAGGCAGTGGACACTTTTGGTAATTACTCAAAATAGTTATTAGCATAAAACCTTACTTGGTAACAAGTAATGGAGAGCGGTTGATGGTAACAAACTTAGTGAGAAATGGCTCCCTCTGAACTAAGGTGGTATTCAGGAAAGAAGTAATTTGCCACGAATTTGATTTTGAGACCTCAGATTAAGAATTTTGAGGTCTCGAAATAAAGCATCTGAAAGCACACAACTTCGTGTGACAAGGGTGATTTTTTCTTTCATAATTATCTCGCAAGTTAGATGACCGAATGAGCTCAAATTTTCACAGGGTTGTTATTTTATGCAAATGTTGAGATACAACAATTACCAATAGTGTCCTGTGTCTTCAAGCAGCTCTATGAAATTGGGCCCAGTATCTCAGGAGTTCAGGTTGCGCCTAGCCCTCTATAGGACTCTTCCTTTGTGCTGTTCACAGAAACAGAGTCATAAATATTAGGGCTTTTTCTGGGGCGGAAACATTTGGAAGCTTTAGTAACATTTGAAAAATGAAAGGGCTGCATCGGATTTGTTGGGTGTCATGACCGAGTGATTAAGGGCATTGAATCTAAGTTCAGGTGGAAAAGTCAGCGGAGTGTGGGTTCGAATCCCAGTCATGACACTTATGTCCTTGAGCAAGACACTTGACTATAGTTGCTTCTTTCCACTCAGGGGTATAAATGGGTACCTGCGAGGGTAGAGGTTGATATTGTGTTTGAAAAAGCCACTGGTGTGCCAAGGCAGTTCAGGGCTGTATACTCCCCAGGGGGGCTGAGAAAGATTACAGGGATGTAATTTGCCCAATGACCAGGGCACTAATCTAAAGCGCATTGAGATGGTTCGCTGAATAAGAACTTGTCTTTATTATTATTACGTCTTCAATTAATCGTGATGCAATTAAGCCTGGGCGACTATTGCGACTAGTGTCAAAGTCGCAACTATTGATTGCTTAGTCGAGTAGCGACTATCGTTTTTTAACTACTCGGTTAATCGCACCTCCACGACAACTACAACAATAGTCGTGGCTTCCTGCTTGGTGAACCAATGGTGTTGCTCACCACTATTTACGACGACATAATTTACTTACGAAACACAATCGGACATCACGATCAGAAACACAATGCGACTCGATGAGAGCTGTTGATAAAATAAAACATCGTGAGAAACGGCTCCCTCTGAAGTAACAAAGTTTTTGAGAAAGAAGAGATTTCTCACTGAAATATTTGCATCTGCGAAAGACTTCAGGCGTGAAGCCTTTCTCAGACTTCTTAAAAGAATTTTTTTCTTTAACTATTTTCTGGAAGTTTGATAATCGATTAAGGCAAACTTCCACAGGTTTGTTACATTTTATGCATACATGTTGGGATACATGAGCATGGCAAGTGCTTGAAAACTGGTCTCTGACAATAGACCTATCCATTAGGCTCCGCCCACGGCGCACATGTGAGCAAGAACACGTGAGGCTCTCCTATGCCATTCTGCACAACCTGCCGCCCACGCCAAGCATACGCATGTCAGACTTTATTTGTCAGACTTTGTGTTGCGCAATGGGATGTGATTGGTCAATACGCAATGATGGGGCGGAGCTAAATGGATAGGCCTATTACCAAAGGGGTCCAGTGCCTTTTACTTACTTTTTGTTTTCTCTCCATATATTAAGACGTCGACTTTGACCAGCTTCTCAGAGTTCTCCATGAAGATGTTGGAGAACTTCTACAACTACGCCTCGTGGTTCGGAATCAACCAGTCGCAGATGACACCCCAGCCAAATGTCAGCTGGATCCCCATGACGGTCCTAGATAAATGGTTTCAGAACTTCAAGAAAAAAATGGCGCAGGATCAGAACTTTTGGAGGAAGTAACTGTACTTGTGTCATTTTTGTATTTTAACAATTTTAAGATTTGGGTACTATTTGTAACACAAAACATAATGTCCACAGATTTACATTAAACTTACTCAGTTTGAAGATAATGATGGTAGAAAGCTTCCCTTACAATATAACTTGCTGAGGTGCTGTAGATTTTGAGAAATGAGTACTAAAACAAGTCACCAAAATCACTTTCGTCTCACTTTCAGTGATTGCAAGTAAAAACGTATGAACCAGTTACATGTATGGTATGTTATGGTTTTTACATGCTAATACGTTTTAACATGCTAATACTGAGACTAAAATAACTTGTGTGACATTGTTTTACTCATTTCTCGAAATCTGTGGACATTGTGTAAAAAGTACCCAGACCCTTTAAAGGCACTGGGCACTGTTTGGTAATATTGTCAAAGACCAGGGGTGGATTTCACAAAGAGTTAAAGACAGTGGACACTTTTGGTAATTGTCAAAGGCCACTTTTCTCACTTGCTGTATCTCATCATATGCATGAAATAACAAACCTGTGAAAATTTTAGCTCAATCGGTCGTCGAAGTTACTAATAATGAAAGAATAAACACCCTTGTCACACGAAGTTGTGTGCTTTCTTATGCTTGGTTTCGAGACCTCAAATTCTAAACTTGAGGTCTCAAAATCAAATTTGAGGAAAATTACTTCTTTCTCGAAAACTACATCAATTTAGAGGGAGCTGTTTCTCTAGATGTTTTATGCTATCAACGTCTTCCTATAACTTATTTCCAAGTAAGGTTTTATTCTAAAAATTATTTTGAGTAATAGTGTCAACTGCCTTTAAGACTAGTCTTTTAACTCGAGTTACTCGTCCTAACTTAGGACTAGCCTTAGGATTTTAAAATCTCCTAGGACTAGTCCCAACTCTTTGTGAAGACGACCCGTGTATTCTCAATAGTGTCCAGTGCCTTTAACATTTACTAAACAATTTTTTAATAACTGTATACAAATAGTTTTGCACGATGTCTTTTCTTTGAAATTGATGCAATTATTATGGTGATTTCAATTGGGCATGGCGTTCTTTCTATTTTAGTCTAATTACCGTATTTTGTTCACCCTTGAAAAATCTGAAAAATTGTGATTAAACAGACTTGAATGTCTATTAAAGACTATGCCATGTGTACTTATCTTCTGCGCTGATCCTCTAATCGATGCTCGAACCGGAGTGTGCTCCTGTGTGTTGTGTAATGCACAGTAAAGAACTAAGTGCGTATATCAGAAGAGTAGGGGTACGCCGCGGTGTTCCTGGTTTAATCGGAAGCATATTGCACCACAGCACCTTGTAAAACCATTTACATGGTGCTATAAGATAACAATACCATACTTCAAAAACCTGGCCCCACATACCTTGCAGGGAAAATACTGAGTGCTTTGTTTCGACCCTGAAGGGTGTGATACAAAGCGCTATATAAGAACCAAGTATTATTATTATGTTGATGCATTTAAAGGGTCTGGGTACTTTTGTAGGACAAAAAACACAATGTCCACAGATTTACATTAAACTTACTCAAATTGAAGATAATGATGGTAGAAAGCTTCCCTGAAAACATGACTTGCTGTGAAGCTGTACTTTTTGAGAAATTAGTAAAACAATGTCGTGGAAATAATTTTTGACTCTTCGAAAATTATTTTAGCATGTAAAAACGTATGTTCAGGACATTGTTTTACTCATTTCTCACAAACTACATCACCTCAGCAAGTAACTTTTAAAGGTAAGCTTTCTACTATCATTATCTTCAAACGGTGTAAGTTTAATGCAAATCTGTAAACATTGTGTTTAGTGTTACAAAAAGTACCCAAAGAATTATGTAATGTATTTATTTGCAACTGCTTTTAGAGATTACCAAAAGAAATAAACTTAGTACATAAAGGTCATAGGATTTGAGGCATTGCATGGTGAGGTATCAATGTACATGTATATTTGGTTTGCGGTAACACCATGTGTGTATCTACTTGCCAGGTAGAGTTTGTTCAGTCTCCTGACAATGACTAGAGCAAGCTAGTCGAAACGTTGAGACCAACCCAAGAACTTACTCCGCGGTAGTATAGTTAATTACGATCGAATAGGCCTAAGCTAAAGTAGTAGTCCCAGCCTATTTCTTCACCATCCGCCCAGGTAATAGTTAATAAGCAGGACAGTTCTTTTCAGAACTTAGAAGTCTCCCGAATACCCGAACATCTACTCTGCGGTAGTAGAATAAAGCAAGACAGTTCTCTAAGAACAAACTCTACCTGGCAAGTAGATACACACATGGTGTTACCGCAAACCAAATATATATGCATATAGGACGTTTAAAAAGAACTTCGACATATAGCCATACCTAAGTTATTTGTACACAATCCTCAATATCGTCACTGCTTAGCAAGGTTTAGGTGCTAAGCACATAAATTACAAGTTGAGGTTGGGAGATATACAGGTGTAGCATTTAAGGATCGTATGTATTCACTGCTTGGAGGATGTTGAAATCCAAATTCATTTCATTTCTTTTGCCAAATGTTTACTGTATTCGGAAAGATATTGTATGATACCATGGGTCAAAGTTACACAGGTTTTAGTATCTTATCTGACAAGAAAAAAATAATTTTCCTTGTGAGTTCTCAAAAGAAAACCATAATTAATTGTGTTTCGAAACCCAAACATAATTTAACATTTGTTCTTGCTGACCTCTCCAGAGCTCTTCTTCTGTGTTGTATAATAAGTTTAAGTTTTGTTATTGGTGTAACCCTTCCCGTAGGGAATGAGGTTTGTTCCGTTTAAGGAACAAAATTTGATACAATACAATACAATTATTATTATTATTAATGCATCCAATATTTGCAAAATATTGCGTGTAGTTATTTAAATGCCTCGTAGTTTTAATAGCAACTGTACGAAATTAAATTGCAATGGAATAAGGTTGAATCTGTGTTTCATGTTTTCTCTTTCATTATTGTTGTAAACAAAAACGGTTTACTCTACAAAAAATGGATGTTCAAAGCCTTGCATTTTTTGTTACCAAAATTCAAATGGTAAGCCTTACGTTTTAGTAAAATCCTTGCAATTTTCTAACACAACAACATGCATAAGATGGCCATATTTTGTTATTTTTATTATTTTTTTATGTTATTTGGTGTTTTTTTTTTTTTTCTGGGGGGGGGGGGTGGTTGAAGTGTACCGAAGGCTTTAAAAGTTAGATTATTTGGTGGCGCAAATTTGAGTGAGATATTTTCAACAACGAAATAATGTCACTTTTTAATAATCTACCTACAAGTTATTTATTCCTACATTAATAATAAGCTGAGAAGCGAACCAAAAAATAGACCTCATATATTACCTTTAGTTCTTTCAACTTTGCGCTAAATCATTTCAAGTTAAACAAACGTAAGGCTACTTGGTTTAATTACCACAATTAGTTACAGTGTAAGCGTTTATTCATCACTTTTAATATAATTCAAGCCTTCGATTCTCGCATTGCGAATCATTCCGCGAGATCTTGCGGGAGCCAGTTTGCCCCTTTGATCTTGGACAGGCACCGGTGATTGGAACCAGCTAAAGCAACCGACAGGTACCCGATTTCCACGCTACGCGAAATAAACATCAACAGAGTAGTAGAGGTCTGGGTACTCGACGGCTTGATGCCGCGTCACGATATTCAAAATGGCCACCAGCCATGCTTGTGAAGTTGTCAACACCTTGGATATACTTACGATGATTTGATGTGATTTAATGTCTCTTTGGGTAAGCTTTATCATGCAGCTTATTTAAGTTAATAATGTAGAACAGGATGAAGGCCTCGTGGAAGGCGTGTAACCACCTAGTTTGTCATAAAACGGGCAATTCTTGTCGCAATTTTATTCCACCTTCATGCTCAACACAAACAACGGCAATCCGGAAGTAGCTGTAACGTTAGAGCATAGGTCATTGCATTGTCATTGCCAATTTGCCGTCAATCAGATACTGGATGAAGAATTCCTCCATGATCTGATGAAACAATCGACTTTTCTGTGTAGTTCTTATAGATTATCTACTTCAATTCGTGTCGGCCACTCCGGTGCTCTGACATTCGGAGTCGTAGGCCTACCATCCAAAAGAATTGATACATCATGTTTAAGCCTTTGCAGATTGCCTTTCTCATATCAAGTTGTAAATATAAACCTGGTTTGCCACCTATACTGCCAAATGACAATGACTTTTTAAACTGGCTTTTTTTTTTCTTTTTTTTTTTTTTTAATCGTCTGAAATTTCATCCAGATGTGTAATGAAGGACGAGGTGCACAGAAAAAACCTTGGTCTGAGTCGTAGGCAACTTTTTGAGATATTGTCTAGTTTTCGATGCCCCCAAATCAAGATTAAAATTAATATTAATTTGAGGCCCTTCCAATTGTTCCAGCAATCTGTAATCCGTAGAGCGTCTTTTGCACATAAAGAACTTTCTTTGGTTAAATTTCGAGGCAAATCTGAGAGAAAATCTTTTTGAGGGTGAAAGTTTTCTCAAAAATCTGCCGAAAAAATAGTGTTTTTCAAAATCGCCTGAAAACTTGGGTTTAGTCGTCTACCTTAGTAAAATTTTGATGTAATTGTTTTTATTGCCTGATTTTCGATATAACAATGTCTCAAATAATTATCGTATCAAACTCAATAAAACCAATTGTACCATCACGGCGAGTACCCACCAAGAACACTGGTGGAAATTCAAAGAAGTTATATTCCCGCCGTCATGTTGATCCCAGCTAGCCTACTAAAGACTCAGCCACCCAACCCCAATGTACCCCGCTACCCTTTCCACAGCGACCGACAATCCCCAATTCCCATCGAAATGCCAGACCAACTTCCCTTGTGAACTAATTTTCTATACCTACATCGTGTGCCTTCGACTCAAACAATTATTTTGTAAGTCCCCTATTATGCCTATGTTTCCTTGTAAACCAATGCGCCATACTTACAGCGTGTGCCTTCCATCCACTCACCAATTTTTTAAATCACAACCAAAGAGTCCCCTGTCTACCCGTCAGTAAAGCGTATGCCTTCCACTCTCAAATTATTTACCAAGTCCAAAGCAAGGATTTCCCTATGCCATTGTACCATGCGTACCATTTCCCCATTAATTAGACTAATTGTCTATCTTTATGCCTACAGCGTGTGCCTTCAACTCGTCGAATACTTTTTTAAGTCCGAACACAAGAGTCCCCTATCTACTACCAATACCCGTCAGTAAAAGCGTATTATGCCTTCCACTCGCAAATTATTTACCAAGTCCAAAGCAATGATTTCCCTATGCCATAGTACCATACGTACCCCTTTTCCCATTAAACTATACAGTGTGTAGATTTTAACTCAAATATGTTTTAAGTCCGAACCAATGAGTTTCCCATGCCTATGTAACCAGCCCACAACTTGTGCATTTCACTGTAAATTACTAAGTATAAAGCACTGATTTTACTATGCCATAGCATCATGTGGAAAGTGTTCCCCTCGCAAATTATATACCAAGTATAAAGTATAATATACTAAGTATAAAGCATTGATATTCCCATACCATAGTATCCTATGATGAGTATTCAATTATATACTAAGTATAAAGCACTGAAATCCCATGCCATAGCTTTGTGTGTAAAGTATGAACCGAAGGTTTATCAGGTCTAAAATGCAAATTATCCTGGGGGGGACCCAAGTGGGTGTCGTGGGTAGGTGTCGGCCTCCCAAGCAAAGGGTCCCCGGTTCGAACCCCGGTGGTGGCAGCGCGGTTGCCGTCCGAGAAGTCTCGACTCACCAGACAGTGGCACACACCGCGCAGTGGCACTCACCGCTAGCACTCGCTTAGGAAAGAAACTTTAAACTTAAAACTTAAAACGAACCTATGCTCTTTTTTAAATAAGTTTTAAATTTTTATAAAAAAAAAACATTTTTAAAACGTCTCCAACTTTTCTGAAGCTGGATTCGATCCCGGGACCCTCCGGTCCAGAGACCAGAGCCCTTCCACTGGGCCACTGCTCCTTCTTACTAACATGCGTTCGAGTTTTATTTTAAACCTTCGTATGACAAACTTTTAATTAAAACGTAGTAAAAGAACACCCGGGAATCGAACTCCGTACCTTTGGGTGTAGAGTCCGGAGCCCTTCCATTGAGCCACGTCTCCTCTTACTTTTATGGCGTTCGAGTTTAATGTTATACCTTAGAATGAACAACTTTAAATCAAAACGTAGCAAAAGAACACCCGGGAATCGAACTCCGTACCATTGGGTGTAGAGTCGGGAGCCCTTCCATTGGGCCACTACTACTCTTACTTCATTTGCGTTCGAGTTTAATGTTATAACTTATAGAATGAACAACTTTAAATCAAAACGTAGTAAAAGAACACACGGGAATCGAACCCCGTACCATTGGGTATAGAGCCCGGAGCCCTTCCATTGGGCCACTACTACTCTTACTTCATTTGCGTTCGACTTTAATGTTATACCTTAGAATGAACAACTTTAAATCAAAACGTATTATAGCTTATGCCTTCCACTCGCAAATTATTTACAATTGTAAAGCAAGGATTTCCCTATGCCATAGGATACCGCGCAAACCAATGTTCTCAAGCGTACTAAAAGAACACAGATCGGGAATCGAACCCCGTACCATTGGGTGTAGAGCCCGGAGCCCTTCCACTGGGCCACTACTACTCTTTCTTCATTTGCGTTCGAGTTTAATGTTATACCCTAGAATTAACAATATTTTAAATAAAAACGTATTATTTGCCTCCCACTCGCAAATTATTTACCAAGTGTAAAGCAAGGATTTCCCTATACCATAGGGAACCGCGCAAACCAATGTTCTCAAGCGTAGAAAAAGAACACAGACCGGGGTTCGAACCCCGTACCATTGGGTGTAGAGCCCGGAGCCCTTCCATTGGGCCACTAATACTCTTACTTCATTTGCGTTAGAGTTTAATTTTATACCCTAGAGTGAACAACTTTATATCAAAACATATTGTAACTTATGCCTTCCACTCGCATTAATTTTTGATTAGGGGTTAAGCAAGGATTTCCCTATGCCGTAGGGTACAGCGTAAACCAATGTTCTTCAACGCAGAAAAAGAACACACACCGGGGTTCGAACCCAGCACCTTTGGCTTCAGAGTCCAGAGCCCTACCACTGTGCCACTGTACTTCTTCTTAACAAAAGGTTCGAGTTTAAATATAAACCTTAGAATGAATTCAACTTTAAATCAAAACGTAATAGCGGGTGCCTTCCACTCGCATGTTATTTATTAGGTATAAAGCAAGGATTTCCCTATGCCATAGGGTTCCGCTTAAACCAATGTTCTTACGCGTAGAAAAAGACACACGCCGTGGCTCGAACTCAGTACCTTTGCGCTCAGAATCCGGAGCTCTACCACTGGGCCACCGCTCTTCTTATGAACAATGGGTTCGAGTTTAATTATAAACCTTAGAGTGGACAACTTTAAATCAAAACGTGTATAGCGAGTGCCTTCCACTCGCGTGTTTTACAAGGATTTCCCGATGCCATAGTACCCCAGGTAATGTAAAGATTGGGACTGGGTACAACAGAGTTGATGCATGCACAAATTCGACGGTGTTTGAGATAAATAAACAGCACGGGACTAAAACGGGTCTATCTAACTGAGAAAATATCAGCGATTGAAAAAGTCTCTAGAAGACGGGCAAATCGGGCGAATGGGGGGGGGGAGGGGGCATACTCAAACAGGGGGCGTAACAATGTGACCAACAAAACCATTTATTATTATATGTAATAAATATTTGATAATCTAAGGAAATTGAACTCTAAATAAGACACGGGACGGAGTATTCTTTATGTTTTAATTCAATATTTTTTTAATGTTTGAGTTTCTACATTTCACATTATGACTGCTCTTTAAATCAATATAAAAATTATTCAGACAATAATTGACATACACATTCAAATTTATTTTAAGCAGCAATTTTTTATTTATTTTTTATTTATTTAAATAATTAAAATCATTAAAATTAAAATTTAAACGTCAAGTGTTTGTGCAGCGTAAAAGAATTTTGTTTTTCTCCAAAGGCGATCAGAGAATACTGACCGAAACGTCAATTGAAACCAACGGTTATTTTCAGAACCACCCCATGTTTAGAGATGATAGTCATTGCATGGTGTTACCGCAAACCTGTCCATATCGTATTTCCACCATGCAAAGTTTTGAATCCAGGGTACAACATCAAAGCATTGCCATAGATAGGCTGTACATTTGTATGCAGTGAATAATTAGATTGGAACAATTTTACGACCTCACCACCAATTTCTGGCCGTTTTGTTTTAATCTCCGAATAATCAACGTGAAAACAGCAACCTACAGGCCTACTAACTATAACAGAGAATTATATTGAGCAATAACACACCATACCCATTGTGTTGTGCACAGTAGACCAGCATACCAGCTAACGTAGTGTAGACCTATAGCTAATAGAAACAAACAAATCACAAACATTGCTTTTACCATGGGTTTGAACGACTTTATATTGAATCAGAATAAACGAGTACACATTAGTCTTGCCTGAACAGTTCCCTGGAAATTAAAACTACATCAAAAAGGCTCTAAATATCGTCCACGGAGACAGCCAGAGTCAACTGCATGGTTGGAGATCATTTTGAATACATGTGTACGCGGTAAATTACTGGGTACGAAGCATGGGTTATAAGACCAACTATAGGGTACCCGACTATTCGTGTTCTTGTCGCAATGTAGCAGTGCCTCCAAAAAGTGAGGTTAAAAAGAATTTGAGACCCATCCCAGTTTTCCAGCAATCTTAAACTTGGAGACTGTCTTTTACACATGACGAACTTCCTTCGGTTAAATTGTGAGGCAAAGCGGGAGGGGGGGGGGGGGAATTTCGAGGGTGAAAAAAACGTCAATCTTACCTACCCTTGTATTTTTTTCAAAAATCGGCCGAAATTTTTGTCTTCCAAATTGCCTGAAAATTCATACCTAGGTGTAATTGGGGGCGAGGAGCAGAAAAATCTTGGTTTTAGTCGTCTAAGTTGGCTACATTTTGAGATAATGCCTCATTTCGGATAATACGACGGTAACCATAGGAAGTTCGTCATGTGTAAAGGACAGTCTCCAAGTTACAGGTTGCTGGAACAATAGGATGGGTCTCAAATATTCATTTTAACCTTGATTTTAAACCGTCGTACTATCCGAAATGAGGCATTATCTAAAAAAGTAGCCATCGTAGACGACTAAAACCAAGATTTTACTGTTCCTCGCCCCCAATTACACCTAGGTACGAATTTCAGGCGATTTGGAAGACAACAATTTTGGCCGAATTTCTGGAAAAACGACAAGGGGGTAAGCTTGACGTTTTTTTCAGCCTCGGAAACATTTTCTCTCCGAATTGCCTCAAGATTTAAACAAAGGAAGTTCGTCATGTGTAAAAGACAGTCTCCAAGTTACAGGTTGCTGGAACAATAGGATGGGTCTCAAATATTCATTTTAGCCTTGATTTTAAATCGTCGTACTATCCGAAATGAGGCATTATCTCAAAAAAGTAGCCATCGAAGACGACTACAACCAAGATTTTACTGCTTCTCGCCCTGTAATACACCTAGGTATGAAATTTCAGGCAATTTGGAAGACAAAAGTTTCGGCCTATTTTTGAAAAAACGACAAGGGGGTAAGCTTGACGTTTTTTCAGCCTCGGAAACATTTTCTCTCCGAATTGCCTCAAAATTTAACCAAAGGAAGTTCGTCATGTGTAAAAGACAGTCTCCAAGTTACAGGTTGCTGGAACAATAGGATGGGTCTCAAATATTCATTTTAATCTGGATTTTAAACCGTCGTACTATCCGAAATGAGGCATTATCTCAAAAAGTAGCCATCGTAGACGACTAAAACCAAGATTTTACTGCTTCTCGCCCTCTAATACACCTAGGTATGAAATTTCAGGCAATTTGGAAGACACAAATTTCGGCCTATTTTTGGAAAAACGACGTTTTTTCAGCCTCGGAAACATTTTCTCTCCGAATTGCCTCAAAATTTAACCAAAGGAAGTTCGTCATGTGTAAAAGACAGTCTCCAAGTTACAGGTTGCTGGAACAATAGGATGGGTCTCAAATATTCATTTTAACCTTGATTTTAAATCGTCGTACTATCCGAAATGAGGCATTATCTAAAAAAGTAGCCATCGTAGACGACTAAAACCAAGATTTTCCTGCTCCTCGCCCCCAATTACACCTAGGTACGAAATTTCAGGCGATTTGGAAGACAACAATTTCGGCCAATTTTTGGAAAAACGACAAGGGGGTAAGTTTGACGTTTTTTCAGCCTCGGAAACATTTTCTCTCCGAATTGCCTCAAAATTTAACCAAAGGAAGTTCGTCATGTGTAAAAGACAGTCTCCAAGTTACAGGTTGCTGGAACAATAGGATGGGTCTCAAATATTCATTTTAACCTTGATTTTAAATCGTCGTACTATCCGAAATGAGGCATTATCTAAAAAAGTAGCCATCGTAGACGACTAAAACCAAGATTTTACTGTTCCTTGCCCCCAATTACACCTAGGTACGAAATTTCAGGCGATTTGGAAGACAACAATTTCGGCCGTTTTTTTGGAAAAACGACAAGGGGGTAAGCTTGACGTTTTTTCAGCCTCGGAAACATTTTCTCTCCGAATTGCCTCAAAATTTAACCAAAGTAAGTTCGTCATGTGTAAAAGACAGTCTCAAAGTTACAGGTTGCTGGAACAATAGGATGGGTCTCAAATATTCATTTTAACCGTGATTTTAAATCGTCGTACCATCCGAAATGAGGCATTATCTCAAAAAGTAGCCATCGTAGACGACTACAACCAAGATTTTACTGCTTCTCGCCCTCTAATACACCTAGGTATGAAATTTCAGGCAATTTGGAAGACAAAAGTTTCAGCCTATTTTTGAAAAAACGACAAGGGGGTAAGCTTGACGTTTTTTCAGCCTCGGAAACATTTTCTCTCCGAATTGCCTCAAAATTTAACCAAAGGAAGTTCGTCATGTGTAAAAGACAGTCTCCAAGTTACAGGTTGCTGGAACAATAGGATGGGTCTCAAATATTCATTTTAATCTGGATTTTAAACCGTCGTACTATCCGAAATGAGGCATTATTTCAAAAAGTAGCCATCGTAGACGACTAAAACCAAGATTTTACTGCTTCTCGCCCTCTAATACACCTAGGTATGAAATTTCAGGCAATTTGGAAGACACAAATTTCGGCCTATTTTTGAAAAAACGACAAGGGGGTAAGCTTGACGTTTTTTCAGCCTCGGAAACATTTTCTCTCCGAATTGCCTCAAAATTTAACCAAAGGAAGTTCGTCATGTGTAAAAGACAGTCTCAAAGTTACAGGTTGCTGGAACAATAGGATGGGTCTCAAATATTCATTTTAACCTTGATTTTAAATCGTCGTACTATCCGAAATGAGGCATTATCTCAAAAAGTAGCCATCGTAGACGACTAAAACCAAGATTTTACTGCTTCTCGCCCTCTAATACACCTAGGTATGAAATTTCAGGCAATTTGGAAGACACAAATTTCGGCCTATTTTTGGAAAAACGACAAGGGGGTAAGCTTGACGTTTTTTCAGCCTCGGAAACATTTTCTCTCCGAATTGCCTCAAAATTTAACCAAAGGAAGTTCGTCATGTGTAAAAGACAGTCTCCAAGTTACAGGTTGCTGGAACAATAGGATGGGTCTCAAATATTCATTTTAACCTTGATTTTAAATCGTCGTACTATCCGAAATGAGGCATTATCTAAAAAAGTAGCCATCGTAGACGACTAAAACCAAGATTTTACTGTTCCTCGCCCCCAATTACACCTAGGTACGAATTTCAGGCAATTTGGAAGACAAAAGTTTCGGCCTATTTTTGAAAAAACGACAAGGGGGTAAGCTTGACGTTTTTTCAGCCTCGGAAACATTTTCTCTCCGAATTGCCTCAAAATTTAACCAAAGGAAGTTCGTCATGTGTAAAAGACAGTCTCCAAGTTACAGGTTGCTGGAACAATAGGATGGGTCTCAAATATTCATTTTAATCTGGATTTTAAACTGTCGTACTATCCGAAATGAGGCATTATTTCAAAAAGTAGCCATCGTAGACGACTAAAACCAAGATTTTACTGCTTCTCGCCCTCTAATACACCTAGGTATGAAATTTCAGGCAATTTGGAAGACACAAATTTCGGCCTATTTTTGAAAAAACGACAAGGGGGTAAGCTTGACGTTTTTTCAGCCTCGGAAACATTTTCTCTCCGAATTGCCTCAAAATTTAACCAAAGGAAGTTCGTCATGTGTAAAAGACAGTCTCCAAGTTACAGGTTGCTGGAACAATAGGATGGGTCTCAAATATTCATTTTAACCTTGATTTTAAATCGTCGTACTATCCGAAATGAGGCATTATCTCAAAAAGTAGCCATCGTAGACGACTAAAACCAAGATTTTACTGCTTCTCGCCCTCTAATACACCTAGGTATGAAATTTCAGGCAATTTGGAAGACAAAAGTTTCGGCCTATTTTTGAAAAAACGACAAGGGGGTAAGCTTGACGTTTTTTCAGCCTCGGAAACATTTTCTCTCCGAATTGCCTCAAAATTTAACCAAAGGAAGTTCGTCATGTGTAAAAGACAGTCTCCAAGTTACAGGTTGCTGGAACAATAGGATGGGTCTCAAATATTCATTTTAATCTGGATTTTAAACCGTCGTACTATCCGAAATGAGGCATTATTTCAAAAAGTAGCCATCGTAGACGACTAAAACCAAGATTTTACTGCTTCTCGCCCTCTAATACACCTAGGTATGAAATTTCAGGCAATTTGGAAGACACAAATTTCGGCCTATTTTTGAAAAAACGACAAGGGGGTAAGCTTGACGTTTTTTCAGCCTCGGAAACATTTTCTCTCCGAATTGCCTCAAAATTTAACCAAAGGAAGTTCGTCATGTGTAAAAGACAGTCTCAAAGTTACAGGTTGCTGGAACAATAGGATGGGTCTCAAATATTCATTTTAACCTTGATTTTAAATCGTCGTACTATCCGAAATGAGGCATTATCTCAAAAAGTAGCCATCGTAGACGACTAAAACCAAGATTTTACTGCTTCTCGCCCTCTAATACACCTAGGTATGAAATTTCAGGCAATTTGGAAGACACAAATTTCGGCCTATTTTTGAAAAAACGACAAGGGGGTAAGCTTGACGTTTTTTCAGCCTCGGAAACATTTTCTCTCCGAATTGCCTCAAAATTTAACCACAGGAAGTTCGTCATGTGTAAAAGACAGTCTCCAAGTTACAGGTTGCTGGAACAATAGGATGGGTCTCAAATATTCATTTTAACCTTGATTTTAAATCGTCGTACTATCCGAAATGAGGCATTATCTCAAAAAGTAGCCATCGTAGACGACTACAACAAAGATTTTCCTGCTTCTCGCCCTCTAATACACCTAGGTATGAAATTTCAGGCAATTTGGAAGACAAAAGTTTCGGCCTATTTTTGAAAAAACGACAAGGGGGTAAGCTTGACGTTTTTTCAGCCTCGGAAACATTTTCTCTCCGAATTGCCTCAAAATTTAACCAAAGGAAGTTCGTCATGTGTAAAAGACAGTCTCCAAGTTACAGGTTGCTGGAACAATAGGATGGGTCTCAAATATTCATTTTAATCTGGATTTTAAACCGTCGTACTATCCGAAATGAGGCATTATCTCAAAAAGTAGCCATCGTAGACGACTAAAACCAAGATTTTCCTGCTCCTCGCCCCCAGTTACACCTAGGTAAGAAATTTCAGGCGATTTGGAAGACACAAATTTCGGCCGATTTTTGGAAAAACGACAAGGTTGACGTTTTTTCAGCCTCGGAAACATTTTCTCTCCGAATTGCCTCAAAATTTAACCAAAGGAAGTTCGTCATGTGTAAAAGACATTCTTCAAGTTACAGGTTGCTTGAACAATAGGATGGTTCTCAAATATTCATTTTAACCTTGATTTTAAACTGTCGTACCATCCGAAATGAGGCAGTATCTCAAAAAGTAGCCATCGTAGACGACTAAAACCAAGATTTTCCTGCTCCTCGCCCCCAATTACACCTAGGTATGAAATTTCAGGCGATTTGGAAGACACAAATTTCGGCCGATTTTTGAAAAAAACGACAAGGGTAGGTAAGATTGACGTTTTTTTCACCCTCGAAATCCCCCCCCCCCCCCCCCCCCCCCCCCCCCGCTTTGCCTCACAATTTAACCAAAGGAAGTTCGTCATGTGTAAAAGACAGTCTCGAAGTTTAAGATTGCTGGAAAACTGGGATGGGTCTCAAATTCATTTTAACCTCTCTTTTTGGAGGCACTGCTATATCAACAAGTAAGCGACATTGCGACAAGAACACGAATAGTCGGGTACCCTATAGTTGGTCTTATAACCCATGCTTCGTACCCAGTAATTTACCGCGTACACATGTATTCAAAATGATCTCCAACCATGCAGTTGACTCTGGCTGTCTCCGTGGACGATATTTAGAGCCTTTTTGATGTAGTTTCAATCTTCAGGGAACTGTTCAGGCAAGACTAATGTGTACCCGTTTATTCTGATTCAATATAAAGTCGTTCAAACCCATGGTAAAAGCAATGTTTGTGATTTGTTCGTTTCGGAAAAGTTTCCGTGTGGCGCCACCACTTTTTCATTCGCAATAAAATAATATAGTATCTAATTTACCTGATTGATATATCCCTTTTTGTAAAAATGAGTGAAAAAGTGGTGGCGCCATACGGAAAGGTATGGTGTGTTATTGCTCAATATAATTCTCTGTTATAGTTAGTAGGCCTGTAGGTTGCTGTTTTCCCGTTGGTTATTCGGAGATTAAAACAAAACGGCCAGAAATTGGTGGTGAGGTCGTAAAATTGTTCCAATCTAAATATTCACTGCATACAATTGTACAGCCTATCTATGGCAATGCTTTGATGTCGTACCCTGGATTTAAAACTTTGCATGATGGAAATACGATATGGACAGGTTTGCGGTAACACCATGCAATGACTATCATCTCTAAATATGGGGTGGTTCTGAAAATAACCGTTGATTTCAATTGACGTTTCGGTCAGTATTCTCTGATCGCCTTTGGAGAAAAACAAAATTCTTTTACGCTGCACAAACACTTGACGTTTAAATTTTAATTTTAATGATTTTAATTATTTAAATAAATAAAACAATACAAAAATTGCTGCTTAAAATAAATTTGAATGTGTATGTCAATTATTGTCTGAATTCTTTTTATATTGATTTAAAGAGCAGTCATAATGTGAGATGTAGAAACTCAAACATTAAACAAATATTGAATTAAAACATAAAGAATACTCCGTCCCGTGTCTTATTTAGAGTTCAATTTCCTTAGATTATCAAATATTTATTACATATAATAATAAATGGTTTTGTTGGTCACATTGTTACTCCCCCTGTTTGAATATCCCCCCCGCCCGATTTGCCCGGCTTCTAGAGACTTTTTCAATCGCTGATATTTTCTCAGTTAGATAGACCCGTTTTAGTCCCGTGCTGTTTATTTATCTCAAACACCGTCGAATTTGTGCATGCACCAACTCTGTTGTACCCAGTCCCAATCTTTACATTACCTGGGATACTATGGCATCGGGAAATCCTTGTAAAACACGCGAGTGAAGGCACTCGCTATATACGTTTTGATTTAAAGTTGTCCACTCTAAGGTTTATAATTAAACTCGAACCCATTGTTCATAAGAAGAGCGGTGGCCCAGTGGTAGAGATCCGGATTCTGAGCGCAAAGGTACTGAGTTCGAGCCACGGCGTGTGTCTTTTTCTACGCGTAAGAACATTGGTTTAAGCGGAACCCTATGGCATAGGGAAATCCTTGCTTTATACCTAATAAATAACATGCGAGTGGAAGGCACCCGCTATTACGTTTTGATTTAAAGTTGAATTCATTCTAAGGTTTATATTTAAACTCGAACCCTTTGTTAAGAAAAAGTACAGTGGCACAGTGGTAGGGCTCTGGACTCTGAAGCCAAAGGTGCTGGGTTCGAACCCCGATGTGTATTCTTTTTCTGCGTTGAAGAACATTGGTTTACACTGTACCCTACGGCACAGGGAAATCCTTGCTTAACCCCTAATCAATAATTAATGCGAGTGGAAGGCATAAGTTACAATATGTTTTGATATAAAGTTGTTCACTCTAGGGTATAAAATTAAACTCGAACGCAAATGAAGTAAGAGTAGTAGTGGCCCAATGGAAGGGCTCCGGGCTCTACACCCAATGGTACGGGGTTCGAACCCCGGTCTGTGTTCTTTTTTTACGCTTGAGAACATAGGTTTGCGCGGTTCCCTATGGTATAGGGAAATCCTTGCTTTACACTTGTAAATAATTTGCGAGTGGGAGGCAAATAATACGTTTTGATTTAAAATATTGTTCATTCTCGGGTATAACATTAAACTCGAACGCAAATGAAGTAAGAGTAGTAGTGGCCTAATGGAAGTGTTCCGGGCTCTACACCCAATGGTACGGGGTTCGATTACCGATCTGTGTTCTTTTAGTATGCTTGAGAACATTGGTTTGCGCGGTACCCTATGGCATAGGGAAATCCTTGCTTTACACTTGTAAATAATTTGCGAGTGGAAGACATAAGCTATAATACTTTTTGATTTAAAATTGTTCATTCTAGGGTATAACATTAAACTCGAACGCAAATGAAGTAAGAGTAGTAGTGGCCCAATGGAAGGGCTTCCGACTCTACACACAATGATACTGGGTTCGATTCCCGTGTGTTCTTTTACTACGTTTTGATTTACAGTTGTTCATTCCAAGTTATAACATTAAACTCGAACGCAAATGAAGTAAGAGTAGTAGTGGCCCAATGGAAGGGCTCCGGGCTCTACACCCAATGGTACGGGGTTCGATTCCCGATCTGTGTTTTTTAGTATGCTTGAGAACATTGGTTTGCGCGGTATCCTATGGCATAGGGAAATCCTTGCTTTACACTTGTAAATAATTTGCGAGTGGAAGGCATAAGCTATAACTCGTTTTGATTTCAAGTTGTTCAATCTAAGGTATAACATTAAACTCGAACGCAAATGAAGTAAGAGTAGTAGTGGCCCAACGGAAGGGATTCCGACTCTACACCCAATGGTACGGGGTTCGATTCCCGTGTGTTCTTTTACTACGTTTTGATTTAAAGTTGTTCATTCAAAGGTATAACATTAAACTCGAACGCAAATTAAGTAAGAGTAGTAGTGGCCCAATGGAAGGGCTTCCGACTCTACACACAATGATACTGGGTTCGATTCCCGTGTGTTCTTTTACTACGTTTTGATTTACAGTTGTTCATTCCAAGTTATAACATTAAACTCGAACGCAAATGAAGTAAGAGTAGTAGTGGCCCAATGGAAGGGCTCCGGGCTCTACACCCAATGGTACGGGGTTCGATTCCCGATCTGTGTTTTTTAGTATGCTTGAGAACATTGGTTTGCGCGGTATCCTATGGCATAGGGAAATCCTTGCTTTACACTTGTAAATAATTTGCGAGTGGAAGGCATAAGCTATAATTCGTTTTGATTTCAAGTTGTTCAATCTAAGGTATAACATTAAACTCGAACGCAAATGAAGTAAGAGTAGTAGTGGCCCAACGGAAGGGATTCCGACTCTACACCCAATGGTACGGGGTTCGATTCCCGTGTGTTCTTTTACTACGTTTTGATTTAAAGTTGTTCATTCAAAGGTATAACATTAAACTCGAACGCAAATTAAGTAAGAGTAGTAGTGGCCCAATGGAAGGGCTTCCGACTCTACACCCAATGGTACGGAGTTCGATTCCCGATCTGTGTTCTTTTAGTATGCTTGAGAACATTGGTTTTCGCGGTATCCTATGGCATAGGGAAATCCTTGCTTTACACTTGTAAATAATTTGCGAGTGGAAGGCATAAGCTATAATACGTTTTGATTTAAAGTTGTTCATTCTTAGATATAACATTAAACTCGAACGCAAATGAAGTAAGAGTAGTAGTGGCCCAATGGAAGGGCTTCCGACTCTTCACCCAATGGTACGGAGTTCGATTCCAGCGGGTGTTCTTTTACTACGTTTTGATTTGAAGTTGTTCATTCTAAGGTATAACATTAAACTCGAACGCCATAAAAGTAAGAGGAGACGTGGCTCAATGGAAGGGGTCCCGACTCTACACCCAATGGTACGGGGTTCGATTATCGGGTGTTCTTTTACTACGTTTTAATTAAAAGTTTGTCATACGAAGGTTTAAAATTAAACTCGAACGCAAATGAAGTAAGAGGAGACGTGGCGCAATGGAAGGGCTCCGGGCTCTACACCCAATGGTGTGGAGTTCGATTCCCGGGTGTTCTTTTACTACGTTTTAATTAAAAGTTTGTCATACGAAGGTTTAAAATAAAACTCGAACGCATATTAGTAAGAAGGAGCAGTGGCCCAGTGGAAGGGCTCTGGTCTCTGGACCGGAGGGTCCCGGGATCGAATCCAGCTTCAGAAAAGTTGGAGACGTTTTAAAAATGTTTTTTTTAGAATTTTTTTTTAACTTATATAAAAAAGAGCATAGGTTCGTTTTAAGTTTTAAGTTTTAAGTTTCTTTTCTAAGCGAGTGCTAGCGGTGAGTGCCACTGTCTGGTGGGTCGAGACTTCTCGGACGGCAACCGCGCTGCCACCACCGGGGTTCGAACCGGGGACCCTTCGCTACGGAGGCCGACACCCACCTACGACACCCACTTGGGTCCCCCCCAAAATCATTCGCATTTTAGACCTGATAAACCTTCGGTTCATACTTTACACAGAAAGCTATGGCATGGGATTTCAGTGCTTTATACTTAGTATATAATTGAATACTCATCATAGGATACTATGGTATGGGAATATCAATGCTTTATACTTAGTATATTATACTTTATACTTGGTATATAATTTGCGAGGGGAACACTTTCCACATGATGCTATGGCATAGTAAAATCAGTGCTTTATACTTAGTAATTTACAGTGAAATGCACAAGTTGTGGGCTGGTTACATAGGCATGGGAAACTCATTGGTTCGGACTTAAAACATATTTGAGTTAAAATCTACACACTGTATAGTTTAATGGGAAAAGGGGTACGCATGGTACTATGGCATAGGGAAATCCTTGCTTTGGACTTGGTAAATAATTTGCGAGTGGAAGGCATAATACGCTTTTACTGACGGGTATTATTAGTAGTAGATAGGGGACTCTTGTGTTCGGACTTAAAAAGTATTCGACGAGTTGAAGGCACACGCTGTAGGCATAAAGATAGACAATTAGTTTAATTAATGGGGAAATGGTACGCATGGTACAATGGCATAGTGAAAACCTTGCTTTGGACTTGGTAAATAATTTGAGAGTGGAAGGCATACGATTTACTGACGGGTAGACAGGGGACTCTTTGGTTGTGATTTAAAAAATTGGTGAGTGGATGGAAGGCACACGCTGTAAGTATGGCGCATTGGTTTACAAGGAAACATAGGCATAATAGGGGACTTACAAAATAATTGTTTGAGTCGAAGGCACACGATGTAGGTATAGAAAATTAGTTCACAGGGGAAGTTGGTCTGGCATTTCGATGGGAATTGGGGATTGTCGGTCGCTGTGGAAAGGGTAGCGGGGTACATTGGGGTTGGGTGGCTGAGTCTTTAGTAGGCTAGCTGGGATCAACATGACGGCGGGAATATAACTTCTTTGAATTTCCACCAGTGTTCTTGGTGGGTACTCGCCGTGATGGTACAATTGGTTTTATAGAGTTTGATACAATAATTATTTGAGACATTGTTATATCGAAAATCAGGCAATAAAAACAATTACATCAAAAAGTTACTAAGGTAGACGACTAAACCCAAGTTTTCAGGCGATTTTGAAAAACACAATTTTTTTCGGCAGATTTTTGAGAAAACGGCATGGGGTATAACTTGACGTTTTTTTCACCCTCAAAATTTTTTTTTCTCAGATTTGCCTCAAAATTTAACCAAAGAAGGTTCTTTATGTGCAAAAGACGCTCTACGGATTACAGGTTGCTTGAACAATTGGAAGGACCTCAAATTAATATTAATTTTAATCTTGATTTGGGGGCATCGAAAACTAGACAATATCTCAAAAAGTTGCCAACGACTCAGACCAAGGTTTTTCTGTGCACCTCGTCCTTCATTACACATCTGGATGAAATTTCAGACGATTGAAAAAATAAAAATAAAAATTCCGCCAGTTTTATTCAGACCATGTTCAGACTTTAAAAATTTACATTATCATTTGGCAGTATAGGTGGCAAACCAGTTTTAGATTTACAACTTGATATGAGAAAGTCAATCTGCAAAGGCTTAAACATGATGTATCAATTCTTTTGGATGGTAGGCCTACGACTCCGAATGTCAGAGCACCGGTCATTTTGGTTGGTAAACAGTTTACGACAGCTCAGTGTTACACAACATGTAAACAAAAACTGACATAGAAACACGTAGGAGTGGCCGACACGAATTGAAGTAGATAATCTATAAGAACAACACAGAAAAGTCGATTGTTTCATCAGATCATGGAGGAATTCTTCATCCAGTATCTGATTGACGGCAAATTGGCAATGACAATGCAATGACCTATGCTCTAACGTTACAGCTACTTCCGGATTGCCGTTGTTTATGTTGAGCATGAAGGTGGAATAAAATTGCGACAAGAATTGCCCGTTTTATGACAAACTAGGGGGTTACACGTCTTCCACGATGCCTTCATCCTATTCTACATTATTAACTTAAATAAGCTGCATGATAAAGCTTACCCAAAGAGACATTAAATCACATCAAATCATCCTAAGTATATCCACGGTGATGACAACTTCACAAGCATGGCTGGTGGCCATTTTGAATATCGCGTCGCGGCATCAAGCCGTCGAGTACCCAGACCTCTACTACTCTGTTGATGTTTATTTCGCATAGCGTGGAAATCGGGTACCTGTCGGTTGCTTTAGCTGGTTCCAATCACCGGTGCCTGTCCAAGATCAAAGGGGCAAACTGGCTCCCGCAAGATCTCGCGGAATGATTCGAAATGCGAGAATCGAAGGCTTGAATCATATTAAAGGTGATGAATAAACGCTTACACTGTAACTAATTGTGGTAATTAAACCAAGTAGCCTTACGTTTGTTTAACTTGAAATGATTGAGCGTAAAGTTGAAAGAACTAAAGGTAATATATGAGGTCTATTTTTTGGTTCGTTTCTCAGCTTATTATTAATGTAGGAATAAATAACTTGCAGGTAGATTATTAAAAAGTGACCTTATTTCGTTGTTGAAAATATCTCACTCAAATTTGCGCCACCAAATTATCTAACTTTTAAAGCCTTCGGTACACTTCAACCACCCCCCCCCCAAAAAAAAAAATAATAATAACATAATAATAATAATAATAATAACAAAATATGGCCATCTTATGCATGTTGTTGTGTTAGAAAATTGCAAGGATTTTACTAAAACGCAAGGCTTACCATTTGAATTTTTGTAACAAAAAATGCAAGGCTTTGAACATCCATTTTTTGTAGGGTAAACCGTTTTTGTTTACTGAAAAAGTTTAAAGAGATGAGCCTTGTGCCTCAAAATAAATACATCAATAAAAATAATAAGAAAAATACAAACAAAACAAGGGGTAGATGTCCTACAGTTTTGGGCCATAAATTTAAGAAAACACAAAGAGTTGTTTTTATTCTCTAAAATAATGCGATAGGTACCTCTGACTCTGATGTGTTTTTAACTTGAGGAATAACTTTTATAAATAATATTTTCAACTTGAGGAATGGTTTTAGATATAGATTGGTCAACATCAAATCTCAATCTTAGAAAAAAATGAAAGGTACATGATGCCATCACTGAAGAAACCAGCTTCATTTTAATGCATACAAATCGAACTTCAAAAATGTGGTCAAATAATACAAATAAATAAAATCACAAGGCATAAGTCAAGCATTTTTTATCAATGTATTGTAATTTTGTTTATTGGAATAGTACAATATAACACATTTGGCTTGATCAGAAATGTATAAGGTTAAATCACAATAGTTAAAGGCAGTGGACACTATTGGTAATTACTCAAAATAATTATTAGCATAAAACCTTTCTTGGTGACGAGTAATGGGGAGAAGTTGATAGTATAAAACATTGTGAGAAACGACTCCCTCTGAAGTGCCATAGTTTTCGAGAAAGAAGTAATTTTCCACAAATTTGATTTCGAGACCTCAGATTTAGAACTTGAGGTCTCGAAATCAACCATCTGAACGCACACAACTTCGTGTGACAAGGGTGTTTTTTTTCTTCATTATTATCTCGCAACTTCGATGACCGTTTGAGCTCAAATTTTCACAGATTAGTTATTTTATGCATATGTTGAGATACACCAACTGTGAAGGCTAGTCCTTGACAATTACCAATAGTGTCCTCTGCCATCAAACCTGCAATTGTATGTTGATTTAAAGACACTGGACATGTTTGGTAATTGTCAAAGACCAGTATTCACTCTTGATGTATCTCAAAATATGCATAACATAACAAACCTGTAAACATTTGAGCTCAGTTGGTCGTCAAATTTGCAATTAGAGAACAATGAAAGCAAAAACGTCCTTGTTGCACAAGTTGTGTGCTTTCAGATGCTTGATTTCGAGACCTCAAATTCTAATTCTGAGGTCTCGAAATCAAATTCAAATATTTTAGTGAGAAATCGCTTCTGTCTTAAAAACTATGTTACTTCACAGGGAGCTGTTTCTCATAATGTTTTATACTATCTCCAGCTCTCCAGTTTTATACTATCTCCAGCTCTCCATTGCTCGTTACCAAGTAAGTTGTTAATGATAACATTTGTTTTGAGTAATTACCAATTGTGTCCAGTGCCTTCAAAGGAATTGTATAATGCTGAACCACGGTTCTATAAGGTTATATCGCAAATTGTATAAATTTATATCGCAATTGTATCAGGGAAATATTGCAATAGTTCAAGATTATATCACAATCATATAAGGTTATATCGCAAATGTAAAAGGTTATATCGCAATCGTATAAAGGTAATATCGTAATTGTATATTATACACATAATGAATGTTTATGAGTGCAATGGTGCAAATATGTTCATGAGTAGAAAGAGGGAATGTTCTATTCAACGAGGCGGAGCCGAGTTGAATGGAACATTCCAGCTTTCAGCGAATGAACATATTCGCACCATTGCACGAATGAAAAACATTCATTATTTGTTTTATATAACATCCAAGTAGATCTTTGTCATTTTGATTGAAAGATACAACTTTCAAAACAAACAATTTCAACTGTAGAAGCCGAATGCTAGTAATTTGACTATGCCTTCTTGCAGTAACACCTGCTGCGTTACCAAAGACACGCGCACGCAGTGATGTTTTTACTCAGCTTTTTCGTTCCATCCGAAAAGTACCATTGCACGCTGCCAGCGTGCAACGGTACTTTTCGGATGGAACGAAAAAGCACGGTGAGTGACTCAGCGTGCAATGGTACTTTTATTTGCTATCACGTGACGGACAATCCTCCAATCAAATGGCAAGGATCTACTTGGGTGTTATATAAACAGTTATATTGCAATTGTATAAGGTTTTATATTCAAGAAATAATGACCCAGGATTCTGTGTTGTTTTTGTCTTGGAATTTTGACATTAAATTTGCTTTGACACTGTTGCCCATATTGAAGTTTTAAGTAAAATAGTCTTTTACGTTTTGCATAATTTGTATTGCACATTAGGAAAGCTCTTTAAAAGAATTTCCAAGTGTGGCCTTTGAATTACTTGGCTCATAAAAATTAATGGATGAGCAGTTAATATGACATGGGTAGTCAGCCCAGTGATCTCCATGACCCCTCCTAAAATTCCAGCCCGGACGCCCACGATTATGAATTGTAAATCAAGAACTTGTGGTTCAGTAACTAGACGCTTGTCATTTTTAAAATAGCGGTTAGCTTGGTAGCATTTGAACTCACAACCTTGTCACTGCAAGTCCTGTAGTCTAACCACTGAACCATCACAAAATTGTCATTGTAAAATGAGCAGTTAGCTGGTAGATTTCGAACCAACAACATTCTGATTGCAAGTCCTGCAGTCTAACCACTGGACCACCATTAGCTTGGTAGGATTCGAACCCACAACCTTGTGATTGTAAGTCCTGCAGCCTAACCACTGGACCACAGTTAGCTTGGTAGGATTCGAACCCACAACCTTGTGGATGCAAGTCCTGCAGTCTAACCACTTGATCACAGTTTGATTGGTAGGATTCAAACCCAGAACCTTGTGATTGCAAGTCCTGCAGTCCAACCACTGGACCACAGTTAGCTGGGTAGTCTTACCACTGGATTCGAACCCAGAACCTTGTGATTGCAAGTCCTGCAGTCCAACCACTGGACCACAGTTAGCTGGGTAGGATTCGAACCCACAACCTTTTGATTGCAAGTCCTGCAGTCTAACCACTGAACCACAGTAAGCTTGGTAGGATTGGAACCAACAACCTTGTAACTGCAAGTCCTGCAGTCGAACCATTAAACCATCACAAAATTGTGATTCAGTAACTAGGGAACAATACTTATATTAGTCATTGTTAAACCAGCAGTTAGCTTGGTAGGATTCGAACCAACATATATGTGATTGCAAGTCCTGCAGTCTAACCACTGAACCACAGTTAGCTTGGTAGGATTCAAACCCACAACCTTGTGATTGCAAGTCCTGACGGTTAGCTTGGTAGGATTCGAACCCACAACCTTGTGGTTGCAAGTCCTGACGGTCAGCTTGGTATGATTCGAACCCACAACATTTTGATTGCAAGTCTAGAGTCTAACCACTGAAACACAGTTGGCTTGGTAGGATTCAAACCCACAACTTTGTGATTGTAAGTCCTGCAGTCTAACCACTGGACCAAGTTGACCACCATCCTGGAATAGTTTCATTACTTCTGTTGATGAGTTGTGGATTGCACTATCATTCAAGAGGTCAAAGTGCAAAAGAAGACATCTGGAGATGCTGCATGTTGTTCCTAGCTAAACAAAAAAAGGGAGACGGACAAGTAACCTGTTAAAGGCAGTGGACACTATTGGTAATTGTCAAAGACTAGCCTTCACAGTTGGTGTATCTCAACATATGCATAAAATAACTAACCTGTGAAAATTTGAACTCAATTGGTCATCGAAGTTGCGAGATAATAACAACAGAAAAAAACACCCTTGTCACATGAAGTTGTGTGCGTTTACATGGTTGATTTCGAGACCTCAAGTTCTAAATCTGAGGTCTCGAAATCAAATTCGTGGAAAATTACTTCTTTCTTGAAAACTACATCACTTCAGCGGGAGCATTTTCTCACAATGTTTTCCAGGTCTGGTTAGGGATTGTTCTGTGATTTTTATGTTTTTTGTGCAATTCTGTGTCTTTTTCCCTGTTACTTTTGTTTTAATTGTTTATGTTTTTTTAATCGTATTACATGAAACTATCTTATTATTGTATTAACTGACCAATTGTTAATTTAAGACCGCAATTCAGGTTTCTTTTACTGCCAGTGTCTTTTTTAAATATTGTTGAATAACTAAACCATTAATTATATATTATTACATTTCACTTTCGATTCGAAAGACGTGTTTTTTTTTAAGCCAAGCAGTGACGCTTCTCAGTATGTGTATTCCCATCAGGGAATTTCCTTCATGCGTTGACAAAACGATCTTGACACCTTACAGTAATGGGCTGAAACATGGAACATGAAGTTTAACAAAGAGAAATGCCACATCATGCGCTTCACCTTGCTACTTAAAACCATAAACACTGAGTACAATCTCGGTGGTAGTGCTCTTACTACAGTTTCTGAACATCCCTATCTTGGCCTAACTCTTACAAGTAACTTGTCATGGCAATCCCATATAGACATCATAACTGCAAAATGCTTGGACTCATCAGACGTAACCTCAGAGGCTGCTCCCGGAAGCTACGGCAACAAGCATATCTTTCTCTTGTCCGTCCACATCTCGAATACTGTAGTACAGTTTGGAACCCGCACACCAAGAAAAACATCACCAAAAAAAAAAAAAAAAAAACAGCGCCAAGCTGCCGGAATTCATCTTCAACAACTACCACAGCAGGGACAGCGTCTCCAAAATGATAGATGATCTTCAATGGGACTCTCTTGAAAAACGCAGACAGGCTGCTAGTATCTCCTTGATGTACAAGATCCGCTATCAGCTAGTAGCCATCAATCAACCCAATACCTCATATACCCATGATCCCAAGCAGTACTCGATCCTACCACTGTAAATACCAAACCATCCCAGCACGTCTCCAGCTCTACAAATATTCGTTTTTTTCACGAACAGTCTTGTGGTGGAATGCCCTCCCCAGCCAGATCTTCGAGCTCCCATCCATCGGGGTCTTTAAGGGGGCGGTTGGAGCAATCATTTAGCTACCTCCAAACTTTTTACTCGCACCTTGTACAATAAAATGCACCTGCAACACTTGGCACCGCACATAAGCAGCTATCCTTTGCGTTTATATCCTGACTGAAGGACAAGTATCGAAGTAGAAGTAGAAGTGACATATTTTCTCTGGATTTTCAGCGATATCTCAAAAACCTGACCACCCTTGAAAATGTTAGTGTTATTGTACACACCTACATTTTAAAGGATTAAACAGTCAAACTGTTCCATAAACTAAAGGTTTATTTGCTCTGTAAAGTCTGCATTTCTTCTGTTAAAGACACTGGACACCTTTGGTAATTGTCAAAGACAAGTCTTCACAGTTGGTGTATCTCAACTATGCATAAAGTAACGAACCTGCAAAAGTTTGAGCTTGATTGGTCATCGGAGTTGCGAGATAATAATGAAACTTGGAATAAACACCCTTGTCACACAATATTGTGTGCTTTCAGATGCTTGATTACGAGACCTCAAATTCTACACCTGAGGTTTTGAAATCAAGTTCATTGAAAATTGCTTCTTTCTCGAAAACTTTGCACTTCAGAGGGAGCAGTTACTCATAATGTTTTATACTATCAACCTCTCCCCATTACTAGTTACCAAGTGAGGTTTTATGCTAATAATTATTTTGAGTAATTACCAATAGTGTCCACTGCCTTTAAAGTCTGTATTTCTTCAAATCAAATTTTATGTGTATGGTGAAAACAAAATACTGTGAATATTGTTTACCGTCAAAATAAGTGGTGTCCGTTCTGTCATCTGGGGCTGGGATGAAAGGGGCTTCTGTCTCCCTGATTCGCTTCCAGTCGATTGCGTGGAATAGTGGATGGGACTTCAGGTCTGAAGAAAGCAAGATAATATATTTGAGAAAATTTTGGGAAAGCGTCATTAAAGAAAATGGCTAATGTGAACATCCTTTTTATCCGACAGTTACCAAACCTAACACACAAGACAAGAACATAAACAAAAACAAAAACACCAACAACAAACTGTCAGTGTCTTCATTCCCATTTTAGCATTCGACCGGAAGTCGCATGTCTGGCTTGATCCCCAAAACGTGGATGAAAGCAAACAACAACCACATGAAACCGCGACCAAAATGGTGGTCTCTTTTAATTTGCGTAGACTACCGACGGAGAGAGCAAAAAAATCCCCATCGGATTGCTTCAGAAAGAAGGAAAACGGACCTAAAACATCCATCAAAAACCTTCATGTTCCCCGTCCACAAATGACCTAAAAAACATGCTCAAAACTTACCTTTAAATATTGAAAATGCTTGAAAAATGCGAGTTCTAGTGGTTGTGTTTTTGTTAACCACCGTCCTAGCTACACGACGTACACACACGCATCACGGCAATAACCAACGGAACTTTCGCAATGCTTTCTGGAAAAACAATAAAATGGAAGTTTATTTAAAGGTGACGCAATGGGGTGGCACTACTAATAGTAGTACTATTATTGAAATACTTTCTAAATCACCAAACTATCTTTTAGAATTGTACAAACTGAAAATAGTTTTTAAGTCAACCGTTGTGCGCATTTTCATTGAAAATAGCATACTGTGGTCAATTAACAACTAATTAGTAGACAAATTTTTCACGCTTCGTTTTTTTGAGTGCCTATGGTATCAGTCTTTAAGATTCCGGTCTGAAAAATTAATTTTATACCTTAACGAAGGGTACAAATTCTTTTCAAATAGTTTTTAAATCATCCGCTATGCATTCATATTGTGCGCATTTTCATTGAAAATAGCATATACTACTGTGGTTAATTAACAACTAATTAGTGGACCAATTTTTCACGCTTCGTTATTTTGAGTGCCTATGGTATCCGTCTTTAAGATTCTGGTCTTGAAAATTAATTTTATATCATAACGAAGGGTACAAATTCTTTTCAAATAGTTTTTAAGTCAACCGTTGTGCGCATTTTCATTGAAAATAGCACATATTACTATGGTCAATTAACAACTAATTAGTGGACCAATTTTTCACGCTTCGTTATTTTGAGTGCCTATGGTATCAGTCTTCAAGATTCTGGTCTAAAAAAATAACTTCTTATCATAACGAAGGGTACAAATTCTTTTCAAATAGTTTTTAAATCAACCGCTATGCATTTATATTTTGTGCGCATTTTCATTGAAAATAGCATTTATTACTGTGGTTAATTAACAACTAAGTAGTAGACCAATTTTTCACGCTTCGTTATTTTGAATGCCTATGGTATCAGTCTTCAAGATTCTGGTCTTAAACATTAATTTTATATCTTAACGAAGGGTACAAATTCTTTTCAAATAGTTTTTAAGTCAAACGTTGTTCGCATTTTTACTGAAAATAGCTAAATTACTGTGGTTAATTAACAACTAATTAGTGGACCAATTTTTCACGCTTCATATTTTGAGTGCCTATGGTATCAGTCTTCAAGATTCTGGTCTAAAAAATTAATTGTTTATCATAACGAAGGGTACAAATTCTTTTCATTATATGATTTTTACAAAACAGTGCATTTTATTACATAGTGACATGATGCAATGCAAACAAACTGACTCGTATTTGGCTCGGTATTTTGCGGCCTATTTTTTAATATATATTTTAATTAGTTCAATATAATGTTTTGCTTAAAAATAATTAATAGTTAATAAATAAATATATTATATATAAAAAAAATTGTGTTTTATTGTTTGTATTGCAAAATTCGTTCGATTAAAATAACGGATTCCAGTTTTGAATCCAGCAATGCGAAATCTTGTCACCTCCCTGTACTGTATGTGTTCTATTTCCCGAATACGCGGCTGGCTATTTCGGGCCCAATACTGTGCTATAGGCCGTGTTCGAAACGGCGACTTTGGCTAGAGCTACGGCTAGATCGCGCGCGTCTGCCTATTCTTCAACACTGGTAGACGCGCTGATCTAGACGTAGCTGTAGCCGAAGTCGTCGTTTCGGACACGGCCTAGCTAGCTTCCGTTTGGTGGCGGGGAAAACCCGTAAAAACAAGGGGCAGTACACTCAAAATAATACGGGTAAGTTTGTGAAAATATTTATCTTTTTTTCATCACCCACAAATTTGTTGAAAGTGTTTTAGTATATAAAAATACTTTTAACAAATATTTTGGCTCTTTTTTGTACAATTCAAAAAGATAGTTTGGTGATTTAGAAAGTATTTCAATAATAGTACTACTATTAGTCGTGCCACCCCATTGCGTCACCTTTAAATAAACTTCCGTTTTATTGTTTTTCCAGAAAGCATTGCGAAAGTTCTGTTCATTATTGCCGTGATGCGTGTGTGTACGTCGCGACAGCTAGGACGGTGGTTATACCAGAACTCGCATTTTTCAAGCATTTTCAAAATTTAAAGGTAAGTTTTGAGCATGTTTTTAATGTCATTTGGGGACGGGGAAAATTGAGGTTTTAGAAGGATGTTTTAGGTCCGTTTTCCTTCTTTCTGACGCAATGCGATGGGGATGTTTTTGCGTGCTACTCTACTCAAATTAAAAGAGACCACCATTTTGGTCGCGGTTTCATGTGGTTGTTGTTGGTTGTTATAATCCACGTTGGGGGTCAAGCCAGACATGCGACTTCCGGTCGAATGCTAAAATGGGAATGATGACACTGACAGTTTGTTGTTGTTGTTGTTTTTGTTTATGTTCTTGTCTTGTGAGTTTGGGGTTAAGTTTTCTTTGGTCTAATTTGAGTGTGATTGGTTTTTATATATTTTTTTATCATGTTTATTTTTTAATTTCTTTGGGGTGTTTTAGTTTCTTGTTAAATAAATTTCAAAGATCGCGCCCATCAAAAACTACTGTTCATTTTTCTTGTTAACTTTACCTTTTTTCACCAATTCAGTGCTTTCTTAATATTTTTTATTTTCAAAATTTCATCCACAGATTTCACCTTTTTCTTATTCACTTTGACTTTGAGGTGAAAAGTAGTTGCGATATAACGTATCCCTCCTCCCGGCGGCAGGTAGAGCATGAGGAGGGTTACGTTATCGCAACTACGGGAAAGGAGGATCGCTACCTTTGATTCTCTTTCAATTCTGTCTGAAAACATCTTCTGCTTTTTTAGGTTCATGAAAGAAAATTTACTAGAGTGGGACGACTCGAACTAATGTCTTCCAGATTGACGTGCTGACGCTCTACCAACTAAGCCATCTATGTTGGCGGTCTTCCTATTTTGACAATATCTTTGATCGAGGTGTCAGTCAGAAGCCATTCACCGTGTAGCCAGGGATCGACCTGATCGTTACAACAAAAATGGCCAAATCAGCAGTGACAAGCTACAGCTCTCTCCTAAAAGAGATTGCCGACGGACTGACAGAGCAAGATGTGGGCGATATAAAATTGCTTTTGAGGTACCCAGCGGCCGTCAAGATATCTACGGGGACCCAGCTCCTCGTTGAGATGCAGAGACAAGATGATTTAGACGAGGACAATCTTGTGACGTTGAAGGATGCTCTTGGGAAACAAAAACTAAAACGTCTCGTCAAGATTGTGGAGAAGTTTGAGCAAGCTTCATCTGACACAAGTCAAGGTGAGTTTTTTATTCATATGCTTTTTTTTTCTATGAGGGAAGAAAATTGATGGCTCTGCTTTTTGCTGAATCTGCGCTTGCGACCATCATTCTTCGCTTACAAGCCAAGAATGTGTACATGGAGTACGCAAGCGCACAAGTAAACATTTCGTGCTAACCTGTGAAGTACGCTTGGTGTAAGTAAGCGCGGAATTTCCTACTTTCGTAAGTGCTACAGATCATTTTCTGTAGCTGTCCTAAACTGTGGAACTAAATTCCCATCAATATCAGGAATATGCTCCTTCTATCGCCATTTTCAGGAAATGTCTTAAAATATTTTTGTTCTCGTAGCCTTCGTCTTTGTCTTCTTGTTTCTCGTCTTGTCCTGTTCAGCGCCTTTTTGCAAAGCCCTTTAAATATACCTATTATAATTATTATTTTTGTGGTCTGAGAAACTTTGTGTGTTTTTTAATGGTAGGAGATCCACTTACCAAGAGTTGGCCGTGTAGTGCTTTCAAAGAACAAACAAAGGATGACAGACTAAGCCAGAGTGCCAATTCAGCAGGAATTCAAGGTAAAGGCCCTAATCATAATAAGGGAATCAATGTCTGGTGAAGAGGTTTCAACTAGTGGTTTAAACCTGCCGAGGCCTGGTTCTTGATAATTTTACCGAGATGAAGCAGGAATTCAAGGTAAAGGCCCTAATAATACTAATTAGATCATTCATTTCATTCAGTCGATGCGGAATATCGGATGATGGCCCTCCAAACACGTTGGTCCTCCATTGCTGTACGCAGCTCTTCCCGACGCAGTTCAGAGTCCCGGCACAAGGTGTCCACATAGGTGGTTTGTGGTCTTCCTCGGGAACATTGACCCTGAGTAGGGGCCAATAGCACCAGCCTGTTCACTGCCAGCTCAGTATGTCCGAGGCAGTGACCTGTACAGTACACCAAATGAGAACACTTGTCTGTGACAATTACTAAACGTGTTCACTGTCCAGTGTCTTTAAAGTAAAGATTGTTCTTTTTTTAATCCATTTTTTGAGGTTGAACAAAGAATTGACAGAGTGGGATTCAAACCAACGACCTACGGATTAACGTGCCGCCCTCTACCAACTGAGCTATCTAGCCCTATGTTGGCGGTGTCCCTATTTTGTCAATATCTTTGTTCGGGGGTGCCAGTCAGAAGCCATACAACCGTTAACTGCCGTGTAGCCAGGGATCACACCCAAATTACGATACAATCCAATGACGTGCAATCAAGTATTTTCACCCTTTTTGTATTTTGCAGACCAACTACAGCGTCGACAAACACAAGTACAACAAAATCTTCAAGGTGCGGCACCCCCTGCTAGTTACCAAGGCAACTTGCCACAAGACTACCCGCAACAGCCACAACTGCTACCGGGGGTGGGCTACCCTATGCAGCAAATGGACCCGAGCTTGTACCAGCAAAGTCCACAAAGCCAACACCAGCAGAGGTCACAATACCCAGGCTCTACAGGTTATCCGAACCAACAGCAGTTAACATTGCAGCAGCAGCAGCAGCAACAGTTACTGCAGCAGCAACAGCATCTGCAGATGTTGTTGTCCCAGCAGCAGCAGCAGCAGCAGCAGCAGCAGTACATTCAGAGTCACACCGGTCAATTTGTTCCAGTGAGTCCCGCCCAAGCCCAGTATCCCGTCGCTCCGCTTCAACAAGGGTACCAGCCGTACACTGGTTCCCAGCCACCACCTGGCAGTGAACAGCACACTATGCAAAGAGTTAAGTCTGTCCCGAGCTCGACGACCGCACCGCCCGGAGGTTCGGGTCACGCTAAGGCTGTGCCGACTAAGTCATGTCCCTCCCAAATCGGAAGAGCTCCCCAAGAGCTGACCCACCTTTTAGAAGAAGAAGAAGTAGGGTTGAAGCGTTTTCCTAGCAATGTGCAGACCACAAAGGAGATGAATATCCCTGCCGTAAACACGTATGCGGTTGCCGAAAAGATGACGGGAGAAAAGACAGTCAACGGGAACATTGTGATGGGCACATCAAGCTTGGGTGGGGAGTATACACCAAATGGTAAGATGTGGTGGTGAGCCACGTAGATCTTTTCGCAATTACCCATTGCGCAAGCGCCAACTATTAAATGAGTTGCATGTTGGTCTAGCTAATGATCAAACTGGATCCCACAACCTTGAGATTGCAAGTCCTACAACCACTTGGCCAAGGGGGAATGACCGTATTTTCCTGCGGATAAGACGAGTCTTATCTGACTTTTTTGACCCCCAAAACATCGGTGCGTCTTATCTTTCGGTGCGTCTTATCTTTCGGTGCGTCTTGTCCGCTGCAATTGATTTTTTTTTATGATCACTGCGTGAAATAAAAAATACCTTCTTGTCCAGTTCAAATCAACGGTCTTTGTTTGAAGAATCCTTACTCAATAATGCGGTCAAACAAGGCTATTCAGACACTGAGACTGTATTTTCGTTCGTAGTGTCCAAAGCTGGTGGAGCCAGCTCTGATAATCTTCTTTTTTTTAAATAGAGTTTTTTTTTTTTTTTTTTTTCAGGAGTAGCTTCGCAGTTTATGGGAGGAAACACACAAGCAATGAACATAATGAATGGGAGAGGTCAGGGTACCATACCATACCAGGCAGCGAGAGTGCGTGTCAACTCTGGTAATTCATGAATATTCATGAGGAGTCAGTCAATTAGTTGTTAGTAATCAAACACGTCAAAGATAGTGATTTTGCTTGATGTGAAACTTTCAGCGCTTCTGTTTTGTTGTTCCAGATACGAATTTGCCAATTTTATCTGAAAAGCCACTCGGTCATGCTAGAATCTTCGACTTGCCTCCTACGCCAAATACAATGGTGGCAGCCAACAATTTCTTAATCCTATGTTGTTCAACACATTGGGATTACTTTTAACGATCCCCGGGAAAAGAGAGATTTGGATCATGATTTGGTGGAGGTGTCATGGCCGAGCGGTTAGAGCACTGCCACTGAACTCTAGCTCTAACCGCTTTCAAGGGAGTGTGGTTTTATGAGTCGTGACACTTGTGTCCTTAAGCAAGACATTTAACCACTGCTTTGTCCCTCGAAAGGGGGCGTAAAGCTATAGGCCCTGTGTGTTTGTGTGACACAGGGAGTTCTTTATCAAGTCTGGAAACAAAAGGGAATTTATCAAATTAACAGGGAAAACAAAACCATACAGGTTTCACCTGTCACATTTGTTATTTAACAATTATCAGCGCAGGTAAAGACCACAGTACACACTCATTGCAAAGAGAAGGGTTAACAATTATCAATGCAGGTAAAGACCACAGCACACACTCATTGCAAAGAGAAGGGTTAACAACTATCAGCGCAGGTAAAGACCACAGCACACACTCATTGAAAGAGAAGGGTTAACAATTATCAACGCAGGTAAAGACCACAGTACACACTCATTGCAAAGAGAAGGGTTAACAACTATCAGCGCAGGTAAAGACCACAGTACACACTCATTGCAAAGAGAAGGGTTAACAATTATCAGCGCAGGTAAAGACCACAGCACACACTCATTGCAAAGAGAAGGGTTTACAATTATCAGCGCAGGTAAAGACCACAGCACACACTCATTGCAAAGAGAAGGGTTAAGAATTATCAACGCAGGTAAAGACCACAGCACACACTCATTGAAAGAGAAGGGTTAACAATTATCAGCGCAGGTAAAGACCACAGCACACACTCATTGCAAAAAGAAGGGTTAACAATTATCAGCGCAGGTAAAGACCACAGCACACACTCATTGCAAAGAGAAGGGTTAACAATTATCAGCGCAGGTAAAGACCACAGTACACACTCATTGCAAAGAGAAGGGGATAAGAATTATCAGCGCAGGTAAAGACCACAGCACACACTCATTGCAAAGAGGAGGGTTAAGAATTATCAGCGCAGGTAAAGACCACAGTACACACTCATTGCAAAGAGAAGGGGATAAGAATTATCAGCGCAGGTAAAGACCACAGCACACACTCATTGCAAAGAGAAGGGTTAACAATTATCAGCGCAGGTAAAGACCACAGTACACACTCATTGCAAAGAGAAGGGGATAAGAATTATCAGCGCAGGTAAAGACCACAGTACACACTCATTGCAAAGAGAAGGGTTAACAATTATCAGCGCAGGTAAAGACCACAGTACACACTCATTGCAAAGAGAAGGGGATAAGAATTATCAGCGCAGGTAAAGACCACAGCACACACTCATTGCAAAGAGAAGGGTTAACAATTATCAGCGCAGGTAAAGACCACAGCACACACTCATTGCAAAGGGAAGGGGTTCGCCCCGGTGTGTCTGGCAGTGCGACTACTTCAATTATAAAGGCTGCACAAGAAAGGAAGAAGAAGAAGAAGATGAATAGGAGACTTTCCAACGCTAGTCGGCAGCAGACATACCGGGTAAATTTCCATTGTTTACGTAGTTCTGAACATGCGCATAATTCTGAGAACAATGGATTTACCCGGTAAGTCTGCTGCCCTCTATCGTCCCAGAAAGTCTCCCATTGCAGTACCCTTTCCCCCTTTTGTTAGAGGCAAACAAAGCATTTGAAAATATGCTGTACATTTTTCAAAAACACTAAAACTCAGAATTCTGAAACACTTTTTTTTTTTTTTTTTTTTTTTTTTTCAGAGGAGAAAAACAATGAGTCAATTGGAGAAGGAGTCCACCCAGTGTCCCAACAGATGACAGAGACGGAGGCGGATCTACTCCTTCTTTCTGGGTTCAGCGGCAAGAAGTTATATGGTGAGTATCGCTAAGCGAGACTTCTTGCTTTATAGACGATGTGACCTCTGACGTCACTCGAAAACCATAACATGATTCGCGCGCATTCCGCCGGGCAAAACCTTTGTGTTTTGGCAGCCAGCTAGAAAGTGTATGCAATCTTACCATGACTACGCGTCTTTTTGCACGGGCGAAACATGACGTAGACAGTGTTTTGTCAACAGAGGGCGGTTTGAATGAAATTATAGGTCACTACGTCTATAATTTTGGTGCATTGTTTGCTTGACTATGGTGTGGGTTAATTTTAAAGAAGTTATGATGGTGGGTCTGTTTGTTTGTTTGAATGATCTTCCCATCAAGGGAACTCAGCAAACTCCCACAAAGGGATATAAACACCAAGCTGGCAACAACCAATCTCTCTCATACAAACATTGGTTTAACGTCTATGATTATGAATTGCACAAGTCAAGAAATTGTGATTCAGTAACTAGAGAACAATATTTATATGTAGTCGTTGTGAAATCAGTGGTTAGCTGGGGGATTCGAACCCACAACCTTGTGATTGCAAGTCCTGCAGTCTAACCACTTGACCACGGTGACCTAATCGTTAATAAAGCGATAACATTTTGCTGCATAGTTTGCTTGTCTCCGGCCCGGGTTCAATTTCAGGTGACGCTTGTGTCCTTAGAATAAGCAAGACACTTAACCATGATTGATACGTCCTTCAGATGGGATGTAAAGTCGTTGGTGTTGTGTGTTGTGTAATGTACAATGTACCTAATAGAACCCAGTGCATTTATCGAAAAGAGAAGGGGTACGCTCCAGTGTTAAAGCATTACATGGTGCTATAAAGGTATAGGTATCATACTTCAAAAACGTAGCTCCAAATACAGTGCACTTATCAAAAAGAGAAGGGTTCGCCCCGGTGTTCCTGGTCCGATCGGCAGCAAATTGCGCCACAGTACCTTGTAAAAACATTACATGGTGCTATCAGAATTAAGTCTCTTAATTCAAACGCAGTCCCACATCTGGCAGGAAAGACTGTATGTTACAGCGCCAGGAGCGTCACTGAGTGACTCATGTGCACTATATAAAAAGCCACAATTGTTATTCTTATTATTATTATTATTATTATACCTTGCAGGAAAATAGTACTAAACACTTTGATACAAAGTGCTATATTTAAGAATTCTGGCTCTAGCTACGTTTATCTTAATACTGGGACTTCCATGTTTTTTATTATTTTAGACTTTCGCAAAGTTGATTTCATCGCCATCGGATCGTACCAAGTGCGCATTCCGCAGGGGGTACACTACCACACAACTGAGGGGGCTTTTGCCATCTTGCCCTTCAACTCTCCCTACACAATACAGCTAAGGAATATCGACGAGCGTCTTCGCTGTAGCGCCCTCGTTGAGAACAACGGGAAAATCGCAGGCGAATGGACAATCGATCCGAAGGGATTTATCGTCTTGGAGAGACCAGCGATGGACCAGAAGAAGTTCCACTTCATGGAGGCACGCTGCGCCCCTTCCGGGTCGGGGGTCAGGTTGGATGACCCCAATAACGGGGTCATCTGCGTGACCTTTACGCCGGAGAAGGACGAGACATTGAATGATCTCTCTCGAGGTAGGCTGAACAGCATGTTCAACAACATCTCAAAAATGCCTCATTTTGAAATGAATTTGTTTGTGGTTTCTTTGCCCCATTTTTTCCGCCATTGGCCACTTGAGCATCACTTCAAACAGGGACTAATTTTCAGCAATATTTCAAAAATGCTTTATTTTTAACTTAATTTTTGTGTGTGTTTTTTGCCCCTCGTTAGGGTTTGGCCACTTCAGCATCTCTTCAAATGGCGACTACTTTGAGAGTGGCGACATGAATGATGTCCAGCGAAGCATAGCACCGCGACCCGTCAACGATCGACAGGTCGGCTGCACCGTCCTACAAGGCGAGAGCCACCAACGGTTTACTAGATCGGAACACTTCCAACTGGACACCGTCAAAAAGACCAGGATAGTGCTGAAACTCGTTGGGAAATCAACTTGAAGGGGTTTGTATACAGTGTGCTCCAGATAATCTCTCTCTCGCATCCATTAGCCGTGTACAAAACAGCGCGATGTTCCCTCATTTTGCCAACCAAAACGTTAGTGCGAACGAGCTATGTGCAATTTACATATTTAATGGGAAGGGTCTATTTCATAGAGCTGCCAAGTACAAATATGAAATTACATCCTTGATACAAGCAGGATTACAAACAAAATTTTCCATTTGTTGCATATTGCTTGTTACTGGTGTTCAGCAGTTGTTAGCTTATCCTGAAAATCATGTGGAAATTTGGTTGCTAATCCTGTTTTTATCAAGGGAGAATATTCATGCTAAGCAAATTTTTGTGCTTAGCAGCTCAATGAAATTGGGCCCAGTTCTCTCTAATCTGTAGTTGGTTTTCCCCACTACCTTGGTCTGTAATATTTCAACTTGCTCATTTAATGTTTATCTATGTAAAATTTTATGAATATTTTATCACATATATGTACTTGAGTGTTGTTATAGTTTTGCTGTAGTACAGAAATTTTCACATTTTTTAAATTTAAGTTTAATGTTCAGAACATCAGTATTTTTTATTTATGTCTATTCCTTCCATTTTATTTTCATCCGTAAGTTTTCTTTTCCCCTTACTATATTTTACTTTAAAATGAACTGTTGTTAGGGTAAATATTGTACTCCATTGCAAATGATGTGTTTTTATATGTATGTGACTGACAGTGCTAACAGAAGATAAATATTAGATGTGAATTTTGCTTCGGGATAAAGATTATTATTTGGTTTTTACGAACTTTGGTACTGGCTAGCTCAGGGGTCTTGTGGTAAACAAATTCTTTGCAATTAAAGACACTGGAGACTATTGATATTTGTTCTAGTGTTCTCACTTGATGTATCTCAACATATGCACAACATATAGCAGCCACAGCCAAGAACACCGCGGCGAACCCCTTCTCTTTTTGATAAAGTGTACTGGTACTTTAACATGCGTTACACAAGACATGGGACCAACAGCTTTACGTCCCATCCTGAGGATGAAGCAATGGTAAAGTGTCTTGGTTAAGTACCATGGCCAAGTGACCAAGGAGATGGCAAGGATCTGTGTGGGAAGGACTTGCGCAAAGCTAGCGGGCGATTCGGCGCCCTGCCCATGGTAGCTAGACTAGGCTTACGCACAACTATGGAGCGATACGGCGTGCTGCCGATGGTAGCTAGAATAGACTTACGCACAGCTATAGAGGGATACGGCGCGCTGTTGATGGTAGCTGGAATAGACTTATGCACAGCTATAGAGTGATACGACGCGCTGCCGATGGTAGCTGGACTAGACTTATGCACAGCTATCGAGCGATACGGCGCGCTGCCGATGGTAGCTAGACTAGACTTACGCACAGCTATAGAGCGATATGGCGCGCTGCCGATGGTAGCTGGAATAGACTTACGCACAGCTATCGAGCGATACGGCGTGCTGCCGATGGTAGCTGGAATAGACTTACGCACAGCTATAGAGCGATATGGCGCGCTGCCGATGGTAGCTGGAATAGACTTACGCACAGCTATCGAGCGATACGGCGTGCTGCCGATGGTAGCTGGAATAGACTTACGCACAGCTATAGAGGGATACGGCGCGCTGTCGATGGTAGCTAGAATAGACTTACAGCTATAGAGCGATATGGCGCGCTGCCGATGGTAGCTGGAATAGACTTACGCACAGCTATCGAGCGATACGGCGTGCTGCCGATGGTAGCTGGAATAGACTTACGCACAGCTATAGAGGGATACGGCGCGCTGCCGATGGTAGCTGGAATAGACTTACGCACAGCTATCGAGCGATACGGCGTGCTGCCGATGGTAGCTGGAATAGACTTACGCACAGCTATAGAGGGATACGGCGCGCTGTCGATGGTAGCTAGAATAGACTTACGCACAGCTATAGAGCGATATGGCGCGCTGCCGATGGTAGCTGGAATAGACTTACGCACAGCTATCGAGCGATACGGCGCGCTGTCGATGGTAGCTGGAATAGACTTATGCACAGCTATAGAGTGATACGGCGCGCTGCCGATGGTAGCTAGACTAGACTTACCAGCTATCGAGCGATACGGCGCGCTGTCGATGGTAGCTAGAATAGACTTACGCACAGCTATAGAGCGATATGGCGCGCTGCCGATGGTAGCTGGAATAGACTTACGCACAGCTATCGAGCGATACGGCGCGCTGTCGATGGTAGCTAGACTAGACTTACGCACAGCTATAGAGCGATATGGCGCGCTGCCGATGGTAGCTAGACTAGACTTACGCACAGCTATCAAACGATACCGCGCGCTGTCCATGGTAGCGAGGCTGGGGAAAAATCCATATGAAGGTCTTGAAACCGAGACCAAGTTTAATGCCGAATGCCTAACTTTGTGAACGACCTGCTACAACTGCAACTATAATTGTATATAACTTTCGTGGCAGAATAGCATTTATTAAATAATGTCACTTTCTTAACAACATGAAGTACTTGTATTAAAAGCTACATGCATATGTGATGTAAATGTACTACGAATGAATGAGTTATGTATGTTATTTGTCAGTAATACTTCAAGCTTTAATCTAGCGCAGAGTAAATTCATATCTGTGAGGGCAGAGATGGTTCTTGTGATTGATTTAGCCAAGTGCGCTACAAATTGATACTGAGGCTGTGACTATTAAGCTATTGAAAGAGCGCGCTGCCCATGACAACGGGGCTCTGATATATTTAACGAGGCCTCTATATTTAATGGGACATTCCTGTGATGCGAGGAGATACAAACAAGTTGACAACCTAATCATGAAAAGAAAAACAATGGATAAATGTCTACTTGTCAATGGGTTTATTACTAGTTCTTATTGTTGACGCCTACAACCGTGTTCGTCACAAGTGAATAACAGACACAATCTCTTGACAACTATTTAGTAATTCTTAATATTATCAAGTAAACACACTACATTTAGTCCCGTCAGCGCATAAACATCATATCTCCCAAACATACGGCCCAATTTCATGGCCCTGTTACCGCCGAATTCTGCGCTTATAAATGCAGGGCATGTGCCAAATTTCTGCGCTAGATATGTAAGCATAGAATGAATAGTTGTAGTACGGTGGTGTATGCACGCGCACAAGCCAAAATTCCCTGCTAACCCGCAAAATACGCCTGACGTAAGCGTGTAATTCCCTGCTTCCGCAAGTCAAATCTTTGCTTACGGTAAGCAGAGCCATGAAATTGGGTCCATATCTCGCTTGAAGTATAAAGATACGTTTGGGGGAAATCGCCCAACAACATTTCTGCACTGACTCACAATTTTGTATCTACCCAGGTTTATTGCACAGATCTATTAAAGCTTTTAATCGCATTTGAGTGGATGGAGGCATGAAACGCAAAACCCTTCGCGCCAAAACCATGCCGTTCCTGCCCAAATTCAAAACTGTTTTTTTGCTAGTACATTGATGCCGTTACAAGCTTTCAAATTACACAAAGTTAGATAAGATCAAATTTGTTATGCCCCAAAATTTGATATGAAATTTTATTGTGTACCGAACCTTACATTTATAAAGGATTAAAGTACAGTTTATAGTCTGTCGTGCGATGGTCGGGTGATGGAAATCTTGCGCGTGACAAAAAAAAACCACAGTTTTGGGGCCTCAGCGATGACTAAAAACTGTATCGCGCGTCAAAATTTCCATTGTGCGACCGACTATAAACCGGCCTTAAAACAATCGAACAGTTCAAAATTGTCAGAGACCAGTCTTCTCACTTGGTGTATCTCAACATACATGTATTCATAAAATAACAAGCCTTTTAAATTTTGGACTTAATTGGTCATCGAAGTTTCAAGACAATAATGAAAGAAAAAACACCCTAGTTGCACAAATATGTGTGCATTGCGATGCCAATAAAAGGCTTCAGGCCTGAAGTCTTTTAATATTTAAGTGAGAAACTCCCTCTTTCTCAAAAACTACGTTACTTCAGAGACAGCCGTTTATCACAATGTTTTAAACTACATATCAACAGCTCTCCATAAGCCTTTTTGAGGTATGGCGGACACAATGCTACAACACTGTAAAGTTGTGGTAAATTTCTGCGTATTGACCATAGAAATAGAACGTTTGTTAGTCAGTGAAGTGCGCATTTTAGGCGACGCGGCGTTTACACGTAAACCTAATGACCACCAACATGGTGAGCGTGGCATCAGTCGTGGCGTGTGACGTGTGCGTATCACGTCCGCCATACTTAACATTACCAAGTAAGTTTTTATGCTAAATTTTGTGCAACATGTTCCTTTAATCTGGGCATTGAACTCTGACAGCCCTCATTGATACTTTGAGAAAACTTTTTTGGTTTGTGCCTTCATCCATGCAAACTGATTGGAATGATTCATGAGCAATACAAGAATACCACCACTCCATTACTCAAGTACTCAGTATTACACATAGAGTTATATATAAGAACTAGAGGGCGCACTGGCCTATATACGCGACCCAGCATGCACGCAGGCGGCCATTTTCTAAGTTGAAAAAACAGGCATTGCTTAGCGTGTGTTTGTGCCTCCATTTTGTAAGTTGAAAAAACAGCATCGCATAGCGTTCAACTAACACAAACCCAAACGTGTGTTTTATATTCAACGTGCGTACAGAGTGGCGCACGCGTGTCTCCTTGCGGTCCTGTCGCGTTTGTGCAAGAAGCATCACCAGTGCGCCCTCTAGTTCTTATATATAACTCTATGGTTTTACATTAATCTTAAAGCTGCACAGGCGCGAATCCAGGGGGGGGGGGGAATTTCACAACCATGCTACAATGCAGCAAGGGACCCTTGATAAATTGCTTGTGGGTGAAAGGGGCTTTTGATTCATAAAAATCAACCAAATCTATCCTGTTATTTTACACTAGCAATCACTGGCCTTCGGGAAATTGGTTCCAGGTTGAATATTTATCATTTATAGAAAAATTACTTTACCGATAACAGCTGAAAAGACTCACAGTGGAACCGGCAAGTAGAATTCAGAGATATAGCTGGAATTATGAACTTAGGTCTGGAGTGAGATGGGGAAAGAAAAAACAGATGGTGTTCGGCGACGCCGTTTGCCGGCAGCCATTTTCACAAACAATAGGATTAGTGCTATCTCGTCCTAACTTAGGATGGGTTCAATACGTCCTAACGTCTATGGATATGGAACTTAACTTGTCCTAAGTCCTAAGATTAATCCTAAGTTAGAAAGAGTTTGGTGAAATCGACGTAAGATATAAAAAAGTTGTTGAAAGCGGGTAGCCGCTATGGGTCCACTGGGCCCATTCCCATGGTCCGCGCCTGCTGTACCTGTATTCGAATAACATACTACACAAATTCTACAAGTTTCTTTTCTTTTATAGATATTATTCTTATATGATATAACTGTACAGCGCAGATAGACTACAGCAAGGGTCATGCAGACAAGGACGGAACTTTCAAAATAATACAAGATACTGAAATTGGAGCAAAATTCCACAAATCGTTTTTATACACAGCGCCGCGCCTGTACAAAACATGACACCGTTTTCTCCACTCAGTTTGCACCTTTTGTAGTAATGTTTGTTTTTTTGCATGTTAAAGCACCTTCCAAAGACTATTCCAGGGTAAGTTGTGGAAAAGTTGATCCCAGACTCACATACATTGTAAATGACCTTGCAGGGAATCAAACTAGGTCCAAAATGGTGAGAGGTGAGCGCTTTACGCACAGATCACCAATGCCATCCAAACGAATGTTGTTTACCCAAAACCAATTATGTACCATCCCTTTATAACTTTATTTCTTGAAAACTATAGGATTGGAATGAATGTTCTCTTCCCAAACCATTGATGTATTGAAAACTAGAGGATTAGAATGAATGTTCTCTTCCCAAACCACTGATGTATTGAAAACTAGAGGATTTGAATGAATGTTCTCTTCCCAAACCATTGATGTATTGAAAACTAGAGGATTTGAATGAATGTTCTCTTCCCAAACCACTGATGTATTGAAAACTATAGGATTGGAATGAATGTTCTCTTCCCAAACCACTGATGTATTGAAAACTAGAGGATTTGAATGAATGTTCTCTTCCCAAACCATTGATGTATTGAAAACTATAGGATTGGAATGAATGTTCTCTTCACAAACCAATGATGTATTGAAAACTAGAGGATTTGAATGAATGTTCTCTTCCCAAACCACTGATGTATTGAAAACTATAGGATTGGAATGAATGTTCTCTTACCAAACCACTGATGTATTGAAAACTAGAGGATTTGAATGAATGTTCTCTTCCCAAACCATTGATGTATTGAAAACTATAGGATTGGAATGAATGTTCTCTTCACAAACCAATGATGTATTGAAAACTAGAGGATTGGAATGAATGTTCTCTTCCACAAACCAATGATGTATTGAAAACTAGAGGATTGGAATGAATGTACTCTTCCACAAACCAATGATGTATTGAAAACTAGAGGATTGGAATGAATGTATTCTTCCAAAAACCAATGAGGCACCATCCCTTTATGATATGTTTCTTGGAAACTAGAGGATTTGAATGAACGTACTCTTCCAAAAACCAATGATGAACCATCCCTTTATAATGTTCCTTTTTTAACTAGAGGATTGGAGTAAATGTACGAAAAAAGAAAAAAATAATGGCGTACCGTCCCTTTGTATGTTTCTTGAAAACTAGAGACGTTGAATGAATGTACGCTTCAAAAAACCAACGATGTATCATCCCTTAATGATGTTTCTTGAAAACTATAGGATTGGAATGAATGTACCCTTCCAAAAACCATTGATGCACCGTCCCTTTATATTTTTCTTAAATGGCGCGAATTGGTTTTTACTTCTGAAAAACTTAACTTTTCAGCAACTCCTCGGCTACTCGCCAATGGTCGCTCTTGAATACAACTTAACCAACTTCTCTTTTATAAACAACTTGATTTTTGAATATATTATACTGTACACAATGACTCTATATTACTTTTTTTACACATATCAAAGCTGAAGGTAAAATGCGCACACACAAACGTATATTTTTTTAAAACAAAATTGCAAAAATAGTCTCTCAATAAGCGCAGATAAAACGTCTTATTCTTTCGCTTACAATAAATATGCAGACGTCCGTTTAAATGTACACAAATATTTACACGTCTTTCGATCGGAACTTAAATATACAGAAAACACACTCAAGAAATAACATTTAAAAAAAAGAAGAAAAAAGAAAAAAAAATCCACATCGACTACTTTCTGAACCAATTTTGGACGGCAAATACAAAAAATCTTTATGAATTTTTACTTACTACAGAACACTGAGCGCTATATTTTGAGGCATGGTACGGCATGCACTATTTGGGTTAATATGTAAATCTGACTATGCCTCACACATATTCATAAGTCAAGACTACATGTATATTCATATGACGCGTGTTGTGTGCGGGCAGATAAAAACATGCATGACATGTACTTTCTTATACCAAATGGATACATCAACTTACAGACTGCGTCAACTTTCTACCCTGCTTGCCTTCAAATCCTTAAAGACACTGGACACTATTGGTAATTGTCAAATACCAGTGTTCTCACTTGCTGTATCTCAACATGCATAAAATAACAAACCTGTGAAAATTTGAGCTCAACTGGTCGTCGACGTTGCGAAAAACACCCTTGTCACACAAAGTTGTGTGCTTTCAGATGCTTGATTTCCGGACATCAAATTCTAAATCTGAGGTTGCAAAATCAAATTCATGGAAAATTACTTTCTCGGAACTATGTCACTTCAGAGGGAGCCGTTTCTCACAATGTTTTATACCATCAACCTCTCCCCATTACTCGTAGCCAAGTAAGGTTTTATTTTATGCTAAGAATTATTTTGAGTAATTACCAATAGTGTCCACTGCCTTTAAGTTCTACAATTTTTAGAACAAAATAAATCCCCCCCCCCAAGAAAAAATAAAGAAAGACAGAAAGAAAGAAACATTATAAGAATATTCTTTACTAACGGTTTTTCAAACTTACGATGGTAAAAGTGCATTTTTTCTTTTTTTTAGAGGCCATTATTCCGGTGGGGGTCAGATAAACTCGCAGTGATACAAGAACGTTTTTATTCTCATTTTGGACACCATACAATTGTTCCGGTGGGGGTCAGATATACACGCACATACACAAATAGACTACACCATGTATTTAAAGGGGGGTGAAGTCCCCTCACAGAGGTGCATTATCACAATAAGCAGTGCTAGAACACCCCTCAAAATGGAATCAAGTATTTGTCTAATTAGGAATATGCTTTTGTTTCTACCTACCTCCCGAGATAGATTTGACTGGACTTTACCACTGTCCACACAGGGGTGATCTCCCCTCACAGAAGTGCAATACCATTGTCAGCAGTGGTAGAACACCCCCTTCAAAATGGGTCCAAGTATTATTCCAGATCAGAATATACCTACTTGTAAACTACGTGTATCTAGTCTACCTACCAAACTAGATTTGCTTGGACTATACCACTGTCCACACAGGGGGTGATCTCCCCTCACAGCTCACAGATGAGCATTATCGCACCAAATGAAGTGGAAACTACCCCCTTCATATAGGTTCCAGAGAATTGAAGTGTTTTTTCTTGCCCTTCTTTGTCTTCCCACCGGGTTGAAGGGCCTCAAGGCGGGTGGGGCGTCTTAGGTGGAGGTCCGAGGGGGCGGGGGGACCGTGGATGTCCTTTTGTGATGACAAGGCTGCTGATTGGCCCTTCAGTGGTTGGTGTTCTGGAAAACAAAGGTGCAGCAACGAAGGAAAAACAAAATTAGTTGCAAAAGAATTGTTACCAAATCTTTTGTTTAAAATATATTTATAGTTACAATATAATTTTTTGTAAATTCAATGGTTTAGTTTATTTCCATACTAATAACATTAAAAAAAGGGTCTGTGAAAAGGGTCCAAGATAACATCTGTTTTAAGTTAACCCTTTCCAATTTCATAGAGATGCTTTCAAGCCATAGAGTTATATATAAGAACTAGAGGGCGCACTGGCCTAAACAGCACCCTGGCATGGGCGCAGGCGGCCATTTTCTAAGTTGACAAAACAGCCATCTCATAGCGTGTGTTTGTGCGGCCATTTTGTAAGTTGAACAAACAGCATCGCGTGAGCGTTCAAAAAAAAAACTCAAACGTGTATTTCATATTCAACGCGCGTACAGAATGGCGCGCTTGTCATCTTGCGGTCCCGTGGCGTTTGTGCACGAAGCATCACCAGTGCGCCCCCTAGTTCTTATACATAACTCTATGTTTCAAGCACAACAAGCAGCTAAGCAGAACAAATTTATGGTGAACAAAATAAGGTTACCAGCCAAAATAGAACCTCACATGTAAAGTCTATGACTGGTATCCTGCACACTTTTGCTTAGCAGACAATTATTTAAGTGCTCTTTTCTGCTTAAGCAGCTCTATGAAATTGGGCCCAAGCATAAATCTATATAATGCTCTTACATGTATACTAAAAGAGTAATAGCTAGGCCTGTCTACAGGAATCTTTATTGACAATAGGGCAAGGAAATAAGTTATACTTCTGCCCTAAAAATGTATTTATTTATTTATTTATTTATTTGGGGGGGGGGGTTGAAAAGGGTGGGATTGACAGATGAATAAGATCTTTCAACATACAAAGGTGTTCATGTCAACAAAAAATAACAATATCTATCTATTGACTACAATCCTGCAAATAAATGCCTAAAAGGGAAAGAAAATATCACTTATCACACCAAAATGTAATTCAGTTTAGAGACAATTGCACACTTGCACAATTGCGGATTATAAAAAATAAACAAAGGAAGCAATGTACAAACACAACAGTGTAATATGCAAATATATTCAAGGCAATGAAATAAATAACAGAGGAGTTCATCAGTATATATGCAAATTCATTCAAGGCAAATAAATACAAAGTTAAATAGTCCATATTCATTTGCATATATGCAAATTGATACATGCAAATTCATTCTAAGGCAAAGAAACACAAAGTTAAATAGTCCATATTCATTTGCATATGCAAATTGATATATGCAAATTCATTCAAGGCAAATAAATACAAAGTTAAATAGTCCATATTCATTTGCATATGCAAATTGATACATGCAAATTCATTCTAAGGCAAAGAAACACAAAGTTGGGTAGTTCATAATCATGTGCATTATGCAATATTTTTCAATACAAATAAATACAATTCATGGCATTTCAATATTATAAAAACATGAGATAAATAAACACAAAGCTGTCACATACACATAAAATGCAAATAAATATGCAATACAAATCAATAAACAAATAGCAGTCAATTTATGCAACTAGCAGTCAATTTATGCAAATATATTCAGAGCACTAACAGAAACAGTGACTCTGTTAAAGGTACTGGGGTGGATTTCACAAAGAGTTAGGACTAGTCTTATCTCGAGTAAGGACGAGTTACTAGTCCTAACTTAGGACTAGCTGTACGTTTTTTATATCTCTTAGGATCAGTCCTAAGTTACGACTAGTCCTAACTCTTTGTGAAATCGACCCCAGATCTCTTTAAAATAAAACCCACAAACTAAAATAAAAGAGGAAAGCATGCACTCACCGACAGGAGGGATGTGGTAATTGGGTTCGTGGGTGTGGCTACTGCTACCAAGCAGCTGATTGGCTCGTTTGGGTTTAAAGTAATCGACAGCCGCATCATGCGTGGAACGACTCAGTTTCTAGGCAGAGTGGTGGGAAATAGCGGAAACCAAAAAAGAGATAACGGTGAACGGAAGGGTTTACAGAATAGCCCCCTACCAAGAAAAAAACAAATATTTATATGGAAGACTCGGAGAATCTACAACAGGGGCTGATTTCATAGCACTGCTTGGCTGCAAGGAGTCTTTCGTTCTTACTACAACATAAAGACTTGTTAAACGAGAGCGTACTTCACAGATAAGAAAATTAGGCGGCTAACTTGCGCGTTCACCATGGATTTGCATTGTTATATTAACGATTTCATACCTTAAGCACTGGAAGGTAAGCATGCCTTTTTTGTGCGTTTATGGTTAGCAGGGCTATGAAATGGAAAGCGTACTTCACAGATAAGAAAATTAGGCTGCTAACTTGCGCGTTCACCATGGATTTGCATTGTTATATTAACGATTTCATACCTTAAGCACTGGAAGGTAAGCATGCCTTTTTTGTGCGTTTATGGTTAGCAGGGCTATGAAATGGAAACTTGCTCAGTAAGCACAGAATCAGCCTTTAAGCAACTCTATGAAATTTGGCCCACATTGACTCATTAGCCCCGCCCACAAAAGATGCACCATGCCACTATCTTAGAGGTCAAATGATGATGCGACAAGAAATTTTGCATAAGGAAGTTTGTGTGTTCATTTGTGACTAACGCCCAATTCAGACAGACGCACCAGAGTAGTGCCGAATCCAAATAGATTAGGAGCCACTCTAGGTCAATCCAAATAGATTAGGAGTGACTCTAGGTCGACCCAAATAGTGTGGTTCCAGACAGGCGAACTTAACCTAACATTTACATTGGCTCGGCTCATTAAACAAGATCGACGTCTGAAACCAAGGCGCTCCAGAGTCGTTACGAACGACTGCAACAATAAAAAAAAATTACTTCTAGCATGTCCAGTCGCTCCTAACTGTTTCAGACTTCAAATTTGTTCATGTACTTCATTAAAAATTTGGTTCGCCGCGAATCGGCGCCTGCCTGAAAGGGGTGTAAGCTAGTCATCGTACCTGACATTATTCAAGTCAAACCTGTAAATGGCTTATGAAGTATAAGGAAGCAACGACCTCTTTTCTCCACCTTGCCTTGGAGCCACAAGTTAATTCTTTTGGGGGACTTCCCATGCCAGACAACAACATTTCTCATTTTATAACAGACACATAATTACAAAGACTGTTTTTCAAGCAAATTTCATTCAAGGAACCGCAAAGACAGATAGTTCCCTAAAAGACATTCATTTTTTTCTCTTCAAATTTGAACATAAAACATTCACCAAGTTTTGCCAGTTAAGTTATTATACATGCAAGAAAACAGTGTCATGCAAAAATTATTAAATAAATACAAAATTGAATTGTAATTAAGTGGTCAACTTACTAAACACAAGACATGTTTCCTTTATTTTCTTAACATTTATGAAGAATATGTGTACTCTCTGTTGTTTTTGTAATACTTCTTATTTGGTCTTGGCCTTGGTGCCCCCTTTAAAATTTAACAATTCATCAATGCAAATTCCCTTTGCAAAATGAAACTGCCCTCTCGAACATAAAGCCACAGGAGGACCTGGAGGCAATGACTTCTATTGCCCCTGGTTTTGGCATTGGTGCCCCCTTCAAAATTTAACAATTCATCAATGCAAATTCCCTTTGCAAAATGAAATTGCCCTCTCGAACATAAAGCCACAGGAGGACCTGGAGGCAATGACTTCTGTTGCCCCTGGTTTTGGCATTGGTGCCCCCTTTAAAATTTAACAATTCATCAATGCAAATTCCCTTTGCAAAATGAAACTGCCCTCTCGAACATAAAGCCACAGGAGGACCTGGAGGCAATGACTTCTGTTGCCCCTGGTTTTGGCATTGGTGCCCCCTTCAAAATTTAACAATTTTTCAATGCAAGTTCCCTTTGCAAAATAGGGTGAAGCAAGGCTTATGTTCCCGTACCTACGGACAGCAGCAAAAAAACAAAAACAAAAAAAACACCAGCAGACTATCACAACATTGACTTCCATAAAAAACATGTACATGTATGGGTACAAAGACAAAAAACATCATCCGGAAAATATATCATAACTTTTCATTCTTAACTAAGAATTTAAGGACTGCTTTTAATTTTTTTGCAAAATTTGACAAAGTAAGTGCAGATTTTAATGAATCACTGAGACTATTCCAATATGTAGTACCACGTTGGACAAGACTATTTCTATTTCTAAATAGTGGACTTACTTGTAGGTAGCGATCCTCCTCCGGTAGCTCTGCCCCTCCCATGGGGTACCCGTTGACGTAAGCGTTGGGTGAATGGTCCCTCCTGCTCTGGGGGGCGGCGTGGTGGCCTCCCCGTCCTGGCATAGGGGCGCGTCCCCCTGGCATTACACCCCCGGCGTGGGGGAGTTTCTCTCGTGAGAGAATGAGCTCGGGGATTTTCCATCTGAAGGAGGATGGGTTGAAAGACAACCACATAGGTTGGGTGAAATAGACCGGTAAATTTGTATAGGCCTTCCTTGCTACTGCAATGAATTCAAAGTCTGTGCACAATTTAGTAGAGCTCCTTAAAGGAACACATTGCCTTGGATCGGTCGAGTTGGTGTTCGACAAGCGTTTGTAACCGTTTGTTATAAAATGCATATGATTTGATAGATACTTTAAAAGTAGAATATAATGATCCACACAAGTATCACTCGAAATTGCGTGGTTTTCATTTTACCTCGTCGACTAACACAGTCGGCCATTTATGGAAGTCAAATTTTTGACTCCCAAAAATGGCCGACGGTGTTAGTTTGCAAAGTAATAGGAAAACCACGCAATTTCAAGCCAAATTTGTGTTGATCATTGTATTCTAATATTAAAACATCTTTCTAACCATATGCATTTTATAACAAACGGTTACAAACGCTTTTCAAAGACCAACTCGACCGACCCAAGGCAACGTGTTCCTTTAAAGGCACTGAACACGTTTGGTAATTGTGAAAGACCAGTATTCTCAGCCACCAAGTGAGAACATGCATAAAATAACAAATATGGAAAATCTGCAAAAAATTAGGCTCAATTGGTCATCAAAGCTGCAAGAAAATAATAAAAGAAAAACACCCTTGTTGCACAAATTTGTGTGATTTCAGATGCCTGAGAAAGGCTTCAGGCCTGAAGTGTTTCTCAGATTAAAATATTTTAGTGAGAAGTTACCTCTTTCTCGAAAACTGCTACTTCAGAGGGAGCCATTTCTTACAATGTTTTATACTTTCAACAGCTCTCCATTGCTCAATATCAAGTAACTGTATATGCTAATATATATTTTGAGTAACTACCAATTGTGTCCACCGCTTTAAGTTAATATTTATTTTTCTTAGCGACTTTCTACTTTACCTCCCTTCCTCCTCGTCCCAGCTGCTCTCCGCTTTGACCTTGTCCAGGTTGTAATAGTTGCAGTCCCGTCGTAGACACGGCTGCACTTTGTCCAATATCTGCTGCATCATCTTCACCTGCTTCTCCTGCTTGCGGATGGTGTCCAGGTAGTCGATCCGCTCAAACTCAAACTCGCTGTTTAGATCCGTGATCTCGATCTCCGCTCCTCGGACCTGGTAGAGGGAAATTTCAAGAGTATACGGAACAAATTCAGATGACAGGGCTTTATGAAGGTAAGGTCATGGAATTGTTTTAGTCCACGTTTTGCCAGGGATGTGATAGGCTGTTGGGAACAAAAACCTGAAAGCCTGAAAGCTTGCGAGCGCGAAAGCTTATTTGTGCGAAGACTGCTTACATACATTTATCCTAAGTTTTGAAAGTCCTACTCAGCAATCTGGGGTGTTCCAAATGGTTTTATCTTAATTTTCTTACGAATTTGTTATAAAATACCAACAACAACAAAATTTTTTAATTTATGTTTTTTTGGAGAGGGGCGGGGTGGGGGGGTTTAAAAAAAACGGATTTCCAGTTAAAAACGGAGAAATCACATCCCTGTTTAATTCCATGTTTTACCTTCTCCTTCTCGGCATCCAGTAGTTTATTCTTGGCCTTGAGCTCCTCTTCAATGTTGCTGTAGATGTTCAGCATGATGCCGTCGTCGTCCATCTTAGCGATGGCCTTGGCCAGCTGCAGCTTGCGCACCTCGGCATGCTTCAGCTTCTTGCGTCGTTTCTCCTTCAGGTTCTCGTCGGTGGCCCGCTCGCCGCCAACCATCTCGTGCTCCAGCTGCTGCAGTCTGAGGAGCGGAAAGGAAAAGTAAATTCAATCTTACTCCTCTGATACAGGTCTTTTTCTTCAGCTGCCCCACGCATCTGAAACTCTGTACCACTTAATCTTCGATCTTGTCTTTGTACCACAAAATTCAGGCCCCAACCTAAAGGTTTTGAAAAACTAAAAACACTTCTGTCGTTGATGGCGCGTGTCAAGGAACAATGCTGCTGTCGTCATTTGTGGGAGTTTGCTCTGTTATACCTCCACGCTGCAACAAAGCGGCTTTACAAATTGGAGCTCCCAACTATGACGCAAATCTCTCAGAAAACCGCTGGATAAGGGTATTCAAAATGATTGGGTTTTTTACACAATTAAAATCTATTCATAATCATATGGCTCGATTTCCTTATTCATTGAAAACTCAGCAAAGTTCACGACTTGACATTTTCGTTCAAGCAGGTCTTTAAAGGATTTGGGTACTTTTTCAAAATGTTTAGATTTACATTAAACTTACAGGGTTTGAAGATAATGATAGTGGAAAGCTTCCCTTCAAATATTACCTACTGAGGTGCTGTAGTTTTTGAGAAATGAGTAAAACAATGTCATGAAAATACGTTTGTAAAAGATTAAAATAATTTTCGTCTCTATGACATTGTTTTACTCATTTCCCAAAAACTACAGCACCTCAGCACGTAATGTTTTCAGGGAAGCTTTCTACTATCATTATCTTCAAACTGTGTAAGTTTAGTGTAAATCTGTGGACATTGTGTTTTTTTGTCCTACAAAAGTTACATAGACCCTTTAAGGTAATCTTGACATCAGAAAAAACCCTAGAGAAATCACAAGCATAAAGACTGTTTTACCTTTTGAGAGCTTCATTTTGGTCCAATCCCTGTGACTTGTCCTTACGGGGCAGGGTCGGGGAGGCCATGGGAGCTGAAGGCCCCTCATCTCTCTCACTTGGCTCTGCTTCATCTAAACTGGCTAATGGTTCTCCCTGAGTGGACGACAGATGGTGACAATAAATAATGACATAAAGAGGCGGACAGTGACAAACCAGAACACAATTACAATTGCATGGACTGATTTTTTCCCCCCCTTTTTTTTTTCTTCTTCCTTTTTATTCAGAACCACACCCAAATTTGTTTGACCATTACATAAGTCTAATGATAACATGAACTTCAGTTGGGCCAACTTCCTAATTGTTCAATTAGCTTGAAATGGAAGTTAAGTCTCAATTACAGATTTTCGTGGTTTACTTGTTAACTTTATTTTACTTTCATGACACAATTTTACATTCCAAACAATATGCTTGAATCTTTATAGCCGTAAACGATGTTAAACTAAAGTGTTTGGATAATTCAAGGGTCACCGAGGCAATGACCAGGGCCTAATTTCATAGCGCTGCTAAGCACAAAAATTTGCTTAGCATTAAATTTCCACCTTGATGAAAACAGGATTACCAAACGAATTTCCACGTGATTTTAAGGATAAGCAAACAACAGCTGAATACCAGTAACAAGCAGTATGCAACAAATGGAAATTCGCTTGGTAATCCTGTTTTTATCAAAGAAGAAATTTCATGCTAAGCAAATTTTTCTGCTTAGTAGCTCTATGAAATTGGGCCCAGGGGCAATGACCAGGGGCAATGACCAGGGGCAATGACCAGGGGCAATGACCAGGGGCAATGACCAGGGGCAATGGAGGCAATTGCCCCTGTAAGGTAACATGGCTGAAAACTACAAGGCTGTCATTTATACCTGTTCGTTGCGAGCAGCCGAGACAGACGGTTGCGTGGTGGTGGGTTTCCCTTGGTCATTGACAAGGCCCGACTTCAAGGCACTGGTTTCATCACCTGGGGTACCGGTTGACGGTTCACCGCCATGAGCTGTGGATACGAGAAAGAAGTATTTAATAATAATAATAATAATAATAATAAGACTTGTAATGCGCACATATCCACCCTGCTGGGTGTTCAAGGCGCAGTAAAACCAAAAACAAAACAAAAAACAAAACACAACACAAAGAAAAACAGAAACAACAAAATTAGTCATTGAAAACCTGTGACATAAGATAAGTTTTGAGAAGAGACTTGAATTTTGCGGTACATGACTTCCAAGCTAACCGCTTAAAGGATTCGGGTACTGTTTCAAAATGTCCACAGATTTACATTTAACTTACAGGGTTTGAAGATAATGATAGTGGCAAGCTTCCCTTCAAATATTACCTGTAAGACAAATTTGCTTAGCATGAAATTTTTTTTTTTATTAAAAAAGCTTCCCTTAAAGGGTGGCTGCAGTGTTTTGTTTTATTCATTTTTTTATTTTTTTGACTTTTTTTATTTTTTTATTAAATGCGCAAGTATTTAAAAAATGGTTTCCAAGAGATTAAACGTTTGCATAAACGTGACGTCATGTCGGTAACCCGAGCCGTCGGGCCCCCTGGCAGTGTGCATATAGAGACGTGTGCATATAGAGACGTGTGCACTGTGTGGCCTGGTACCTAGGCGCGTGTAGTTAGGGACCAGACTCTTTTTGCCGACGATATGGTTGAATTCCCGACGTAACGTCGATGGTAGGGGCGGTAACAATCCACAAAAGGGTCATTACGCAAGTCAAATATGTCGGGAATAAACAAAACACATTTTATTGATGTTCAATACATATATCAGAAATAAATGACAGCAAAATTAACTGTTTTATTTTAATTCACTGCAGCATCCCTTTAAAATATTAATAACTGAGGTTATGTAGTCTTTAAGAAAAGACCAACTCGACCGATCCAAGGCAACACGTTCCATTAAAGAAGAGTTTGTGTTGAGAGATATTTGCTGTTGCCAGCTTGGTGTTTTTATCCCTTTGTGGGAGTGTTGCAGAGTTTCCCAAACAAGGAGATCATCTATAACACTATGGAAGTGTCGTGGCCGAGCGGTTAAGAGCACCGAATTTAAACTCTAGTGTTTCTGATCAGCCGAGTGTGGGTTCGAATCCTCAGCCGTGACACTTGTGTCCGTAAGCAAGACACTTAACCATTGCTTCGTCCTTCAGATGGGACGTTAAGCCGTTGGTCATATGTGTTATGTAATGCATGTAAAAGAACCCAGCGCACTTATCGAAAAGAGACGGGGTTCGCCTCAGTGTTCCTTGTCGGGATGACAGCAAATTGCGCCACAGCACCTTGGTACTATCAGAATAACATGGTGCTATCAGAATATGGTCTCATAATTTAAACGTAGTCCCACATCTTGCAGGAAATACTGTGTTACAGCGCCAGGAGCGTCACTGAGTGGCGGACATGTGCGCTATATAAGAAGCCACAATTATTATTATTATTATTATTATAATTATCAAACTCACCAATCTGTTTAATCGCTTCAGGGACCTCCGCCAGCCGCGACCCATAGTACTTCTTGAGATCCTCAATGTCCTGCTGAAGTTTATTCTTGTTGGACTGTTCCTCCTCGTACTTGGCCGACATCTCGGCGATCTTGGCCTCGTACTCCTGCCGGATGCGTTCCCTCTCTGCCTCGATTTCGGAGGAGAGAGAGCCGGTGGACGGAGAGGGGTCCTGCGGGGTGGTGGACCCATCGGTGATGGCTGCCTTGGGGATCTGGAGAGCTCCTTTAAGAAAGCATTTTGAGATTGAGAAAAGTTAACGAGACAGTCGCAAGATTCTTGATATTTTGTTAAAACAATCACTCAAAATCATATGTCCTATCATCATAAACCTATAGAGCACCAAAATCAAAACGCTGCTTTAATGTGATGAGGCACAGTTGAATGGTGTTAATCGTGGTATGGGTTAATTGTAGTATGTGTGCATAGATGACAGTGTGTCTTGTTGGTAAATCACACCACAGCCAAACCCAAAAATAGTTGTTTCTTTTAACACACTTGCAAATAAAGTTATCTTATTGTTACTTTTTATTAACTTTTTTCGGTTTTTGATCAGTTGGGTTAACCGGAAACAAAATTTATTTTTGGTGGACCTAATATGGGAAGACTACGTGAAACAAGTTGTTCTTGAGGCTGAAAGTCGAAAGGGAAGTTTGATGGTAATTTAGGCCCTGAGGCCAGTGGTTTTGTCATCAGAACAGGGCCAAATTTCATGGCTCTGCTTACCGTATGCAAAGAATCGGAGCTTATGGAAGAAGGGAATTCTGTGTTTACGCTAAGTGTATTTTACGGGTTAGCAGGGAATTTTGGCTTCTGCGCTTGCGTACTCCACGTTACTAGGCATTCTACGTTTACACAGCTAGCGCAGAAATTCGGCGCTTGCACGTAAGCAGAGAATGGTGATCGTAAGCACAGAGTTCTGCGGTAAGCAGAGCCATGAAATTAGGCGCTGTAAACTCATGAACAAACAATGATACCTGTGGCCTTCATGTAATTCAAGGCCTGACATTGAATAAACAGTTTTTTAAAAAAAATCAACAAATTTCATGAGCTCCTTAGAGTGTGCAGTGGTGTTGACAATAATTATAATTTTTCCTTTTTAATGTTCATTCAAAATCAAAATGATACATTTTCTCAATCAAAGTTATAAACTGTTCATGCCAGTTTGAACTGTTCAAGATATGGGTAGGGGTAGGGAGAGGTGGTAGGGAGGGGTGGTAGGGAGAGGTGCTTTGGGTGAAAGAAATGAGAGCCAGAGGGGGTTGCATTGGGTGTCTTTTGGACACCCTGTTTTAAATTTGTATCAGTCATGTATATGTAACTGTATTGTTAGTGAACAATTAGGGCACCAAGTTTTTAAGTTTCCAGCTAATTTGGAAACCCTTTTACCAAATCCTGGCTTAAACCTTGGATGTCAAGGCTTATATGTGAGGAAAGACCAAGCCACCGATGTTGGACAAACCTCTGTGAGAGTAAATGCAGACGAAAAAAATCTGATACTGGGGTCCAGATCTTAAACCAGATTCAAATGTTTCCAGTTGACAAATTATCCAAACCATATTTTTTTTCAAAGGTAATCCTTTCTCACAATAGTTTATACAATCAACATAGCCCTGGTGGTCTTAAACTTTCGTATCGTACTACAGTGAAGTCCTCGATATCAGGGTCCATTTCTGGGGCGGAAAAATCTTCACAAATCCGTCATTTTCGTGAATTAAAGCCATTGGACCCTTTCGGTAAACAGTGTTGTCCAAGGCCCACACTTTGTGTACCACAACTTCTATATCAAATAACAAACCTGTGAAAATTTAGGCTCAATCGGTCATCCGAGTCGGGAGAAAACAACGGAAAAACCCGCGCGTTTCGCCGTGTCATGACATGTGTTTCAAATAAATCCGTAATTCTCGTTAACGAGAATTTATGCTGTTTTGCTGTTTTCTCAAAAAGTAAAGCATTTCATGGAATAATATTTCAAGAGAAGTCTTTCACCATTGCCTTCTGTAAACCCTGTAAGTTATTTGTAAATCTGTGATTTTTTTTTTTTTTTTTTGAACCGAAAGGGTCCAATGGCTTTAATGCAGCTCCCAATGTAAAAAAATTCCCGTTTTGATCGTATTCTCACAGTCTGCCGTGCGTACGCAAGACGCACGACCGCGCATATCGTGCGTTGCGTTTGCGTGTTAACGCTGTGCAGTCAATATACGATGACCAAGAATTCATGCGTCTTGCATCTTGCACGCGAATGTATACGCATACGCACGGCAGCAGACAACACTGTGAGAAAGCGGGAATTGTTTAACGTTGGGAGCTGCATTGTTTCACGAAAATGACGGATTTGTGAGGAATATATGACGGCCAAAACCCACCGCAGAAAAATGTATGCTGCCATGGAATGTGAATCTGTCGAAATAAGTGGCTTACTGCAGGTAAGATTTGAGTTATGAAGCTTTGAAAATTTTCCGCCCCAGAATGTAGGACTCTGTATCTGTGCACAGCACAGAGGAAGAGTCCTATATTGGGCTAACAATCAACAGTGCTTCACGCCAAGTTAGTTTTTATGGTCATTAATTTTGTTGAGTATTTGACTGATCTATGACCCTACCTTGAAATAGAGATAGAACAAGTGGGTTTTGGCTTTTCAACCATTGTGATTTTTCAGTCTAAAATTCACACAAGGATAAAAATTGAGTGAAAACGTGAAAATTGTGACGGGAAAAATAAAAGGTGAGTTCTTGTGGAGTGTGACACAGTGTTGTTAATTAAAAGGTTAGATCATGGGTATTGGTGGCAATTCATCGATTGGTGTGTACTTGTACTTACCCAATGCAACCCCAAAGCCTTCAAAATATTTTTTTTTAAAAGACAGAGGGGAACGCCATCGGAACAGGGCAAAACCAAAACAAATTAATGTCAGTAAAAGAACAATTATTCATTGTGACAAAATGAAAACTATTCTGCTGGGAGGGGTGAGGGGGAAGAATTTGTGGGAGAAGATCATATATCCTTTTGAATAATTACAGCAAACAAAGAAAATAACTGACATATTTGCCATGAAAGAAGAACGGATTCAGAAGAACCTAGTTTTCCTTTTTACACATAAACACAGAAACATAAATTTGTCTTACAATACTAGCAAAATCTACTTCAAAAGACAGGAATTAGCTCCATTTGATAAAACAGACAAGTGTTAGGCATAAAAAGCAATACACGTAATGGACACTGTTTTTCACTGGTTCCGGGCTCATTTTGGCTGAGCACCATTTTCTGCATGAACAGCTGGACTGGAGAACTTCCTGACAGTCGATGACAACTCAAGCCTAAATAACCTGCCTCGAGTCACCAAACTCGACTCACGACCGCCTCTCGGTGAGTCTAGGAGAAACTCACCTTCGAATCCCCCGGCGGGTATCGGCATCTGTCCCATCAGCATTGCCTTGAGGTTGTTAATCTCCTCCTGGTACTGCCTCAAGAGGGCGTCCTTCGGGTCCTCGTTGATCTTGGGCTTATTCTTGATGTTCTTAGCGCGGTTGGCGTAGCGGAGGGTGCTGAGGGTCTCATCGTAGTTGTTGTCGGCCGGGGAGAGACACGCCACCATCAGCGTCTTGGTGTTACCACCTGTCATGGGACAAAACATAACATCATTCAGCCCAAGGTTCTCCTCATTGGGCCAATACGCGCCAAATGAGTGACAAGCACAACTCTGCCGATGCAGACAAAAATAAACGATTTTTTTTATTTTCCATTATCCGCCCTGGTAGTAGTTAAAAAGCAGGACAGTTCTTTTCAGAACTGAGAAGTCTCCCGAACCTCCGATCATCTACTCCACGGCAGTAGAATAAAGCAAGACAGTTCTCTAAGAACAAACTCTACCTGGCAAGTAGATACACACATGGTGTTACCGCAAACCAAACATACATTGATTTTTTTTTATCTTTATCGTTTTACTACATGTATTAATTTCACAAAAATCATCAATATGAAACCACTTATAATGCTCCATAATGCACATTTGGGCATTAAAAACCAAGTTAAACACCCAGAAAACATTCCAAAGACCTTGTTGAGTCAAGCATGTATGGTAACTCAACATCCAATGAACAGATCTCATACTTCAACAAGTAGCTCAGCTCTGTATACCTTGCAGGGAAAAAATACTCGTCCGGGCGTGATAAAGGGCTATATAAGAAGTCAATTTTATTATTAATATTCATCCAAACTGTTAAACTCACCGAGTGAATCCTGCAACAGTCGGGTCAGTTTAGAGTCTCTGTACGGGATGTGTTTAGATTTGCCGTCAACGAGGGCTGAGATGACGTTGCCCAAAGCGGACAGCGATAAGTTTATCTTGGTTGCTTCCTTCAGACGATCGCCCGTCGCTCCTGGAAGAAAAAAATGGAGTGGAAACAAATTAGTTTTTTGATATTTTACGATTAAAGATGGTCTACCTATGGATTAACGTCGCAGCAGAGGTCGCCTAAGCTGCATTGGATAGACAATGTGACAAAATGGAGTGGTAAAAGTGTAGGAGAGCCGAGAATAGCGGCAACTGAAAGAGAACAGGTGACCGTGGCAACTCCAGAAATGCGCCCCATTACAATTTGGGGATGAAGCGGCCACGGATGCAAGTCTATGCGGAACAATGACGTCTAATTGTTGCGGTACCCATAGCCTGAACATCTGACATCACATTTCCTAAATAACGCCAGATACCTGCCTTGAGCATCTGGCAGGATCCTGCCAGATGTACCTTTGACCTCACAACCATTTCACATTTAGATTTGTAGTCAATCCACGCATACATGTACACATAGTGAACAATCAATGCGCACACGCTGCATGCAGACGATCGAAAGTGCAAGTTGACAAACTAAATCGCCTCAGACCAATCACAACACATATATGGAAAGCTTACATCCCTTCACGTTTTATCCAATGAAATCATTGTATCCAATTAAAGCGTTGCCTAGGGGAACAGCCTACAGTACCCGCCGTTTAAAACCTTGCAGGGTTGTGGCCGTGCAATAAATAATAATAATAATAATAATAAAACACAGCATCTGTAAGGCGCACTATCTCTGTAAAAACATTCAAAGGCCCCGGTCCAGGTCAATAAAAGAAAATCTCAGGTGTGTTCAAAGGCCAGTCTGAAAAGATGTGTTTTAAGGGAGTTTTGGAAGTGAGACATTTCATGTGTATCTCTTAGACTTTGAGGCAGAGAATTCCAGAGGCGGGGGAAAGGTTAGAGAAGGCCCTATCACCATAAGAGGCAAGGCGAGTCCGGGGAACAAGAAGCATGCTGCCTGATGACCTCAGACCTGGCCTAGCATGCCGGTGCTGAAGCATGCCCGCAAGGTAGGGAGGGGCTGAACCCTCGATTCCAACTAACTCTAGCAAGCTCGGTGGTCTAGTGGTAAGACATCTGCTCTAGAATGGCAAACGTCGTGGGTTTGAATCCCACCTGAGTAATATGGCTGCTAATTAATTTCACAGGACTCGGGAAAGAGAAAGAGATTTAACACACATGGTGCTTCTGTAAACCTCACCTAAATACTGACCCCTTGCACGCACTTCAAACGCGGTGACTGTGCCACGCTCACCATTTTGGTGGTCAATAGGTTTACATGTAAACGCTGTGTGGCCTAAAATGCACACTTCACTGAATAACGCACAGTGACTTTGCCCACCAATGTGGCGCATCCATGGTTATTCTGATGTTGACGACCGGTGAATTGGGTCAAATTCCCACCAAGCAAAGTTTCAAATCCTACTTTACCTGTCTTTGCTTGCCGTTCACTACCGGCCAAATCCACAAGATTGAGTTTGCCGGCCCTCAGGTGGTCCTCCCCTGTGTCATCCAGATCACAGCGCTCAATGTGGATGGTGAAGATGGAATGAGAACGAGACGAGTCCGCGTTCATCAATGTCGACCCTGTGGAGCGGTTCTTCCAGCCAAGCTCCATGATGTGTTCGCACTCCCGGGTGTTGTGGACAATGTGCATGGATAGATCTATAAATTGCAAATCAATCAATAGCAAGCAATCAGTCAATCATTTAGCTATTTATTCAATTTATCACATAATAATTTAATCATTTAATCATTTATCAATTTATCAACTAATCAATTCACCAATAACAATCAACAAATATATTTTTTTAAATTGACCATCAATCAATCATTTAAAGCAATCAGTATCAGTCAATCAATTAATCAACCAATAACTCAACTGATCAATCATTTTAGTACATCATAATCAATGACAATTAACAAATAAATGTACCAATCAATATCAGTGACTCAAGTCAATCAGTCAATCAATCAGTCAATCAATCAATCAATCAATTAATTTTCCTGTACAATAGATGTTGAAGATCAAGCTCACATTTATTAACAAAATCCTGTGGGCAGGTCCTATGACAACTCAAACTACACTGGAACATAAGCTTGGGCGATACCACAATATTATCGAATATCGCGGTACTAATTTGGAAACGATTTCGATATCGGATCGATATGGTTTTAATCGGCATATCGATATATCGCGATATCGATGAAGTGTCGCAATATTGCGATGTATTTCCTAGCTGAGACATCTTGCACCCCATAGGTTTGGAGTAAAACCAGAAGAATAGGTCATTAGAACACCTCTCTTATGCTATGACTGTCTCTTCTACAACTTTCACTGAGAGTTCGAAGACTGATGATGTCAAATTTAATTAATCGCGATTAAATCAAATATCACGATATATTGTCGGCGATATATCGTAAATAAAATAAATCGATATCGCCCAAGCTTACTGGAACACAACCATTATTCCATGATTGTAAGAAGGGTAGTTGTGACTTGATATGTGGACGCTTATCATTCGTGGTAAAAATTTGCTCAACACAAGTAGTAAATCAGACAATTTCCTACATTGAAGGGGGGCATTGTAACAAGCAAGACTCACCATGGAATCGCTCGTTATCGGATTCACATGCACACATGTACATTTCTTAAAACTGTTTCCAAACTTTTAGCAAAGCACGACAAGTTGTTTTGTGCATTCTATCAATGTTTCAATGAATCATTCTCAAACTGGGTGCCAAATATAAAACAGGGTGTCCAAAAGGCACCCAGACACCTCTGCTGCTAACACTATGATATGGGCTATTATCCTCAAGTACGCTAATCCTCCAATCAGATTGGCAGAATGGAGTGGTGATAAAAACCTATATTGCACGGCTAACATCACTACCATGCGTATTGTGTGTTCTATGTCACGCGCCAAGCTTGCTTGAAGTACGTTATACGTTATCACATGCGCGCTCAGGGAAATATGGAAAATATAGCGCGGCCTCATTGTTTCAAACTTTTAGCAAAGCACGACAAGTTGTTTTGTGCATTCTATCAATGTTTCAATGGATCATTCTCAAACTGGGTGCCAAATATAAAACAGGGTGTCCAAAAGGCACCCAGACACCTCTGCTGCTAACACTATGATATGGGCTATTATCCTCAAGTACGCTAATCCTCCAATCAGATTGGCAGAATGGAGTGGTGATAAAAACCTATATTGCACGGCTAACATCACTACCATGCGTATTGTGTGTTCTATGTCACGCGCCAAGCTTGCTTGAAGTACGTTATACGTTATCACATGCGCGCTCAGGGAAATATGGAAAATATAGCGCGGCCTCATTGGATATGGGACGCAGCAGCGCTATATTTTTCCGTATTCCACTCGCGCTTGTGTGATAACTTATATCGTGCATTCTATCAATGTTTCAATGAATCATTCATCAACTGGGTATCAAAAGACACCCAGACACCTCTGCGGCTAACACTGGGTGCATTCGTTTAGCTCCCCTGGGTCGACCCCGGTGTGTGGCAGGTTTTTTTTCTAGGACGTACGTGGGTAATTATCTGCACACGTTCGTCCTGCGAAAAAAAAACGCCACACACCGGGGTCGACCCAGGGAAGCTAAACAAACGCACCCACTATGATATGGGCTATTGTGCTGACCTTTGACATACACCCCTCTGTCAGGGTGTTCCTTCAGCTCTAGTTTGACCCGGTGATCCTTGCCCAGTAGGTCTCTTATCTCCTCGTTGTAGATCTCGAGGTACGAGGCTCGGACGAGGAACTTAACCCCCTCTGTCACCTTGTAGAAAAAACGAAGAGAAAGAGTACATTAATATCAATTAAATATTTGATCACAACACTGGAAGTAATTCTGTACCAGCAATTTTCGACCAATAGACCGTATTGAATAAGACATCACTGTTCAAATATCTACCCTACAACATGGCATCTGTTAGCGTGTGCATTTGTGTGTGCGTGCACGTACCGTAGAAATCAAACCGGGAATGCTTTGTGCGTTTGAATGCGCATAAGGTGTGCACTACAAGATGGTGACTATCATAGCAACAAGGGGGCTATTCAATACGTCTACACTACGATCTTCGTCAGCAGAATGACCCAGACGTAGCATCCGTGACCTTGAGAACACGAGATCCAAACACCGCGTCAAAAGACATAGTTAATATCCTATTTGAGTTTTACAATGTGATTCTTCTGTAAGCAACGCCCACTTGTGGGCAAGTCTTTAAATTCCTGTCGCAATGACAGCGAAACTGGTCTCTTGCGAGACTGGTGGTGGCATCCAATCCAATAGACCATATCGAATAGCACCTTTGTTGCTATGAAACTCGCCATAATGTAGGGCAGTTCGTATGCGCGTCTAACCACGTACATCAATGAAGTACACAGCGTTCCTGGTTTGATTTCTATGGTACACGCACACACACGCGCACAGACACCATGATGTAAGAGAGGTATTTGAATGGTAACCATGTACATCAATGAAGTACGCAGCATTCCTGGTTTGATTTCTATGGTACACGCACACACTCGCGCACAGACACCATGATGTAAGAGAGGTATTTGAATGGTAACCATGTACATCAATGAAGTACGCAGCATTCCTGGTTTGATTTCTATGGTACACGCACACACACGCGCACAGACGTAAGAGAGGTATTTGAATGGTAACGTCATAATCGATACGCCCTATAGTTGGTAAAATTTACATGCAAACAATTCCCTCACCAATTTTAGAGTGTGGTCCCAAGACCGGGACCTCTTCTGTTTTTTATTGAATTATTGAACCATGTCTGACAAAGAACCAAGACTTTTTACAGAACCGGTGTAGCAAGAAATTCTATCCCCCAGAGATTCAGTTCCCCAATATGGCGAACTGTGTACAAACTTTTTCTAATAGCGCCTTTTTTTTAATCCTCCTCCTTCAGCCCATCTTAATTTCCCATAGTGGGTACAGGATGGCGGGGGGACTTCCCGAAGACACCGGTGTGGCAGGAGATTGTGCCCCCCCCCCCCCTCCCCATAAGGCGAACTGTGTACAAACTTCTTCTGCTACACTTGTAGCACCCTGTTTTGAACCATCCTCCTCCACCCCATGTTAATTTCCCATATGGGGGACAGAATCTCCAGGGGACATATTTCCCTAGGACACCAGAACCGAGTCCGAAATAGATGGAACCGTCCAAGTTTACTCTGTGTGTTACTAACAATAATAATAATATCGAAGTCTTATATAGCGCACGTATAATAATAATGATTACAATTATATAGCGCTTTATACTAAAAATAAGTTTCTAAGTGCTTCACAAAAAACAAATATAAATGATAAGTAAGCAAACGGGAAAACTAAAGCTAGAAATATACAATAATAATACAAAAGGTACACTAAATATACAATATAACAGGCTATTTAGAAGAAACCAATATCATAGCCTATCTACCAACAAGGTACTCAAGGCGCTGAGTCTATACACATTTTCAGAAAGGTATGTTATTGCAGTGATGAATTCCGAGACCCAATTATGTAGCACCTTATAAGAGTTTACAAGGGGCTACGGCGCAGGCAGCAGCCACAGCCAGGAACACCGGGGCGAACTCCTTCTCTTTTCGTGCACTAGGTTCTTTTACATGCGTTACACAACACATGGGACCAAGGGCTTTACGTCCCATCCGAAGGACGAAGCAATGGTTAAGTGTCTTGCTTAAGGACACAAGTTTCACGGCTGGGGATTCGGACCCACACTCTGCTGATCAGAAACACCAGAGTTTGTGCTCTTAACTGCTCGGCCATGCCACATGTAATACCTACCTGTATGTTCTCAAAGATGTGCTCAAATGACCTGGGGATGATCCCCCTCTGTGTGGCAGGGTCTGTGATGCCCTGCATACTGAAGGACTTTCCGCATCCTGTCTGGCCGTAGGCAAAGATGGTTCCATTGTAGCCCTCAAGTACTCCCTGCAACAGACAAAAACGTCATAAACACTTGATTTTTACCAGTTCAGGGCCCATTTTCATAGAGCTGCTTAAGCACAAAAAATTTGCTAAGCATGAAATTTCTGCCTCGATAAAACAGGTTCACCAACTGATATTTCCACGTGATTTTCAGGATAAACAAACTACAGCTGAATACCAGTAACAAGCAATATGCAACAAGAAGAAATTTGGTTGGGAATCCTGTTTTTATCAAGGAAGAATTTTCATGCTAAGCAAATTTTTGTGCTTAGCAGCTCTATGAAATTGGGCCCAGGCCTAGAAACTACATGAATGCCACGGAGGTCATGGCCTCTGTTGCTTCTGGTATTGGTGCCACTTAAAAAGCTTTTACATAGACTGTAAGAAATTTCAAGTGATGGATTTTCCAGGCCTGCAAGTGCTAGTTTTTTTTGATGAGACATTGCCTAACATCACAAAGTAAAACGGCAATTCAAACTGGGGGGGGGGGCTACTTTTAATAGACCGATCCATTAAGCTCTGCCCTCGGTGCACGTGTGAGCAAGAACACGTGAGCCGGTCCAATGGCATTCTGCACAACTCTGCCGCGCGCGCCAAGCATAAGTGCACGCATGTCAGACTTTATTTGTCTTACTTTATTTGTCGCAGTTTTGGTTGCGCCATGGGTTGTGATTGGTCAATACGCAACGGGGCGAAGCTTAATGGATCGTTCTATTGATTTGGGCTGTTGACCCAAATCAACTGCCACCAGGGGCATGTTACCCCCCTTACAGTCTGTAAAGATGTAGGCAACGTTATCAGAAACCTTTCGTTTCCAAATTTTTTAAAAAGGTAACTGGGTTCTTATACATGCACATGGAGCCAACGGCTTTACGACCCTTCTAGAGCTTGGGTTTGGTGAACTAGACCGCTCAGCCACGACACGTACATGCTTAGGGATTAACCATGCAGGATTATTTTTAATCAAAAAGCATTTTTGTTTTCATCAGGGAAATGCTTCAGTGGACAGCCATTCATGATGCGTAGAATGGTCTGCAGTCGATTTCACGAAAGTTTACTTGCGCAATGTTTAAGGCGCAAGTTACTCCATAAACGTTGAACAAGTAGACTGACGCAGTTGCGTAAAGTTTTGTGAAATCGGCTGCTAGTCTGAAGGTCTGGAATCCCTTTTTCGTTTACGGTACGCAGAGCCATGAAAATTGGGATCCAAAAATCTATTCAAAATTGTCTACTTACGTCCACTAGAGGATAAGCAATATCATTGTAGATGGTCTCTGTCGTTGAGTCGGTGAAGTATGCACCGTCAAATGTGAAGGACTTTGGAGGGTCTTTAGATTTGGGTTTCTGTATAGCGCAGTAGCCCCGCCCCCCGTCCATCTTGACTACGATGCCGCACTTGAGCGCATTCTCTCTCGCGTTCATCGGCCGACATCGTACAATTACTTTCACAGCTTCGGCCATCTTGACCTACATAAAAAATATAAAAAACTTAATTTTTACATCAGATAGACCCAACAAGTCAAGTTTACAAAAAATTCAAACCAGCCATTTCCAGTGTTCATTGTTAAAACGAAAACAGAGTGCAGGCCTCGAAGTGCTTTGGCTGTGGTGCTCTCTGTCTGTAGGTAGTGTAGTGTAGTGTATGGTTCATAGAAGCAAAGTACTATTTGGCTCAAGTCGAAATGCGCTGGGGGGTTTTAGTCTGTCTGTAGTGTAGTGTAGTGTATGGTTCATAGAAGCAAAGTATTTACTATTTGGCTCAAGTCGAAATGCGCTGGGGGGTTTCATCAGAGGAAAAAAAAAAACAGCTCAAGATGAGCCCAACATGTCAGGTCCTCTGTCTGTTCACAAATCAAACAATAATAGTAATATGGTTGTGTGTGTGGAATGTCATGGAGGAACTCATGAACTGGCTCAGTCAATTAAAAATATTAAACCAGAAACTAAACTTACCGTATTGCTAGGCTAGGGAGTGAAGTATGGAATATTCACTATAAACTGTGTGTGCCGTCACACAATAATTAACGTACAGCCAGTGCAAGCATGCACCGCACTGCGCACACCCGGCCCGCCGGACGTGCCGCCCCGTGAAACCCGGCGACAGCTAGCTGAATAGCCCGTTGCTAAACACTCGACGTAAACACCGGGCAAACAGCAGATGGGTCAAAATAAACGGCAGAATTAACGAATAAAAAACATTAAACAGCTCGCCAAATTAACTGTGAACAGCACTCAGATCATTCTTCAGATAAAGGACAACATGTCAAAGTTAATTAAGCCACAAAGCTGTCAGAAACTTGATAAAACATGTCGAGAATTTTGCCGTCAGAAAAATTCTATAAGGTCGGCCATGTTGCTTTTTCGTTTGACGTCAGTTGCGCCTCGTTCACAATAATATTTATAGGTTTCTTAAAATGTTGATAATTTTTTTTCAAATAAATATATTAAAAATTAAAATAATTATAGGTACTGAAATATTTTTATCTATTAAAAAAATAATTTTAACAAAATGAAAACATTTATTTGTGATACATTTAATTTTATAAGTTGTTGGTCGACATTGATTATAATAACTTTGCATAACTTTCGATGAAGTTCGGCTCGGGCCGGCCTTTTATCGCACGGCCGGTTTTAAACGGCAGTTTAAAAACTAGTCTCTACCCTTTTAAATCTCTACAATGTCTACAGACACAAAACAAAATTAAAGGCAGTGAACACTATTGGTAACTACTCAAAATAACCTCTCTTGATTACGAGTCTAGTAACCACTCAGGTTGATAGTACAAAACATTGTGAGAAACGGCTCCCTCTGAAGTGAAGTAGTTTTCGAGAAAAAAGTAATTTCAACGAATTTGATTTCGAGACCTCAGATTTAGAATTTGAGGTCTTGAAATCAAGCATCTGAAAGCACACAACTTTGTGTGACAAGGGTATTTTTTTCTTTCATTATCTCGCAACTTCGATGACCGCTTGAGCTTAGATTTTCACACTGGGTTTGTTGTTTTATGCATAATTATGTTGAGACACACCAAGTGAGAAGACTGGTCTTTGACAATTACCAATAGTGTCCAGGGTCTTTAACAAGATGTGGCGGCCAAGTTTTATAAATTATGAGAAGACATTATTAGTTCATATTTCTACAAAAATGCATATTAACAAGGGTTTTTTCTTTCTCGAATGTTCAACGAGTGTTAGGTTGAAAACAATTATAATACAATTATTAGCACGATAATTTTGTGTGTGATTTATTATTGCATTATTTTTTAGCTGTTTGTCGACATAATTCTAATAATTTGCTTTTGACAGATGCTTGGTCCTAATTTTGGTGGATATTATAGATTCAGGAAATGCACAAGCTTTCATTTTAGGCCGAGGTATTGTACGAAAATATATCACCGCGCAATGAAGATAAGTGTGCTGGTAAAAATTAACTATAAATAACGCCCTCTCTTGCTTGTTTCAACCACTTTGCGTAAGCATTTTGCATCCTAGACTGGGCCCCTGTCTTTATCCGCAGGTACTATGGTCAAGGTCACGAACTAAAACAACAGGAAGCTAGCAGTGGCTAACAAACCTAGCACTACTACAGCATAGTACTCGATATCCCCTAGCGAGAAAAACTTGCTCACAAAACCGGGAACTAATAAAAAAGTATGGCTGCCAACGCTCTAAGGTACAAGGACAAAGTGGTCCTGGTGACTGGTGGTTCTAAAGGCATCGGAGAGGGTGCAACGCGTGAATTCGGTGAGAACACTTTTTGACTCCCATAAATGGCCGACCGTGTTAGTTCGCAAGATGAAAACTACGCAATTTCGAGGCAAATTTGTGTGGATCATTGTATTCTACTTTTAAAACATTTTTCCAACCATATGCAATTTATAACAAACGGTTATATAAACGCTTTTGATAGACCAACTCGTCCGATCCAAGGCAACGTGTTCCTTTAACTGTTTCTGAAGTCGAAGGAAGAAAAAAGTCAGACCAGAGTATGTTGTTGAGCATAAGTTAACGACTATACAATAATAGATTTGCACTAGGGATAAAGAATTATGGTAATTTTTTGTAATAATACCCATTAACACTGATGTGTGTTACTGTTTGTGTTAGCTACTGTACTCTCTCTAAATGTAAAAGAGTGAAAAACACCACTCTTTACATTTCGAGCTGTCCCTCATAGTGCTCTTCAAAAAGAGTGATTGTTATTTCACTCTTTTAGAGGGGTTTTACTCCAGGACAGAGTGAAAAATCACTCAAAAAGATGCAAACTTCAATCTAAAAGAGTGGAAGACCACTCGAAAAAGAGTTGTCCCTCATATGTCTCTTGAAATAGTGTTTTTTCACTCTTTTACATTAAGAGAGTGCTCTGAAAAATGTTATTGCATGAGTTCGGTGAGTGACTACACTTTGAAAGTGTTTTTGTTTGTTGCAGCGTTTTGTTTGTTAAATCTAGCATTTTAAATTGTTGAGCCAACGCAAAAAGGGTTAATTCAACAATTTAACTGTTACTTCAACATTTCTCAAAAAAATCCTTTTAATTGTTGCATCTGCTTTTTAAACGTTAAACTGGCACTTAAATTGTTGGATTTAACATAATATAAAATGCTGGATTCAACACTTTCAAAGTGTAGTCACTCACCGAACTCATGCAAGTGTTGGATTAACCTCTTTAGTTTTTAGAGTGATAGCTTATAGACCTTTGCTCCTGTTTATTTGTTTTTCAATTTGGCCCTGTTGGTGGACATTCCCATCAATGAGGTGGTGTTAAATTGTGTTACTATAATTATCCAATGATAAAAGCTGATATCCTATCTCCAACCCCCTCCCTCCAATAAACCAGGAAGCACCTCCCCCCAATTCTCAATTTTGTTTTGAAAATTAACTATTAATTTCTCATTTTATTGTTTGCAGTCAAAGCTGGTGCAAAAGTTGCCTTCTGTGCAAGAGGAGGTAATGCTTTATAAAACGTTTATAATTACTAGTTTTTTTTATATTTTATTCCTTATTAAATCCTTAATTCTCGATATCGAGAATTGATAATTGTTTTAATGTGTTCTCAAAAAGTAAAGCATTTCATGAACAATATTTCAAGAGAAGTCTTTCACCACTACCTTCTGTAAACACTGGAAGTTATTTGTAAATCTGTGAACTTTTATTTATTTATTTTGTTCCGAAAGTGTCCAATGGCTTTAATATCCCTTTTTCCATTTTTTCAAAAAAAAAGAAAAAAACGTGGCCTCTAAAAAATGAAGCGGGCGGGGACGCTAAACATGATTTCTTGTTTTACATGGCCTAATGTTCATTTAGGCCCTACGTATCACTAACACAAAGCTAAACTTGTTGTGCATAACTTCACTTTTATCTTAGTGGAAGCGGGAAATGCCCTAGAGGCCGAGCTTAATAAAGCTGGTCCAGGCGAAGCCTTCTATATCCAATGTGACGTCAGAAATGAAGAGCAGATTAAGGTAATAATATGACAATGATATCAACTCCTACCATGCACTGTAAAAATATCCGTAAAATTGACGGCACTTTACCTGCCTGGCAGCTAGGGTGCCAGGTAAAGTGCCGTTAATTTCACGGTGGGACTACCCCTTCAAGGCACAATATTTACAAAACTTCCACCGTGAAAAAGCAGTGAAAAGAGTGAAAAAAACACTCTTCGAAGAGCCATAATATGAAGGACAAATTACTCTTTTTCGAGTGGTCTTCCACTCTTTTAGATTGAATTGTGCATCTTTTTGAGTGATTTTTCACTCTGTCCTGGAGAGAAACCCCCTAAGAAAGAGTGAAATAACCACCACTCTTTTTAAAGAGCCGTATGGAGGACAGCTCGAAATGTAAAGAGTGGTGTTTTTCACTCTTTTACAGGTTGATAGTATAAACAATTGTGTGAAACAGCTCCCTCTGAAGTGACGTGGTTTTCGAGAAAGAAGTAATTTTCGATACGAATTTGATTTAAAGACCTAAGATTTAGAATTTGAGGTCTTGAAATCAAGCATCTGAAACCACACAACTTCGACGACCGATTCAGCTCAAATTTTCACAGGTTTGTTATTTTATGCATATGTTGAGCTGTACACCAACTGTAAATACTAGTCTCTGACAATATTACCAATAGTGTCCAGTCGCTTTAAACCATTATTGTAGAACTTTTCAGAGACGGCACTCCCACAACAGAGGTTTACACATGGTTGTACCCGCAAGTTAACTATTTATTTGTTAGTTTCTTCATATGTCTTCTTTGTATGTATTGTTATGAGTTTTGTGGATTATGTTTCTTTCAGAAAACAGTTGAGCAGACAGTGGCGAAGTACACTCAGCTTGACTGCCTGGTGAACAACGCTGGCTGGCGTAAGAAAATTATTCAAATGTTGTCAACCCACCAAGTTGTAGTTTGTTTTTCCCACTATTCTCGTGGTTTCACGGTTGGTGTGTTGTCATGCAAAATCGTTTGTTTGTCCCACTATTCTCGTGACCCAGATGGCCGTTCGATCTCAAATAATCTAACTTCGCGTTTGGAGTTTATCGCTCAGTGAGCGTTTTATTCATTTTTATTTTGGCATCGATGCAATGCAAAATTTGTAATCGGTTTTCACTATTCTCTCGTGACCCAGATGGCCGATCGATCTCAAACTTCTACAGGTTTGTCAGTTTATGTATATGGTGGATTACATAAAGCGCTTACACTGCCAGCAAATGTTTTGTTAGCCAATTCTGTTATTTAATAATATAATATAATGACCGTATTTATAACGCGCCTTTTGCCAAAGGATACAAAGCGCCAGGTATTATTACTGCAAGGAGTGGGGCGAATTTTGAGATATAAGACCTAATCATTAAGCACCATGTAATGGTTTACAAGGTGCTGTGGCGCAATATGCTGCCAATCCAGCCAGGAACACCGGGGCGAACCCCTTCTCTTTTCGATAAGTGCACTGGGTTCTTGTACATGCGTTTACACAACACATGGGACCAACGGCTTTACGTCCCATCCGAAGGACGAAGCAATGGTTATGTGTCTTGCTTAGGGACACAAGTGTCACGGCTGCGGATTCGAACCCACACTCTGCTGATCAGAAACACCAGAGTTTGAATTCGGTGCTCTTAACCGCTCGGCCACGACACTCCCATGTAATGCTCCTTTAATGTAATCCACCGCAATCATAAAACTGACAAACCAGTAGAAGTTTGAGATCGATCGGCCATCTTGGTCATGCGAAAATAGTGAAAACCGATAACACACTTTGCATGACATAGAACGATTTTAAAAAGTAAATAAATAAACGGGAAATTAGTTTGATTTATTTCTCATCAAATATGGCATTTCAGACATATATATTTCAGTGGATGTTTTTACAATCATCATCATCTTCATCATTATACCGTGGTAGTTTATATAAATCTGGGATCATAGACGATTTTCTTTTCTTACCAATTCTGTAATGTCCCTTGTAAAGACACTGGACAATATTGGTAATTGTCAAAGACCAGTCTTCTTTACTTGGTGTATGTCAACGCATAAAAAAAAACCCACCCTTGTCACACGAAGTTGTGTGCTTTCAGATACCTGATTTCGAGACCTCAAAATCTAATTATGGGGTCTCGAAATCAAATTCGTGGAAAATTACTTCTTTCTCGAAAACTCCGTTACTTCAGAGGGAGCCGTTTCTCACAATGTTTTATGCTATGAACAGCTCCCCGTTGCTCGTTACCAAGTATGGTTTTATGCTAATTATTATTTTGAGTAATTACCAAAAGTGTCGACTGCCTTTAATAAGCGCTGTAAAGTTTTATTTCGATTGATTGAATACTTTTTTTTAGCGGATAATCTCATCGAAATCCCCTTCTTATGTAACTGTAGATGCAGGTGCGGAGGTCATCGATGACATATCTGTGGAGCAGTTCAACTCACTCCTCAACTACAATCTTGTTAGCTACTTCATTTGTTCAAAGGTGGCAAACTTCCTATCATAGTGAAAGTTATTTTCATGTTCCTTAAAGTGAACATTTTTAGGTTCCTGGTAAGTGAAGGTTTTCAGGTTCCTGTAACTGAAAGTTTTCAGGTTCCTCTTCCTGAACATTTTCAGGTTTGTGTTTGTGGAAGTTTTCAGGTTCCTGTATAGGTGAAAGTTTTCAGGTTCCTGTAAACGTTTTCAGGTTCCTCTTTAGTGAAAGTTTTCATGTTCCTGGTAAGTGCAGGTTTTCAGGTTCCTCTTTAGTGAACTTTTTCAGGTTTCTGTTTGTGAAAGTTTTCAGGTTCCTGTAGGTGAACGTTTTCATGGTCCTCTAACTGAAAGTTTTCAGGTTCCTCTTAGTGAACATTTTCAGGTTTCTGTTTGTGAAAGTTTTCAGGTTCCTGTAGGTGAACGTTTTCATGTAGTTGTCAGATGAAAATGACGTTTTTGTTCTTACCTCTTTCTTTAATGGTGCTTTCCCGTTATGGAGGCCGACTGATAGATGTTACCTTGATTGGTTTCTAACATCTTTTCAATCCTTCTGTCCTGCAGTATTCACTCCCACATCTGAGAAAGACAAAGGGAAATATCATCAATGTGTCCAGCGTGGTATCCACTCTCGGCCAGGCTCAAGCCATTCCTTATGTTACTTCAAAGGTATTAACGGAGCTATGGAAGTAAACAATAATAGTGGCTTCTTATATAGCGCGCATATCCGTCACTCAGTGACGCTCAAGGCACTTAAACATACAGGTTTTTTCCTCCAACGTATGTGGGCCTACGTTTGAGTTATGAAAACTACTCCTTTTACAAAGCGCCATCACAGGGGCGAACCCCTGTTCCTTCCGATAAGTGCACTGGGTTATTTTAAGGGAGTTACAAAACACACGGAACCAACGGCTTTACGTCCCATCACGACTGGGACTCGAACCCACGCTCCTGATCAGAAACACCGGAGTTTGAACTCGGGGCTCCTAACCGCTCGCTTCGACACTTCGACAACTTGGTGACTGGTTTAAGCAATACTTTCTGCTTTGCTTAAAGCAAACTGGTTAAGTGTGCTCGTTTTAAATCATTCAAATGATGGACAATATTTTATTATTAAAATCTTTGCCGATTTTTATATATTTATTTATAGGGAGCAATTGATGCGATGACAAGAGCTATGTCAATTGACGAGGCTAAACACCAAGTTCGTGTGAATGGGTACATTATGTGTTTACTTAGTTAACCCTCATACTGTCTTACTTTTCAGTGGCACCCATTTGGTTTTAAATAACAGATCAACAGTGTAACTTGTCTCCAAATCAATTTATGCTTATAGCAAAGAAGTTTTTGCTTAACAGCTTTACGACACTGGGCCCTACTACTTGCTGAAACTCCTGAGCAGAATTCAAAGATTTTGGTTCATGAATGCAGTCACTTTTGCGAAGGGCAAAGGTCAACACGGGGCTGGCTACATTATATACTATACAAGATCACAATACTCGATTCATTCTTGTTCATGCTACTTTTCTAAAAAGTTTGTTCGATTTAATGTTTATGTGGGTTTTGGCTCTTTCTTAATGTTAGTTTGTTTTGGGGGTTTGGGCCGCCCTTTTGGCGGCCAATAGTTTCAACTGATCCAGAAAATTTTAATCTAATTGTAAGCAATTTTGTTTTGATTGTTGCCTTCTATTTTCCAATTGTGCACACCCAGTGTCTCCCCTGGTAACATTTGGACACCCCTATGGAACAGTTTTGCACAGACCGCCGCAGATCCAGAAGCAATCATAAAGGGTGGAAAGGAGGGTCAGGTGAGAGGGGTCAATGGGCAAATCCATTTATATAGGGTGAATCATTTGATATAGAGGTTTGAAAGATGTTTTAGGGGACTCCCACCACTTAATCATTACATGATTCGTCGGCTCAGTGATATAAGGTCATCAATTGTAATTTCATATTCGTAATGATCAAAGGGTCATTAAAGACAGTGGACACTATTGGTAATTGTCAAAGACCAGTCTTCTCATTTAGTGTATCTCAACATATACATAACATTACAAACCTGTGAAATTTGAGCTCAATCGGTCGTCGAAGTTGCGAGATAATGATGAAAGAAAAAAACACCCTTGTCACACAAAGTTGTCACAAAATAATTCTGAGGTCTCGAAATCAAGTTCTCAACATAATGCATAAAATAACAAACCTGCGAAAATTTGAGCTCAATCGGTCGTCAAAGTTGCGAGATAATAATGAAAGAAAAAACACCCTTGTCATACGAAGTTGTGTGCTTTAAGATGCTTGATGTCGAGACCGCAAATTCTAAATCTGAGGTCTCGAAATAAAATTCGTGGAAAACTACTTCTTTCTCGAAAACTATATACTCGTCACTTCAGAGGGAGCCAATTCTCACAGTGTTTTATACTGAAAACCTCTCCCCATTATTACTCGTTACAAAATACAAGGTTTTATGCCAACAATTATTTTGAGTAATTACCAAGTAGTTTCCACTGCTTTAAGTTTCCCTCGTGGGTTTTTACTTATTTGCTCGATTCAAATAGTGTACATTGTTCCTACTATGACGCTCCTAAATTTCTTTTGTTTTTCCTCGCAGCTCCTTGGGCGCTTCGGCACTATCGAAGAAGCCGGGAAAATGTTCTTATTCGTCGCGGCCGAAGCAACATTCTGTACCGGCAATAACTTCTTATTTACGGGGGGCGCTGAGCTCAACTACGCATGCAAGACCCAGTTGAAGGAACACACCAACATCTTTGAGTGATTATTTGAAGGGGAGATTTTTGTAAAGTACTTTAAAGCCAGTGGACACTATTGGTTATTGTCAAAGACCAGTCTTCGCACTTGCTGTATCCCAGCATAATATGCATAAAATAACAAACCTGTGAAAATTTGAGCTCGATTGGTCGTCGGAGTTAAGAGATAACTATGAAAGAAAAAAACACCCTTGTCACACGAAGTTGTGTGCATTCAGATGCTTGATTTCGGGACCTCAAATTCTAAACTTGAGGTCTCGAAATCAAGTTCGTTGAAAATTACTTCTTTCTCGAAAACTACTCCACTTCAGAGGGAGCCGTTTCTCACAAGGCTTTTTACTATCAACCTCTCCCCATTACTCGTCACCAAGTAAGGTTTTATGCTAATAATTATTTTGAGTATTTACCAATAGTGTCCACTGCCTTTAAAGGCACTGCAGCCGATTTCACGAAACGCTAGGATAAGTAGAGGCCCGGTCACACAGGCCTCGATAACGAGAATGAAAACGAGAATTTTAACAATGCACGCCCTCGATTGGTTGAATGAGTTGAACATTTCAACCAATAGAATGCGTTCTCTTTGCGTAGTGATCGTTTTCGTTATCGATGCAGTTTGACTCGGTCCTATTCCTACACTGAAAACGGGGGTGTAACATTTGGGTAGATACCAACAAAATAATCAAAATTTACACAATCGGGCGTTAAAATAACTTCCAATACTGCAAATACAATTACATTATTTGGTTTGCGGTAACACCATGTGTGTATCTACTTTCCAGGGAGTTTGTTCTTAGAGAACTGTCTTGCTTTATTCTACTGCCGCGGAGTAGATAGTTACATTGTTGTTGTTTTAATGGCAGTGGACACTAATGGTAATTACTCAGACAAAATAATTATTAGCATAAAACATTTCTTGATTACGAGTAATAGGGAGAGGTTGATAGTATATAACATTGTGAGAAAAGGTTCCCTCTGAAGTGACGTAGATTTCAAGAAAGAAGTAATTTTCACGAACTTGATTGTGAGACCTCAGATTTAGAATTTAAAGTTTCGAAATCAAGCACCTGGAAACACACATTATTCGTGTGACTAGGGTGGGTTTTTTTCTTTCACATTATCTCGCAACTTCGATGACCGATTTAGTTCAAATTTTCACAGGTTTGTTATTTTATGCATTTGTTGAGATATAGCAAGTGAGAAGACTTGACAATTACCAATAGTGTCTAGTTTCTTTAACATCCCCAGTTTGTGCAGTCCTAACTTAGGATGGGTTCAATACTTCCTATAACGTCTATGGATACGGAACTTAACTCGTCCTAAGTTTAATCCTAAGTATTGGAAGAGTGAAATCGACGGCTGTACACTATTGGTTATTACTCAAAATAATTCTTAGCATAAAACTTACTTGGTAATGAGCAACGGAGAGCTGTTGTTGTAGTGTAACACATTGTGAGAAACGGCTCACTCTAAAGTAAAATATACTTTTATGCTGGAAAGATCATCAAGTTATTGGAACATCTTTGGGGTTTTTTAAAAAGATAATTTCTACCAATGTTTAAACCAATATTTAAATGTTAAAAAAAACATAAACTGAATTGCCAGTTATTTAATATTGTATACAACATATCATGTAAAAAACAACTGTTGGTCGCAACATCTGTCTATGTGTATATGATTGAACTTTAAAGGGACACGTTGCCTTTGATCGATCGAGTTGGACCATAAAAAGCGTTTGGAACCCTTTGTATAAAATCGATGTTGTTCCATGTTTTAAAAGTAGAATATAACCATCCACACAAACATGCCTCAAAATGGCGTTTTTGGTGTGTTTATTTACTTTGCGAACTAACACAGTCGGCCATTTTATGAAGCCAAACAAATTTGACTCCACAAGTGTTCGATGACGACGTATAAGAAAAACCATTTGTTATAAAATGGTAGGAAAGATGTTTTAAAAGTAAAATACAATAATCCACACAAATTTGCCTCGAAATTGCGTGGTTTTCCATTTACTTTGCGAACTAACACGGTCTGCCATTTACGAATATTGGTAACTTGTACATAATGTTTGGTAATTACCGTTTGGTAATTAACTTATAAAAACTGACTTGATAACGAGCATTGGAGAGCTGTATAGTATAAACCATTGTGACAAACGGCTCCCTCTGGGGTAGCAAAGATTTTGAGAAAGAGGTAATTTCTCACTAAAATAATAAAACACTTCTAGCTAGAAGTCTTTTATTCCTATCTGAAAGCACACAAGTTCGTCCAACAAGGGTGTTTTTTTTTCTCTCATCATTATCTCGCAATGTCGATGACCAAAATGATCTTAAAGTTTTACAGGCTTGTTATTTTATGCATATGTTGAAAGTTGCACCAAGTATTGACAAATACTAACGTGTACCTTCCCTTTAAAGCCATTGGACCCTTTCGGTTCAGAAAAAAAAAAAGTTCACAGATTTACAAATAACTTGCAGGGTTTACAGAAGGCAATGGTGAAAGACTTCTCTTGAAATATTATTCCATGAAATGCTTTACTTTTTGAGAAAACAGCAAAACAATATAAATTCTCGTTAACGAGAATTACGGATTTATTTTAAACACATGTCATGACACGGCGAAACGCGCGGAAACAAGGGTGGGTTTTACCGTTGTTTTCTCCCGACTCCGATGACCGATTGAGTCTAAATTTTCACAGGTTTGTTGTTTGATGTAGAAGTTGTGGTATACAAAGTGTGGGCCTTGGACAACACTGTTTACCGAAACGGTCCAATAGCTTTAACCTTTCACTAGATCGGGAAAGCACTAACAGTGCTAGCACACATCGGTAACGGTAGACGGGTAAACTGTGTGCAATTTTCTATTTGTCGTACTGCACTCACATGTACATATTCAGGTCATAATGTCACTGCTCCAACAGTTTTTAGTTGCGGCTAGACTTGTGGACCAGTCGTTAAATGTCTGTCGCGGTGATAGCGTTCCGACTCTCCCTGCGATATTTCCGCGAGACTGCTGGCCCCGCGAGACAACTGCTTTGGCGACACGATCCCATTTCATGGAAGTGTAGAAGTCGGCAACCAGCAGTTTGCGCGAGAGTGCAGTGACCTCGCGAGAGCACCGCCACAACTCGACTAGCTCACCGCGTGGGACCATTAACGACTTGTACACACGTCTCAGTTGAGGGCCGATTGCGTTGCAAAACAAAGTCCATACACTGCTACACATTATAGAGATACAACATTTTTGTGTTAAACAGAGCAAGGGTGACCTGATATTTTGTATTCAAGTATCCAAAAGTCATGCTCAGGTTTGAGAATAAGGTCACCCTGGTAACTGGTGGTTCCAAAGGCATTGGTGAAGGTGTGGTACGGGAATTTGGTAAGTTTCTTAGTGTACTGTGTGTGCCGTGCGGTAGTTGAGTCGTTACAACATTAACGTTGCGTTCATTTGATGGTGTTTTTATGGACATTTGCAAAGCGCCATAGTCTGTCAGACAGACACTCCTGTGCCCAATTACATAGAGCTAGCTGCTAAGCACAACAACTTGCTTAGCATGAAATGTCTTCCTTGATAAAAATGTCTTCCTTGATAAAAACAGAGTTACCAACCAAATGTCCACGTGATTTTCAGGATAAGCAAACTATAAGATGTATACCAGTCACAAGTAATATGCAACAAATGAAATTTGGTTGGTAATCCTGTTCTTATCGAGGATGAAATTTCATGCTAAGCAAATTGTTGTGCTTAGCAGCTCTATGAAATTGGGCCCTAGTGCGTTGAAAAAAGAGGTTGCTAGTGTAACACATTGTGAGAAATGGCTCCCTCTGAAGTAACGTAGTTTTCGAGAAAGAAGTAATTTTCCACTAAACTATTTGAATTTGATTCCGACACCTCAGAATTAGATTTTGAGGTCCCGAAATCAAGCATCTGAAAGCACAAAACTTCGTGTGACAAGGGTGTTTTTTTCCTTTCATTATTATTTCGCAACTTTGACTACCAGTCGAGTTCAAATTATCACAGGTTTTGTTATTTTATGCATATGTTGAGATACACCAAGTGGGAAGACTGGTCTTTGACAATTACTAAAGGTGTCCATTGTCTTTAAAGCCATTGGACACTTTCGGTAAACAGTACTGCCAAAGACTCACACTTCGTGTATCACAACTTTAACAAACCTGTGAAAATTTAGGCTCAATTGGTCATCGGAGTCGGGAGAAAATAACGGAAAAACCCACCTTGTTCCCGCACATTTCGCCGTGTCATGACATGTGTTTAAAATAAATCCGTAAACCTCTCAATATCGAGAATTGATATTGTTTTAAAGTTTTCTCAAAAAGTAAAGCATTTCATTAATTTATGGAACAATATTTCAAGAGAAGTCTTTCACCATTACCTTCTGCAAACCCTGTAAGTTATTTGTAAATCTGTGAACTTTTAATTTGTGTTCTGTTCCGAAAGTGTCCAATGGCTTTAAAAGGAACTGCACTCGATAAGCACATGCCAGTAAACCAGTGCACCCCATATCAGAATTTATTTGTTTTTCTCGATTCCCCCCCCCCCCAGTCAAAGCTGGAGCTAGAGTTTCATTTTGTGCGAGGGGTGGTAAGTGTACTTCGTTATATTTATTTTTAATCTCTCGATAAAGGCCTATACTAATAATAGGCTCATTAAAATGACATAATCTTTAGGCTTGGTACCTTATTCTAGTAAGCATAAGTTTGATGTGCTTAGCTATTTTTTTGTGTGCAAAGACCAATCATCTTACTTTGTGTATCTGAACATAATATGCATAAAATATCAAACCTGTGAAAATTTTAGCTCAATTGGTTGTCGAAGTTGCGAGATGATAATGAAAGAAAAAACACCCTAACCCTTGTCACGCGAAGTTGTGTGCTTTCAGATACTTGATTTCGAGACCTCAAATTCTACATCTGAGGTCTCGAAAACAAATTCGTGGAAAACTACTTCTTTCTCGATAACTATGCACTCCAGAGAGGGAGCCGTTTCTCACGTTTTATACAATATCAACCTCTCCACATTACTCGTCACCAAGTACGGTTTTATGCTAATAATTATTTTGAGTAATTACCAATAGTGTCCACTGCCTTTAAAACCATAATTTAATCTCTCGATATATAGGCCTATACTAATAATAGGCTCATCAACATGAATTAATTAATAATAGACATTCATTAGACACTTTCATTAAACTGATGTGGAAATATCTCCATAGCAAGATCCAGTACATGTGAAATGGTCTTTTGACTGGTAACCTTATTCTGGGAAGCATAAGTTTGATGTGCTTAGCTACTTTTTGTGCTTAATTGGTTCCTGCTCAAACGGTTTGTATAGATTCAAATACCCACAAGTATCTAAAACATGTTTTAGTTTATACATGAGAGTAATTGTTATAAAATAATGTGCACGTTATAAAAGTGAGTACAACATTCATGGTGGAATTATGTTGAATTGTGTTGAAAATCTAAATAGTGATTTGCATCGGAGTTAAAGAATACTAACTTTTGGTTTTTACCCATACACCGATGTGTGTAAGCACTGTATAATCAGTACTCCACCCCCCCCCCCCCCCGAGTATAAAGTATATATTGTTGCATTCTTTTAGTGGAGACAGGGCAGGCTCTGGAGAAGGAGCTAAACAAAAAAGGCCCCGGGGAATGTTTCTTTATTCAATGTGACGTCAGAGACGAGAGCCAAATTAAGGTAAGCCTCTTGAGGGCGCTTTTTCTGATGGCCCACGGGGTTTTTCTGACTCGGACACTAGGTGCATCCCAACATAGGCATAACATAACAAATCTGTTAAAAATGTTGGCTCTTTGTCATCAAAATTGCAAAAAAATAATGAAAGAAAACAAATACTTATTATACACAAATTCATGTGCTTTCAGAGGCCTACACTATTTTCTCATTATTCAGTTATTTTACTGAGAATCTCATAAACTACGTTACTTCAGAGGGAGCCGTTTCTCACAATGTTCTACAATATCAACAGATCTCCATTACATTGCTCGTTACCAAGTAGGCTTTTACGCTAGCAATTATTTTGAGTATAATTACCAACAGTGTCCAGTGGCTTTAAAACTATTCTCTTTCTTTTACTTAAAGGCAGTGGACACTATTGGTAATTACTCAAAATAATAATTAGCATAAAACCTTTCTTGGTGACGAGTAATGAAGAGAGGTTAATGGTATAAAACATTGTGAGAAACAGCTCCCTTTGAAGTGCCATAGTTTTCGAGAAAGAAGTAATTTTCCACGAATTTGATTTCGAGACCTCAGATTTAGAAATTGAGGTCTCGAAATCAACAATCTGAACGCACACAACTTCGTGTGACAATGGTGTTTTTTCTTTCATCGCAAGTTTGATGACCGATTGAGCTAAAATTTTCACAGGTTTGTTATTTTATGCATTTGTTGAGATACACCAACTGTGAAGGCTAGTCTTTGACAATTATACCAATAGTGTCCACTGCCTTTAAGTTTAGCGTCCCCGCCAACTTCCTTTTTTTTTTTTTTTTTTTTTTTTGGTGGGGGGGTCCTAAAATATCATTTATTTTGCCTTATTGTTATCCAATATGCAGAGAACCATCGAGAAAACCATAGCACGGTACACACAGCTTGATTGCCTGGTAAACAATGCAGCTTGGCGTAAGTATAATGGTGTCAAGAGGGATAACTTTTCGTATGGCGCCACCACTTCTTCACTAATTTTTACAAAAAGGGGTATCTCATTGAGGTAAATTAGATAAAGTGGTGGCGCCATACGGAAACTTAAGTTTCCTTTATGGCACCACTTTTTTGTCGATATGAAATAATAATATAGTATCTAATAAATTTACCTCAATCCCTTTTTGTAAAAATGAGTGAAAAAAGTGGGGAGAATAACTTTCCGTATGGCGCCCCCACTTGTTCAGTAGTTTTTACCAAAAGGGATATCTCATTGATGTAAATTAGATACATATTATTTCATATCGAATGAAAAAGTGGAAACTTTTCCAGTGGTGGCGCCCATTACGCATACGGGAAAGTTATCATTGTTTATTTTTTCTTACACAGGTTTGAAAATCCAACTTATTTTTATGGGTCAGAGTCCCAGTGGAGAAAAAAAATCACAAGCTACTTTTAACGTTCGAACCCACGACCCACGTATTCTAAAGCAGCTTTGACAAAGCCTTTGTTAACCACTGTAACCACCGAACGTACAGGGCGTCGAGAACCCACTGACTGCAGTTCGATTCCTGTAATGTAATGGGCCTCAGTATATATGCGTGTTCAAACAGAATTTATGTTAAACATTTTCAATATCAGAAGAAAAATGGGAAATTTTTCTCCTGGATGCCTCCAATTTATCCGCCCCAATTTAGGTTATTTTACACTGAATTTCATTCTTACCCAACCAGCTGAAGGGTTTACCCGGATACATAGAATAGCCTCCTTGCATTGCGCGTTCTGTACGGGATAGCCACACCAGGCGTTTGTACAGTAGCTGACAGATGCAGATGCAATATGCAGAAATAGGCAGACTTTTTTTTTTTTCAATTCTAATGGCTTAAATACGGAAATATTTCCAAAAAAGTATCGAAGAGGACAAGGCAGAAAACAAAACAATTGGCCACAATTAATATTGGTCACCCAGCATGCAGAAACATGAGTTTTAAACAAATTTACATTTCCCGCTGCTAAACGCGAGGCCTGTGTCAGCACTCAGTCGCCATCTTGTATCTTCGCCATGTGCGTAAAACGCCGAAACTCTACAACGGCACGAATTTCTTATACACAAGATTTGTCGACCATTTTTACATGGAAACTCTTGTTATCAGTGACAGATTAATGAGCTTTAATTCTGTCTTAATAAGAGAGAATGATATAAATGTTGGCCTACCTGGAATAGTGGTGACTTTGAGCATAATATTGGTCCAAACGGAGAGCATAGTCCAGGGAAACGTGTGTGGTGTTGTTTTGGTCTCGGTAAATGCGGAACAATGGCGCCACCATCGGCCCACGAGTGCGTAGTTTTGTCAAAGATTATAGAGCGCCTATAAGGCACAAGCTGGGATGGAACTCTATATCCATTTGTTGTTGGATATTAAAATACTTTTGGGGGCCATTTCAGCAAGCAAATTTTGTGTTATTCGTTGATAGAAATTGTCATTTTGTCTGCACTTATCTATTGCTACATCAAGAGAGTTTCTTCCTGAAATAGCGTATTGCACATTTCGCTTTTCAGCCCGAGTCCACGGGCCCCTCCCGTCTTGCGCCCTTGGGCACTCTGTCATCTTTGTTGGAAGGCCGTTTAGTAATCAAATCTCATCCTTAAGGCTGTCAAAGAGCATGTCTGACACAACTTTCAAACCCAACAAAGACAACTAAAACATGCATCGCTACATACACTTCAATGTTGGCAAACGCCATAATGTGCACTAACCCATGCCAGACGCACAAAAGCATATTATGCGTCCCGTTGCGTATAGGAATAATTTAGGTGTGTTTCAAAAATCATTATTGTAACATGTTTAGATGCATTTTATAATTTCAGACCCTCCTGAGCAAACCATCGATGACGTCAGTGTTGAAGAGTTTACTGAGCTGCTCAAATACAACGTTGTCAGTTATTTCGTTTTCTGCAAGGTATAAAGTTGCCGTTTGTTTGTTTGGTTTCTTATATCGTTTCTTCTTGGTTTCACAAATCCGCGAAACCACATTGATGTGATTAAATGTACGTATTGACCCGATTCCTCTGACGTCATTAAGTTGGTCCGCCATTTTGGGAGACGAGTCGGTTTCTAAGGCCCATGTCACAATATGGGGCAATTCTTTACAGGCAACTCCTTTTTGTATAGGCAATCTCCGAACAAAGGGCATTTACATTTCAACACTCACTAATTTTTCCAGGGGATCTTAATACATTGTTTGTAGAATTAATCCTGTGCTACCAAAAGTGGTCTATAACCTTTTCCCCCTGGCCAATTGTGGATCCGTCTCAATGGGAGACTTTGGAACGCTAGGTGGCAGCAGACTTACCAGGTAAATGTCCACTGTTTACGTAGTTCTGAGCACGCGCACATTACCGAGAACAATGGAATTTACCTGGTAAGTCTGCTGCCACCAAGCGTCCCAAAAGTATCCTTTTGAACACCATAATGCTCATTGGACTCTTGCTTGTAATCAACAGAATGCACTTCCGCATCTTAGAAGGACAAAAGGAAACATTATAAATGTCTCAAGTCACGTGGCCAAGATGGGAGAACTTTGCTCCATTCCATACATAAGTACGAAGGTAAGATTACGACAATGGAAGTCACTGGACACGAATGCCATTTATTATTGTTAATTACTCTAAATAATGTTTAGCTTAAAAGAAATGGTAACGAGCAATGAAGAGCTGTATAAATTATAAAAAAAGCATTTTGAGAAACGGCTCCCTCTGAAGTAACGTAGTTTTTTAGAAAGAGGTAAATTCTCACTCAAATAATAAATCTAAAGACTCCAGGCCTGAATTGCTTCTTATTTGGCATATTATGAAAACACACACTTTGGGCAACAATTGTGGTTTTTTCTTGCATTATTCTTCGGCAGCTTGGTAACCATTTGAGTCAAAATTTGCACTGATATGTTATGCCATGTTGATATACACCAAGTGAGAATAATGTCTATGACAAAGGTGTCCAAAGTCCTTTAAAGCATGGCGAAAGAGAAAAAGCTCTTTGTATTTCAGCCAAATCCTGCACTTCGTGAGATGTTAAGTTGGTTTCAAAGCAAAATTGCATAAGTGTTTGTCTGTCTGTTGTTGTTTTTGATATCAGGGTTGCATCGATGGAATGACAAAAGCTATGGCGGTAGATGAAGCGAAATATCAAGTCCGAGTAAACTCGTAAGTTTTCACACGTGGCTCTTTAAAGCCATTGAACACTTTCGGTAAACAGTATTGTCCAAGTCCCACACTTCGTGTATCACAACATAACAAACCTGTGAAAATTTAGGCTCAATCGGTAATCGGAGTCGGGAGAAAACCACCCTTGGTTTCCGCACGTTTCGCCGTGTCATGACATGTGTTTAAAATAAATCCGTAATTCTCGCTATTTTTATCGAGAATTGATATTGTTTTAATGTTTTCTCAAAAAGTAAAGCATTTTATGGAATAATATTTCAAGAGAAGTCTTTTACCATTACCTTCTGTAAACCCTGTAAATTATTTGTAAATCTGTGAACTTTTATTTTCTTTTTCTGTACCGAAAGTGTCCAATGGCTTTAAAGGCAGTGGACACTATTGGTAACTACTCAATAATTGTTAGCATAAAACCTTACTTGGTAACGAGTAATGGGGAGAGGTTGATGGTATAAAACATTGTGAGAAACGGCTCCCTCTGAAGTAGTGTAGTTTTGGAGAAAGACGAAGTAACTTTCCACGAACTTGATTTCGAGACCTCAGAATTAGATTTTGAGGTCTCGAAATCAAGCATCTGAATGCACACAACTTCGTGTGACAAGGGTGTTTCTTCTTTCATCCCTGGACGGAGAAAGGTCTCTATGGTTAAACCAACTAATAGTACTGTGTCTGAACGACCTCACAGTTTTACTGCCACTATTGATTGACACAGTAAACCCTAATCACGCGGTCAAATATCTCACATTGTAAATTCATTACCCACACATCTTTCTTGCAAATAATGGGCGATACCTGTTTTGCTTTCAGTGTTTCTCCAGGGAATATTTGGACACCCCTTTGGAAAGAGGTGGCAGATTCTTCTGCCGATCCGGATGCAATGATTAAGGAGGGAGAAGAAAGCCAGGTGATTGGATTATACCATTATTATGGGGGATCACCATCTTGGTATTTTTTTTACTTCTTTGTTTAAAATATAATTCAAATCAATGTAGTTATTATTATTATTATTTTATTCGCCATAACAGTACAAAACAAAATACATTGACAACATTATACCCCAAGATGGGCAAGGGACAACAAAAGCAAATACATACTATGATCCGTAGATCTGTTGCCCCACATCTAGGAAGGAAGATTGGAGGAATAAAGATTGCATGCGTTCCATTCTGCAATAGTTTTTAGTTCCTTCGAGTTTTGTTTTGTATACAGTGTTGTTTTTGTTTTAGGCCTAGTTTGGAGTATGTGTGGACCAAAAAATCTCCAGAAGAGATTAACACGTTGTGCAAGTTTACTATACTATTTATTTGTAGTTTAAAGCCAGTGGACACTAATGGAAATTGTCAAAGACCAGTCTTCTCACTTGGTGTGTCTCAACATATGCATACAACAAACCTGTGAAAGTTTGAGCTTGATTGGTTAAAAGAAAAAAACACCATTACCACACGAAGTTGTGTGCTTTCAGATGCTTGGTTTCGAAACCTCAAACTCTAAACTTGAGGTCTCGAAATCAAACTGGTGAAAAATTACTTCTTTCTCGAAAACTACTCCACTCCAGAGGGAGCCGTTTCTCACAATGTTTTATATTACCAACCTCTCCCCATTACTTGTTACCAAGTAAGGTTTTATGCTAATAATTATTTTGAGTAATTACAAATAGTGTCCACTGCCTTTAAGTTTCTAGGTTCAGTAATTGTGGTTTAAAAACAAAACCCCTAATGCAATGATTTTCCCGGTTTTATTACACATTGCCAGCTTTGTGGTAGGTTCGGTACCATTGAAGAAGCCGGGAAGATGTGCCTATTCGTGGCCGCTGATGCGACATTCTGCACCGGCAATGACTTCTTATTCACCGGTGGAGCGGAGCTGGGGTACGGCCGCAAGACACAGATTAAACCAGCGGAATGAACGGTCGAGTTGGTCTTCTGTGACAGTGACAGGATAAAAGTGTTCTGATGATATGACCCCAATTTCAAGATTATGCCCTAATTCTCATATGAAAATCTTTGCTTTGAATGAGACTGCCATGAAATCATAGTGAAGTGCAGGACTAATGGTAGACTTTGAGGCGCTAGGTGGCAGCAGACTTACCAGGTAAACTTCCATTGTTTACGTAGTTCACATTACCGAGAACAATGGATTTTACCTGGTAAGTCTGCTGCCACCAAAAGTCCCCTATTGGCTGAAATTCAAGGAGCTATTTCTCTGTCACAATGGGAAATGTGATTCCTTATACCATCTTGAAAATCTGAGTCACGAGAAAATAGTGAAAAACCGTGTACACCTTTTGCATGTGATCGATTTAAAAGTAATGAATAAAACACCAAACGGAAAATTAATTGTGTTTATTTCACATAAAATAATATGACATTTCAGAGGGATTATTTCAAGGGATGTTTTTACTATCCTCATCTTTGAGTAATTTTATGTAAGGCTGTGGTATTCACGACTTTCTTTTTGTCTTACCAATTCTGTAATGTTCCTTTAAAGGCAGTGGACACTATTGGTAATTACTCAACATAATTATTGGCATAAAACCTTTTTGGTGACGAGTAATGGGGAGAGATTGATGGTATAAAACATTGTGAGAAACGGCTCCCTCTGAAGTGACATAGTTTTCGAGAAAGACATAATTTTCCACGAATTTGATTTCGAGACCTCAGATTTAGAACTTGAGGTCTCGAAATCAACCATCTTAACGCACACAAATTCGTGTGACTATGGTGTTTTTACCTTTCATTATTATCTGGCAACCTCGATGACCGATTGAGCTCAAATTTTCACAGGTTTGTTATTTTTTGTATGCATATGTTGAGATACACCAACTGTGAAGGCTAGTCTTTGACACTTACCAATAGTGTCCACCGCCTTTAATGGTTATGTTAATATTTTGTAATCGGTGTAAGGGTAACTAAAAAAAGGGGTCAATATTATTTGTTAAGCGTGCTAATTAAATCGTATACAAACAAATAACACTTCAAAGCCCGGCAATTAAAAAATATATTAATATATTAATTTGTCATAACGCAAGTAACAGGGTCGAGAAAGGGTAGCCTATGTCCCAGGGAAATCGGTCCGCCGGAGAATCTGTCCCCCAATGGAACATTTACGTGGGCTGAATGAGGATAATATTTCAAAAGAGAATAAAATTTGTACACAGATTGTCGTATGGGGGGGGGGACCGAATCTCTGGGGGCCCACAGAATCTCCTGCCACATAGGCAATTAATGTGCAGGTAATTTTCTTCGTCTCAAACAGTTTGATTGGTTTTCTGCCTTTCTTTAGTCATTACAGGAAAATTAAATTCTGCATGGGGTGGGAAAACAGCTCTGTGTGTGTTTTAGAAACAAAACAATAAAACAGTTGGCCCCAATGTAAACTTACGTTTTGTTAATACTCGACCGTTTTTGACTGTCACAGAGATTCTGTTTTACGACCAGAAAACTGTGCATACACAACCACAGAGAGATACAAACTTATTCTGATAGCGCCCTCTATTGATCAGGACGGTGTAGACTAGACATACACCGATTACAACGCCGTCACAACAACAAAGATAAATCGTTTGTTATTTTTTTGTCACTCGGAAAAAAAGGCTCTCTCTTTTATGAGGCGGCGGAGTCGAGACGGTAAGCGGAGACAAATTGTAGCGTTTTAAGTACTATTTGGTGAATTTATTATGAGTAAAACAATAAACAACTGTTTGCATCAACAAACTTGAAGGAATAAACCGTCTCCATTGTTAGCCCCACCTAGCTGTGTGTGGCGTTAGTGGGGCTATGTCAATGTCAGACCATGGTCAGACACACGTCCATATCTGTGTACGTCCTTTGTTTAAAATATTATGATGGGATATGAAACAATACAAAACAAAAATTGTAAATATTATTTTCAAATACTTACTAGTATCAAAATTGTTTATATTTTTGATATTGGCATTTATTAAATTCATGATTGACCGTCACTTTTCTATATTCAAGGGGGAGGGGGCGAGGTAGTTGCGACAACGTAACCCTCCTGCCGTCGGCAGGAGGGTAACGTTATCGCAACTAGGGGCGGGGGTACTTCTAGAAACTATGGGTGTGTTCAGACACGGTGATACAGTTGGTTTAACTCATGGTTCAACTTGATCGAGTTCAACTCAGTGTGTCTGAACGGATCTAAAGTTAGTCCGAATTGAGTTCAACCCACAAAAGATAAACCGTCCAGGGAGGGGGTTTATCTTTAGACCGCTTCGGGTTTATCTTTTAACACCATTGACCTCCGTAATCATTACGTAAACACACGGTGACCAATGAACAGGACAATAAATAGGATGTTAGAGTAACGGGGTCTCGTTTTCTTTGACCTCTTAAAACCAAAGATAAACCGGATCGGGTTTAACTCTGTGCTGTCTGAACGCAAAGGGGTTTTATTTTTACGATCACCCCCTGCTACTCGTAAAAGTTAAACCGGTTCGGGTCTAACTTAGTACGCTGTCTGAACATACCCCATACAGTATAAGGCTCACTCACGGGGGAGCCTTATTATAGTTTCTAGAAGAAGTAGGTTGGGGGTACTCCTAGAACTATGCGATTTCGTTTTGCTATCGTCACCGCATAGATAGGGTCAGGGTCTATTGATAAGGACCATTAGAGAAGGGGGATTGAGTTGGGCTCAGGTATTTGTTAGGGACTTTTCGTTTTTCGACGACGGATGGTTCTGCGACGGTTGTTCAGCTAAACATTGTCGTTTTCAGCACAACGAAAATTCATCCCAAGTACTGTCGTAGAAATTGATGGACGACCGTCCTCAAAGCTGCCGCATGCGCAGATGACGCCAAATGTCATCTTTACCATCGCAGAACCATCCGTCGTCGAAAACGAAAAGTCCCTATTGTAATATGAGTGTCAACTCAATTATTAGGTTTATCATTAACAGCAAAGTATCAAGCGAGGGAGCTGTTGAACCATAGAGAAAGGACAACACCCACACAAAGATAGAAGTTAGAAGTAGAAGTTAGAACTTATAGCAGAAAAGTCAATCTAACTCTAAATAATTAATTCTGTTTTTTTCTTTTCCAAAGAAAGCGACAAACATGGCGAAACATCTCAGACGTGGCAGAAGCCAGGGAGTCGTTCAAAACAACGCAAAAGTGTTACATTGTGACATTTGTAACGCATCCTTCTCAAGAAACCATTACCTCCTGGAGCACATGACGGTACACACCAACGAGAAACCTTTCGTCTGCCAAGACTGCGGAGTTTCCTTTTCGCAAAGAAGCGCCCTCAAGTCGCACTAAGGAGAGACCGTACCTCTGCAAATGCGGCAAGTCCTTCACCTTAATACAGAATCTTAAACGACATCAGAAGGTTGACATGAAGGAGAGGCCCTATAAATGCGATAAGTGCGGGAAAACCTACTCGATGCGCTGGAATCTTGACCGGCATATGAAAGGTCACGGTGAGGGGTTGGTGTGCGACAACTGCGGAGTGTCCATCTCGCAAAGAAGCACTCTCAAGATGCACAAACTTACCCGCACTAAGAAGAGACCATACAACTGCAAGAATTGCGGCAAGTCCTTCCCCATAAAACAGAATCTTCAAAGTGACTCGAAGAAGAGGCCCAATCAATGTGACAAGTGCGGAAACGCCTTCACAATGTGCTATAATCTCTCCCGCTATATGAAAGTTCACGGTACTACGGAGTTGGTGTGCGACAGCTGGGAAGTGTCTTTGCACAAACTTACCAAGACTAAGGAGAGACCATACAAGTGCAAGACATGCGATAAGTCCTTCCCCATGAAACAGAGTCTTCAAAGACATCAGACGGTTCACACAAAGGAAAGGCCCTATCAATGCAAGAAGTGCGGAAACGCCTTTTCGATGCTCTTTAATCTCTCCCGGCATATGAAAGTTCACGGTAGGGGGTTGGTGTGCGACAACTGCGGAGAGACATTCCGGAGGAAGAGCTCACTGAATAAACACATGAGGAGTCACGTGAACCCGTTCGTCTGCGACATCTGCGGAAAAACGCTCTCACACCACAGCAGTCTCAAGGAACACCTGAAGCTTCACAACAACGAAAAGCCGCACGTCTGCGACGAGTGCGGGAAAGCGTTCACCCAAGGTGGCGGTCTCAAGGCACACTTACGAGTCCACACACTCGAGAAGCCATACAAGTGCGACCTGTGCGACGGAGCCTTCTCTCGGAATAGCACATTGAAGGTGCACCAAAGAATTCACACAAAAGAGAAACCGTTCCAGTGTGAGAAATGCCCGAGGGCTTTTGCGTGGCGTCCAACACTGGTGCGCCATATTAACATTCACAACAATGAAAAACCGCATTCCTGCGAAGTGTGTAACAAAAAATTTGTACTCTGCACGGATATGAGAAGGCACATGCGGGTTCACAGGAAAGACGCACAGAGTTTTGCCTGCAAAATTTGCGGTACGACTTTTGTGTATCTTTGTGACTTGCAAAGACATCGAAAATCCCACTTAAAGGAAAAAGGCTCGGATCGCATCAATTCTAAAAAATGTTTCACGCGTAGTTCAAACCTGAAAAGAAAAAAAATCACAAAACAACATTGAATAACCCAACTTGAACTGTTAAAGGAACACGTTGCCTTGGATCGGTCGAGTTGGTCCTCGAAAAGCGTTTGTAACCGTTTGTTACAAAATGCATGGTCATACCTCATACATATTTTTATGATCGAAAGTTGAATTCTCACCTATCTATTTATTCAACATCAGGTGCCAAATCCTATCTTTACTGTATGACTGCCTGCACCTGAGTATTACCGCATGGTAAATAAGCATGACAGTTAAACTGACGCCCTCGCAGCCTGGGTGTCAGTCTATCTGTAAATGCACTTAATTACCTGGGAACTGTTCCCCGAGTGATGCATGCGCATTCAAGTAAAAAGTTGTTATTGTACCAGACATTGACTTGGCCTAGTTAGGCCTTAGTGTTGAATTCGACGAGAAATTTAAAAGTAATGTACTGAGAAATATATTTTATGGTGAAGTATTTTGTTTCTATTGAATTTCATGTAAAAGGGCTATTTCTCAAAATATTGAGGGTGTGCAATTTTAAAATCTGAATGTTTAACCACTGTAATTGCAATATCTGGAATTTGATTTCCAAACACATGGTAAAAGAAGTCACTGGACACGAGCTTGACTGGACACCTTTGGTTAAAGCAGTTTTTGAGTCTCACTTGGTGTATCCCAACATATATGCATTAAAGTAACAAACCTGTGTATATTTGGACCCAATTTGTCATCGAGGTTGCAAAAGAATAATGAAAGAAAAAACACCACTGTTGCATGAGTTTGTGTGCAATAAGATGCCTACAAAAACATTAAAAGACGAGGACTGAAGCCTTTTAATATTTTGAGTACAAAATGACCTCTTTCTCAAAAACTACTTTACACATGTACTTCTGGCTAGGGGAGCCGTTTCTCACAAAGCTTTATACTATCAAGAGCTCTCCATTGCTTGTTACCAAGCAGGTTTTTATGCTAATCTAATAATTATTTTGAGTCGTTACTAGTAGTGTCCAGTGCCTTGAAATGTTTAAAGTTGTTGTAACAGACGTAGATATGATTAGACCTAAGTGAGTGAATACATGAATTTGATAATTGTTTTTAAAATAATGAAATTTTTCTACAAAGTATTTTTCCCTATTGAACTTAATTGTATAAGATCGCTATTTTTCTCAGTGTTGAGGCTGTGTTAGTACTTTAAAGCCATTATACACTTGCGGTAAACAGTATTGTCCAAGTCCCACACTTCATGAATCACAACTTATATATAAAATAACAAACCTGTGAAAATTTAGGCTCAATCAGTCATCGGAGTCGGGAGAAAATAACGGGAAAACTCACTCTTGTTTCCGCGGGTTTCGCAGTGTCATGACATGTGTTTACTATAAATCTGTAATTCTCGCTATCGAGAATTGAAATTGTGTTAATGTTTTCTCACAGGTAAAGCATTTCATGGAATAATATTTCAAGAGAAGTCTTTCACCATTACCTTCTGTAAACCCTGTAGATTATTTGTAAATCGATTCCGAAAGTGTCAATGGCTTTAATTGCAAACTGTTGGTTTTCCAATTTAGGGAGACACTATATTGTTGTTTTTATTAAGGATCTGTGGCACCTGAGTGTTGTGAAAATTTATAGTACAAAGCTGTAGATGGTAATGGTGCATTGTTTGAAATACTGAAAGAACCTAGATAGAAGTACTAGCCATTTGTTGTATACTGGTTTAATTTATATACTCTAACCTTTTTACTTATTTATGGGGTTGATCCGGCCAGTTAGAAAAACTCAAAATTGTAAAACTTGTTAACTACCAATGCATGTAGGCAAACTTTCTAAGAAAGATGCAATAAAAGTCACATGTGAATTTTTCAGCTGAACAAAGTCGTTGTGTGAATTGTCATTTTAGCCTTTGAGAAAGACTACTGGAATTGACGTCAGTAATAACTATTTTGTTGCATGTTTACTAATGTCCTTTTGTTAATTGGCTTGAAAGCAGACTGTGGGCCCCCCCCCAAAAAAAAAAATGGGAAAAAAAGCAACGGAGAGCAGTTGATAGTAAAACAAACTTTGTTAGAAAAGACTTCCTCATGCTCTGAAGTTACAAAGTTTTTGAGAAACGGGAAAATTTTCCATTTAAGTATTGAAGACTTCAGGGACGAAGTCCTTTTATAGTTTTGAGGCACCTGAAAGGGATAACTTTCCGTATGAGGCCACCACTTTTTCACACATTTTTACAAAAAGGGATATCTCATCATTGAGGTAAATCAGATACTATATTATTTCATATCGAATGAATAAGTGGTGGCGCCATACGTAAACTTTTCCACTGAAAGCACACAAAATGCAACGAGGGTGTTTTAGTCTTTAATTATTTTCTTGCAACTTGCACACAGGTTGGTTATTTTATACATATTTAAATGGGGATGCACCATGCACCAAGTGAGAATACAGGTCGTGTCAGTATAGTGTGCCTTTATAATCGCTACCCCATGCATGCCCAAGGTTCAATGGTTCAAATGATTCAATGAACATCCTCCATGGAACAACAAACTGTGTCCAACAACCCCCTCCCCCCCCCCCTCCTCATGGCCACAGGCTAATAACACCACCACACACAAACAACAACGTCCCAAAAATTATCGACGTAAGTCAACATTTTACAATGACCTTAATGAGGCTATAGGTCAGCGATACGTGTTTAATCGCTTCCCCAGACATTGAGATTAATTTGTTTGTCCGGTCACAACCCGCTCCCACCGGCCCAACTAGGACCTGTGTGTACACCACTGAAATCTACTATCAGTGGCCTCCCTACACACACTACTTCCATTACAACACCGGCCGGATCCACAGATAAAAAAACTGACCAAATGTGCATGCTTTGTTTGTTCAAAGAATAACATGTGCCGATCGAACCACACCACCACGACTAAGTTTCAAGTTGCTAGCTCCCCTACCATACATACCATACTGCAGAGAGTCTAGTCCATCTGCGAGTAGTTTGTTGAAACTTCACGAAACTTTGTAAAGAAAAACTGCACTGAAAAGTACAGCCGAGAGCAGCAGTCACCACGTTCATAGACGTAAGTATTTCAAAGTTTACCGTTGGGTCAACGATCATGGAATATAGACCTACACAATGGAGGTACCTACACATAGTTACTAGTATGCTAGTATACACTTGATTAGTTGCGATAACGTAACCCTCCTGCCTACGGCGTAGCGCCCAGGAGGGTTACGTTATCGCAACTAACACTTGATACAGATCTCATTTTAGCTGCATGTCATGGTTCTATTCTACTAACTAACAATATTATCCAATTCTACCTCCGGCCATGCAACCACGCAGTAGATTTTCGAGAGACTTCTCATTTCTGAAAAGACCGTACCCGCGTGCGAATGAGCGGAACGTAGAAACGGCTGGCACCCCCCCCCCCCCCCCCACCACAAGTTTGGTCTGTCTATGATCCTTTATCAAGTTAACTGTTCTCAAATCTCAATTGCATCTTTTTGACGTTCAACTGCTTCCGCTATTTGTTTTTACAGGCCAAAGCATAGAGTGAGACCTGATTTTGAGACTTCACAACTTTGTAACATTAAAACTGCAGGAAATAAAGCTGTCAGAGTTGATGCATGTAGACGTAAGTATTTCAAAGTTTTCACCTTTGGTTATGAATATTATGATTGATACAATTTATAATAATGCCCTACGATCTGCACCTTTTTGACGTTCTACTACTTCCCTGTGTTGTATAGCCCCTATACAGCTGAAAGGACCAGATGTTTTGAGATTTCACACAACTTTTTTTGTATGGAAAAAAGTGCATTGCAAAGGAAGTACAGCCGCGGGCAGCCTGCCGTAAACGAACCACGTATATGCTGTTTGTAAAGAAGAGGTAAGTTATTTCAAAGTGGTTCATTTTGGAATATAATTTATGTTCTATAAAAGTTATAGGCCTTTTTATCCACTGCATCCTTTTTTCACTCAACTACTTCCCATGTTGTAGGGGGCCTACTGGTTTGTATTGACAATTCTACATTTTAGTGAAGAAAGTTTCTGTATATCGTGCTACATCATGCATCTTTTTTGATTCATTATGAAAGAAAACAGGATTTGGTTTACTCGAATGAGATATTAATTTTGGTAAATTGAACCATGTTAGTAACCTACCTTATTGCATGCTGCATGGTAAAACTAAATAAGTGAGTGAAAAAGTGATGGCAGGATACAGAAAGTTTCCCCATGTTTATTCCTATGCTCCTATTCTGTAAACCTTTTGCCCGTGTGTACGTGGTGCAGTGTATGTAGGACACAAAATTCAATATCCACACTTAGATTGACATTAAACTTACACGATTTGAAGATAATGATGATTAGAAAGCTTCACTTAAAATATAACTTGCTGAGGTGCTGTAGTTTTGGGGAAAGTAAAACTAGTCACGAAAACAACTTTTGACTCAGGAGATGAAAATTATTTTAGCGTGTAAAATTTATTTTCGTGACATTGATTTACTATTTTTCTCAAAAACTACAGGACATCAGCAAGTAGTATTTCAAGGTATAGCTTTCTACCATCATTATCTTCAAGCGGTGTAAGTTTAATGCAAATCTGTGGACATTGTGTTTCAAGTGTCCTTCAAAAAGTACCCAAATCAACAATTTAACCCTATAGATACTGGTCAGGGTAGTCAACAATTTTGTCCACCAAACTGTGGGTTGGCAAACTGTGGAAAAGTTTGACTTACTCATGATGTTGTAGCATAAATCCCTTCCAAGCATGGAGATAGAATTAAAGTGATAGTCCCCCACAACAATGGTGGAGGTTATAGCTGTATTTGAACCTTCAACCATTCCTATCATGCTTCACGACTCCATGCACTGAATGAACTAGGCAACATGACCTTTCCTTTCTAGCCGATAATAGGGACTTTTCGTTTTCGACGACGGATGGTTCTGCGACGGTAAAGATGACATTTGGCGTCATCTGCGCATGTGTCGGCTTTGAGGACGGTCGTCCCTCAATTTCTACGACTACTTGGGATGAATCTCCATTGTGCTGAAAACGACAACGTTTAGCTGAACAACCGTCGCAGAACCATCCGTCGTCGAAAACGAAAGTCTCTAATGACTGTACGCTACCACCACTACCAGTTTTTTTAGATGCACAATTTTATACAAAGCTCAGAGGTCAACAAACCGATTTGAGATATGGGTCACACATTACTATGACACTGTTACCTTTTGTAGTGTTGGATGTTGTGGTAAATTTGTCCCTATATACATATTTATAGTTATTTAGTTTTATAGTATTTATGTAGTGATTGCCATTCTAGTTTGTGATCTGCAATGGGAGACTTTTGGGACGCTAGGTGGCAGCAGACCAACCAGGTAAATTTCAATTGTTTGTGTAGCTCTGAGCATGCGCATTTTACCAAGAACAATGGAATTTACCTGGTAAGTCTGCAACACCAAGCATCCCAAAAGTCTCCTTTTGATTTGCTCTACATAAGTGACGGCCACTTGCTTTTCGAGTTCATGACATCACAGTGTTATTATTTGATTTGGTCACAGGTCACAGAACTGCTCAAGGTTCTGATATTTACAAATGAGTGTCGCATGTCACCATTAACAGTATTTTGTTTCTTTCTGCAGAAACATAACATTCGGAAAGTTGGCAGTCGGAGAGAAAGTATGATTTCGCTTATTAAGGAGAAGCTGATCAAGTGGAACTCTCTCATGGAGAAGTGACTAGGGGAGGAAAGCAGACTTCCTTTAATTGGAGAAAGTATGACTTCCTCAAGAAGTACGCAGTAGAAGGGCAAGTTGGTAGTCAAAGAGACAATATGAATCCTATTATCAAAGAGGAGCTGATTCAGTGCTGTATTTGTGGACTAAGCATTCCTTTCAAAACGCATTTGGAAAAAATTAACAACTATGAAATGCCATACTTCTGTAACATTTGTGACAAGGAGGGTTCGTCACCGGAAGGTAATGTGGCTTCCACCATCAAATCTGAAGTTGGCTTGCATGGAGAGAATGGGAATGCCGCACTTGGAGACGTTTGGAATTCCTTCAATAAAGAAGACGGAGGAACTAGAATTTCCTCACTTGGAGATATTGGGACTTCGCCAAGAAGTGTTGCAGTAGAAGGGAGAGTGGACAGAACTTCCACACTTGAAGAAGATCGAATTAGTAACTCAGGAAGTGATTGGGAGGAGAATGGGATTCCTGTTCTCAGAGACTTTTGGACTCCCTCAAGAAAGGAAGCTGGAGTTAGCAGAACTTCATCATGTGGAGAAGACCTGACTTCCTCAAGAAGTCCTTATGGATGGAATGGAACTTCAAGACTTGGAGAAGATGGAACTACCCCGAGAAGTGACTTTGGAGTGAATGGAGCTTCAGCGCTTGGAGAGGTTTGGACTTCCTCAACACTTGAAGCTGAAGGGAATAGATCTTCCTTAATTGGAGAAGACCTGACTTACCCAAAAGGTGTTGCAGTGGAAGGGAAATTTGGCGACATTCGTGACAAGGAGGGTTTCTCACAAGAAGGCGGGAAGGCTTCGGGTTTCGAATCTGAAGTGGCCTTGAATGCGGTGGACAGAGCTTCTATACTTGGAGAGGACCTGAATTTTCCAAGTGTTGCAGGAGGTAATGATGCTGGAAGCGATGCTTCCTCAATTAAAGAAGAAATAACTTTCTCAAGAGCCGATTCTAAGGACTATTTCATCTTTGGAGGTTATCTTGCCCCCTTGCCTGGACAGGATAATGAGAATTCCTTGCTTCGAGGTGATGATCCTATTGTTAAGGCTGAAAATGCACCTTGGCATGATGACAATGGGAGCCATTCTACAGCACCAAAAACATCTTCAAAAGTTCTACAGCTGGTCATTAAAGCATTTTCTCCTAAGAGTTTCTTTACATGTCAAATTTGTGACAAAATCTTCACCCGTGCTTTCTCCCTTAAGAGACACCAAAGAGTGCACAACAACGAAAGACCCTTTGGTTGTGACATTTGTGGCAAAGCCTTCTCATCTAGTTACGGTCTGAACCGACATTTAAGAACTCACATAAGTAAAGACAAAACTATCTCCAAGAAATCCTCAACCTCAGATGTAAAGTGCAGAATTTGTAGCCAATCCCTTCCCGACGAAATTAACGACCTTGAGAAGCCATATGTCTGCAACATTTGCGACAAGAAAGGTTTCTCACAGGAAGGAGGAAAGGCTTCTGCCGTTGAACCTGAAGTGGCCTTCCATGGGGTGGACAGAGCTTCTAAACTTGGAGAGGACTTGAATTTCCCAAGTGTTGCAGGAGGGAATGGAGCTTCCTCATTACCAACGACTGCACTTAAAGAAGAAAAAACTTTCTCAAGAGCTGATTCTAAGGACTATTCCATCCTTGGAGGTGATCTTGCCCCCTTGCCTGGACAGGATAATGAGGGTTCTCCACTCCAAGGTGAGGATTCTCTGCTTGGCGGTGATAATCCTACTGTTGAAAATGCACATGTTCTACAGCTGCCCAAAAAAGCAATATCTCCTAAGAATCACTTTACATGTGGAATTTGTGACAAAATCTTCACCCATGCTTTCTCCCTAACAAGACACCAAAGAGTGCACAACAACGAAAGACCCTTTTGTTGTGACATTTGCGGAAAAGCCTTCTCGTCTAGTTACGGCCTGAACCGACATGTAAGAACTCACATAAGTAAAGACAAAACTATCTCCAGGAAATCTTCAGCCTCAGTTCCTGATCTTTATCCTTGTAAGGTCTGTGGAAAAGGCTTCTCAAATGCGTTCAATTTGAAGAGACACGGAAATATCCATACATTGGCGGCAAAAGCAATATCCAAGGAATCTTCATATTCTGTCAAGCATCTCAAAACCTACCATGATGAGTGCAGAATCTGTGGCCAGTTTCTACCTGGCGCATCCTCTCTAATAAGGCATGTACGACAGGCCCATCCCGGGAGGAAACCTTATTCTTGTAAGATCTGTCGAAGAGACTTCTGGACTTCGTTCAATTTGAAGAGACACGGAGATCTCCATACATTGGCGACAAAAGCTATCTTCAAGGAATCTTCATATTCTATCAAGCATCTCAAAACCTATCACGTTGAGTGCAGAATCTGCGGCCAATTCCTACCTGGCGCATCCTCTCTTATAAGGCATGTACGACAGGCCCATCCTGGCAGGAAACCTTATTCGTGTAAGATCTGTGGAAAAGGCTTCTTGAATTTGTTCAACTTGACGAGGCACGGAAGTTGCCATGTATTGGCAACAACAGCTATTTCTAAGGAATCTTCATTCTCTGTTGAGCGGCTCCACACTTATGATGTTGAGTGCAGATTTTGTGGCCAAACTCTACCTGATGCATCTTCTCTTAAGATACATGTGCGACAGGCCCATCCTGGAGAGAAACCCTATTCTTGCATGTCTTGTGGAACCGGCTTCTCTAATGCATTCAGTTTGAAGAGACATAATAGAATATGTTGCCATGCAATGAAGGAAACTGATATCTCAGAAGAATCCCCAGATTCTCCTAAGGTTCCCTTCACCTGTGACTTTGAGTGTGGCATTTGTGGCCAGGTTCTACCAAGCACATCATCTCTTGCAAGGCATGTAGGAAAGGTTCATCCTAGTGAGAAAGCCTTTAACTGTACAATCTGCGGAGAAGGTTTCTCAACTATGTTCAACTTAGAGAGGCATGAAATCATTCATACAATCAAGGAAACACCTATCTTTAAGGACCCCCCAAACTCTGTGAAGCTTTCCAGTGATGTGGAGGATCAAACTTGTGGCCAGTCTCAACCTAGCCCAACCTCTCCAACAGGAGGAGACATTCCTGTTGAGAATGCATTATCTTGTGAGACCTGTGGAAAAACTTTTACACGTTTGTGCAACCTGAATAGACACAAAAAACTTCATAACTTCGATGATGGCGAAGTGACTGAGACAACACCAAGCAGTATCGAGTGTAGAATTTGTGGCCTATTTTTATGTAGTGGAGTTGCTCAAGAAAGACATTCAAGAAAAGCCCACCCTATCTCTACTACATCTCCTACTACATGTGCACAAATGTATACTTGTAAGTATTGTAAAGTAGAGTTCAATGGTTTTAACGATCTTAAGACACACCTACTAATCCACATGGATAAAGAGTTGGCATCAGATTCTTCAAATTGTGACGTTTGTGGCAAATACTATAAATTCAGGTACAGCCTGAAGAGACATCGAGTTACCCACATACTAAATACAAAAGGTACCGTGGAGAAATCACCTACAGTTACAAAGAGTCGCCATGTGAGTCAAAGAGGTTTGTCTGGCTCAGAGTCTAAGACTGATGATGCTTCTGGGCCAACACTTCAAAGCAGATACAATAACAACAACAACATGAAGAGTGATGACAATGGAGAGGCCCCCAGCCGCAAGAGGAGCAACTATGAGTGTGTCGCATGTGACAAATCCTTTCCTGGTTTGCTGTGCATACAAATACACATTGTTAATGTGCACTCACTCGACAAACTCTTTGCCTGTGAGATTTGTGGGAAGTCCTTCTTATGCCAGAGTACTTTGAGGAGCCATCTTACTGTTCACAATCACAAGGAAACAGAATTATCAAGCCATGCAAGGAGCTCTCCCCAAAAGCAGACAAATGTCGAGAACGAGAGATGTAACACAGTCCAAGTTCATCAAAGTCTAAACGAGCATGGTCAGGTTGGCAACAGCAAAGTGACCAATGTCAACGAATCTCCCTCCAACAGATGCATCGTAGAAGGTCAAGATGCTGTTCACATCAAGCAGGAACCACGTAGTGTGGATACCTCACAGGGTAGAGGCCTTTCTCTTGATGGACTCATTAAGACGGAGCTCTGTGGTGAATCCTCACAGGCTAGTTCTCCAGAAATGTGTCCCAAAGCTTCATCAAGCATAGATTGCCATCAAAGAGTTCAGGCAGATAAGGCATCCTTCAAATGTGGAATATGTGAGAAAGTCTTCACACGTGAATGTGATCGACGAAGCCATCGAAAAAGCATTCACACAAAGAACAAATCCTTTGTGTGTAAAATTTGCAGCAAGTCTTTCACAGAGAAATTCACCCTTTTTGAGCATCAAAGAATACACACTAAGGAGAAACCTTACAAATGTAATATCTGTTTAAGACCCATGCGATACTTGGGAAGCTTAAGGAAGCACATGAGGGTCCACAAGAAGGATGATCCTTCTTACCGCGAAGTTTATGAAATTTTAGACAGGAACCTCTCCAAAAAAGACTGCTTTGTTTGTGGCATTTGCAAGAAGTCATTCAAAAGGTTAGGAAACCTAAAGAGGCATTACTTTGATATCCATTCCAAAAAGACAACAATGTTTGACTGTGAGCTCTGCAACAAGTCTTTTATAAACAGGCAGAGATTGGATGCACATAAGTCTAGAGTCCATAACAGGGAGAGGCCAATGCTTTGTGAGGTGTGTGGCAAATCTTTCTTTTGCAATGAAAATTTAAAACTACATCAGCGAGTACACAATGGTGAGAAACCATACACTTGTAAGCTTTGCGGTACTTCTTTCAGTATGGCCAGCAGCCTGACGAGACATCTAAGGATCCATTCCAACGAGAAACCTTATGTCTGTGGTCGTTGTGGAAGGGCATTCTCTCAGGATAGCAGTCTTAAAAGACATCAGAAGGTCCATGAGAAACGATCTGCTTCTGAGCGGGATGCTGAGGCAGATAGCGAGGGTGATGAATCTGAGACTGCTTGGGCAGATGGTAAGGGTGATGTTGGTTCTGAGTCAGATGAGGTAGATGGTGAGGGTGATGATGGATCTGAGACTGATGAGGTAGATGGTGAGGCTAATGGTGGATCTAAGATTGATGAGGTAGATGGCAAGGGTGATGTTGGTTCTGAGTCAGATGAGGTAGATAGCGAGGGTGATGGTGGATCTGAGACTGATGAGGTAGATGGTGAGGCTAATGGAGGATCTGAGACTGATGAGGTAGATGGCGAGGGTGATGTTGGTTCTGAGTCGGAAGTGGTAGATGGTGAGGGTGATGATGGATCTGAGACTGATGAGGTAGATGGTGAGGCTGATGATGGATCTAAGACTGATGAGATAGATGGCGAGGGTGATGTTGGTTCTGAGTCAGATGAGGTAGATAGCGAGGGTGATGGTGGATCTAAGACTGATGAGGTAGATGGCGAGGGTGATGGTGGATCTTAGACTGAGTAGGTAGTTGGTGAGGCTAATGATGGTACTGAGACTGATGAGGTAGTTGGCGAGGCTGATGATGGATCTGAGACTAATGAGGTAGATGGTGAGGCTGGTGATGGATCTTAGACTGATGAGGTAGATGGTGAGGCTGATGATGGATCTAAGACTGATGAGGTAGATGGCGAGGGTGATGTTGGTTCCGAGTCAGATGAGGTAGATAGCGAGGGTGATGGTGGATCTTAGACTGATGAGGTAGTTGGTGAGGCTGATGGTGGATCTGAGACTGATGAGGTAGATGGTGAGGCTGGTGATGGATCTAAGACTGATGAGATAGATGGCGAGGGTGATGTTGGTTCTGAAACTAATGAGGTAGCTGACGAGGGTGATATTGGTTCTGAGACAGATGAAGTAGTAGATGCTGAGGCTGATGATGAATCTAAGACTGAATAGGTAAATGGCGAGGGTGATGTTGGATTCGAGTCAGTTGAGATAGATAGCTAGGATGATGATGGATCTGAGAACGATGAGGTATCAAATTTTGAAGTTGAAGCCGGTAATGACGACTTGCTTCAATCATCACAAATAACCGCTGACAGGGTTCGGTTACTTTTTGTTAGACATAAAACAGAATGTCATGAAAATAATTGTCGTCTCGGGAGATGAACATAATTTTTAGCACGTACAACATATTAATGGGACTCTCCTTAAAACATTTCTCTGTGATTTTCATTTTTTTTCTCAAAACATTTACGACTAGTAAAGGTGAAACTTCTACAGGTACCGTTAAATTATATTACCTTCATCTTCATTAACAGTTAGTAGGGAGTCAACTCATCTACAAAAGGTATCTCGCCCTTGAAGTATGTATTCCTCTGAGACAATTGCAATGACAAAATATTCCGGGCAAGTATTGTGTAGCAACCTCCAGATGGGCAAAACCTTGTACCATTGTGTTTAAACAAACACCTTCGCAAAACCATGTGATGTAGTAGTAGTCTGAGGAATTCAAACTTTAAGCAGTAACTTGTGATCAAGCGAGTTAACATTGTACAAAACATTATTCAATTGGCTTATCCACCTGACATCATTATCACAATAAACCTTTGTCATTTTGGGAGTCTACGCCCGCAAGTGTTATAAAGTGTCGTGCCCATTTGAGGATAAGCAAACAATAGCCGAACACCAGTAATAAGCGATATGCAAGAAATGGAAATTTGGTTGGTAGAACTGTTTTTTTCAAGGAAGAAATTTTGTGCTTAGCAAATTTTCGTGCCCCTGGGCCCAATTTCATAGAGCTGCTGAAGCACAAAGTTCTGTTTAAGCAAAATAATCCATGCTTAGTAAAATCAGAATACCGGCCAAGACTCCGCTCAATTGTTATGCCAAGTAAAATAGCACAATACAAGTCACAAGCAATGTATATGGCATGACATTTTGGCCAGTAACATGTGTAAAATAAGCAAGCTATTTTCGTGCTTAACCAAATTTTTTGCTCAAGCAGCTCTATGAAATTGGCCCCTGGTCTTTGACAATTATCAAAGGTGTCTAGTGCCTAAAAGTTAATATTTTCGGACACAATTTAGATTTGACCTACAGCTAATTAGCTTCTGACCTACTTGATTCCATCTGGGCCCAATTTCACTGCTCTGCTTACCGCCGAATTCTGCGCTTACAATCAGCATTCTACACTAACATGGTAAGCATGAAATTTCTGTGCTAGCTGTGTAAGCGTAGAATGCCTATAAATGTGGAGTACGCTAGTAAACAAGCCAAACGTCCCTGCTGAAACACGCATGGAGTAAGCACCGAATTCCCTGCTTCTGGTTCTTTGCTTCAGTAGGCAGAGCCATGAAATTGGGCGCGGTTTATGATATTCTAAAAGTTTAGTATTGGTATTAGTATTTAGTTTATTTCAGTTTAAGTATTTTGTCCTTATTTTTGAGTTTCATTCACTTTAAGTACTCGTATTTTAATAGTTAATGTGATGTAGTAGTAGTCTGAGGAATTCAAACTTTAAGCAGTAACTTGTGATCAAGCGAGTTAACATTGTACAAAACATTCAATTGGCTTATCCACCTGACATTATCACATTAAACCTTTGTCATTTTGGGAGTCTACGCCCGCAAGTGTTATAAAGTGTCGTGCCCATTTAAGGCAATGCATTTTTTGTGCTATAATTTTTTGGGTGCTATTTGACTTCCAAAATGGCGAGTGTAGCAGACAGTAGCCGTGTGTGACGCTGGTGAAAGATGAAGAGTCTGTGCTGCCAAATTGTTTGTATAGAAAACAACAGTTACAAAATAAATCTTTCTGAAGACACAGTGATTTTGTGTTAATGATATTAATGACATTAATTTGTGATAATTAGTTTTCAGGCATCTGAACATCTAAATTTGTGGTGGAATTTGTAGTTGATTTTGCATTTGAAATGTGTTTTATTAATAAATAATAATTATTATTTCTTAATAAACTGCAGGGCAGCTCTCCAAAACTGTGGTAGAAGACTCACTTTATTTAGAGGCTATTTTATTCTCGGCTGTTACGCAAGTTGCTATAAAATTCACGTTAAGATGCATTTATATCTCAAAGTATGACGCGAAATTGCGTGGTTTTCTTTTTACTTAGTTTGCAAAGTAAAAGGACAACCACGCAATTTCGGGGAAAGTTTGTGTGGATCATTATATTCTACTTTTAAAATATCTTTCTAATCGTATGCATTTTATAACAATTGGTTACAAATGCTTTTCAAAGACCAACTCGACTGATCTAAGGCAACGGGGTTCCTTTAATTGATACGCAAATATATCAAGACAAAAATTTATAATGTGTCATTGACATAAAAACACTGCTGGTGGCTACAGAAATGCTCTGTTCAAGACGGAGGCCAAAATAATACATCCTTTCATCTATACCAACTCACACCTGTTACCTCAATGTAATTCCTTGTCCAAACAGTGGATTTATTTTGTTTAATGAACAAGCAAGAAGTGCTGCCGACTGGGCAGGCAGTTTATAACTGCTAATTTCACCAAGTCTAATGACCAAAGCAATGTCACTGTATAAGACTCGCTGAAATGGAGGTACATGTATAATGTAGTTATTGAGTCTTGGTTGCGGCTACCTGGTTAGACTTGTGGACAAGTCGTCAGTGGTCTGCCGCGGTGAGATAGTCGAGTTGTGGCGGCGCTTCGCGAGATCACTGCTCTTGTGAGTAGTCTCGTGGGGCCAGCAGTCTTGCGAGAGTATCGCTAGTCGATCTGGTGAATAAGATTACCTTCATGAGACGAAGCAATTAAGCAGCGCCTTGAAAGGAGTAGAAGGTAAGATGGCGCATATGTGCTAAAAGACCATGCCAGAAACACTGGGGCAAGCCCTTCCCTAAACACCAAGTGTAACTTTATGACACTGCCAACTTTAAAACACACACAAACTTTAAAGCGCGCCCTGTTGGATTTATTGTACTGTTCTGTTTACGTTCTATATTTGGCTACAAGAAACTACATTACTTGTTTTTCTTTTCAGTTAACAGGTTAAGGTCGTGTCCAAAACGTCGACTTCGGCTAGATCAGTGCATCTGCCAGTGTAAAGGAACAGGCAGAAAGAGCACGGATAGGCAGAAAGAGCACGTTCTAGCCGTAGCTGGAGCCGAAATCAGCGATTCAGAAACGACTTGAGGGTTTGCAGACACACGTAGTACACTCACTGGTACGTTAGAGCGCCCTCTGGAGCCCATGCATGGAGAGCTCATGGATATAATCCACATCATAAAGCTTTGTCCTTAAAAAAAGCCTCTTCAAACAAAGCTGTACATAAAACAGCAGGATACCCTGACTTCTACTCATTAACTTGAGCATGAAATTATAACAAAGCAGAATTAACCGACTAAATTGAAACATATATAAGCCTCCTTCTGTCCAATACAAAATTTACAAATAGGCCTCCACAAAACAAATGTACAAATACCATGCGTTATCTTCTTTACAAAAATGGTTATACATGCAAGGCTGAACACGATTTTTACCTAAATATCTTTGTGATAGAAAAAGTTAAAGCCTCAAAATGCTTTCTGACTACACAGTGATCAAGGCTTACTATACCACTTATGAGGCGACTATATCTACAGCAAACAGGTACTGACCTCAAAATATGAGGCTATATAGCTATACATGTACAATTTTCATCTATTCAAAAATATACACAATAAAAATCACCTCGATATGTAATTCTTGCATTAAAAAGGTATCTGTCATATTAATAAAACGGGTTCACTGAAACCTCTGGTACTTAAGCAATCTCATCTTTTCCATGATTGAGGGTCGGAATGTCAAGATTCAACTTATGGGGAGGCTTAATAAATAAAAAAAAAAAGATTTTGTAAAAAAGGCCTTGAAAAGGCTGAACGTGACAAGAGCACCTCATCAGAGGTGACTTGCGTCTTTATGAACCCCATGCTTTAGACCTCTTGCACATGGATGACCTCACCAGCCAGAAACAGCGTCCTCACTGAGGTCAAATTGAAGACCTATCATTGGCTGAAAATTGTGCACGGCACGTAAGGGCATAAAATGAAAGCTCCATTTAAAATAAAATGCCAGAATAAAACATCTTTTCCTTCCGGCAACTCACACCTGTTATCTCTATGTAATTTCCTTTCAAACAGTCGACTTTGGAGCATGCACAAACCAGTAGGGCTGCTGACTGCCCCAAGCAGAATAACCGCACATCCAGTAAGTTTAATGACCCAATTGACCCAATGAGTTTTTGTGGCAAAAATCAGAAATTGTTCGATGGAGCGTTCCTTTAATGTGTTTGACATCAGTGATGGAGGTTATTGCATTGTTTTTTTTAAAGGATTGTTACCATATATTAAGACTAAATTGAATCTTATGTTAGTTAAAGGCAGTGGACACTATTGGTAATTACTCAAAATAATTATTAGCATAAAACCTTTGTTAGTGACGAGTAATGGGGAGAGGTTGATGATATGAAACATTGTGAGAAACGGCTCCCTCTGAAGTGACATAGTTTTCGAGAAAGAAGTAATTTTCCACGAATTTGATTTTGAGGTCTCGAAATCAACCATCTAAACGCACACAACTGCATGTGACAAGGGTCTTTTTTCTTTCATTATTATCTTGTAACTTCGATGACCAATTGAGCTCAAATTTTCACAGGTTTGTTATTTTATGCATATGTTGAAATACACCAAGTGAGAAGACTGGTCTTTGACAACTGCCAATAGTGTCCACAGCCTTTAATCAAATGTATTGAGACTTTCAAGTTTACTTATGAACCAATGTGCCTCAAATGAAAGGGCTTACAAAGAAATAGACACAAGAAAAATACTTCATAACAAGTGTAATCTAAGTCCTCGAGAAGTTTACACAAGAAATATCAACAGCATGCAAATTGCAAGAGCCTCGGTAAAATAATCCGTATGAATTAAAAGTTACAAAATAAAAAAATGCTTTTGTGATAAATTTTCAAAATAACCTCAGGAATGTTGTTTTGATCAAGTGCCAACAGAGCATTATTTTCACATCATTTCAAAATAATTAAAAAAAAAACCCAACTAAAAACAAACACTTTAAACCTGGGATATCATCTCCCATAATAAATTGTGGGAAAGATGAGAGAATGTTTGCAACGCCTCAAGAGGAATTACAAGAATTTGTTTGCGCTTGATGAAGGCACAGTATTTGACCCTGGAAAAGAGAGAAAATTTGAAAACCTTGAATCATAAATAAATTCATTGGAATGAATGTTCTCTTCAGAAAACCCCTTTACGATATGTTTTAGAAAACTATAGGATTGGGAAATGCTACTCTTCCCAAAAAACCCCAAAGATTTTCAATCCTTTTTTGATATGTTTTTGTTTGGAATGCAAATGAAAGTACTCTTATAATAGATGTTAAATTTGCATCGGGGATAAAGAATATATATATATGACAGTACTCTTCCCAAATATAACAGTTTGGAAACTTGATGACTGGAATAATTTGTTGCTAAAACAAGGGCACACTCGATAACTTTGCTAAAACTATCCTTTTAGAATGGACAATAAGCCTTTCTTTAATCTAACACTAAACTTTGGACATACACAAAAATAAGACTTTTTTTCCGAGGGGAGGGAAGGGCAGGGTTTTTTCATCGAGGAGTACAAAAACTTCTTCCCCGAGGTTTTTTTATGATTCATCACAATCAAAATTTTAAGAATTCCTGACTCTACAATCTGCTTGAAATGAAAAAATTCACAAATACACATGTATACCTTTCGCAACAAACTGTAACTATTCCATTGATTGCGTATAAATAATTTTAGACTCTTTGTACAAAAATAAACCACGCCCCAATCTGACAGCTGAGTTTATATCTTGCAAAACCCAATAAATTTTCTTGCACATAATTATATTGCAATCACTGCTCATCACAAAGGGAGTCCTAGTCGAGTGGTTGAGAGCATCGAATAAACGTTCTGGTATTTTAAGTCATGGGAATGTTGGTTCGAATCCCCATCGTGAAAGTGTCGTGGCCGAACAGTTAAGAGCACAGAATTCAAACTCTGTGTGGGTTCGAATCCCCAGCCGTGACACTTGTGTCCTTAAGCAAGACACTTTAACCATTGCTTCATCCTCAGATGGGTCGTAAAGCCGTTGGTCCCATGTGTTGTGTTACGCATGTAAAAGAACCCAGTACACTTATCGAAAAGAGAAGGGGGAAGGGGTTCGCACAGGTGCTCCTGGCTGTGGCTGCTGAATACGTCGTAGCACCATGTAAAGTCCGTATAAGGTGCTAAATAAATGGGTCTCAGAATTCATCACTGCAATAACCAAATCTTTCTGAAAGTTTGATTATATACTCAGCGACTTGAGTATGATATGATAATATTATTATTATTATTATGACACTTGTGTATATGAGTACCCTCGCAGGTACAGATTCACACCCAGGTAATAAGAAGCATGAATTAACGCTACCAGTAAATGTCTCAATCATAAACACAAGCACAGAGACCGGGATTCGACCCTACACTTCAATGACAAATCCACCAGAATTTAAGTTCAATGTCAGACCACTCGGCCACAACACCCTGAGTTAAACATTTGACATCATGAAATCACCCACAATCATGATACTTTGCTGACTACTTTTGGCTATTTAGAAGAAATATCGGCACAAATCGGCACTAATCCCAACCACAAAAACATTTGGTTGGGATTTTGTTACAATTTCACATCTCACGTAAGAGAAGCTGTGAAGAAGGGTTGAAAAGCTTTCGTCCACACCCTCACACTGACAACGCATTACTTATTATTCTTTGCCTGGTTAGAGTTCTTTGCAGAGTTCCCTGTAATCAAACCAAAGTCGAAGAGACATTATAGACAACGGGTTGACAAAATTTTGCTCAAACCAAACAGCGCCCTCAAATTGACAACGCATTATTTCTTATTCTTATTTAAAGAGTGCCCCGTCTCCTTTGCCCTTGTCAAGCCATTTCCCACAGGGGCAGAGCGTCTGTTTGCCGGTCGCCAGGTTGACGATTTCACCAAACAAAAACAGCGCCCTCACATTTTTAACGCATTATTTTATTTATTCTTTGGCTGGATAGAGCTCTTTGTATAGTTCCCAGTCTCCTTTGCCCTTGTCAAGCCATTTCCCACAGGGGAAGAGCGTCTGCTTGCCGGTCGCCAGGTTGGCGATTTCACCAAACCACACAGCGCCCCCACATAGACAACGCATTATTTTATTTGTTCTTTGGCTGGATAGAGCTCTTTGTATAGTTCCCCATCTCCTTTGCCCTTGTCAAGCCATTTCCCACATGGGAAGAGTGTCTGTTTGCCGGTTGCCAGGTTGGTGATGGTCACATGGTCGCAGAGCCAGCCGGCGTTGAATCCCTTGTTGTCGTGCTCTACGTATAGCTTCACCAAATCGCCGAGGTCCAGAACTTCCAGGGTGAATTTGTCCGTTTGACCTATAGATATAATATTAAAAAATAATAGCTTGCATTTATATGGGGCTTAAAAAACCTGTACACAGGGTTTTCATGCACTGTTACATAATCATAGTAAGTAATTACACAATATAATGACTATAACAATGTTATATTAATTTTGGTTTGTACCCATCCACCAATGCGTGTAAGCACTGTATACTCAGTACTTACCCCGAGTCCTGTGAAAAAAATATCACCTGCATATTTACTCGGGTGGGATTCAAACCCACGACCCTTGCAATTCTAGAGCAGTGTCTTACCAACTAGACTACCGAGATTGCCCGGCAGCTGTAGGCAGTTTGAATCCTATGTTTTGGCAGCGAATCCCATCCGAGTAAATATGCCTGTGATATTTTTTTCACAGGACTCGGGAAAGTACTGAGTATTACAGTGCTAACACATTGGTGAATGGGTAAAAACCAAAATCTCTTAAAGGCAGTGGACACTATTGGTAATTACTCAAAATAATTATCATCATAAAACCTTTCTTGATTATGAGTAATGGGGAGAGGTTGATAGTATAATACATTGTGAGAAACGGCTACCTCTAAAGTGGCATAGTTTTCGAGAAAGAAGTAATTTTCAACGAATTTGATTTCGAGACCTCAGATTTAGAACTTGAGGTCTCGAAATCAACCATCTAAACGCACACAACTTCGTGTGACAAGGGTGTTTTCTTCTTTCATTATTATCTCACAAGTTCGATACAGGTTTGTTATTTTATGCATCTGTTGAGATACGCCAACTGTGAAGGCTATTCTTTGACAATTACCAATAGTGTTTACTGCCTTTAAACCAATCCTGTTCAATATCTTTAATAACATTTTGTGTGTACCTTTTTCAAAGAGATCTCTGAATCTTTGTTTGAGAGGATGTTTCCCAGAGTCCCCGTTTGATCCGTAAATAATAATGCTGACGTTGGCGTCGGTCCCTGCTCCCTTCTCATTGGCTGTTACCACGACAACCTCATATTTCACCGGTGCTAGACCTGTAGACAAGCAAACAGCAATAAGAAAATGAACACCATGTAAAGATAGTTTCCAGATGATGACTAGAGCAAGCTAGTCTAAACGTTGAGACCAATTCAAGAACTGACTCCGCGGTAGTGCAGCTAATTATGATCCAATAAGCTAAAGCAGTAGTCTCGGCAAATTTACTATACCATCTGCCCGGGTAGTAGTTAAACAGCAGGACGGTTCTTTTCAGAACTGACCATCGTCAACCCGATAAATCTACTCCGCGGTAGTAGAATTAAAGAAAGGCACTTTTTCTAAGAATAAACTCGAGCTGGCAAGTAGATACACACATGGTGTTACCGCAAACCAAATATAGTTTGCTGTTTATAAACAAATAAATAGTGGTTTCTTATATAGCCCTCCCGGCAGGATTCCCAGCGAGATCCAAGTTGAATTCGCTGTAAATCCTCACAATGTTTTATACTATCAACAGCTCTCCAATGCCTGATACCAAGTCAGTTTTTAAGTTAGCATTTGTTTTGAGTAATTACCAAACATGTACCTTCCCTTTAATGCAGATGTCATCAATCAATTTGCTAGTTGCTTGTCTCTCGTTAGATTAATTAGATGCCAGAGACCAATTTTAATTAATTGCCGGAGATTGTTCAGGTGATTAATATAGCTAAACACAGGACAATTTTTACTCCCCACAATTTATTTATTTACCTGTTACCATGAGTACCCTTAAGTTACCAATTGTGACAACATTGACGTACACTGTACAGTCCAAAAAAAACCTCCACTGATCCTCATCACTTCAGTAAAAGAAAACGTACGGAAGGATTTAGTTAAGACATAGCAGGCCGAGTAGAAGGTTGACTGAAATCTAACTCTTCGATTCTGTTTTATATATGCATTAAACAGACTTAAACTACAGCTTCATCATGATAGTTATCATCACGTCTCTGTTTTTGACTTTCATGGCACAAACCTGTATGAGTGAGACTCAGAAAGTAACTAAGGATTTCTACTTCGCTGAAAACCGAGCCTTACTGAATCATGTGTTTGAATGGAAGACTGTATCTTCTCCTGTGATCTGTGGACGAGACTGCTCTATGGATCCACAGTGTGCATCATTCAACTATCACATCATAAAAGGTATTTGTGTGTTGAATGATGCCAGCAGAGCTCACAGTCCTGATGACTTTGTTGAGATTCAAGGAAGTGCCTACTATGATGACAACTTGGACACTTCTTCGTTTTCACTACCCAGCACTAGCAGTTGTTTGGAGTTGTATCAAGCTGGTTACCGCATCAATGGTGTGTACACAATCTTTCCTACAAGTCTGACTGATGGGTTACAGGTTTACTGTGATATGGAGACAGATGGAGGAGGCTGGATGGTGTTCCAGAGGAGACAAGATGGCTCTGTTAACTTTGACCGTACCTGGGCTGAATACCAATCTGGGTTTGGTGATCTACAGAATGAGTTCTGGCTGGGGAATGATATCCTGCGTGAGCTTACTGGATTAGGACAATGGCATCTCAGAGTAGATATTGAAGATTGGAAGTCCAACACTTCGTGGGCATCTTATGGTGAGTTTGCTGTTACAGGTGACAAGTACACTCTCCATGTTGGTTCATATGATGCTCAGAGTCCAGCAGGTGATCCATTGTCAAAACATAGAGGGAGTCCATTCACAACAAAAGATCAGGACAATGATTCACACGACAAAAATTGTGCGCAGAGTTATCCGGGCGGCTGGTGGTTTAAGAACTGCTTTTGGGCTCATCTTAATGGTAAATACTTGCCGCAGGGAGAAGTTGAACGTGCAACAGGAATACACTGGGGGGCCTGGGGAGGCGGACTACTAAACTCCCTAAAAAAATGCAGCATGAAAATACGGCAAGTTGTTTAAAGGAAGGTTACAGAATTGTATTAATTTTGGTTTTTACCCATACACCGATATCTAGCACTGTATATCTACTATCTTTAAACCGTGGAGGTTTCATGTAAATCAGCGGGACTTTTTGTGTTTTGTGTTGTACTAAAAGTACACATCAGACCCCTTTTAAAAGATCTTTGGGTGTTTAAAAAAATTGGGTATAAACGTTGTATACTCAGTACTTTCCCGAGTCCTGTGAAAAAAATATCCCAGGCATGTTTAAATTCTGGTGGGATTCGAACCCATGACCCTTGCAAAGCAGTGTCTAACCAACTAGACTACCGAGATTGCCGGTAGCTAGAGGCAGTTCGAATCCTATATTTTGGCAGCTGGTACCGCACAGATATAATAGATGTTAAATTTGCATCGGGATAAAGAATATTAATTTTGGTTTTTACCCATACACAGATGTGTCTTAGCACTGTATACTCAGTACTTTCCCGAGTCCTGTGAAAAAAATATCCCAGGCATGTTTACACTCTGGTGGGATTCGAACCCATGACCCTTGCAAAGCAGTGTCTTACCAACTATGTTTTGGCAGCAGGTACCGAAACGATTGAAGGTATGTTACAGAATTGTTACAGAATGTTACAGAATTGTTAAAGAATGTTACAGAATGTTACAGAATATTACATAATTGGTAACAAACAAAACTCGGGAAGATCACAGATTTACGTAAAACTTACATAGTCTAATGATGATATAGTAGAAAACATCCCTTGAAATATTTCTGTCTGAAATTTCATATTTGATGAACAATAAATAATCTAATTTCGCGTTTTGAGTTTATCGCACGTTTTATTCAATTTTGTTTCGGCATCGCTGTCATGCATTATTCGTAATCTGTTTTTCACTCTTCTCTCTTGACCCAGATGGCCAAATGATCTCAAACTTTTAAGGGTTATTCAGTTTACGTATATAGTGGATTACATAAAGTGCTTGCACTGCCAGCAACTTTTTTGCTAGCAAAACCAATTCTGTAATGTTCCTTTAAAGGCAGTGGACATTGTTGGTAATTATACTCAAAGCAAATTATTATCATAAAACCTTTCATGGTAGTAGAATTAAAGAAAGACACCTTCTCTAAGAATAAACTCGAGCTGGCAAGTAGATACACACATGGTGTTATTGCAAACCAAATATAATTATTACCAAAAAATAATGTAATGGGGAGAGGTTGATAGTATAAAACATTGTGAGAAACAGCTCCCTCTGAAGTGTTGTAAATTTCCAGAAAGAAGTAATTTTCCACGAATTTGATTTCGAGACCTCAGATTTCGAGGTCTCGAAATCAAGTATCTGAAAGCACACAACTTCGTGTGACAAGGTGTTTTTTTTCTTTCATTATTATCTCGCAACTTCGACAACCAATTGAGCTCAAATTTTCACAGGTTTGTTATTTTATGCATAAGTTGAGATCCACCAAGTGAGAAGACTGGTCTTTGACAATTAACAATAGTGTCCAGTGTCTTTAAAGCCATGATGTCACGCTCACCATGTTGGTGGTCAATAGGCTTACGTGTAAACGCCGCGTCACCATAAGATGCGCAACACTGAATAACACACGTTGACATTGACCACCAAAATGGCGCATCCAAGATTATTCTGATGATGACGTCAGGTGAAATGGGTCAATACAATTTTTTTTGCTTATACGAAATTGTAAAGGAAAGAGTACTTGAAGGTAAATATTAATAAAGAAAGAGTTTCAAAAGCAAAGATTTCTATATTATTAATTTTTTGTACTGTTCTTTGTTCCTACCCAGTCAGTTTCCCCCCGAGGTTTATATTGATATCTGAAACAAAAAGTTGTATCCCCTTAAGGTGATCATGCCCCTGCCCTGCCACTTCCCAGGTTGTGTCGTAATTTGGGTGTGGTCCCTGGCTACACAGCACGGTTTTATGGCTTTTGACTGGATCTCCGAACAAAGATATTGACAAAATAGGGACACCGCAACAAGATGGCTTAAAATTTTTGAGAACCTTCCACTCTATGACCCTACTAGCTATTAAAGGTTAGGGTTAGGGTTAGGGTTAGGGGCTAAAGGATAATATTATTCCAAGTAAAGATAGTTTGATGTTAGTCAATAAATAAATAGTGGCTTCTGATATAGCGCTCCCCGCAGGATTCACGGTGAGGCAGATCCCAGCCCAATCCTGCCGGGAATCCTTCTAAAATTGGCTCAAGGGAAGTGCCTTGGTTAAGGACACTGTAAGTGTCATGACCATGGCTAATTACAACCATACTCTGCTGACCCTAAACCCTCAAGTTTGTCCAGTGCCCTTGACTGTTCGGCCATGAAACTCCACACTGCCTTTACACTTCGGGAAAGATCCATTCATGATTTTCTGAGTTTCAGAAACAAAAACTCAGACACTGTTTTGGGTGCGTTTGTTTAGCTTCCCTGGGTCATCCCCGGTCTGCCCCGGTGCGTTCGAATAGCTTTTGACGTCATTCCAGGGGCTCACCCAGGTCAGCCCCCAGTGCCCTGCTTGTGGAGTGGGTCACTTGGGGGCTGGCCCCAGGATAAACGACGTCACTACGAGAGCGGTGAGTGGTCGATCGTTTAGCTCTTGTCATCAGGGGCTAACCCGAGTGAGCACCGCGGGGTAGACCCAGGGAAGCTAAACGAACGCACCCATAATACATCCTATTCATCAGCGGATGTATACTTTGAATTGTTTGAGTCATTAAATTTAATGGATGGGGGTGCAGTTAATCTGCCTGGGATAGTCTACAACCCAACTGGTTTGTTCACAATCCAATTAAGTCCGCTATTTGAAAAAGGAATTAAATGGAGATAAACAGATTGTCATATTAAAAGCTCCTCTTTCTTTAATTGAGCTTTCCGGTAATGAGGAATACAAAGTCCATCAAGCGTTACCAATATTCCAATGGTTTTAAAGGCACTGGCCACTATTGGTAATTACAAAAACCTTACTTGGTAACGAGCAATGGAGAGCTGTTGATAGTATAAAACATTTTGAGAAACGGATCCTGAAGTACATATGTAGTTTTTGAGAAAGAAGTAATTTCTCACAAAAAGATTTGAATTGAATCGACACCTCAGCTGAGGTCCTGAATTCAAGGTATCTCAAAGCACACAACTTGTGAGGGTGAGGGTGTTTTTTCTTTCATTATTCTCTCGCAACTTCGATGACCAATTGAGTCAAGGGTTGTTATTTTATGCATGTTGAGATACATCAAGTGGTATTTGACTTAAACGTGTCTGTGCCTTTAAAGGCACTGTACATGTTTGGTAATCGTCAAAGACCAGTGTTCTCACTTGGTGTGTCCAATCATAACCATAAAAAAACAAACCTGTGAAAATTTGGGCTCAATTGGTCATCGAATTTGCGAGAAAATGATGAAAGAAGAAACACCCTTGTTGGACTTTGTGTGCTTTCAGATAGGAAGAAATTACCTCTTTTTCAAAAACTACAATACTTCAGAGGGAGCCGTTTCTCACAATGTTTTATACTATCAACAGCTCTCTAATGCCTGATACCAAGTCAGTTTTTAAGTTAGCATTTGTTTTGAGTAATTACCAAACATGTACCTTCCCTTTAATGCAGATGTCATCAATCGATTTGCTAGCTGCTTGTCTCTCGTTAGATTAATTAGATGCCAGAGACCAATTTTAATTAATTGCCGGAGATTGTTCAGGTGATTAATATAGCTTAACACAGGACAAATTTTACTCCCCACAATTTATTTATTTACCTGTTATCATGAGTACCCTTAAGTTACCAATTGTGACAACATTGACGTACACTGTACATTCCAAAAAAAAACTCCACTGATCCTCATCTCTTCAGTAAAAGAAAACGTACGGAAGGACTTAGTTAAGACATAGCAGGCCGAGTAGAAGGTTGACTGAAATCTAACTCTACGATTCTGTTTTATATATGCATTAAACAGACTTAAACTACAGCTTCATCATGATAGTTATCATCACGTCCCTGTTTTTGACGTTCATGGCACAAACCTGTAAGAGTGAGACTCAGAAAGTAACTAAGGATTTCTACTTGGCTGAAAACCGAGCCTTACTGAATCATGTGTTTGAATGGAAGACTGTATCTTCACCTGTGATCTGTGGACGAGACTGCTCTATGGATCCACAGTGTGCATCATTCAACTATCACATCATAAGAGGTATCTGTGTGTTGAATGATGCCAGCAGAGCTCACGGCCCTGTTGACTTTGTTGAGATACAAGGAAGTGCCTACTATGATAACAACTTGGACACTTCTTCATTTTCACTACCCAGCACTAGCAGTTGTTTGGAGTTGTATCAAGCTGGTTACCGCATCAATGGTGTGTACACAATCTTTCCTACAAGTCTGACTGATGGCTTACAGGTTTACTGTGATATGGAGACAGATGGAGGAGGCTGGATGGTGTTCCAGAGGAGACAAGATGGCTCTGTTGACTTTTATCGTAACTGGGCCGAATACCAATCTGGGTTTGGTGATCTGCAAAATGAGTTCTGGTTGGGGAATGATATCCTGCGTGACCTTACTGGATCGGGTCAATGGCGACTCAGAGTAGATTTGGAAGATTGGAAGTCCAATAAATCTTGGTCTTCTTATGGTGAGTTCAGTGTTACAGGTGACAAGTACACTCTCCATGTTGGTTCATATGATGCTCAGAGTCCAGCAGGTGATTCAATGCCATGGCATGATGGCCAATCATTCTCAACAAAGGATCAGAACAATGATCCAAGGTCTGGTTACAATTGTGCCAAGCTATATGAAGGTGCCTGGTGGTTTAATACTTGCTTTCAAGCTCATCTGAACGGTAAATACTATCCACAGGGAGAGGTGTCATATCCACAGGGAATACAATGGTCCAAGTGGAAAGGACATCGCTACTCCCTGAAGAAATGCAGCATGAAAATACGGCAAGTTTTGTAACTATCAACTCATTGACCAGGGACAGGGAATAAAATGGAATGACTGGAGTGGGGATTATTAATTACTCCCTCAAATAATGCAGCATGAAAATACGACAACTTAAACTCTAACCCTGGGTTTGCGGAACAAGAATGATCGACTTGTTGAACAGGATTGACTTGTTCATCAGAGTTAGTCGAACTATGGTTAACTATAGTCGTTGATCGAACTTGCTCATTATTTCCATGAAAGTTGGATTTACAGAGCTAATCTGCGGCCACCTTGTGTCACAAAGTCTCCAACTGTCTAGTAGTTTGAAGAATTTCATGTGTATTGACCCCTTGCACGAGCGTCACACGCGGCGACTGATGCCACCATGTTGGTGGTCAATAGGCTTACGTGTAAACGCCGCGTCACCATAAGATGCGCACTTCACTGAATAACACACGTTGACATTGACCACCAAAATGGCGCATCCAAGATTATTCTGATGATGACGTCAGGTGAAATGGGTCAATACAATTTTTTTGCTTATACGAAATTGTAAAGGAAAGAGTACTTGACGGTAAATATTAATAAAGGAAGAGTTTCAAAAGCAAAGATTTCTATATTATTAATTTTTTGTACTCTTCTTTGTTCCTACCCAGTCAGTTTCCCCCCGAGGTTTATATTGATATCTGAAACAAAAAGTTGTATCCCCTTAAGGTGATCCCGCCCCTGCCCTGCCACTTCCCAGGTTGTGTCGTAATTTGGCTGTGGTCCCTGGCTACACAGCACGGTTTTATGGCTTTTGACTGGATCTCCGAACAAAGATATTGACAAAATAGGGACACCGCAACAAGATGGCTTAAAATTTTTGAGAACTTTCCACTCTATGACCCTACTAGCTATTAAAGGTTAGGGTTAGGGTTAGGGTTAGGGTGAGGGTTAGGGGCTAAAGGATAATATTATTCCAAGTAAAGATAGTTTGATGTTAGTCAATAAATAAATAGTGGCTTCTGATATAGCGCTCCCCGCAGGATTCACGGTGAGGCAGATCCCAGCCCAATCCTGCCGGGAATCCTTCTAAAATTGGCTCAAGGGAAGTGCCTTGGTTAAGGACACTGTAAGTGTCATGACCATGGCTAATTACAACCATACTCTGCTGACCCTAAACCCTAAAGTTTGTCCAGTGCCCTTGACTGTTCGGCTAACCCGAGTGAGCACCGCGGGGTAGACCCAGGGAAGCTAAACGAACGCACCCATAATACATCCTATTCATCAGCGGATGTATACTTTGAATTGTTTGAGTCATTAAATTTAATGGATGGGGATGCAGTAAATCTGCCTGGGGTAGTCTGCAACCCAACTGGTTTGTTCACAATCCAATTAAGTCCGCTATTTGAAAAAGGAATTAAATGGAGATAAACAGATTGTCATATTAAAAGCTCCTCTTTCTTTAATTGAGCTTTCCGGTAATGAGGAATACAAAGTCCATCAAGCGTTACCAATATTCCAATGGTTTTAAAGGCACTGGACACTATTGGTAATTACAAAAACCTTACTTGGTAACGAGCAATGGAGAGCTGTTGATAGTATAAAACATTTTGAGAAACGGATCCTGAAGTACATATGTAGTTTTCGAGAAAGAAGTAATTTTTCACAAAAAGATTTGAATTGAATCGACACCTCAGCTGAGGTCCTGAATTCAAGGTATCTCAAAGCACACAACTTGTGAGGGTGAGGGTGTTTTTTCTTTCATTATTCTCTCGCAACTTCGATGACCAATTGAGTCAAGGGTTGTTATTTTATGCATGTTGAGATACATCAAGTGGTATTTGACTTAAACGTGTCTGTGCCTTTAAAGGCACTGTACATGTTTGGTAATTGTCAAAGACCAGTGTTCTCACTTGGTGTGTCCAATCATAACCATAAAAAAACAAACCTGTGAAAATTTGGGCTCAATTGGTCATCGAATTTGCGAGAAAATGATGAAAGAAGAAACACCCTTGTTGGACTTTGTGTGCTTTCAGATAGGAAGAAATTACCTCTTTTTCAAAAACTACAATACTTCAGAGGGAGCCGTTTCTCACAATGTTTTATACTATCAACAGCTCTCCAATGCCTGATACCAAGTCAGTTTTTAAGTTAGCATTTGTTTTGAGTAATTACCAAACATGTACCTTCCCTTTAATGCAGATGTCATCAATCGATTTGCTAGTTGCTTGTCTCTCGTTAGATTAATTAGATGCCAGAGACCAATTTTAATTAATTGCCGGAGATTGTTCAGGTGATTAATATAGCTTCACACAGGACAAATTTTACTCCCCACAATTTATTTATTTACCTGTTATCATGAGTACCCTTAAGTTACCAATTGTGACAACATTGACGTACACTGTACATTCCCACAAAAAACTCCACTGATCCTCATCTCTTCAGCAAAAGAAAACGTACGGAAGGACTTAGTTAAGACATAGCAGGCCGAGTAGAAGGTTGACTGAAATCTAACTCTTCGATTCTGTTTTATATATGCATTAAACAGACTTAAACTACAGCTTCATCATGATAGTTATCATCACGTCCCTGTTTTTGACGTTCATGGCACAAACCTGTAAGAGTGAGACTCAGAAAGTAACTAAGGATTTCTACTTGGCTGAAAACCGAGCCTTACTGAATCATGTGTTTGAATGGAAGACTGTATCTTCACCTGTGATCTGTGGACGAGACTGCTCTATGGATCCACAGTGTGCATCATTCAACTATCACATCATAAGAGGTATCTGTGTGTTGAATGATGCCAGCAGAGCTCACGGCCCTGATGACTTTGTTGAGATACAAGGAAGTGCCTACTATGATGACAACTTGGACACTTCTTCGTATCACTACCCAGCACTAGCAGTTGTTTGGAGTTGTATCAAGCTGGTTACCGCATCAATGGTGTGTACACAATCTTTCCTACAAGTCTGACTGATGGCTTACAGGTTTACTGTGATATGGAGACAGATGGAGGAGGCTGGATCGTGTTCCAGAGGAGACAAGATGGCTCTGTTGACTTTTATCGTAACTGGGCCGAATACCAATCTGGGTTTGGTGATCTGCAAAATGAGTTCTGGTTAGGGAATGATATCCTGCGTGACCTTACTGGATCAGGTCAATGGCGACTCAGAGTAGATATGGAAGATTGGAAGTCCAATAAATCTTGGTCTTCTTATGGTGAGTTTGCTGTTACAGGTGACAAGTACACTCTCCAGGTTGGTTCATATGATGCTCAGAGTACAGCAGGTGATTCAATGGCATGGCATGATGGTAAATCATTCACAACAAAGGATCAGGACAATGATGCAAAGACTAATGGCAATTGTGCCAAGCTATATGAAGGTGCCTGGTGGTTTCATTACTGCTTTACTGCTCATCTGAACGGTAAATACTATCCACAGGGAGAGGTGTCATATGCACAGGGAATACAATGGTCCAAGTGGAAAGGACATCGCTACTCCCTGAAGAAATGCAGCATGAAAATACGGCAAGTTTTGTAACTATCAACTCATTGACCAGAGACAGGGAATAAAATGGAATGACTGGAGTGGGGATTATTAATTACTCCCTCAAATAATGCAGCATGAAAATACGACAACTTAAACTCTAACCTTGGGGTGTACGGGACAAGAATGATTGACTTGTTGAACTGGATTGACTTGTTCATCAGAGTTAGTCGAACTATGGTTAACTATAGTCGTTGATCGAACTTGCTCATTATTTCCATGAAAGTTGGATTTACAGAGCTAATCTGCTGCCACCTTGTGTCACAAAGTCTCCAACTGTCTAGTAGTTTGAAGAATTTCATGTGTATTGACCCCTTGCACGAGCGTCACACGCGGCGACTGATGCCACCATGTTGGTGGTCAATAGGCTTACGTGTAAACGCCGCGTCACCATAAGATGCGCACTTCACTGAATAACACACGCTGACATTGACCACCAAAATGGCGCATCCAAGATTATTCTGATGATGACGTCAGGTGAAATGGGTCAATACAATTTTTTTGCTTATACGAAATTGTAAAGGAAAGAGTACTTGAAGGTAAATATTAATAAAGAAAGAGTTTCAAAAGCAAAGATTTCTATATTATTAATTTTTTGCACTGTTCTTTGTTCCTACCCAGTCAGTTTCCCCCCCGAGGTTTATATTGATATCTGAAACAAAAAGTTGTATCCCCTTAAGGTGATCCCGCCCCTGCCCTGCCACTTCCCAGGTTGTGTCGTAATTTGGCTGTGGTCCCTGGCTACACAGCACGGTTTTATGGCTTTTGACTGGATCTCCGAACAAAGATATTGACAAAATAGGGACACCGCAACAAGATGGCTTAAAGTTTTTGAGAACTTTCCATTCTATGACCCTACTAGCTATTAAAGGCTGTGGACACCATTGGTAATTGCCACAGACTAGTCTTCACAGTTGGTGTATTTCAACATACAGGTATGTATAAAATAACAAACCGTGAAAATTTGAGCTCAATACGTCGTCGAAGTTGCGAGATAACTATGAAAGAAAAAAACACCCTTGTCACACGAAGTTGTGTGCTTTTAGATGCTTGATTTCAAGAACTCAAATTCTAAACCTGAGGTCTCGAAATCATATTCGTGGACAATTACTTCTTTCTTGAAAACTACGTCACTTCAGAGGGAGCCGTTTCTCACAATGTTTTATACTATCAACCTCTCCCCATTACTCATTACCAAGTGAGGTGTTATGATAATAATTATTTTGAGCAATAACCAATAGTGTCCACTGCCTTTAAGCTGGTTATTCATCAATGGTTTATGTACCATCTTTCCTACAAGTCTTACTAATGGGTTACAGGTTTACTGTGATATGGAGACAGATGGAGGAGGCTTGATCGAGTTCCAGAGAAGACAAAACAGCTCAAAATTTTTGAGAACTTTCCATTCTATGAACCTACTAGCTATTAAGCTGGTTACCGCATCAATGGTTTATGTACCATCTTTCCTACAAGTCTGACTGATGGGTTACAGGTTTACTGGATGATATGAAGACATTTGGAGGAGGCTGGATCGTATCCCAGAGGAGACAAGACGGCTCTAAATTTTTGAGAACCTTCCATTCTATGACCCTACTATAGCTATTAAGCTGGTTACCGCAGCAAAGGTTTATACTCAATCTTTCCTACACAGACTAATGGGTTCCAGGTTTAGTGTGATATGGAGACAGCTGGAGGAGGCTGGATCGTGTTCCAGAGGAGACAAGATGGCTCTAAATTTTGGAGAACTTTCCACTCTATGACCTTACCATGCCTACTAACGATTAAGCTGGTTACCGCATCAAAGGTTTATACTCCATCTTTCCTACAAGTCTGACTGGTGGGTTACAGGCTTACTGTGATATGGAGACAGATGGAGGAGGCTGGATCAAGTCTCAAGCGACAAAATGGTTCTAATGTTTGTACAGTTGGGGTGACTGATCTATTTATGTTGCGGCCACTAGGATATGGAACAATCTTCCTTACATACAGCATCAGACAATCACCTACAATACAGACTTTTAATACCTCACTCAAATCTCACCTGGGCCCAATTTCATAGAGCTGTGAAGCACAAAAATTAGCTTAGCATGAAATTTCTTCCTTGATGAAAACATGGTTACCAACCAAACTTCCCTGTGATTTTCAGGATAAGCAAACAACCGCTGAATACCAGTATCAAGCGATATGCAACAAATGGAAATTTGGTTGGTAATCCTGTTTTCATCAAGGAAGAAATTTCATGCTTAGCAAAATTTTGCGCTTAGCAGCTCTATGAAATTGGGCCCTGTTTACAAGAGCCCACTGTATGGCGCCATAAGCAATGATCGTTTCAATACAGCGTAATATATAAATGTTACGATTGATCAAATAGACAAATATTTGGTTTGCGGTAACGCCATGTGTGTATCTACTTGCCAAGTAGAGTTCTTTAGAGAACTGGCATGCTATATATTTTACCATTGCGGAGTAGATTTTTTTTTTCGGGAGACTTCTTAGTTTTTCTGAAAAGAACTGTCCTGCTTTTTGGACACTACCTGGAGGGGGGGGGGGGATAAAAGATCGGCAGGAACTATTACCTTAGGTTATGATCGTTTTAAACTGCACTACCGCAGAGTGTGTTTTTAAATTGGTCTCAACGTCTCAATGACTGAGTAGAATTTAAAACATTTAAAAATGAAATGAATTTAGACTTACTTCTTGCCGTGACCATCTTGCCCTCGTCCACCTTCTTGCAGTTGAGTCTCATCGCGCTGTCCTTGCCGAAGCCCAGAGGGACCCAACTCTTGCAGGGGAAGGTGAACCTGGAGAGAAGAAGAAGCGAACAACAGATTTCAGTACAAGAATGAGGTGAGGTTTCCAGTGACACCATGTTTTGAGTAGTGGTGGCTCTGAAAAGAACCAGTGGTTAAAGGCAGTGGACACTATTGGTAATTACTCAAAATGATTATTAGCATTAAACCTGACTTCTTAACGAGTAATGGGGAGAGGTTGATAGTTTAAAACATTGTGAGAAACGGCTCCCTATGAAGTGACGTAGTTTTCGAGAAAGAAGTAATTTTCAATGAATTTGATTTCGAGACCTCAGAATTAGATTTTGAGGTCCCGAAATCAAGCATCTAAACGCACACAACTTCGTGTGACAAGGGTGTTTTTTCTTTCATTATTATCTCGCAAGTTTGATGACCGATTGAGCTGAAATTTTCACAGGTTTGTTATTTTATGCATATGTTGAGATACACCAACTGTGAAGGCTAGTCTTTGACAATTACCAATAGTGTCCACTGCCCGAAATCAAGCATCTAAACGCATAATTCTCTGGCAACTTGGACGACCGATTGAGCTCAAATTTTCACAGGTTTGTTACTTTATGCATATGTTGAGGTACACCATGTGAGAAGATTGGTCTTTGACAATTACCAATAGTGTCCAGGCTGCAGTGTCTACTCAACTGAACTCATATTGATTGGAAAATTGAGTTGTCAACCAGAACCAACACTACTCACTCAAAAGAGATTTAATTAAACATGGTGCTACCGCAAACCCCACCAAGTCATACTCCCAGTATTTTAAATCCTACTGAAGTACAAAAATTGTTCTTCAATATAATGCCAACGAACCTTAGAAATATAAAAAAAAAAAAAAAAAATACTGATTTAGTTTACAATTGATAGGCCTAAAAGGCAATAACTGCTCTGAATGATATTAGCAATAATTGGACAGGAAAAAAATTAAAATAAAGGGGGAAAAAAAAAAAAAAAGCAATAAAAAGTAGATTTCCAATAATTGTACTTAAAAGTACAAGAATTGTTCTTTACTATACTGTAGGTCAACAAACCTTAGAAATAATTTTTAAAAATTAAATACTGATTAAGTTGCAGTTGATAGGCCTGACAGGATAAACTACTCTAAAAAATATTAGTAATAATGAGACAGGAAAAACAAAATAATCATACTAGGGGAAAGCAATAAGAAAAGCAATCAAAAGTAGAGTTTCAAATTTCCTAAACAACAACCAAAATGGCGATATAATAATAATAATCATGTTAATAATAGGCATAATACAACAAGCAACAATACAGAAATATATAATACAAAGAAAGAATTCATAAAGTGAACAAATCAATACACGTAATGACATTATCATATGAATTTACGCAAGTTCTTGTCAAGATTTTTTTTCAGTTCAGTTCAGTTTTATTTCCACTCAATCATTTCAGATGACAAGATGTAACATAGAGTAGTAAAGATACACAATAGATTAAGTGGTGGAGGACTCCCAAAGATAATGAAGGACTGCAGTTTTTTCATACACAATCAACCTCTACCCTCGCAGATACCCATTTATACCCCTGGGTGAAGAGAAGCAATTATGGTGAAGTATCTTGCTCAAGGAAACGAATGTCATGACCGGGATTCGAACCCACACTCTGATGAATTAGCCACCAGAACTTGAATTCGATGCTCTTAACCACTCGGCCATGACACCAAACACACAAGCAATATAAAGTAAGAAGTACTAAGTACAAAATATGGAAGGTACACAAGCAAAGAAAAACGACAATAACAAATTATTTGTAAATGAACGGGCCACAGAATAAAACACAGTATCACATAGTACATGTAGGAAATATGTGACAGTAGCTGAACATTTTCAGCGACAAGCAATATAAAAACAAGAATGTCTGGAAAAGAACAATCCATATAATAAAACACAGTATTTCAAGTAGGCCCTATAGTAGCAAATGTAAAATATATCACAGTAGCTGAAAGATTTTAGCTACAAATAATATATAAGCAAGAAGTACTTTATACAAAATATGGAATGAATTTGGGAACACAAGCAAAGAAAATCGACAACAGCAAAACATTTGAAAATGAACAAGCCACAGAATAAAACACAGTGGTCACAGTGGGTTCTATAATAGGAATGCAAAATATACGATAAAAGCTAAAAACTTTCATCCAAAGAACAAGCTGGGACATTACAGAGAGAGAGAAATACCGAAATAAGAAAGTTACCGAAATAAGAAAGTTGTGTCAGACCCAATAACAATTCAATAAATAAAAGCATCTTAAATAGTACAAAACATAACTGGACGAAATCTTGATGCACTTGACACGACAGAAAAAATGACAAAGCATGAGAGAATGCAAGTTGAGATAGATGGGTGTTGAGGTTGGATTCGAAAAGATGAAATTCAAGCTCTGATGTGAAAAAGTCTTGGGTTCTCTTTAGTCCTATGTGTGGTGGTCAGGAAGATTTGAAAAGAGGAGCTTTGAAAGGCAAAAAGCCCAAGTAAGACTTAGGGCACTCTTGCAGTTATTATACTTACTTTGATCCTGTTGACGTATCCATGACAATGACCTCATGGCAGTGCCAGTCGACCTCTCGCCCCGATCCCTTGGGTTTGGGACTGTCGCTCCGCTCCCTGTGTCCCAGCAGAATACTGTCGATCTGTCCAACGTTGCGAGTTGTAAACTTGAAAGTGTCTGTATCACCCCTGTGGACAAAATTTCAGTTGTCAACAAAATTACAAAACAGGAGTGGCAAGATTAGGCACTTAAAGACAGTGGACACTATTGGTAGTTGTCAAAGACCAGTCTTCTCACTTGGTGTTTCTCAACATATACATAAAACAACAAACATGTGAAAATTTGAGCTCAATTGGTCGTCGAAGTTGCGAGATAATAATGAAAGAAAAAACAACCTCGTCACACAAAGTTGTGTGCTTTCAGATGCAAGTTGATTTCGAGACCTCATCTAATTCTGAGGTCTCGAAATCAAATTCGTGGAAAATTACTTCTTTCTCAAAAAACTACGTTACTTCAGAGGGAGCCGTTTCTCAGTGTTTTATACCATCAACCTCTCCCCATTACTCGTTACCAGGTAAGGTTTGGTGCTAATAAATATTTTGAGTAATTACCAATAGTGTCCACTGCCTTTAAAGGCATTAAGCACATTTGGTAATTGTCAAAGACCAGTCTTCTCACTTGGTGCATCCAAGCATAAAAAAACAAGTCAATCTTTGGACTTCTAGCGCGACCAGCCGCTCCTAGCTGTTTCAGAGGTTGAACTTTTCATGTACTTAATTCAGAATTTGGTTCGGCGCGACTCTGAAGCGCCTTTCTGAAAGGGGTGTAACTCCACCTTATTTGACTACTCTCATGACTCATTGTGAAATCCACCCTGGACATTTGTGACCCGCTCTGTGAAAATGAGTCAGATGTAGGCAATTTCAAGAATTGAGGTATGCATGGCTGGAAAGAACACATCAGCAGCAGTCATTTGGTATGTGTCTAAGCTTTGGGGTGTAACGCGTTGCTGAGTTACTCCCGTTTGAAATTAGCCACTACACCATTTTTTTGTGAAAAATGACATTTTAAACTACCATTGTGTGCAAAAGGATACAAATTAGACAGAAGTATGAGACAAAATTGTTGTATTCATAGCTTTATTGCCTAAAAGTAAGTGTTCTAAAGGTTTTTTTTTCCTTCACATTTTACACATTAAACTGTCCATAACTTAATATTGTATTGGGCGACATCTGACTCATTTTCACAGAGTGGGTCACATTTGGTTATAAATCTTACTTTCTGAGGATTTTCTTCTTGACGCTGTTCTCCATGATGAACTCCTTGGAGCTGCGCAGGTCGCCCTCTAAGGAGACCCAGGCATTCTGGGTCGTACCCGCATCTCGTTTATCGGTCGTCGTGACAGAGATCTCGTAAGCTGCAATGGAAACACAAGCGCATTGGTTTAAAGACAGTGGACACTATTGGTAATTGTCAAAGACTAGTCTTCTCACTTGGTGTATCTCAACATATGCATAAAATAACAAACCTGTGAAAATTTGAGCTCAATTGGTTGTCGAAGTTGCGAGATATGAATGAAATAAAAAAACACCCTGGTAAAACGAAGTTGTGTGCTTTCTGATGCTTGATTTCGAGACCTCAAGTTCTAAACTTGAGGTCTCGAAATCAAATTCGTGGAAAATTACCCCTTTCTCGAAAACTATGGCACTTCAGAGGGAGCCGTTTCTCACAATGTATTATACCATCAACCTCTCCCCATTACTCATCACCAAGAATAGTTTTGTGCTAATAATTATTTTGAGCAATTACCAATAGTGTCCACTGCCTTTAAACGGATTTGAGTGTACTATAAAGTAAAAATAATTCTGCCACCATGTTGGCTAGGTTTCCAAACGGACTTTAACAGTGTAGTGAGCCTGGGTTCATTGATACTTACTAATCTTCTCTTTATCGTCTCTGGGCGTGTTGAGAGAGTCACATGTTAGCTCTCTCATGATCTGCTTGTCGTCCTCGTCTCTGGCCAGCCAACGGTTACAGTGGAACATAAACGTCTTGTTTGCCGTCTCGTCAATGATCTCAACGTACTCTAGATGCCAGCCGGCTTTCAGTCCTGAAAGAACGATGATATTAAAGGAATGTTACAGAATTGGTAAGAAACAAAAAATCGTGAAGATTACAACCGAATTTTTTATTTTTTTTCTATTTGATTTCTTGAGTGAAAATGTACGTCAGTGCTGTCGTACATGTATTACCCATAATAATACTTGTCTCCTGAGAGGGCATTATCAGGCAAGAAATATTATGAACTTTGGGATGAACCAAGGCGACACCTATCAGCAAGATACATTTTATCTTGATAAGAAAGACATACTAACTTTTCTGTACAGAATTTCTAAAAACCTTTAAGGGTGGCTGCAATGCTTTTTTTATTCATTTAAACGATTAAACAGGACTTTTTAAACCTAACATATTTTTTATTATTTTTTATTAAATGCGCAAGTATTTTAAAAACGGTTTTAAAGAGATCAGTGGAACCCCCCCCCCCGCCCCTAAAAGGGAGCCTTCATTTGCATAAACGTGACGTCATGTGGGTAACCCGAGCTGTACGTCCGTGTGCATAGTACATGTACACACGTGTGCAGTGTGTGGCCTGGTAGTACCTAGGCGCGTGTAGTTTGGGACCAGACTTTTTTGCCGATGATTTTGTTTGTATTCCCGCCATGACGTCGATGGTAGGGGGGGGGGGGGGGGGGGGGGCGGTAACAATCCACAAAACTTGATCGCTAAGTACACAAGTTAGATATATCGGGAATAAACAAAACACATTTTATTGGTGTTCAAAACATATTCCAGAAGTAAATGGCAGCAAAATTGACTGTTTTATTTTAATTCACTGCAGCATCCCTTTAAAAAAAGCTTGGCTAGGTTCAAAATGGAAAACAAAAAGCAAGCACTGAAAAAGTTGAAGTACCTTTGTTTTAAAAGATGTTAAATCTGCATCGGACATAAAGAATACTAACTTTGGTTTGACCCATATACACTGATGTGTGTAAGCACTGTATACTCAGTACTTCCCTGAGCTCTGTGAAAAAGGGTGGCACGGTTGGCTTGTGCGTAAAGCGCTCGCCTTTCACCAAGGTGACCCCGGTTTGATTCCCGGTCATGCCATATGTGAGTTGAGTTGTGCGTTGGTTCTCTGCTGTGCCACGAGAATTTCCAGACCATCCGGTTTTCCTCCCTCAGGAAGAAAAATCAAACACTTCCGATCTTGGCTGTGCTCCGTGGTCATAATGGGTTGATGTGGCTGGCAGCTGAATGCGCCCTTGCATGCCTGCTTCTCGAACACGTTGTAGCCGCGTCCTTCGCAATTCAGTACCTCCCTCAGGAATAAAATCAAACACTTCCGATCTTGGCTGTGCTCCGTGGTCATAATGGGTTGATGTGGCTGGCAGCTGAATGCGCCCTTGCATGCCTGCTTCTCGAACACGTTGTAGCCGCGTCCTTCGCAATTCAGCTCTAGATGCGAGTAAGGACGATTAGCCCCCCACAAATAAAAAAACAAAAAAAACAAAAAAAAACAAGGGCATATTACTCGGGTGGGATTGGAACCCACAACCTTTTTTAAAGCAGATACCAACTAGTCCATCGAGATTGCCCAGTACCTTTGTTGTCGTGCCAAATCCTAGCCTTGATCAGCTGTCCGAGACTCAGGAGCGAGTAGGTGAAGATGTCCGTCTGATTCCTCTCAAACTTGTCGCGGTGCGTCTGCGATTCTTTCAGCTTGAGCTCTTCCGAGCTGCCGTTCTCGCCAAAGATGACGAGTGAGACGTTTGCGTCAGTCCCGCTTCCTCGGATGTCGCTGGTTTTCACCGTCACCTTGTAGTTGGTGTCTAATGAGAGAAAATGGACACATATATAATAATTTTGAACTTTGGGGGGGGGAAGCCAAGTTGACAGAGGCAAACTCAGGCCGGCTTTTAATGGGTGATTCACAAAATGACCATCTTACTTTGGATCTGCGCTTTTCCTTTGACGAAGGCCGGCAGTTCTCGGATGATCTTCTTGTCACTCTGTGTCTTGGACAGCCACTCACCACACTTGAAGACAGTCAGGTCTCCCGTCTCCATGTTCCTCATATGGACCTATTGGATAAAGAAATGGTCAACTGCTCAAGAACCACTGACACGATCGTCCACTAGAAGTATTGTCATACAATTTGGTGCTCGCACATTATTAACGCGGTCAATTTATTTCATTTCTTTAGTCATCTGAGCTCCCTGATGAGGAGTATACAGCCTGGGGTGGATTTCACAAAGAGTTAGGACTAGTCTTATCTCGCGTTGGGAAAAGTTACTCATCCTAACTTAGGACTAGCCATACATTTTTGATATCTCTTAGGACTAAGTTAGGACTAGTCCTACTAGTCCTAAGTTAGGACTTAGTCCTAACTCTTTGTGAAATCGACACCAGTGCTGCCAAGTCCTTAGCGCACTAAGCTAAATCCATCACAAGAACCATGTCTGCTCTTTCAGGTACCAATTGGGGAATCTAGTTTACTGTGGGATGATATGATCATAAACCCAAGATGGAATGCGCCGTATTTTTGGCTGCGTGAGGGCGCGCTCAAGAGTATGTTTAACATTTCCGGGGGTATACGCGATTTGTCCTGCACAGTTTCAATAGGCGTTCGGTCACTTTTGTTGCGACGTAGTTTCTAGTTGCTTTTAGAGGTTGATTATAACGACTCCGTTAAAGGTCTTATCTACCGGCCAGGCTTCGGACCGATGATACCCAAGACTACATCCGTATGGACTGTAAAAGGGGTAACCCTGTTTCAGCCTATGGAAAAAAATAATTGTAGCCGACACCTTGAAGTGGTTTTCAGGCCTTGTGTGTCTGGCAACTTGCATAAAAAAAAAATTTAAAAAAAATCTGTACCCATCGCGTCAAGCGAGTAATACTCACCTTTTCCAGGTACCAGTCTGGGCGGCTGCCTTTGCCGCTGTGGCCGATTCGGATCTTCTTGAGGGGAGCTATATCATCAAGCTCCATCTGTGTACAAAAATAAGAGTAAGAGGCACAGTCAGTTCTTATGTTCTAAAAACCTAGAGATAGATTGTGCGAACGTAAAAATTCCTTTAAAGGCAGTGGACACTATTGGTAATTGTCAAAGACTAGCCTTCACAGTTGGTGTATCTCAACATATGCATAAAATAACAAACCTGTGAAAATTTCAGCTCAATCGGTTATCGAACTTGCGAGATAATAATGAAAGAAAAAACACCCTTGTCACACCAAGGTGTGTGCGTTTAGATAGTTGATTTCGAGACCTCAAGTTCTAAACCTGAGGTCTCGAAATCAAATTCGTGGAAAATTACTTCTTTCTCGAAAACTATGGCACTTCAGAGGGAGCCGTTTCTCACAATGTTTTATACCATCAACCTCTCCCCATTACTCGTGACCAAAAAAGGTTTTATGCTAATAATTATTTTGAGTAATTACCAATAGTGTCCACTGCCTTTAAAGCCATTATACACTTTCGGAACACAAAACAAAATAAAAGTTCACAGATTTACAAATAACTTACAGGGTTTACAGAAGGTAATGGTAAAAGCCTTCTCTTGAAATATTATTCCATCAAATGCTTTACTTTTTGAGAAAACATTAAAACAATTATCAATTTCCCGACAACGAGAATTACGGATTTATAGTAAACACATGTCATGACACGGCGAAACGTGCAGAAACAAGGGTGGGTTTTCCTGTTATTTTCTCCCGACTCTGATGACCGATTGAGCCTAAATTTTCACAGGTTTGTTATTTTATATATAAGTTGTGATACACAAAGTGTGGGCCTTGGATAACACTGTTTACCAAAAGTGTGCAATGGCTTTAAAGGGTCTGTGTACTTTTTCCTAACACAAAACACAATGTCCACCAATTTACATTAAACTTACACAGTTTGAAGATTATGATAGTAGAAAGCTTCCCTTGAAATTTCACTTACTGAGGTAGTTTTTGAGAAATGAGTAAAACAAATAATGTGCGTCTCAGTTTTAGCATGTAAAAACGTATCAACCAGTTATGCCATGATTTTGGTATAATATCATAACTGGATAATGGGATTTTATGCTAAAATGATTTTTGTCTTCCCGAGACGAAAATTATTATGTGACTTGTTGTACTCATTTCTCAAAAACTACACAACCTCAGTTAGTAATATTTGAAGGGAAGCTTTCCACTATCATTATCTTCAAACCCTGTAAGTTTAATGTAAATCTGTGGACATTTTGAAAAAGTACCTGAATCGTTTAAAAATTGCTTGTGGGTCTTCGTTTTCTTTATTCTAGACCGAAATCTCCCAGATGTTACAATTCAGGTGGTTAGATAGCTAGATTTTCACCAGCACCCAGGGCCAAACAGAAATGAAATTTTTTTCTTGATAAAAACAAGATTACCAACCAAATTTTAATTTGTTGCATATTGCTTGTTACTGGCATTCGGCTGTTGTCTGCTTATCCTGAAAATCATGTTGGAATTTGGTTGGTACACCTGTTTTTATTAAGGAAGAAATTTCATGCTAAGCAATTTTTTGTGCTTAAATGCTGTATGACATTGGGCCCTGCTGCATACGCTCAACTGTACACATTGGTACAATTGATTTGTACACATACAAAAATGGCTACATTTTATTTGCATCTTGAATACATTTTTTCTGGGGTATAAAAGTAAACAAAATGTTGGTTGCTTAAAGACACTGTACACTACTGGTAATTGTCAAAGACCAGTCTTCTCACTTGGTGTATCTCAACATATATATAGAATAACAAACCTGTGAAAATTTGAGCTCAATCGGTCGTCGAGTTTGTGAGATAATAATGAAAGAAGAAAAAGCCTTGTCACACGAAGTTATGTGCTCAAATTCTAAACTTAAGGTCTCGAAATCAAATTCGTGAAAAAATTACTTCTTTCTCAAAAACTACGTCACTTCAGAAGGAGCTGTTTTATACTATCAACCTCACCCCATTACTCGTAATCAAGAAAGGTTTTATGATGATAACTATTTTGAGCAATTACCAATAGTGTCCACTGCCTTTAATGGGAAAAAAGAGAAGATGGCCACACTAACAAAAATCTTTGTTTCCTACCTTAATGAGGTCCTCTTTTCCTCTCTCAAACCGTTCTTCTTTTTTCTCCAGGATCATATCCGGTGTGTAGCCGTTCGTTCCGAATACGCTTAGCGTGATTGCAGCGTCAGTTCCAGCATTCTGAACATCACCGGTGAAGACTGTCACTTCATACGGAATTTCTGTTTAAAAAATAAATAAAAAGAAGCTAGAAGAATAACAAAATTATGCTAATCAGACTAATGATGGTTGGCAGAATAAATTGTGTGTACCAGGGTTACCTGCCAAAAGTCTGACCATGTCATATGTATCATCTGTGATTGTTATACCTCTGTACAAATTGTGAAGATTGATTGGTCGAGAACCAATCACGTGCCGTGCAACAAATACGCATGTTACATGGCTCGACGGGCCGGGTAACATGAAAAGTGATGTACACCGGTGTACATCACCTTGATCGTTCCCAGGGTTGGTCGATTTCCAGCGCTGTGTACGAAACAACCGCGAGTTCGAGGGAATTGTTTCTTGTTCGTCTGCTTATTAAACAAAGAATAGTCCGTCGTAATAATGTTTGAAGATGACAACAGAACTTTGAGAAGAGGAATAATAATGTCACCAAGGTATAACAAAACAATTGTTGCATGCTGTGACTGGTGTCCGTGGGTTTTGTACACCCTCGAGGGAAAATGGTAGCCTCGGCTTTGCCTCGGGTTCCATTTTCCCCCTCGAGTGTACAAAACGCCATGGAACCCGTCACAGCGTGCAACAATTGTATACTGGTATCCTGCACAATATTGCTTTATAGTAGAATTCTTAAGCAATAATTCTACCTTTAGTTTCTTGAATCGTTAACTTTTAAGAGTGATTACCAACTGTAAACTTCCCTTAAAGTCACTGGACACTTTTGGTAATTGTCAAAGACCAGTCTTCTCACTTGGTGTATCAAATACATAAAATAACAAACCTTTGTGAGAAACGGCTCCCTCTGAAGTGACATAGTTTTCGAGAAAGAAGTAATTTTCCACGAATTTGATTTTGAGACCTCAGATGTAGAATTTGTGGTCTCGAAATCAAGCATCTGAAAGCACACAACTTCGTGTGTAAAGGGTGTTTTTTTCTTTCATTGTTATCTTGCACCTTCGACGACCGATTGAGCTCAAATTTTCACAGCTTTGTTATTTTATGCATATGTTGAGATACACCAACTGTGAAGAGTAGTCTTTGATAATTACCAATAGTGTCCACTGTCTTTAATAAGGAGGGTATTTTGGGCAGGGTTGTCTGTAAAGTGGTGATTGAAAGGAAATTTTGAGTTGGATGTTGGGATGGAATCTTGCACCTTCGACGACCGATTGAGCTCAAATTTTCACAGCTTTGTTATTTTATGCACATGTTGAGATAAACCAACTGTGAAGAGTAGTCTTTGATAATTACCAATAGTGTCCACTGTCTTTAGAGGGTGTTTTGGGCAGGGTTGTTTGTAAAGTGGTGATTGAAAGGGAATTTTGAGTTGGATGTTGGGATGGAATGGCAGCACTTTTGGGAGGTGATGTCAGAGATTTTGGAGGAGTGTTGGGGTTTGGGAGGGCTGTTGGGGTTTGGGAGGGGTGTTAGTATTTTTGGAAGGGTGATAGTTGATAGAGGGCTGTTGGGATTTGGGAGTTTTGGGAGGGGGTGGTGGGTTTTGGGAATGTGGTTTGGGAGAGGTGTTCGGGTTTGGAGAGGAGTGTTAGTATTTTGGGGAGGGGCGTTTGAGTTTTTTTGGAGGGGTGTTGGGGTATGGGGGTTTTGGGGTATGGGGGTTTTGGGGCAAGGTGGTGAAGGTTTGGGGTGTTAAAAATTAAAAAAAAGATGTTGGGGTTTTGGAAGGGATTTTGGGGAGGGGTGTTGTGGATGCTGGGAGGGGGTCAGAAACATTATCTTAAACAACATTCTGCTCTAGACTATTTAAATACAACTTAATCATGCCGTTTAATACCCATGCTAAGGAGTAATAATAAAAGAGAGGTTGCAAAGTCAGTCTGGTTCCCTTGATTATCTACACAACAGTTGTCAAGTGGCGCACAGGGAACCAAACAAACAATGGTATCTCCATTAAAGTGTGCACACAATGAAAAGTCTCACCGATGGAATGTAGACAATTATTTTAAAAGGCAATACTAGAAAATCTATACACGTGTAGATGCACCAGGTGTGGTTTAATGTACAATGCACAGTGTATCTTTATTGTCTACTTGCTATCATGCTGGCAGTCTTGGTTGGGGGTGGCTGGTTGGGGTGGCTGGTTGGGGTGGCTGGTTGGGGTGGCTGGTTGGAGTGGCTGGTTGGAGTGGCTGGTTGGGGGTGGCTGGTTGGGTTGGGTAGTTGGGGTGGCTAGTTGGGGTGGCTGGTTGGGTTGAGTAGTTGGGGTGGCTGGTTGGGGTGGTTGGTTGGGGTGGTTGGTTGGGGTGGCTGGTTGGGGTTGCTGGGTGGGGGTGGCTGGTTGGGGTGGCTGGTTGGGGGTGGCTAGTTGGGGTGGCCGGCCGGGGGTGGCTGGTTGGGGGTGGCTAGTTGGGGTTGCTGGTTGGGGGTGGCTGGTTGGGGTGACTGGTTGGGGGTGGCTAGTTGGGGTGGCCGGCCGGGGGTGGCTGGTTGGTGCCAGGAGGGGAACGGTTGGATGCAAAGGGGGACGAGAGAAAGAGGGGATCTGGGATGGTGAGGAGAAACAAAGAAGGTATGGTGAAAGAAAGGATGATGTTAAGATCAGAGTGAGGAAGTTTGGAACAAAAAGCAGAAGCAGAACGACAGTGGTGATGGGGGTCTTGGAAACACAGAAGGGTGGTGGGGAAGGTAGGAAACAAACTTAAACAAGAAATAAGAGTGACGATGGTGGCGAAGGTTGAGGGGATCCAGAGTGGGGATCCGGGGTGATGAGGAGAAACAAAGAAGGTATGGTGATAGAAAGGATGATGTAAAGATCAGAGTAAGGAAGTTGGAAACAAGAGACAAAGCAAAAAGACGTGTCCTGGGGACCCAGAAGGTTAGTGGAAACGAAGAAAACAAACTTAACAAGAAATGGGATTGAAGGGGGTTGGGAAGGCGGAGTTTAGTTCCAGGGGTCAGGGGCAAAGAGGAGGAAGGAAGGAGAAACAAAGAAGGGATGCTGATAGCACAAGAGGAAATATGGAGGAAGTTGAAACAGAAAGATTTTCTTGGAGATGTCGAAAGAAACAGGTGTGGATGGGAAAAAGGGACGACAACAAAAAAGGTTGGGTAAAAATAACACACATCCCCTGACATTCCGTGGTCAGTGTGAAAGCAGGCAAGATCACTCACTTCGTTTCCTGAAATGGAGGCTGCTTATTAGAGCAGCTATAGTTGGGCTGTCCGCCGTGAAAAAGAAGCGTTCTGATGTAAAAACAACATCAGCACAAAGAGAAAGATGAAAGGTGGAGAAAATACAGAGAAGATAGCGGAGCAAGACGGAATAAACGATGGATCCTTTTAAACTAGCAGCTGCCTAGCAGCGGAGAAAGCGCATACATGTATGCAAGCCTGATCAATTTTTGTTGGTATTGCCCACCACACAAAGCCGGGCGGCCACTTCAAGGCGAGGGCAACGTACGCTTAACTGATTTGGGCTATCGACCCAGATCAACTGCCACCAGGGGCACGTTGCAGCCTACTTCTGGGGAAGAAAACAGGGTTAGGGGTATACCCCTTCACAATCCATAAGGATGTAGGCATGGGTATCCATCGCTAGACGCCTGCCTGAAAGAGCAGAATACATCTACCTCCCCAACTTGTTCAACTTTTGTTCTGCCTCCACGCCCCTGGTCATTGCCTTGGTGCCTTTTGAAAAGTTCCACTACTAATCAACAGTTCCTTCACTGAGGTGGCCTTTCACGAATGAAACTGCCGTACGTGCCCTCAAGAACAAAATATCAGGGGCCTTTTTCAAAACCTCTGCTTGGTTTCTGGCACTGGCTTGGGCCCCGTCATCAATTTTGAGGCTGTGGTATTTCCAGGATTAAAACAGAAGCCGAAGCTGAGGTCTCGGCCAAGATTTGTAAAAAGGAGACGATTTCACAAAGAGCTGATTTATCTTGACTGCGAATCTTAATTGCTAGGCAAAGTGTGACATCACAATACAAATCAATCTGGTAAATTATTGATCACTCATCTTTAAAGATGAATCTTAAAGGCAGTGGACACTATTGGTAATTACTCAAAATAATTATTAGCACAAAAACCTTACTTGGTAACGAGTAATGGGGAGAGGTTGATCGTATAAAACATTGTGAGAAACGGCTTCCTTTTGAAGTGGAGTAGTTTTCAAGAAAGAAGTAATTTTCCACGAATTTGATTTCAAGACCTCATATTTAGAATTTGAGGTCTCGAAATCAAGCATCTAAAAGCACACAACTTCGTGTGACAAAGGTGTTTTTTCTTTTATTTTTATCTCGCAACTTCGATGACCAATTGAGCTCAAATTTTCACAGGTTTGTGAAGAATGATGTTTGACAATTACCAATAGTGTCCACTGCCTTTAATGCTTTGTGAAATCGAGCCCATCTTTGCTATGCGAAGCAGCTCACTGCACCGCAAGTAAAAAGGCTATTCGTATGGCAGCAGCTTTATTTGCATTTTGTAAAGAGATTTTGGGAAGTAAGACGGTTGAGCGTGCTATAGCAGTTATGATTGGCACATAAATTAAGGAGAGGGGCTTAAAACGGATGAGTCTATTTCCTTCAAGGGGTGTAATATAAACCGACATAGATGATGGGACAAGATGAAGATGAAGGGTTCGAGGAGAAAAGCAACGTTAGTTGTTTCAATAGAACTTTATCACGCTGTCACCATCTTGGTCATGTTCCCCGTTTCCAATAACAGTAATGAATGCTAACATGCCTTGTGCATGGCACAGGCTGTTATTACGTCCAGCCTCAGTTTGGTCAAAATGAGTTGGAATGGAGTAAAATCAAGATGGCCACACGGTGATAAAGGTCTATAACATACAACATGGGAGCTCGGAATTTGAATACAAAAGTGGTTAAACCAGCTAAGCAGTAAGCACACAAGACTATATCAGTGTGTCTGTGCAAAAACATTGTATCTCGTCGTTCCAGTGCAAAAATGTCGTACCTCCTAAAATAGCATTTATTCTGTGCACAAGTTTGAAATTGCTTAAAATAGTTCAGCTGTACATACAAAACAAGTATAGGCCGGGACACAATGCTTTTGCACGCAATCTTTGTGTGAGATATGACATTTTCACATGGTGCGTTTAGGCAGCCAGCCGCATCGACCAACATAGCACAGCCAGAGATCAAAAGTGTTTGATTTTGTTCACATAAGGGACAAAAACCGGAGGGCGGGAGATAAAAATCCTTGTGGCATATAAGAGAACCAATGCACAACTCTACTCGCATATGGCATTAGCTGGGTATCGAACTGGGGAAAGGCGCTAGCCACCCTTGCCACCAGGGCCCTATTTCATGGCTCTGCTTACCGTAACCTAAGAATCGGCGCATGCAGAAGCAGGGAATTCTGGGCTTACGTCAAGCGATTTCAAGGGTAAGCAGGGAATTTAGCAGACATTATCCCAAATACTTGGTGCGCGCATTAGGCGTGGAACGAGTTGCATGCTGGTCTAGCCAGTGATTTTCTTTGATCGGTAGCTAGACCAGCATGCACCTCACTTAACAGTTAGTGAGCTTGTGCTAGGGGTATTTGCGAAAAGTTCTATGTTACTAGGCATTCATCGCTTACACAGCTAACGCAGAAGTTCGGCGTTTTTAAGTAATTGGTGAATGATGATCGTAAGCACAGAATTCGGCGCTAAGCAGAGCAATATAGTTGGGTCCTTGTAAGCAGCTTCAATGGTCCAACGCTAAGCATCAAAGTTAAGGGCACTATCCACCAATGCCACCCAATAAGCAGCTTCCATGGTCCAGTGCTAAGCATCAAAGCTAAGGGCAAACCAACATGTACTTACTTGGTTTATAGGTTGCGCTCTGAGCGTCATCAATAACTAGAACTCTTGAGATGTGACCGTCGTCTTTGTCCTTAGACAGCCACCTCTTGCAAGGGAAGGAGTAGTGTTTGCCGAGGGTCGGCATGTCCACCTCGACGTCCTCCAGGAACCAACCTTCTTGAGGTGTGACGCCATCGTGCCCAACCTGGAATAAAATAATAATAATAATTATAATAATAATCTTAACAACTAGTTTTACCGCAAGTAAAATCATGGGTTGCCAACTTCCATCACTTGATAAACTGTATCTCTCGAGTTGAAAAACGAGCCCTCTCTATAGTAGATGACAAGTTTCACGCGGCACATGACCTCTTTCAGCCCATGCGGTCAAAGAATCGATTCCGTTCAATTAAATCTGGATCTAATCGTACTTTGCAGAGTTTTTATCCCACAGCTGTTCATGTTCTAAATGACAGGTTTTAATCATGAATGTCTATTTCTGATTTTAATTCAATCGTACTGTTTTTATCTTTCGTATTTCGCCTTTATATTGTAATACTTTTAAGAGATGTTTATATTATGCTTCGATGTATTTTTGTATAACTGGTAAATTATTTAGTGTAATTTTTATATTACATATTTTTAAACACGCAAAATCAAAATGCATTTCACTGTACAAATATTTGTTTTTTACAAGTGACAATAAAACATTATTCTGTTCTATTCTATAGAGCTTGAGTGCTCGCAATCCGCTCAGCAGCGTCCATACCTCAATTTTCTTGATCTCGGTGACGTCCGGGGCTTCCAGGGAGAACGTCTCGATGGAGCTTGGCTCCAGTCGGGTCTTGTTCACCATCTTCAGCGGTAGCTTCCCTGTGGTGTGCTTCTTCTTAGGGCCGCTGATGATGATGAAGATGTTGGCCTCGGTGCCCATATCGGGCTCCTTGCCGGTGGTCACTCTGATTGTGTAAGGGATTGCTACAGAAGGGAAAGAATATTAATTAAGTTAACAGTATCAAGTACTGCCGAGCACTAATGTGGCCGAGTAGTACTTGGATACGAGTTTCTAAACCCACCCAATAGCCAGGTATCAGGTACTGCTGAGTACTAAAATGATCCAGGACTTGAATTTGTGTTTCACCTACATTAGGGGCAGGTCCTAAATTCTCACTTGGGCCTTCAAATTCTGGCATTTCTAAAAGGGATTTCCTCCTGGTTAGTGGTCCAGCCGTCGATTTCACCAAACTCTTCCTATACTTAAGATTAATAATAAAATAATAATAATAATAAGACTTGTAATGCGCACATATCCACCCTGCTGGGTGTTCAAAGAGATTAATCTTAGGACCTACGATAGGACGGGTCCCAACCCTGCACTGTAGCATGCAGACATTAAGATTAATCCTAAGTTAGGACGATTTACTCGTCCTAACTCGAGATAGGATCAACCGTGAAATCGTTTCGTGAAATCGGCTGCTGGGCTGTCCGATCAGACGGACTTGAGAGAAAGTCCTAAATACTCACTTAGGCCTTCAAACTTCAGAACTAAACTGATTATAAGTCCTTAATACTCACTTGGGCCTTCAAATTCTGGCATTTCTAGTAGGGATTTCCTCCTGGTTAGTGGTCCAGGACTGTCCGATCGGACGGACTTGAGAGAGCCAGACGATTTGCTCCGGTGAAGGGTGCTGGTGCTGGACATGTCTCCTTCATAGCCCTGCAAATGAATTATCAAACAAAATTTGGTCAGACAATGCGCTAGAATTGCACAGGTCGTGGGTTCGAATCCAACCCAATTAATAATAATATGCCTGTGCAGGCCTGTATGCTTCGTTTTTAAAAAGACAAGGGCACCAAGGCATTTTCTCCTTGGTAAAGGGCACCCCGTTAGGAAATTGTACATTTCAACTTAAGGATTTCAAGGGCACCAAGGCAATGACCAGGGGGCATTGAGGCAATGCCTCCATGAAGTATTAAGATCACAGAGCTCAGGAAAGAACTGAGTACCGAGTGCTAACACACGTCGTTATATATATATCGGTTAAACCAAAATTAATATTCTTTATCCCCCAAAGCAAATTTCCTTTTTTTAAATTTAAAGTTGGTTTGGAGTCTTAAAGGCCGTGGACACTATTGGTAATTACACAAAATAATTATTAGCATAAAACCTTACTTGATTACGAGCAATGCGGAGAGGATGATAGTATAAAACATTGTAAGAAACGGCTCCCTCTGAAGTGATGTAGTTCTCGAGAAAGAAGTAATTTTCCACGAATTTGATTTCGAGGCGTCAGATTTAGAACTTGAGGTCTCGAAATCAAGCATCTGAAAGCACACAACTTCGTGTGACAAGGGTGTTTTTTTCTTTCATAGTTATCTCGCAACTTTGACGACCAATTGAGCTGAATTTTTAACAGGTTGGTTATTTTATGTATTATATGTTGAGATACACCAAGTGAGAAGACTGGTCTTTGACAGTAAGCAATAGTGTCCAGTGTCTTTAAATAAAGAATGGGTAGGAGATTCAGTTAAGGAGTTAGACGGGAAGACGGTGGAAAGATCAGGGTGATAGATTGTTTAAAGATTTGCGTGGTGTGCAGGTTTAGGAAAGAAACTAGTTTGCGGAAGACAACCATGCAATAATATTGGTTTGGAAGAAGCGCTGGAGAGGTGGTGTGGCAGTCTCTCTGCTTGTCTTATTAAGATAGGAAGATGGGATTTTGATTGGGCAGTTCCGTAGTTACTCATGTTACATCCATGTTACTCGCATTTCATTTAAAGATCTCACAGAACTTCCATGGTAACACCTCACATCCATCGTTACTTAACTTACATTTGTGATTACTCACACTACACACATGGTTACTCATGTTACATCCATGCTACACACATCACATCCAAGCTTACTCGTCGTAACATCCATGTTACTCACATTACATCCACAGTTACACGATATGTCCATGCTTATATTACTCGCACAATACATTATAGGAGTACAAAATGAAACATGAGTATTACTATGCTTGTCATATGATCAACCATGGTTGTAATGATACCATGGATGTACATGTATTATGAGTAACATGAGTGACCATTGGTGTAATGTGAGTAACTATGGCGGTTTCATATGTAACCATTGGTGTAATGTGAGTAACCATGGCTGTTTCGTGAGTAACCATGGTTGTAATGTGAGTAACCATGGTTGTAATGTGAGAAACCATGACTGTTTCGTGAGTAACCATGGTTGTAATGTGAGTAACCATGGTTGTAATGTGAGTAACCATGGTTGTAATGTGAGTAACCATGACTGTTTCATGAGTAACCATGTGCGTAATGTGAGTAATCATGGATGTATTATAATTAACCATTGCAAGTGTATTGTGGGTGAGTAACCATGAGTGTATCGTGAGTAACAATGGAAATGTACTGATACTGACCCTACCTGATGAAATTGATGGGGATGATGGAAATGTTGATGATGGAGGATGGTGTCATGGTCAGGATAAAACAATTTGATGGTTTTGAATACAGTAATAACCCATCAATGGAGAAAGTAAAGGGTATACAAAATGTCCTTTGGAAGTGGCATTTGAGTTTTCAACAAACGGATCACAAAGGGATGGTACATCATTAGGTTTTTTTCAAGGAGTTTCATTCAAATCCTCTAGTTTTCAAAAAATAGCATAAAGGGATGTTACATCTACAAGTACGCTCATTCCAATCCTCTAATTCTAAAGAAACAAATCATAAAGGAACGGTACATCTTTGGTTTTGGGAAGAGTACATTCATTCCAATCCTCTATTTTTCAAGAAACATATCATAAAGGGATGGTACATCATTTGTTAGTGGAAGAGTACATTCATTCCAATCCTCGAGTTTTCAAGAAACAAATCATAAAGGAACGGTACATCTTTGGTTTTTGGAAAAGGACATTCATTCAAAGCAAAACCTCTTAAATAACAGTGTTTTTTATATATTGAGTAAGCTTGGGCGATATCACGATATTATCAAATATCGCGATATTAATTTGGAAACAATTTTGATATCGGATGGATTTGGTTTTAATCGAAATATCGATATATCGCGATATATCGCGATATATCGCAATAATCGCAATATCGATTAAATATCGCGATGTATTTGCTAGCTGAGACATCTTGCACCCCATAGGTTTGGAGTAAAAGCAGAAGAATAGGTCATTAGAACACCTCTCTTAAGCTATGACTGTCTCTTCTACAACTTTCACTTGGAGTTTGAAGACTGATGATGTCAAATTTCATTAATCGCGATTATATCAAATATCGCGATATATTGTCGGCGATATATCGTGAATAAAATAAATCGATATCGCCCAAGCTTAATATTGAGGGTTGAATTGTATTTAAAGGATGTAAATGAATGACAAATAGATACATTGAAAAAGAGGAAGTACCATCAATGGCGGAAATGATCGAGGCAGCATAAGAAGAAGGACAACAGAGGCATAAAAAGCAAGACAAGGAAGAAAATATGCAGTGACTACAAACAATCAGTTGAAAGCAATATCAAAGTCAGTGCAAAATGTATCATAACTCAATTTGATGTTGTCCTTTGTGTTTCCATCTTCTTGCTTGTGGTCAAGCCAGTCCCTTCTCTTCACCCCCCCCCCCACCCTTTTTGTCCCCCTATTCATTGTTTGCCCCTTGCTTTTTCCTGTATGCTTTCTAACCCCATTCATGTATTTCCACTTCACTGCCTATGTTTCACTAATAGTTACCTGTTCATGTTTGTTGTGTTGTCATTTAGCCTTCGAGAAAGACTCTGCTAGGGTCGAAACGTCAGGCCATTAACTATTTTTTTTTCATAACTCAATTTGTTTACACTATCGTTGTTTGTGCAAAACTATCCCAACGTGAAACTGCTATATCGAAACCCGCTCAAGTGGGGCAGTTCGTAAAGCATCGTAACACAAATTTTGTTACAATGTTATGAACAAAGATCGACAAAGCAGCAAGTCAGTGAACAAGCATAGAGAGATGTTAAAGTACTGAGTATACAGTGCTAACACACAGCGAGCGTCATGAGCACCTTTTTTTGGTGGCGGATACCGGCGCTATACATGTTTAAGACTCCATTATTATCATAATTATTATTATTATTCAATTTCTTGGATAATAATGCATCTTAATTTATGCAATTCCATGGTTTGCCACAAGCCCACAACCAAACCTGAACCATCAAATCTGTTTCTCTTCAGTAGTCATACGAAAGATGTTTTAGTCCAGCTTCTTTTCTCTTATGGAGCTTTCCCGTAATGTCTACAAGAACGTCCAAAGACTGTACCAATACTCAAACTGTATTTTCCAGACCCAATTCCGAGTGACACTCACCCTAAAGCCTAGTTCATACTTTCTGCGAAGTGGAATGCGATACGAACTTTAAAGACACTAGACACTATTGGTAATTGTCAAAGACTAGCCTTCACAGTTGGTGTATCTTGACATATGCATAAAATAACAAACCTGTAAAATTTGAGTTCAATCGGTCGTCGAAGTTGCGAGATAATAATGAAAAAAAAAAACACCCTTGTCACACGAAGTTGTGTTCTTTCAGATGCTTGATTTCGAGACCTCAAATTCTAAATCTGAGGTCTCAAAATCACATTCGTGGAAAATTACTTCTTTCCCGAAAACTACGTTACTTCAGAGGGAGCCAGTTCTAACAATGTTTTATACTATCAACCTCTCCCCATTACTCGTCACCAAGTAAGGTTTTATGCTAATAATTATTATGAGTAATTACCAATAGTGTCTACTGCCTTTAATGTCACAAACTCGCAGTGAATAATTCACATCACTTGACTTGTGCTGGACTCCTGCAAAACATTCGTTGAGGCAACATCCCCTGTGACGTCAACATTTGAATCACATTCCGTTCACAGGAAGTATGAACCAGGCTTAATCCTAACCCTAACCCTAACCCTTCCCCTTACTCTAACTCCTAAACACCCACCTTAGCATACAGTGTCCTCTCTAATTTTCCATCATCTTTGTTCTTTCCCAGCCACCTCTCACAGTGGAAGACGCACTTCTCACCATCGTCCTCGATCACCTCAACCCTGTCAAGGAACCAGGCAGCCGAGAAGCCAGTGTTGTCATGGTGGATCTTCAGCTTGAATGGCTTGCCGAGGTCCGCCGCCTCAATGGTGAATTTGTCACACTGAGGTGGATGACAAAGAGCAAATAAGATATACTTGTAATGATTATTCATAAATACCTGAGACAGTTAATCCATTGTGAGAAGAGATCACATGGCCATGTGTAAACCTGTGATATAAACATGGCTAGAAGTGTTTAAACATACTCATGGTGCACAAGTTTACGCTTTACCTAATTTACATGCAATGCAATCAACACACCAGTTATCAATACACCAGTTATCAATACACCAGTTATCAATACACCAGTTATCAATACACCAGTTATCAATACACCAGTAATCAATATACAACTACACTAGTGTGTACGGACATCCGCACAGAAGTTGAGCATCAGGTGCATTTTGACGCTTTGGGAAATGGAACATAAAATTGTGACAAGAGCTGAAATTTTTTTTTCGTAGATTTTCAAACATTTTAAGGTTTTTTTAACAAAAAGCACATTTATGAATGGGAATAAAAGAATGGTCACTCGCTATTGAACGTTCATTCATAAATACCTCAGACAGTTTCACTATTCCTATTGGTGGAGAGCGCGTCACGTGGGTGTGTATAAACCTTTGTTTATGACCGGTAAAAAGTGTTAATTCATGGGCCTGACACGCGACTTTGCACCTGTTCTTATAAGACAGTTTCTTCATTCCTATTGGTCGAGAGCAACGGCTGAAACAGTTGTGCCACATCACTCGAAACGCGCGACGCACACAGCATTGCCTTATAAGGAGTTGTTTTCCCGAGGGCGCCGGAGGGTTTTACCATTTCATAGCTGGAGGGGTGTTGTGTTGAAAGAAATCATTTAACAATTATAATTTTTGCATTTATTTTACTTTTTGACCAAAAAATGATGATGTTTGTGACCGAAAAGGTATTTATGAATGGGAATCAAAGTGTGTTGAATCGGTTTTCAACTAGTGGTTTAAACCCCCCGAGGCCTGGTTCTTTACAATTTACCTCGACTTTGTCTCAGTAAAATTATCAACCAGGCCTCGTTGGGATTAAACCACTAGTTAAAAACCTGTTCACCACACATTGATTCCCTTATTTAAAACCTTGCAGGGTTATGGCCGTGCGATAAAGGACGGACAGCCATGCCATGCCCTGTATTAAACGACTGTTCAAGACCGAGTGACCCCTCTGTTCAAGACCGAGTGACCCCTCTGTTCAAGACCGAGTGACCCCTCTGTTCAAGACCGAGTGACCCCTCTGTTCAAGACCGAGTGACCCCTCTGTTCAAGACCGAGTGACCCCTCTGTTCAAGACCGAGTGACCCCTCTCTTAATCCCTTGCTTTTTCTTCCCCCTCAAACAAGCCATAAAACCATCAAAGGTTAGCGCTGGAAAAATAAAAGGTTTAAATATACTTAAATAAGCTGATGGTAGGGTTGATAAAAGGGTTTCCGATATAAGGCAGATTTTTAAAAGCACCTGACACCTTTAATGTCTCTGCTCCTCTGACCAACACAAGATCTTCAAAATATTTATCGAATTTTGAAGAGGCCTACAAGCATGACAATTCAAATTTCTCCACTGACTCATACAGGATTTCATTCTGTACTCACATGGCCTCGTTCAAACTTGTCCGTGTAGGTCTCCGAGTTGCGAAGTTGTCTCTCCCCACTGTCGCTCGTCTCCCCGAAGAGAGTGCAGAAAACGTTGGCATCTGTCCCCGCCCTGAAGACGTCCCCGGTGTAGACGTTGATCGCATATTTCTTGACTGCAGACAAGAAGGATATTTATAATCAAAGTTAAAGGCACTGGACACTATTGGTAATTACTCAAAATAATTAATAGCTTAAAAAGTTACTTGGAAACGAGCAATGGAGAGCTGTTGATAGTATAAATCGATGTGAGCAAAGACTCTCTCCGAAGTAACATAGATTTTGAGAAAGAGGTTATTTCTCACTCAAATAATTATGTTAAAATAAGTTCAGACCTGAAGCCTTTTATTAGGCATCTAAAAGTACACACATCTGTGTAACTTACACAATAAGTTTAATGAGCATACTTTGTCTCAACATAGCATACAATGGCCACTCAATTAAAGACTGTTAATCCTTTTTAACATCCCGTTCTCATTAAGGGCACATTCTTTGATGTGTGCCCATATTCTTTGATGGGGTGCTATGTCGTTCTATCTACTAGTGCTGGGCGAATAGTGTGAAATTTTGGTATTCAGTTACCGCTGGCCAACTTTCTGAAATTAACCGGATATTCGAATAGTTTTTTTCGCCGCTAGAGGGCGCTATTAAAAAAACAAATATATATATATATATATTTATTTTTTTGCCGCTAGAGGGCGCTGTTCGTTTGTGAATGAGATCTTATGGGCGGATTGATATTAGTTTCAGACAGTGTCACTCGGTTCATTCATAAAAATAACCGGATCTAATTTAAAGATGGAGATTTGCTTTTTCTTTTGATCGTGATTGACTCTACATGAAGGAAAACTTTGGTAATCTTTGAACAAATTACGTCAGAAATGTCATTGTTTTAACTCTTCACGGAGGTGAGCATAGTTAAATACTTAATTTATGCTGTTTTATGCTGTCTTAATAGAAGTTTCATAAGGATTCAGACAAAACATTCCTATCAGTTGTCGCCCGACGTCCGCGGATATTCGGATATTAAAGAATATCCGGTTACTTGGTTGTAATTACAGGACTATCCGGGTTATAAATAGGTATTCGCGCCCATTGCGGATATCCAGTTAAGAAAAAAAAAGGCATTGGCGGTTACGGATAGGAAAACCTATTCGCCATTAACCGGATATTCAAACTATTCGCCCAGGCCTACTATCTACCAACTTCAAACTAGTAAAGCCACAACCACAACTGGAGATCATAAATGTTGACAGTTTTGTTTGTACTCACCAGTCAGTGTGTCTTGTTTCACCTCTTTCTTCTTCATGCTGCCGTCTTTACGGACTTTCTCTTCGGTAATCTGGGCCGGGACGAGCTCTCGGACGATCTCCCCGTCATCCTCCTTCCGTGAGAACCAACGATTGCAGGGAAACACGTACGTCCTGGAACCCTTCAGTAAAAAAAAAAAGAGAAAAAAAAGATCAGTGATCAATTCTCGAAAAGATAATAATATCAAGTAATAAACCTCAAGGGAAAACTGACTGGGTAAATTTAAAAATAATTTATGGTAAACTAGAGCGGACTTGAATTAACTGAGCCACTTACTCCTATGATCGCAGTTTTCCTATTGTGTCAATATTTTTGCTCGAGTGCCAGTCAGGAGCCATTCAAAATTTTAACCCTGGGTTTGTCGCAACGAGTGCACTTGGAGCTGAATATGGGGCAAGATGGTACCCGCTACTTTGAGAGCATTTCGTTGGGACGTCTAGCTGTACCTTTGTGTTTTCCAGTAGGCGTCGTACTTCCACCCTGTTCAGATGCCAAGCTGCACCAAAACCAGAGTTGTCGTGACCGACCCGGAGTTTCTCGATAGTTTCGCCAACATCTTCAAGCTGCAAATACAAGACGACATTCAAGAAATTATAGAGAATTGGTAAGAATAAAAAACAAGTCTGTTTTAGTATGAAAGCTTACCGAGTAATGAAGTTCATACTAGAACCATTTGTTTACCTTTGAAATATTTCCCTCCGAAAATGCTGAAATGAATGAAGTTTTTTCAAGAAAAATGTTCTGAAAACCTAACAAAAAAAAACTTTACAAAAAAACACACCTGATTTTGGTCCTTACAATTAAAATTAAGGACGGAGCGCCGCTGGCCTCCACGAGCCAACTCTCGCACGAGTGTAACGCTCGTGGGGGACGGAGCGCCGCTGGCCCCCACGAGCCACCTCTCCGACGAGTGCCTCCTGCTCTGCACTTTGCCGTGCTCCCAGAACACAGTCTTTCCACCAAGTCGGGGCCCCGTGCCGGGCCCCCACCGCAGCCGGGCGAGAGCCCCACACTGTGCCTTGTGCTTGCATGCTGAAAATTTTGCACAGTTTTTCCTGACTCACACTGACTCACACAACATAATAAGCCCAAATTTTCGAAGGTTTGTTGTTTAATGCATACATGATTTCTCACGCAACTCTGTAAACCTTTCCAGCGAGTGGCACAGTAAGTTTTTTTACTCAAAATAAGTGTGTACCATGTTAGTTATGTGCTCATTTATACTTTCAACCTTACCAATGTTGTGCACTCACAGACAATGAGCACAAATTTCTCATTTTCTCGTAAAGATCCGTACCTCAACGACAAATTTATCGGTTTGATTCCTCTCGAACGATTCCTTGCGTTGTTTCTTGTTGTCGCACAGACTCTTCCGACTCGTTACGATGTCCTGGCCGTACAGCGTGACAAAGACGTCAGCGTCCGTTCCAGCACCGGAGACGTCACTGGTGTACACCGTAAACTCATAAGGCACATCTACGATAAATTATTTTCATGACATTGTTTTACTCATTCCCATAAAAACTACATCATCCCAGCACGTAATATTTTCAGGGAAGCTTTCTACTATCATTATCTTCAAACTGTGTAAGTTTAAGGTAAATCTGTAGACATTGTGTTTTTTGTCCAACAAAAAGTACATAGACCCTTTAAATGCAACTCTAAATATCTCCCTGATTGGTGTACAGTGATAAACAATCGAGGTACATGTAGTACACCAATTTCTAGTAAGACATACACAACCCACAGAAAAGGGGAGATTTGGAGCAAGTATTACAGTACCCTTTGTCCTTCTCTATACCGAAATCTCCCTGATGTAGTACTTACGTTTCTGGTACTCTTCCGTCCGGGTCTCCACAGGGTGTAAGATCCGCTCAATCTGCCCGTCGTCTTCACCTTTGTCGAGCCAGCGACCGCAGGGGAAGAACCACTTCTTACCAAGGGAGGGAGCGTCAATCTCAACTTTGTCCAACTTCCAGCCAGCGAAGCCTCCCTTGTTGTCGTGACCGATTCTTTAAAAAACAGAAAAAGAAATATAGTTGTAGTTCAAACTTAGTGTATTAACCAGGGTTACAAGCCTGAATTTTCATCATACAAGAGGGCAGTGCCATTATTAGTGTGCAATGGGTAATGTACTTCCACTAGGAAACCTTAATATGAGACACTTTTGAAAGGGCATCAAGGTCAAGACCTGGGCAACACCGTGAGTCCAGGCATGGGCTAGACATTTTTCATATCATAGCATCAGTGCAAAACCTTTTTTGCACAAAAATGCTCTGTGCAAAAATTATTCATCTCTGCACGTATTTGTTCTTTGTGAACGCCAAAGCTATTTTAAGCAAGATTCAAAGTTTCAACAATTTCAAACTGATTTGTAACAATGCCTTTGCTCTGAAACAACAATTTGATCCACATAAAAAAATTAAAAAGTATTTACTTGATTTTTTGTATTTCTCCGATGTCAACCGCTTCGATGATGAATTCGTCTGTTTTTCCTCTCTCGAACTTGTCTCTGTTCGTCTTGGAGGCCTTTAGAAAATGTTGACCTATACGATGAAAAAACAAAAAACCAAATTTTACTGGACAATGACAGAGTTGTCCCTGACTGCAACCCAAACCAGAACCAGAACTGAAAAAAAAAAACGGCTCAATTTTGATAATTTCCAAAGGGTACAGAAAAGAACAGGAACTGCAACGTGAACCAGAACTGGAACTGGAACAAGAACCGAAACCGAAAAGGGCTAAATTTCAATTAATTTCAAAGGGTACAGAAAAGAACTGGAACTGCAAAGTGAAGCAGAACTGGAACCAGAACTGGAACCGGAACAAGAACCGAAACCGAAAACGGCAAAATTTCAATTAATTTCAAAGGATACAGAAAAGAGCTGGAAGTGGCACCGAAACTGAAAGCGGAATATGAACTGGAACCAGAACCAGAACCCAAACTGGCTCAATTTTTATAATTTCCAAAAGATACCAAAAAGAACTGGAACTGGAAATGGCACTCAACCTGAAACAAATATGGAAACCCAAACCAGCTCGAATATGATAATTTTCAAAGATTACTGAAGAGAAATCTTACCTGTGTCGTCATTTTCACCAAATAAGACGATGTAGACATTAGCGTCTGTTCCCGCTCCACGAACATCAGACGTCGTTACGAACACATGATACGTTTCCATGGAAGCTATGGAGAATCAAAATCAAATTATCTTAAGCAAAAAAGTAGTTAAGCACAACAATATTATATAGGATTTGAGGCATTGCATGGTGAGGTATCAATGTATATTTGGTTTGCGGTTACGCCATGTGTGTATCTACTTGCCAGGTAGAGTTGTTCTTAGGGAACTGTCTTGCTTTATTCTACTGCCGCGGAGTAGATAAACGGAGGTTCGGGAGACTTCTCAGTTCTGAAAAGAACTGTCCTGCTTTTTTATTAGACTGGACAACTACTTTAGCTTATAGGATCGTAATTAACTGTACTGCCGCGGAGTCAGTTCTGAATTGGTCTCAACGTTTGGACTAGCTTGCTCTAGTCATCGTCAATAATATTATGCTTTTAAAGTCACCTGGAAATAGATTTTCTTTTTTCTTTCAAACATAAGAGTATATGCTTACGAACAATAAAACAATTTTTTTAGTAATTGTTTGTCACGATTTATATGTTTAAAAAATATATAAAGTTGTTTGGGGGGCTGACTCCGCCTACCCCTTTTGTGACGTCAATCGAGGCAGACTTTGCTTGCAATGCGTATAGTAAACACACGTGCAAAGTACATGTACGTCCAAGTCGTGAGTTGGTACATTTCAAAAAGTGTTTTTCTGCATTCAGCAGCAATACACCTGGTCGGCATTGCCGGGGAAAAAAAAATAAAATTATTTTTTTGAAACGTACAAACTCACGACTTGGTCCGTCATGTACTTTGCAATTGTGTTTACTCTACGCATTACAGGCAAAGTCTGCCTCGATTGATGTCACGAACAGCGCCCTCTCGGGTCGGGGTCTACTCTTAAATTAAAACCGTAGTTAACTGTTTATTCACATTCCACTCATCAAAACACATATATTAGTGACAAAAGCTTTATTTTGAAAAAATACCACTTCCAGGTGACTTTGAGCAATATTTTCTGCTTAAGCAGAGCTATGAAATTGGGCCCAGAATGTAATTTGTCTCCCAAAATCTGTAAACTACTCTTCAGCAGTGGAATTAAAATCAGTCCTGAAGAACAAATCTACTGAACATACAAGATATAAATAATTTGGGGGGCTAATCATCCTTACTCACAGCTAAGAGCTGAATTGCAAAGGACGCGGCTACAACGTGTTCCAGAAGCAGGCATGCAAGGGCGCCTTTGGCTGCCACCACATCAACCAATTATGACCACGGAGCACAGCCAAGATCGAAAGTGTTTGATTTTTCCCGAAAGAGGAACACCGGATGGTCTGGAAACCCCTCGTGGCACAGCAGAGAACCAACGCACAACTCAACTCACATTATGGCCCTGGCCGGGAATCGAACCGGGGTCACCTTGGTGAGAGGCGAGCGATTTACGCACAAGCCAACCATGCCACCCAAAAGATAACACAACCATTGCAGTACCCTCTGCTAACACAATAACTGCTTCTTCTATCCATCAGGGCCCAATTTCATGGCTCTGCTTACCGCCGAATTCCGCGCTTACGATCACGATTCCCCGCTTACGTGCCAAGCGCCGAACGTGTAAGCGTAGAATAGTAACGTTGAGTACGCACGCGCAGAAGCCAAAACTTGCCGCTAACCCGTGAAATACGCTTGCCGTAAGCACAGAATTCCCTGCTTCCGTAAGCGCCGATTCTGTGCTTATGGTAAGCAGAGCGAATGAAATTGGACCCAGGCTAGCTCGGTGGTCTAGTTGTTAGACATCTGCAAAGGGTGCGGGTTTGACTCCCACCCAAGTGTGTTGCTTGTGGATTTGTTTTTACAGAACTCGGGAAAGTACCGAGTATACAGTGCTTAAAGGCAGTGGACACTATTGGTAATTACTCAAAATAATTATCATCATAAAACCTTTCTTGGTAATGAGTAATGGGGAGGGTTGATAGTATTAAACATTGTGAGAAACAGCTCCCTCTGAAGTGACATAGTTTTCAAGAAAGAAGTAACTTTCCACAAATTTGATTTCGAGACCTCAAGTTTAGAACTTGAGGTCTCGAAATCAAGCATCTACATGTAAAAGCACACAACTTCGTGTGACAAGGTTTTTTTTCTTTCATAGTTATCTCGCAACTCCGACGAGCAATCGAGCTCAAATTTTCACAGGTTCGTTATTTTATGCATATGTTGAGATACACCAAGTGATTAGACTGGTCTTTGACAATTACCAATAGTGTCCACTGTCTTTAACATGTTAAATACACATCGGTGTATGTGTAAAAACACATTTAAGATCATACAAATCGCTTTTCGGAGACAAAAATCCTCACCCTTTGCTTCGAGGGCAATCTCCTCTCGTAACGACGTTGAAGACTTCCGCCTCGACAACGACCTCTCGATGACCTCTTTCTCTACTGGGATCAGGTCACGAGAGATCTGCCCATCATCTTTGCCGGTCGCTAACCAGCGTTGACAAGGGAAATAATACCTGAAATGGAAAGGAAATTGTAGTGTCAGCATAAAACGTCATTTTTGAGACAAGGTCACATTGCAAACTTGAAGAAAGCACAATGTTGTCATGTCCAGAATGTTGTATCTCCTAAAACACCATTCATAAATATGTCAGACAGTTTCCCTATTCCTATTGGTGGAGAGGGCGTCACGTGGGGGTGTTTAAACAGTTGATAATGAAAAGCTGGAGTTCTGTTTATAATCGGTTGTTTTTCGGATACCTTTAGAGTAGACACACACGAATGAAAATCCAAAAACTGTCTCAGTCATACAAATGCATTACACGTACAGAGCTCAAGGACGTCGGAAAACGGATTAGTTTGACCTAGTTTCTTACTTTATAACGGCTTTTAACCAAACAGGCATCGGGCCTTTATCGCACGGCAATGACCCTGCCGGTTCTAAACGGCAGTTTAAGAACTCGTCACTACCCTTTTATTCCCTTTTTTACTTTACATGCGGGTTTGAAATTGCAAAAAAAAACATTGTATCGTTCGCTTGTATGATAGCCCAGATGTACACACAAAACAAGTATGCGCTGAGATATGACGTTTTTGGACGGAGCATTTTTCGCTCAAGAAACGAGATAGTTGCAAAATCGAGAAACATAGTGTTTATACTGGCGCCATGATTTGCTCTGTGCAACAAAGCCTTAGCCCACAATCTCTACAAAGTGCATACAGTTTAGTTCTGTGCACAGCTATACCACCATACACAATCTCAACCCCAGGAACAGTTTCTCCCTCGTCCCCGTGGTCTTTACACCCCTAAACTCTGTGCCTACTAACCTGCGATTGTGCATCTTATCCTCAACCTCTACCCTGTCAAGGAACCAGTTTGCCCCCGGCCCTGAGTTGTCATGTCTGATCTTGAGTTTCTTCAATCCGCCGAGATCGCCGGCCTCCATTTTGAAAATATCCTCCTGAAAACAATAGCATAAGAAAATCCATAAGTTAGTGAAGTCTGCATTTTAGGCAACGCAACGTTTACAAGTAAACCTATTGACCACAAAAATGCTGAGCGTGGCACAGTCACCGCGTATGGCTCGCGCGTGCAAGGGGTCAATATCCGTTGTGAATACTAAAATAATTTTCTTCTCATGAGACGAAAATTATTTGTGTGAAATTGTTTTTATACTCACTTCTCAAAAACTACAGCACCTAAGCAAGTAATATGTTAAGGGAAGCTTTCTTCTACCATTATCTACAAATCGTGTAAGTTTAATGTAAATCTGTGGATTGTAGTGTTTTGTGTCAAACAAACAGTACCCAAACCCCTTTTTAACTAGTATACATTACCTGGTTGCGTTCAAACTTGTTCATATTTGTCTCTGAATCTTTCATCCTGCGTTCACCGGTATCCCCCTTCTCTCCGTACACATTGATAAAGACATTAGCGTCGGTTCCCGCTTGAAATACGTCCCCGGTGTACATGTGGACTGTGTACTCACCCACTGTGCAAAAAAGAAGAAAAGGAAGTGGACATAGTTTGAGCACCTTGATACGCCCATAAACGTCTGTGAAGTGATGGTATAAGAACCCAGTATTATCATTATTATCTCTGTGCTCTATTTCTATCATCTAAACTTACTCTTCAGAGAGTTCTTCTTGAGGACGTTTCCAGCTTCGTCCGTCGGTACCAACTCCCTGACGATCTGTCCGTCGTCCTCGCTCCGCGCCAGCCAACGATTGCAGACGAACAGATACTTGGTCAGCTCCGGTGCTTCCTCAGCCTCGTCTCGTTCGTCGTCGTCGCTCCGTGATCGGTTTTTCAATTTAGACTTCCGTCTCTTGAGGGATCTGTTGTCGGCATCTTGATCGTCGTCGTCTTCTTCGCTCCGAGATTTCTTGGACTTTGACTTCCGTCTTTTCAGACGACTTTTCGGTGGAAATCTTTCAAGTTGGACCTTGGGATGAAAAGAAGACGAGAGACTCTTAGGAACAGCAGAAGCTGAATGTGAAAGTGATGTACATGATTCACTAGTATAGGAAAGATATTTATAGTATCACTAAAAGCTCAAAAGTTAACATGATCACCAACTGTTCAATAAAGAACTTTTCGGTTCATTTTGGAAATGTTAAAAGCCTTTTGTTTTAGCAGTCATGTGTGTGGTTGCATGGCTTTCTCCACTACAATATGTAAATAGCGCCCTCTACTGTTTCTTTACAGAAAGGCAACTCACTCTGTCTAAGAACCAGCCAGCGAAGCGTCCTGTGCCGTCGTGTCCGATGCGGATCTTACTGACTGGACCGACATCCTCTGCTTCAATCTGAATGAAGACGGGAAGAAAACATCATCAAAATCTTTGTGTTGTCTTTGTAACAGGCATGATTTTTTTTTTTTTAGTACGTAGAAAAGAGTAGAAATATTTTATTGAGCACAAGGGCTCATGGTGTAGGCATTTCAGTCTGATCTTTCCAAACAAATCGGAAATCAGACTAAAGTAGGAAGAATCACACCTGTTGTAAACAACTAAATCAGACATAAATATGGTAGGCAAAATAAGATTCTAAGCCTGAATAATGATAAAAAATACAAAATATGATGACAATCCTCTCCGACATACAATGGTGGGCAAATTAAGTACAAAACACAGAGGTTTCAACAACAGCTTTATCAAATTCCTTGCATGATTGGCCAGTGAATCAATTGGCTGCCAAGAAAAATCAGAGTGCGTGACGAGGCTTAAGTTGCCTGAAACAATGGCATAATATCAGGAACAATCGAATTCCATTCCAACCCGTTTGTGTTCTATCTTTGAACTAAAGAAAATGGTAAAAAAAACACCACACATAAATGCATTATACTTTTGAATTTAAGACAAATCAAAAACATCACAGAATGAACTTAAAATAAAAATAAGAAAAACACCACAGAATGAGTTTTTCCTTTGAATTTAAAACAACACTCTTAAAAACTCCATATAATGATTTTTTTTCCTTTAAACTTAAATCAATGCTATCAAAAACACCACAGAATTATTTTTTCCTTTAAACTTAAGTTATAAAAAACTCCACAGACTGCATTCTGTCATTGATTTACAGAAAGCGATATCACATACACCACAGAATGTGTTATTTTCTGAAATTAAAGACAGCAATAGCAACACACTACAAAATGTGTTCATTCATTGAACAATAAATCAAAAATTCTGTAAAACCCAAAAGACATGTACCTTGAACTTTTCAACGGCACCCTTCTCAAAGTTATCGGTGCGGTTACGTAACTGAAACTCTTCCGTCTTGGCTCCTTCCTCCCCATAGATACGTAGAAAGATGTTTGCGTCAGTGCCGGCTGATGAGCAGGTACCGGTTGAGATTGTCACCTCATACGGAATACCTAACAAGACGAGGGAGAAAACGGTTATTTAAAGGAACACGTTGCCTTGGATCGGACGAGTTGGTCTATTAAAAGCGTTTTAAACCGTTTGTTATGAAATGCATATGGTTAGAAAGATGTTTTAAAAGTAGAGTATAATGATCCACACAAGTATCACTCGAAACTGCACGGTTTTCCTTTTCTCACAATGTTGTATACTACCAACCTCTCCCCATTACTCGTTACCAAGTGAGGTTTTATGCTAATAATTATTTTGAGTAATTACCACTGCCTTTAAACAATAAAAGTTCTTAATAATAACTCATCATTACACTTCCACCCCCAAGGCTCACAAGCCCATCCCAATTAATCCAAAGCCCACCCAGACGCCAGTGTTCAGAGTAGATGTCTACGACTTAGAAATTTGTAAGTTTTGTAATAACGACCTTGTCGCACGAAGTTGTGTACTTTCAGACGCAAGTTGATTTCGAGACCTCATCTTATTCTGAGGTCTCGAAATCAAATTCAGGGAAAATTACTTCTCTTTCGAAAACTACGTCACTTCAGAGGGAGCCGTTTCTCACAATGATTTATACTACCAACCTCTCCCCATTACCCATTACCAAGTGAGGTTTTATGCTAATAAATATTTTGAGTAGTTACCAATAGTGTCCACTGCCTTTACATACATGTAGCACAAAAAGGAGCATCTACACTTGAGTTTTATTTGTAAGCAATCAGTTTTTATGCGACACCTCTTTTCTAAATGTTACACAATTACTTACGTGCTTTACTCTTCTTGGTGTCCGTTGGATAAAGCTCAACTTCCAACTCTCCATCTTCCTCGTCTTCAGCCAGCCACCTATGAGCAGCAAACATGTAGGTCAGTCCTCTAGAAGGGATATCCACCTCAATGGAGTCTAGGAACCAGCCCGCTCCGGGCCCAGAACCATCATGGCCGATTCTCAAGTACTCAAGCTGTATAGGTAACAATATCAAAAGAAAGGTCTCTGCTTAGCACACTTTTCAGTGTTGTAGAACTCGGACTTGGTACTGGTACTCAAGTGTTATTCAAGTACTTTTTTTATGGTACTCACACTAATACTTGGTTAGCAAAATAACTTATAATAATAATAATAATAACAGGTATTTAGAAACGCTCTCCATAGAAAACTATATCACAGCGCTTACAAAAACTGAAAATGCACAATAAAACAACAAAAACTTATCGAAAAAGCTACATACACAGTGTTTGAAAAGCATGAGAAAAAGAGAAAAGCTTAAACAGGGAAGAGATGCGTTTTCAGAAGTTTTTTGAATTGGTCAGTGGAATAAATAAAATACTTGCACTGGAAGTCACTAAATACTTGACTGAAAATGTAACCTGGTTCCAATTGGTAGTATTTCTGGTCAACATACCACAAATATTTTCACACCTCATTTTGAAGGATTTTTTGGGGTGTGAAGTACTTCAGAGGGCTGTCACTATACACAAACTATGGTCAATATGCGCCCAATAGGGCACCATGTACCCCCAATAGGGCACCATGTACCCCCAATAGGGCACCATGTACCCCAAATGGGGTCCCTATATTCCCTCAATGGGGTCCCTATATTCCCAATAGCGTTCTCACAAAGGGGTCCCTACACACCAGCAGAGTGTGGGTTCGAATCCCCAGCCGTGACACTTGTGTCCTTAAAGGCAGTGGACACTATTGGTAATTACTCAAAATAATTATTGGCATAAAACCTTTCTTGGTGACGAGTAATGGGGAGGAGCTGATGGTATAAAACATTGTGAGAAACGGCTCCCTCTGAAGTGCCATAGTTTTCGAAAGAAGTAATTTTCCACAAAATTGGTTTGAGACCTCAGATTTAGAACTTGAGGTCTCGAAATCAACCATGTAAACGCACACAACTCATCATAGTGTCCCTATATGCCCAATGGCCGCTCAAAACCCACTCCTGGGTTCTACCCGTACCTTCCCAATATCCACCGCCTCCAGAGTGAACTTGTCCGTCCGTCCTTTCTCAAACTTGTTCTGGGTTCTCTGACTGCATGAGCAGGATCACCACTAGGTCCCCATCACATTCCCAATGGATGCCTATATCCCATGGGGACCCTTTACGCTCAAACGTATTCCTTTATGCCCAACATCCCCCCCTTAAACCCCACTCCTGGGTTCTATATCCCTACCTTCCCAATATCCACCGCCTCCAGAGTGAACTTGTCCGTCCGGCCTTTCTCAAACTTGTTCTTGGTGTTCTCCGACTGCTTGAGTGGTATCATACCCGTGTCCCCATCCTCCCCAAAGAGTTTAACATAGACATTGGCGTCAGTACCGGCTGCCCGCTCGTCTCCAGTTTTGACAGATACATGGTAGGAGGTCGCTACAAGCAAATCAATGTTGTGAATTAATAAAAGTGTTTGTTTTGAAATGTCAAAAAAATGCAATAAATCAAACAATCAATCAATGGGGTGTCGTGGCCGAGCGGATAAGAGAACCAAACTCAAGCTCTGGTGTTTCTGTTCAGCAGAGTATGGGTTCGAGTCCCGGTAGTGACGATTGTGTCCTTGAGCAAGACACTTAACTATAATTGCTTCTCTCCACCCAGGGGTAAATAGGTACCTGTGAGGGTAGAGATGGTTCTTGTGATTGGTTTAGCTGAGTAGCCCATATTTGTTGCACAGGCTGTATACTCCCCAGGGAGCTGAGATGGTTTAAGGAGTGAAAACAGAGTGGAGCACCAGTCACAACAGTGTCAACTCTATGGAATGTTTGCTGGTAACACGTTTCTGCTAGGCAAGATTTTTTCTGTGCATAGCAAGATTATGTGGTTATGAAATTGGGTCAAGATTAAACAATTTGTTTTGCTTGTTTTCATCTGTAGTGATCGAAGATAAGCCGGGAAAAAAAGACAGTGGGTACCAGGGAACTTACTTGATAGAAGTTGTGAATTTCCTTCGGGGACCAGTTCTCTGACAATCTGCCCGTCATCTTCGTCTCGATCCAACCATCTGGTAAACAAAAATAAAATCCGGGAACAAAATGTAAAACGAACGCGCCAAGTTTACAATTATTTTATTTTCTTCACTTATTCTACTCGTAGCTGAAAAGTGGCATCCGAGTCGAGCTTTTCTCCAGAAGACGATCAGCTCATACTGATCGAACTGTCAAGTTGAAATCAACGGTTATTTTCAGAACAACTCATTTAGAGATAGTCATTACATGGTGTTACCCCAAACCTTTCCATATTGCAAGGTACATGTAATGCTCAAGAAAAGGGGGCTATACGAACAACCAAATTCTGTTGATCAGTAAACTCCACAGCCCATTCAATAGGACTGCTTAAGCACAAAATTGGGCCTTGCACCGAGTAAGGCAACCAACCAAACTACCATTTCAGATATACAATCTGTGGCTGTCTTGCTTATTTTTGCTATGAAATTTTTTATGAAATCAGACCTTGAGAATGAGTCCAGTGCGCTCGACAGCTTTGCCACGAGTTGGCAAAAATGATACTAAAAATAAACAGCAAAAAAAAAAAAAAAAAAAAAAAGGAAATTTTAATATAGTGTAATAAAAATGGCTTTTATAGCTGAAGTAAATCCGGCACATAGTCAGCTAAAAAACCCTATAAGATTCAAGACCACTTCAAAAACACAACAAGTTGTTGTTATTTACCTCTTGCAAGGGAAAACAACTTCGGACTCTGCTTTGCCTTCCTGACTAATGACCACCTTATCAAGCATCCACCCTGCTCCAGCACCAGTTCCATCGTGGCCGATGCGAATCTTCTTTAAGGCACGTAGTGAGACGGCTTCTACGATGAACTCATCAACCTGGGTAAAATAAAAAAATAACAATACTCTGGAACAACGACACTTTGAACAGCGAGCACGTCATTACTTTTGGAAGATGACATTTTGCTTTGTGCCAGTGCAAACAACATCATACGGAAAGGTTTATATCCATCATTCAAGACCAACTGGACAATTGGCGACCATACAATAACCCCAGAAAAGGAACTTTACAAACCATGTTTTCCACAGCCCGTTCTCGCTTGAATTTCAACAAAAGTGTCAAAAATCTCTCATCACTGTGGAATCGGAATAAATTCTAATGCTCACATTCTTTGTTTCAAATTTCTTCCTGTTGTTGGCAGACTTTGAGAGAGGTCTCTCTCCAGTTTCGCAACAACTGGACAGTTGGCAACTACACAATAACTACAGAAAATGGTCGCTCTCATTTTCAGAATTACAGTATCAAAAATCTATTGTAACTGTTAACTTCTAATGCTTACATTCTTCGTTTCAAATTTATTGGCAAACTTCGAGAGAGGTCTCTCTCCAGTACAATTGGAGATTACACAATAACCACAGAAAAGGGATTTCACAAAGCACGTTTTCCAGGACCTGTTGCCGCTCTCATTTTTAGAATTACAGTATCAAAAATCTATTGTAACTGTTAACTTCTAATGCTTACATTCTTCGTTTCAAATTTATTGGCAAACTTCGAGAGAGGTCTCTCTCCAGTACAATTGGAGATTACACAATAACCGACAGAAAAGGGATTTCACCAAGCACGTTTTCCAGGACCTGTTGTCGCTCTCATTTTCAGAATTATAACATCTCTTGTAACTATGAAACCGGACTAATTTCTGAAACTTACATTTTTCCTTTCAAATTTATTCCTGTTGTTGGCAGACTTCGAAAGGGGTCTCTCTCCAGTGTCGCCCATCTCGCCAAAGATGTTGCAGAAGACGTTAGCATCGGTTCCAGCACCAAACTTGTCTGATGTGTAAACGCCCACTTTGTACTTCACCACTGAAGGTTCCAAATAAATAAACAAGAAGGGTCAGGTGGGTCAATGTGGGCCCATTTTCATGGCTCTGCTTTACCGTAAGCACAGAATCGGCGCTTATGGCAGCAGGGAATTATGTGCTTACGGCAAGTGTATTTCGTGGGTTAGCGGCGAATTGTGGCTTCTGCGCGTGTGACTAAACGTTACGACTAAAAGGCATTCTACGCTTACAAGGCTAGCGCAGAAATTCGGCGCTCGCACGCAAGCGGGGCATCGTGATCGTTAGCGCAGAATTCGGCGGTAAGCAGAGCCATGAGTTAATCTGACTACTACATAACATGGTCACCAGCTATAAGTGCCTTATAGTTTTCAACGTTCAAATAATAAACCACAAGGAAAAGCTAAATAATTTGGTTTTGAACAAAAACAAAAATTACTACAGAAGGGATTTGAACCTAGGACCTAAGATTAGTGTGCCGGTGCTCTACCAACTGAACTATCTGTCATCCTACATCTATGTTGGCAGTCTCCCTATTTTGTCAATATCTTTGGGGTGCCAGTCAGAAGCCATACAACCTCTAAACTAACGTGTAGCTAGGAAATGGCAGCAAGGGATCACCTCAAGGTGACACAACTTTTAATCTCAGATATCACAAAAAAAAACACACAAGGGAAATTGACTCGGGTAAACATCATATGGTTTGGGGTGGAACAAAGAGAAATTGACTTCAAATCAGTTTTTATTGTTGTGAGCTACGCTAACCACTATTTTTGTGTAACCAGCTTAAATGAACTTGAACCGTGGGCCCAATTTCATAGAGCTACTTAAGCAGTAAAATAGTGATTAGCAATTTTCAGTCAGTCAAAAATTAGCGAGATATCAGTCACAGGTGTTACATGAGTCATTGCATTTTGGCTGGTAACCTTATTCTGGTAAGCATAATTATAATGTGCTTAGCAAAAACAAAAATGCCAAGCACAGAAAACTCTTGCTTAGCACTAGTTATTGCTTAACAAGGGAATTTTCTGCTAAGCAGCTCTATGAAATTGGGCCCTGGCGACAAGCCCAGCAGAGGAGTTTTGTAAATGACTTACAAGGCAGTGGTTTCTTAATGCTGTCTCCTGTAGCTGGCATCTCTCTGAAAATCTCCCCATCGTCTTCATCCTTAGCCAGCCAGCGATTGCAAGGGAAGGTATACGCCTTCTTAGTGGATATTCTCTGGATCTCGATCTAGGACAACCAAATGGTACAGTAATGATAGATAATCACATACAATAGTCAACCCTCCTACTGTTTGACCATTCGATATCATCCTTAGCCAGCCAGCGATTGCAAGGGAAGGTATACGCCTTCTTAGTGGATATTCTCTGCATCTCGATCTAGGACAACCAAATGGTACAGTAATGATAGATAATCAAATACAATAGTCAACCCTCCTACTGTTTGACCATTCGATATCATCCTTAGCCAGCCGGCGATTGCAAGGGAAGGTGTACGCCTTCTTGGTGGATATTCTCTGTATCTCAATCTAGAAGGACAACCAAATGGTATAGAAATGATAGATAATCACATACAATAGTCAACCCTCCTACTGTTTGACCATCCAATATCATCCTTAGCCAGCCAGCGATTGTGGGGAAGGTAAAGGTCTTCTTGGTGGATATTCTCTGTATCTCAATCTAGAAGGATAACCAAATAGTAAAGTAATGATAAATCATGTAGTGAGTGTATGTATGCAGAAAATAGTCAACCCTCCTACTGTTTGACCATTCAATATCATCCTTAGCCAGTCAGCGATTGCAGGGGAAGGTGTATGCCTTTTTGGTGGATATTCTCTGTATTTCAATCTAAAAGGACAACCAAATGGTATAGAAATGATAGATAATCACAGACAATAGTCAACCCTCCTGTTTGACCATCCAATATCATCCTTAGCCAGTCAGCGATTGCAGGGGAAGGTGTATGCCTTTTTGGTGGATATTCTCCGTATTTCAATCTAAAAGGACAACCAAATGGTATAGAAATGATAGATAATCACAGACAATAGTCAACCCTCCTGCTGTTTGACCATCCAATATCATCCTTAGCCAGTCAGCGATTGCAGGGGAAGGTGTATGCCTTTTGGTGGATATTCTCCGTATTTCAATCTAAAAGGACAACCAAATGGTATAGAAATGATAGATAATCACAGACAATAGTCAACCCTCCTGCTGTTTGACCATCCAATATCATCCTTAGCCAGTCAGCGATTGCAGGGGAAGGTGTATGCCTTTTGGTGGATATTCTCTGTATCTCAATCTAGAAGGACAACCAAATGGTATAGAAATGATTTATCATAACAGAAAATAGTCAAACCTCCTACTGTTTGACCATTTAATATGGGTTGTGGGCCAAGGAATGACTTCTAATCCAAAGCTTTTTATCCCAAGATGTTCCAATACACAGCTCTGCAACAAAAGTTTTCATTAGCCCCCTCTGTTGGTGAGTGGTTACATGAATGTGACAAAACTGTACAACTAGTACCTTTTCCAGATGCCATCCAGCAGCCATGCCCTTGTTATCGTGCCAGACTCTCATCTTGTACGGTTTCCCGACGGGCACCATCTCGATCTTGAAGGTATCCTGCTCTCCTTTCTCAAAGTTGTCGCTCTTGTTCTCCAGTTTGATGTCGTCCGACTTGCCCTCGTCGCCATAGAGACAGAAGAAAACGTTGGCGTCCGTCCCCGCACTGGATACGTCGCTTGTGGTGACCGTTACATTCCACACTTCCCCTGAGAAAAGGATACAACAGACCGTTAGGTGTGCTCAGCACAAAAACAAAAACGAAGTACAACAAAAATCCATTGTGTAAAGTGCCCGGTCATGCAATCATCTTGCTCCCACGTATAAAAGGTACTGGAATTCATGCTTCAAATCTTCCTTTTTCTGGGGGGGGGGGGGGTTATTGTATAGAGCATATTGAATAACCCCGCTGTTGCTATGAAAGTCGCCATCTTGTAGGGCAAACCATATGCGTGTCTAAACGCGTACATCAATGAAACACGCATCACGCAGCATTCCCGGTTTGATTTCTATGGCACACGTATGCACACACACATGCACACGCTCAAAGACGCCATATTGTAGGGCAGCTTTTTGAACGGTGACGCCATATTTAATTCGGTCTATTAACCATGATTCCAGCTCTTCTTCCTTTTTATGTACAAACGAGGATTACGATAGATGGATAGGCTGCCACCATTGTCTATCATTGTATTCGGTATATGGGAGGTAAGTCTGAAACTTTAGCAAACTAGGGTCAACTATCGGTCTTGGTTTATGACGAAAATGGCCATGGCTCAAGACCAATACCTGTCCTAACGTGATTGATACTCACTTTGTTTCTTTGTTTTCCTCATGGATTTGGACTCCATCAGCGTCCTCTCGATTCTTTTGTCTCCCTCATCATCAGCCAGCCACTCATTACAAAGAAACGTCTGCTCAATGCCGGCTACCGGGCAGTTGATCACAACCTGCAAATGAGAAAGTAAAAGTAATTTAAAGCTAGCGAGTAAACCTCTTTGTCAAGCAACTCAGAATAATCTTACAATGTATATTTGGTTTGCGGTAACACCATGTGTGTATTTACTTGCCAAGTAGATTATTTTTTTTTTGAGAATTTGCGGAGTAGATTTTTCGAATTTTGGAGACTTATTAACTACTACATGGGCGGAAGGTAGAACATTTTCCAGGACTACTACATATTCTTTAGCTTTAGTAGATCTAGGGGACTTCTCGCTATAAACTGTGGGGTGTCGTGGCCGAGCGGTTAAGAGCACCGAATTCAAGCTCTGCTGATTCTGTTCAGCAGTGTGTGGGTTCGAATCCCGGTCGTGACACTTGTGTCCCTGAGCAAGACACTTAACCATTATTGCTTCTCTCGACCAAGGGGTAAATGGGGACCTGTGAGGGCAGAGATGGTTCTTGTGATTGATTTAGCCGAGTAGCGCATTTGTTGCACGAGGCTGTATACTCCCCAGGGAGCTGAGATGGTTTAAGGAGTGAATTAAGGCCCAGTGACCAGGGGTAATAATTTGAAGCGCTTTGAGACACCCATTCGGGAGTGAAAAAGCGCTATATAAACTCAAATATTATTATTATTATTAAACTTCACCACCGGGAAGTGAGTTTTATCTGCTAATTTCAGATCCGAGTAGTCTCCCTAGTTCTCACAAGAACATAGTCTACCCAGCAGGTCGATACACACATGGTGTTACTGCAAACCAAAAAGGTATTGGAACCTCACCATGCAGTGACTCAAACCCCATGTAACCTTACAATAATTTTGTGAAAGAGTAAAGGGTGCTGCAAAAATGTTGTTAAGTAAGTGAATAAATTTTATCAAATAATAAACCACAAGGGAAACTGACTGAGTACACTTTTAAATGATTTTGGGTTGAACAAAGAAAAATTGACTAGAGCGGGATTTGAACCAACAACCTCCGGTTTAACGTGCCGGCGCTCTACCAACTGAGCTATCTAGCCCTATGTTGGTGGTCTCCCTATTTAGTCAATATCTTTGTTCGGGGGGTGCCTGTCAGAAGCGATTCAACCGCAAACTGCCGTGTAGCCAGGGATCACACCAAGGTATCGATACAAATAAATTTATTGAATAAATTTTAGCGAGATTGGAGACTAACATTGAGGGGAGTTGTTGGTTCGAATCCCACTCAAGTATTATTCCTGTGGATTTTGCTTAGTACAATGCTTAGTATGACTGACCTTGTCCAAGTGCCATCCCGCACCAGCCCCAGCGTTATCATGACCGATATCAATCCTCGACAGCGGACTCAACATGGTTCCAATCTCCACGTTGCAGACGTCCGTGCGTCCGCGTCCAAATTTCCCCTCGTCCAGCCAGATCTTCCCGCTAGTCTCCTCGCCCTTCTTCCCACCGTACATGACGATGTAGACGCGGGCGTCTGTCGCCGCGCCTCTTTTGTCGCTGGTGGTTATGCGGACCTCGTAGGGTATTCCTGTATTTGGAAACAGAAAAAGTCAGACTTCATCCATGTTCTTCAAACACTATCGAGTCAGGAGATTAACTCGATAGTAATTTAGTTTACTTTTTTAAAATCCTTCAGGGGTGCTGCTTTTTTTGTTATTGTATTGTATGTTCTTGTTTTTGTTTTCTTTTGTTCTTATTGTCTGTGCTTGAATTTTTGCCTGTGAAATTAATAAATGAAATGAAATGAAATGAAACACTACCGTGAAAGATACATGTATCAGCAATTTTTTTTTTTTTATCTACGTTAGCCAGAGATTTGGCCAATTATTTCAAACCTCCAAAAGCAGACCTGCTAATATTTACATCTCGCTATGTACAACAATTAGATAGATATTCCTTTTTTTTCTCCTTTTTTTTCCCCATATACATCGATGTGTGTTAACACTGTTTTTTTCTTCACAGAACTCGGGTAAGTACTGAGTTTACAGTGCCATTAAACACACATCAGTGTATATTGGTAAAAAAAAAATTGAATATTATTTATACCGATGCAAATTAAAACATCTATTAAATTAGGAAGATGTTGGGGAAATTCAACATAATAGGGAACAAATTCCATAATCGGGGAGATTTTTCAAACTTGTTCCTCAGAACATGGACAGATAAGGATTTTTTTCCAGGGAACTTTCTGCAGAATCAGGTAGTAAGCTTTGCTTGCATAGGTGCATGGTGGCAGGCGTGTGCGCAGAATTAACTTTCCTAGTTTACCTTTTGAAGCCCCCTTGCCAGCTTTATCTCCACAGTAGAGCTCCCTTGTGATCAGACCGTCATCCTCATTCTTAGCCAGCCATCGTTTGCAGGAAAACTCATACGTCGCACCCAACTCAATATCATCAATAATGACCTTAAATGATGGGAAAGAGAATATAACTGCATCATTCAGGGACGAGAGATGCCGAATATTGAAACTCATCAAAATCCTTTTCCCTGTGAAACAGCCCCGGGGAGGCTCCGGGATTTGTTTTCCCCTCATGGTTACCCAGGCGCACTCCCTGTTACACAAGGTTTCGGTTGCACATTTCAAGAATTTCCCTGGATTTTACCGCTTACCCCCTACTCCAGAGCATCAGGGGGGTGGCTTTTCTCTAGGGTATGCCCAATTGCTGATGCATACCAGGGGGTAATAAGATCATAGTGTGAAAAGGCCGGCCATTCCTGGAGGCAACCCCAGTGTGAAAAGGCCGGCCATTCCTGGAGGCAACCCCAGTGTGAAAAGGCCGGCCATTCCTGGAGGCAACCCCAGTGTGAAAAGGCCGGCCATTCCTGGAGGCAACCCCAGTGTGAAAAGGCCGGCCATTCCTGGAGGCAACCCCAGTGTGAAAAGGCCGGCCATTCCTGGAGGCAACCCCAGTGTGAAAAGGCCGGCCATTCCTGGAGGCAACCCCAGTGTGAAAAGGCCGGCCATTCCTGGAGGCAACCCCAGTGTAAAAAGGCCGGCCATTCCTGGAGGCAACCCCAGTGTGAAATGGCCGGCCATTCCTGGAGGCAACCCCAGTGTGAAAAGGCCGGCCATTCCTGGAGGCAACCCCAGTGTGAAAAGGCCGGCCATTCCTGGAGGCAACCCCAGTGTGAAAAGGCCGGCCATTCCTGGAGGCAACCCCAGTGTGAAAAGGCCGGCCATTCCTGGAGGCAACCCCAGTGTGAAAAGGCCGGCCATTCCTGGAGGCAACCCCAGTGTGAAAAGGCCGGCCATTCTTGGAGGCAACCCCGGGGAATAGATTAGTGTGAAAAGGGTTAAAGTGACTTGTGAGCATGGGTTCCCCTATATTCCTAGACCCAGAACCTCCAGTAGTTCATGAGATTTGCAGACTATGCGCTTCACTAGAAATTTTAAAAAATGTATTTGCTACACTGTCTAGATGTTTGTTGCTTGTTGTGACCCTGGTCGAGTGAAGGCCGAGTCACACTGCAGCGATAACAAACAAGATATTGATCACGATGCAGAGAGAACACATTCTATTTGTTGAATTGCTTGTTTGTTGTTATAGAATTTGCTGTTATCGCTGCAGTGTGACTCGGCCTTAACACATGTTCTGGTCCAGTAAAAAGCATTTTGGTGCAAGATCGAGTTACAAGATTTTTGCAGACAGGATTTGAGGCATTGCATGGTGAGGTATCAACATATATTTGGTTTGCGGTAACACCGTAAGTGTATCTACATGTACTTGCCAGGTAGAGTTTGTTCTTTAGAGAACTGTCTTGCTTTATTCTACTACCGCGGAGTAGACTAATCAGATGTTCGGGAGACTTCTCAGTTCTAAAAAGAACTGTCCTGCTTTTTAACTACTACCCGGGCAGAAGGTATAGAAATTTGGCAGGACTACTACTTTAGCTTTATAGGATCAAAATTAACTGCACTACTGCGAAGTCAGTTTTTTAATTGGGCTCAATGATTCGACTAGCTTGCTCTAGTCATCTTCAGGATTCGTCAGGATTTTTGCACTGATGTGACGAAATGCAACTTCTAGAAAAGACATCAACTATGTTGAGTCACTGACCTTTTCCAGGAACCAAGCGGGTCCTGGTCCTGAGTTGTCATGACCAACTCGGATCTTTTCCAAGGGGCCTAGGGCTGGTGTGTCGATGACGAAGACGTCCTCTCTGGCAGGGGTAAACAAAGGAGAAAAGTTTATTTCTGTTTTTGTTTGTTTATTTTGATTTGCGGTTAAACAAAGACAACTTGACTTGAGCAGGATTTGAGCCAACGAATTCGTTTCAACAAATAACTTATTCATAATTCAACAATGCAACCAGAATTGAGAATATTTACACATTTTAAATGTTAGCAGTGCAGCAGTAGTGGGGCGACTCTTCACTTACCTTCCCCTCTCAAAGTTGTTCTTGGAGTTCGTCAATTTCCTCTCCCCGGAATCCTCCCCCAACTCCCCGAACATCGTGACGAAGACGTTGGCGTCGGTCCCAGCACCGCGTTTATTACCCGTAAAAACATGAACTTTGTACTTGTGAGCTGTGGGACGAAAGAAGGAATCGAACAAAAAACTATTACACCTGTTTCTGTCAGGCGCGTCAGAGTCGCACTGAGCCAAATAGGAGCAACTCTTGGTCAACCCAAATAAATTTTGGTTTTAGACAGGCAAACTTAAAGGAACACGTTGCCTTGGATCGGTCGAGTTGGTCTTTCAAAAGCGTTTGTAACCGTTAAAAAAAAAAATGCATATGGTTAGAAAGATGTTGGAAAAGTAAAATACAATGATCTACACAAATTTGCTTCGAAATTGCGTGGTTTTCGTTTTACTTTGCGAACTAACACAGTCGGCCATTTATGGGAGTCAAAAATTTGACTCCTATAAATGGTCGACCGTGTTTGTCGACGAGGTAAAATGAAAACCACGCAATTTCGAGGCATATTTGTGTGGATCATTGTATTCTACTTTTTAAACATCTTTCCAACCATATGCATTTAAAAAAAAAACGATTACAAACGTTTTTCGAAGACCAACTCGTCCGACCCAAGGCAACGTGTTCCTTTAAAATATACACCACTTGGAACAAGGTTTTGGTGAATCATATCAATACATACAGAACATGTAATTTGATCTTACATTTCCTAACAGCAAGAGGATCTCTGCTCCCGATGAGATCTCGGCAGATCCGTCCGTCTCCTTCCCCCTTAGCGAGCCACTCTCCGCACGGGAAGTAGTACTTCCCTTTCTTGGGGTTGTTGTGGTCGGTCACGACCACAACCGGTCTAAGAACCAGCCTGGACCAAAGCCTGTATTGTCATGCTCTATCCTGCAAAGATGAGGGTGGACAACAATTAAATTTCCTGAAAAAAAATGGCTTGCCGGTCTTGGTACCCCGTACACTAGAACTAATAATAATAATAATAATAATACTAATAACAATAATAATAATAATAATAATAATGATAACAATTAGAGAAAGATACAAGATACAAATAGGCAAATTACAAAAAAGAAGCTTTAAACAAATGAGTTTTCAACAAGGACTTAAAACATTGTAAAGTATTAGCTTGGCGAATATGCACAGGAAGACTATTCCAAAGAAACGGTGCGGCGTAAGAAAATGATCTGTGGCCATAAAAAATGGAAGAAGCTCTAGTAGCAGAAAGCAATGACTGTTGAGATGATCGTAAAGTCCAAGTAGGGGAATAATGATGAAGAAGTTCAGATAAATAAGCAGGAGATTGACATGTTTGGGCCTTGAAAGTTAACAGAAGAATTTTGTAAACTGTTCGAAACTTAACTGGGAGCCAATGCAATTGCATTAGTACAGGTGTAATATGGTGAGAACGAGGCAGACTAGAAACGATAATAATAAAACCATTCTTATATAGCGCATATCCCCGTGAGGTCCCTATGCGCTGTAAAAGGAAATCAACAATTATTGTACAAAGTAAACAGATATGTTTTTAACCGGGTTTTGAATTGTTCTGATGTCTCAGCCTGATTGACAACCTCTGGAAGACTGTTCCATAACTAAACTGATGCATATTGGAAAGAGCGGGAACCGTACGACTTGGTGTTGATATAACTGGGGGAGTCAGAAGGGATTTATTTGAAGATCGCAGATTTCTGGTTGTTTTGTACTCCTGAACTAAGCTTTGAAGATAAACAGGGGCAATACCGTGGATACATTGATTAGTCAGAACCAAAACTTTGAAATCAATTCTAGCCCGTATTGGCAGCCAATGAAGGTCCTTAAGAATGGGTGTGATGGATTCCCGAGTGCCAGTTCTGGTGACAAGTCTGGCCACTGAATTTTTGTATGCGTTGTAATCTGGCAATCTGAGTGTCCGGTAGTCCGTAAAGTAGGCTATTGCAGGTATAGAGTCCGTGCATCAGTAGAAAGACAAACCTACAGGTTTTGACACAAAGTGGACTACTTCATCCTCCCTTTGATGATCTTCTTTCAAGACAATGTAAAGGTTAAAGCCATTGGACACCTTTGGTAAACAGTATTGTCCAAGTCCCACACTTCGTGTATCGCAACTTATATATAAAATAACAAACCTGTGAAAATTAATGGCTTAATCGGTCATCGGAGTCGGGAGAAAATAACAGGAAAACCAACTCTTGTTTCTGCACGTTGCGCCGTGTCATGACATGTGTTCAATAAATTCGTAATTCTTGCTATCGAGAATTGATATTGTTTTAATGTTTTCTCAAAAAGCAAAGCATTTCATGGAATAATATTTCAAGAGAAGTCTTTCACCATAACCTTCTGTAAACCCTGTGAATTATTTGTAAATCTGTGAACTTTTTCTTTTTTTTCTGTACCGAAAGTATCCAATGGCTTTAAGAAAGTTTGGAGAAAATCCTGAAATTTAGGAAAATTCCTGAGAAATCACATGCCTAATAGTGCAAAATTTCTGAGGGTTGATCGCAAATTCAAATTTCAAATATTGTCACCTCGCTAATAATTTACCTAATATGAAGTAGCTATAAATATTAATTGTGCTTTTTACCCATACACCGATGTGTGTTAGCACTGTATTCTCAGTACTTTCCCGAGTCCTGTGAACAAATATCACAGGCATGTTAGAATTGCAATGGGTTGTGGGTTCGAATCCCACCCGAGTAACATGCCTGTGATATTTTTTTCACAGGACTCGGGAAAGTACTGAGTATACAGCGCTAACACACATCAGTGTATGGGTAAAAACCAAAATGAATATTCTTTATCCCCAATGCAAGTTTAACATAGCTATAAATAGAAAACTTGCGGTTACATGTACAACCATGCGTATAATCTCTTTGGGAGGAGTGTTGGCTCTGAAAAGAGCCAGCGTGATCTTGACATTTCAAACAGTATACTCCGCTCTTCTTCAGGAAAAAATATTTTACCTGATTTTCCTGAGTGGTCCTACGTTATTGCACTTAAAGGTGAAGATGTCGCTGTTGCCTCTCTCGAAGGGATTTACGCCGGACCGGGGTTTCAGCGGCATCTTCTTACTGGTCCCCCGCATGCCGAATAGAGTGATGTACACGTTGGAATCGCTGCCTGCACCCTTGACGTCACCGGTGATCGTTACGACTTCGTATACTGAAAAAGAAACGAGTATGTGCGTGAAGTTTACATGCGCTGCCTTGATTTGATTGAAATCACAAATCAAATCACAATCACTGCCTTGATTTGATTTAACTAACAAATAAAATTATAACCCCTGTCTAGATTTGATTCAAATCACAAATCAAATGTTTCAAAGGCAATGGACACTCATGACACTGTTGGTAACTACTCAAAATAATTGTTAGCATAAAAACTGACTTGGTAACGAGCAAATGTAGAGCTGTTGATAGTACAAAACATTGCTCCCTCTGAAGCAACATAATTTTAAAGAAAGAGGTAATTTCTCACTCAAATAATAAAAGACTTCAGGCCTGAAGTTTTTTTATTTCTGTTCTCTTGCAACTTTGATGACCAATTGACCTCAAATTTTTCAGTTTGTTATTTCCAAAAGCATTTTGGGATACACAAAGTAAGAACACTGGACCCAATTTCATGGCTCTGCTTACCGTAAGCACAGAATCGGCGCTTACGGAATCAGGGAGTTATGTGCCAACGGCAAGCGTATTTCACGGGTTAGGGGCAAATTTTGGCTTCTGCGCGTGCTTACAAGGCTAGCGCAGAAATTTCAGCGCTTGCACGTAAGCGGGGAATCGTGATCGTAAGCGAAGAATTCGGCGCTAAGCAGAGCCATGAAATTGGGCCCTTTGACAATAACCAAACATGTCCAGTGCCTTTAAGTCGCCCTCTTGTTTACCTGTTTTGCCGTGTTTCTTTGGATCCAACGCCTTCAGTACTCTCCTGAGCTGGCAGTCATTCTCAAACAGTGACAGCCACTGGCCGCAGTGGAACAGGTACGTGGTCTTAGTGGCTAGATTCACTACCTCTATATCCTCCAAGAACCAACTGTCTGTTTTCTCCAAACCATCATGCTGTTTGGCAAAGAAATTGTGAGATGTTTTCGGTTGATTCTCTTTGATTACAAGTATATTTACAATGTACATGCTCTGAAACGTGTTAAGCGCATGCTTTGAAAACAGGACCTCCCTCAGTCATGACTTGATTGACTGATTTTCAAAAAACGCTGGTAGAAAAATTAATGTCTTCATTGTTTCTCAGACTGTCTTCAGGTTTTAGGCCAGATTTCAAGCTCAACTCAACCCTTCAGAGTTTGCTTTTTACCATAACCAGATAACACCTATGTGTGAACGATGTGTGAGTTCTGTGAACAAATACCACATGCAAATCACTCTGGCTGTGGGATACGAACCCGCCACCTTTGCATCGCTAGAGCAAGTGTCTTACCACAAGACCACCAAGCTAGCTCGATGGCTAAGGGCAGTTCAAATCTTTAGCAGCGGGTACCACAACGATCTAACAGAAGTAAAAATCTAAACCAATTTATATTCTTTACCCCGATGCATTACCATTTACTTTAACTTCTATTCTGTTGTAAGCCAAATTTCAAGCTACATAGTACCTTGACTCAATTAAACCATTCAGACGGTGTTAAGAGAAAGTTTTATCATACCTCAACTGTGAGTGTTTGCAGCTCCCCAACGTCCTGCATCTTGACCTTGAAGATCTTGGTGGTGTTGCGGCTGTACTTGGTCTTGACGAACCCCGACTCCGTCTTGGTGGATTTTTTGGTTAGTTTCCGTTTGGCAGATTTGCCCTTGGCACCTTTCAGCTGGATGAACACCTGGAACGAAAAGGACCAATGGTTGTTATTTTTTTCAGAGGTTTTGGTATATTTGTACCCTTGACTCTTTTTGCAATCATCTCACTTCATATCCCACCGCTGCCACCATGAAGTGATATGAATCTAGGAAGTAATTACGATGGTTGCTTTCCTAGCTCCTAACCAAGGTCTTTATTCTCTCATACTTTATAAAAATACTGATAACACGATGATGTACAATATACATGGGCAGGATAAAGTATTCCCATATCACAACAGTAACACCATGTGTATACTTTCTTGCTGGGTAGATTATTAATTTTTTTTTTTTTTAACCCATACACCGAGGTGTGTTAGCACTGTATACTCAGTTCTTTCCCGAGTCCTGTGAAAAATATCACAGGCATGTTACTCGGGTGGGATTCAAACCCACGACCCTTGCAATTCTAGAGCACTGGGTAGGTTATGTTCCGTTGAGAACTTATCTTGAGGTATTCTACTGCCGCAAAGTAGATTTTCGGGAATCGGGAGACTTCTCAGTTCTGAAAAGAGCTGCCTGCGTATTAATCAATTCCTGGGAGGATGGTAGGAAATCGGCCGAGACTACTACTTCCGCTTAGTGGATCGAGGGGACTTCTCGTTCTTAACTTCACTATCGCATTCTTAGTAGACCCTTCCCATAGCGCATGTGCACTAACATTTTAGCAGCGGGTACCACAATGATCTAAACAGAAGTAATAATCTAAACCAATTTATATTCTTTACCCCGATGCATTAACGTTTACTTGCACTAACATTTTGGTTGGCAAAATGAGGGAATATTGCGCTGTTTTGTACACGGCTAATGGCAGCGTGACGCAGACGCGATTGCGCGTCTGCTTAGTGCACAACTCTATGGCATTTGCCAACCAGTAGGGTCTGTACGCATACATAAATGTAATGGGAGACTTTCTGGGACGATAGAGGGCAGCAGACTTACCGGGTAAATCCATTGTTCTCAGAATTATGCGCATGTTCAGAACTACGTAAACAATGGAAATTTACCCGGTATGTCTGCTGCCACCTAGCGTTGGAAAGTCTCCCATTAGCATATTTCATAGGAAGGGTCTATTGGTCTATTGGAGCCCACTAGTTGAAGTCAGTCTTAGTACAACACCACTTACATTAGCACTGGTCCCGCAGTTCTTCTTGTCCCCCGTCTTGACTGTTACCCTGTACATAACTTCTGAGAACCGGGTACCAGTACGGCTGGTGCTGGTCCTGCCATTTGCGCTAGCCGGCCTCCTCTTCGCCTGAGATAAAATAAATACAGAAATGTCAGCCAAGAAACATCTTTTTAAGGGGATGGAGTCTTTTTTATTTCACTTGTTGGAAGCGTTCGTTTAGCTTCCCTGGGTCGACCCCGGTCTGCCCCAGGTGCATTCGAATAGCTTTGACAGCCTTCCAGGGGCTCACCCGAGTCAGCCCCCAGTGCCCTGCTTGTGGAGTGGGTCACTTGGGGGTGACCCGAGGTGCATGACGTCACCACGAGAGGGCGAGTGTGATTGTTCGATTAGCTCTTGTCAGGGGCTCACCCAAGTGAGCACCCACGGTCGACCCAGGGAAGCTAATCGAACTCACCCAGTGTTTCTAAACACTACAAAACTTTTGAACTTCAAAAACTTACCCCAGACGGTGGTTTCGGTATGCCAACGCCAAACTTCCTCGCGTAATAATCCGTCAGATGCGGATCCCCGAATGGATCGTACTCTGGGTACGCTAACGTCTTTCCATTCTCCACGCGGGGGTACGTGCCAGTCATCATTTGTCTTTCTACATTGAGGGCGTGGAGCCGTTTGGCTAGAGAGAAAGAGAAAGAGGGACGGAAATCAACACATCAGATATCTTTTGGATTTGCTTCTGCATAGGGTTGTGGGGCAGTGTCCATGGAAAACAGAGTTCAAGTAGTAAACCACAAGGGAAACTGACTGGATAAATTTTTAAATAATTTGGGGTTAAATGAAGACAAATTTACTAAAGCGGGACTTCAACCTGTGGTCTCTGGATTAATGTGCCAGTGCTCTACCAACTAAGCTATCCAACCCAATATTAGAAGACTCCCAATTTTGTCAATATTTTGCCGCTCAACCTGTAATATGTTGGGGCTTTACCGACTAAGTTCTAATAATGCAGCCACAGGTTGTATATGTATGGCTTCTAACTGGTACCCCTGAACCAATCATTCAATCAACCGCATAGACAGCAAGGGTCCGTCGCGCCGATCTCCTGTGTCCATGCCTCTAGCCTCACGCCACATGTGGACGATTTCGCTAGGCCGGCCAAGTTGTTGGGCCTAGGATGATCGACGGCGGCCTCTAGGTCTCTTCCAGCCAGGAGCTGGTGCTAGGCCTCCCCTGGAGATGATAGCGATGCTTAGAGCTTTTTCAGCTGGGATGTTGTCAGCTAGGCGAGCGACATGACCGAAGAATGCAGAGTGGCGGCGTTGAATTAGTTGGTTGATGGGGGGCGGACATGTTCTTTGGGTGACCTCGTTGTTGTTGACGAAGTGGAACCACTGAACCAAGATATTGAAACAAATAGGGAGACGGCCAGCATAGAGCTTACAAAGCGCTGTCAACCTAATAAGGAGCCGGCAGGTTCAACTCCTGCTCTGGTAAATGTTTCTTTGTTCAACCTCAAAATGTGGAGACAAATTTATGTCAACAGTTTCAAAATAAAAATATACAAAATAAGTTGTCCCATGCCAGTCGAGGGAGGAGCTTCATTTTTAGAATTTGGGAGGGGATATTTTTAAAATTTGAACATCTGCTCGGGTTTTGTTTAAAAGCCACTCACCAGCATATGGGGCCCGTTTACTGACGTAGCTGTCTCGGTTTGCACTGCTGCTTCTGAGCGATGTGGCAAACCGATGCTGCACATGGGGGCTTGTGTCTGCTCTGGAGTCTCGCCACAGCGCCTTACCGGGGGAAGTGGGCTTACGCATCGGTGCTGCAAGTAGAGAGTTGTATGAAAAGTTTCAAATAATTAGACAAAAAGTGAATTTTGTGTCTGTACTCATTTTTTTAATTGACCAACTTCACCTATTGTCATCCTCACAACTATTAGTTGGGCCATTTTGAGAGTCAATCAGTATTAAGTTATAGTCTCATGCGCATTTTAGTCGACGAATCGTAGGCCTTGAACTTTTTTCTTGAAGGGGCACAGCATTTTTCCCCCTTGAAAATTACAAACATTAAAGTTGGAAAAAATATCATGTGTGCATTAAACGCATAGTAGACTAATTTTACAGTTTTTTTACTTATTTTGCTTTGGCCTCAAATAAATGAGATCTGGTGTCTGTTTGACTGGTTATTGATATGAACAGATGGCAATTAAATTTTGAAGAGGAAAATCATTTAAGAAATTGTACCCCGTGTATCAATCATTCAGTTTAATGTGAGCAACCGTGGAATTTGGCTTCAAGGGGTACTTTTGGTAATTTCGCACTGTCACAGTAAGCTTGGGCGATATCGATTTATTTTATTCACGATATATCGCTGACAATATATCGCGATATTCGATATAATCGCGATCAATGAAATTTGACATCATCAGTCTTAAAACTCCAAGTGAAAGTTGTAGAAGAGACAGTCCTAGCATAAGAGAGGTGTTCTAATGACCTATTCTTCTGGTTTTACTCCAAACCTATGGGGTGCAAGATGTCTCAGCTAGCAAATACATCGCGATATTTAATCGATATATCGATACATCGCGATATATCGCGATACATCGATATTTCGATTAAAACCAAATCCATCCGATATCGAAATCGTGTCCAAATTAATATCGCGATATTCGATAATATCGTGATATCGCCCAAGCTTATGTCACAGCTGTTGATAATCATAACATTTTGACAAAAATTCCCTTCAAAGGATTGTGCTTTAAGAGACAGGGTTTCCGCATGAACTGTTATTCAGATTGTGTAAACTGGGGATTATTTTTCCTGTGTGGACATTACTACTCCAGATTTTCAGCAATAACTCAAAAACGCTACAACCTTTTGAAATGAAGTTTCAAAGTTAATTTGATGGTTTATGTTATACGTTGGATCAAAACAACTGAACGGTTTAAAAAACAAAGGTATACTTTGCCTTTAAAAAGACAACCCTGTTCATAAGTGTGACTCCATTGTTTCTGATATTTGAACCTGATGATGTGATTGGTCAATGCAATAAGAGGGTGAAGCTTAATGGATCAGTCAATTCATTAAAAAGGTTTTGAAGAATGTTGACAGATGGCAGTGTGTTCGGCAAGCTCCAGACAACTGGAGCCATTTCACAGTTTCAAGAGTTGAAACCATAATATTCAAGTGTTTACAACTAGGTACATGATATGTAAAGCCATTTTTCAATAGGGCTTTACCGTATCAATATTGGCGCCTCCCTATTTCGTCACTGTGTTTGTCAGAATTGGTTCTACCGCTATTGTGCCAGCGCTCTACAGTCTGAGATATTCAGCCCAATATGCAATGGACTCAAAACCCAAGTTTTGTTCTTGTCGAGTCTTACCTGACTGTGGTCTAGGCCTGTCCACTGCATACGGCGGTCTCGGGTCCATGCTCCGCATGGGCCTCGCTCCTGAGGTCCCACTGGAGAAGGTATCCCATACTGCAACTGAGTTCATCATCGCAATTGCGGGTCGCTTTCTTTTTACCCTGAGGTCACGAAGGGGGCGCTGTCGTCAATCACTGCGCCCATTTCATATCTGGGGGGCTAAAAAGTACAAAGAAAAGAGTATTGTTAGTAGGGCCTACTGTATCAAGTTCTGATCAAGTATGAAACAAAAGGAGAAACTGACAGGGTAACCTTTTAACTAATTTTAGTTTTGAAAAAGACAAATTTGGTTAGAGCAGGACCAGAACCTGTGCTGAGCCCTTCACACCATACTACGTCCAAATTTGGAATTTATTCTCTCCCTCAGAGACTATCGTCGTGGGAATCAAGACATCCAAGACCAAATACTTTTTTTGGGGGGGGGGGGGGGGGGGCAGTTTCATCAATATTGTTAAATTTACAAAAGTTGCAAACTTTGCTGTGGGTGCCATACAGTATGTGTTCAGTGTACAGTAGATGTTTGAGGCTTGTTTGTCTGTAAAAGCTTGATGTCCAAATTCACAATTATTCACAAACCGAGTTTTGAGTAACACTCAATTACCAGATGTTCCAATTGTAGATCTAATACGTCCCATTATTGTTTGCTTAATTGTTTCCAACAACTTCAACACTATATTTGAATCAAGTGTAACATTGTTACAAACAAATATGTACATGTAGGCCTACATCTGTTTTTGTTTTTCTTTTATGGCTTCCCATAGTTTTTCCCAGCCTTGGTCTCGGCAAAAACTTGGGTTATGACGTTATAATGTTTGAATTATGACACCTAAATCCTTAGCAACATGTGTTAAATAGTTTACAAAGTTCTGGACATGTGGTGCAATATAATGCAGCCAATTAAATCAGGACCACCAGGGCGAACCCCTTTTCGATGAGTGCACGGGGTTCTTTTACGTGCGTTATACACGTTATACAACAAACACTTCTATTTCTACCTCCATGCTTTAACTGTCCACATGCATCTCTGATTCAATGACCTTTTCCCGTTCCACGAGGCTGAATCCTTTCATTTCGCTCGATTTCCATTTTATTGAGCCTTCCATGCTTGAAATAATTTCTATTTGACCCCTTAAGCTCAAGGCTTTATGACTTTTTAACAAATCAACAAACCCCATCATTAATCACCAGGGGGTGACACTCCTAACAATAGCGCACACTTCACTTCACATAAACTGGGCATTAACTTAATGAAACGGCCTTTTCATAATCGCGGCATCACTGCTCGGGGCTGTTCCTGCGGCACCGCACGTTCGTTTCGCCAATTTACAATTCGCACTTTAATGAGAATTTACATACTACTACTACTAGATAGCTTATCGTCATTGTAGGCTGGACAAGGAGCGTTGCCGTAGCAACAAGCAAACAAATCGATCGCCGCGATGACACGGCTTGCATACTCGCCCTCAAGGCTGAGCTGAGAGAAGACACAAAGGCTCGGCAGTAGGCCTATCAAGTGCGGGGAAATTATATGCACTGACCACATCCAACGTCAAGTACTGTATGAATGAAACTAGTAGGTCAAGGGAATTGGCTTGGTGCTATGAGGAGCAAACCACACACATTACCAGTGGTAATTTTATTCTCATGCATAACTTAGAGAGTGATAGTTATTTTTAGATGTGTGTGTGGATGCATTCTTTGTTGCCAAGACAGCATAATGTGAACAACACAGAAATTTACAGAGAAAGTGTCTCCTCAATTAAAGATCTTGTATACAGGCCTGCTATCATGGCTGTTTTATTTCACTGAAGGCAACGGGGGCAATTGTCTCCATGCATGCCCCTTGTGCCCCTTCAAATGCTCAAGTAGTACACTGTACTGATTCAGATTTCCATCATAGAGGTGCCCTTTATTTAGGAAAAACTGCCCACACGTACACATTGCCCTTCCAACAAAGATGGTATCAGAAGTGCATTTCATTTTGTATTGATCACAAGTCCTTTCCATGCCTGGGATTAAATTTTGAAGTCACAGAGACCGTGGCCTCGGTTGCCCTTGTCTTGGCCTTGGTGCCCAATGGAAGTGCCCTTTGCAAAATGAAAATGACTTTGCCCTCTCAAAGATGAAATTCTTGGCCTGCTTTTAAAAGAAGTCTCCTGAATTCCAGGAATCGACGCCGCAGCAGTAGAGTTAATAGCAAGACAAGTTCTCAAAGAACAAATCTACAAAGCAAAGAAGATTAACAAATGTATGGTGTTACTGCAAACTGATGAATAAACATGCAATGTAGATTAAATAAATAATTATTGGGCAGTTTGAGTTCTATGATCCTTTTCAACAGCAAACATTGCATAATAACGACAGTTATTCCTGGATTAAATTCCCCATATTTCTAAGATTTCTTTTTATGCAGGGGCCTCAACTCTTCACAGGGCTTGATCATGAGTTTGGGGAGAAATCCACAAGACCGTACGGCTTACATGTACAATAAGGGAATCAATGTGTGGTGAAGAGGTTTCAACTAGGGGTTTAAACACGCCGAGGCCTGGTTCTTGATAATTTTACCGAGACGAAGTCGAGGTAAATTATCAAGAACCAAGCCTCGGCGGGTTTAAACCACTAGTTGAAAACCGATTCAACACAGTTTGATTCCCATTCATAAATACCTTTTCGGTCAAAAAACATCAACACTTTTTGGTCAAAAAGTAAAATAAATGCAAAAATTATAATTGTTCAATGATTTCTTTAACACAACACCCCTCCAGCTATGAAATGGTAAGGCCCTCGGGTAAACAACTCCTTATAAGGAGATTGCTGTGCGCGTATCGTGTGATGTGGCACAACTGTTCCAGCTGTTGCTCTTGACCAATAGGAATGAAGAAACTGTCTTATACGCAAGCACAGGTGAAAGCTCGCGTGTCACGCCCATGTTTCAACACTTTTTACTGGTGTTATATCATCCGTTCATACACCCCCACGTGATGCCCTCTCAAATAATCAGAATGGATAAACTGTCTTTGGTATTTACATGTATGAATGTACATTACATAATCATGTCAATCAAAATTTGTACTAATGTACATGAAGACCAGATTTCTTTTACAAAACCAGAAGCAAAAAGGAAAAAAGGAACTAGGCACAGTAACATTAGAAGATACTCTTTTTTTAATAAGGACTCGGAGAAGATTTTTCTTAAGGGTTAAAGATCGATATAAACAACTAAATTGGATAATATTTATTTGACTTTAAAAATCAGCATTTGCACATGTACAGTACATATAAATAAAAATATTATAAAAATAAGTACAGAGTTAAAGAATATTATTCAATTTGAAAAGCACCACACCGCTGGACTTGTCAGATCGTCAGTTTATTGGCGCGACGCTCAATGCAGGCACTTGCCTTGGGCATGCAGTTACAACTAGGTAAAGTGTGATTTTAAAGGCAGTGGACAGACACTATTGGTAATTACTCAAAATAGTTATTAGCATAAAACCTTTCTCGGTGACGAGTAATGGGGAGAGGTTGGTGGTATAAAACATTGTGAGAAATGGCTCCCTCTGAAGTGGAGTAGTTTTCAAGAAAGAAGTAATTTTCTACGAATTTGATTTTGAGACCTCAGATTTAGAACTTGAGGTCTCTAAATCAAGCATCTGAACGCACACAACTTCGTGTGACAAGGGTGTTTTTTTCATTCATTATTATCTCGCAACTTTGACAACCGATTGAGCTCAAATTTTCACAGGTTTGTTATTTTATGCATACATGTATGTTGAGATACACCAAGTGTGAAGACTGGTCTTTGACAATTACCAATAGTGTCCAGTGTCTTTAAAGCCCTTCTTTATTTTATCTATGGATACTGTACGCCTTTCAAAACTAATTTTTGTCATTTGCCTCTGTAATCATCAAACACCTTATTTTCTGAAAAAAGCAATACAATGTGGAAAATTAAACATCAGCAAAATCCCCCCCCTACAAAAAAAGGAAGAAAACCTGACAGTTCTGACGAATGAATAGGTTAACCTAATTCTGTTGTGATTAAAATGAGATAACCGGAGTGCTTGTATGACAAATCAAACGCTTCTGCATTAAAAAAAAATGAAGCATCGTTACAACCTTGGCTATTAATGTTGGCACAGATTGAATAATAAATTTCCAGGAAGATAATTCGATCAAGGACAATGTCGTGTATTTTATTTCTTACCGGATAATATATTTTAAAAGAAGCGAATGAGGCTTTTTTATATCGTCTCACTCTCTTTTTAAATTCCTATATTGTTATTAGTATGTATTTTGCTAAAATCTGCTTATAAATTGTAAGATTTTATGGGTGTTTTCTCTTTGTATTTTAATATGTACATTGTAGCTGATTTTTTAGTACAGCCAGACAGCGCTTTGAGGTGTTGCATAAGGCGCTTTATAAATGTTCATTCATTATTATTGTTATCATATTACAGTTGCACATGTATAATATTATATATTTAAAATAATAGTGAAGAGGTTTCCATAATGAGGGAGTTTTTCAAATTTGTTCACCAGAACATGGAAATATGGGATTGTTTTAGGGAATTTTCTGCAGAATCGAGGACAACAATGAGCTACATTATAACAGGCCTAAAATCACACAACCTCAAACATGTCAAAACTCATCTGTTCAATTTGTCAACTTGCTAGCTTCCGGCGCCTTTGAATGGTACCATTTCAGATACTGTGCGCCTTATAAATGTTATGTTATTATCATTAATACTCAACGCAAGTATTTTTCTTTTCACTGTTTCTCCAAAGTACATTGTCCTGGGGAGATCCTATACAGTATTTCGTATCAGTACATGATCTACATGTACATGTACGGTGTCAGGACACTTCAGACCTTTGCCACTTCGTACCCTGGACACTTCGTACCTTTGCCACTTCGTACCCTGGGCACTTCGCACCTTTGCCACTTTGCACCTTTGCCACTTCGTACCCTGGACGCTTCGTACCTTTGCCACTTCGTACCCTGGACACTTCGTACCTTTGCCACTTCGTACCCTGGACACTTCGTACATGTACCTTTGCCAATTCGTACCCTGGACACTTCGTACCCTGGACACTTCGTACCTTTGCCACTTCGTACCCTGGACACTTCGTACCTTTGCCACTTCGTACCCTGGACACTTCGTACCTTTGCCACTTCGTACCCTGGACACTTCGTACCTTTGCCACTTCGTACCTTTGCCACTTCGTACCCTGGACACTTCGTACCTTTGCCACTTCGTACCCTGGACACTTCGTACCTTCTTACAAGACACTTCCTACCTTTGTACTAATTGTTTTGTGCTTTGTGATCGGATGATTATGAAATAAAAGCAAATCAAACCAATTATTACTATTTTGTTGGGTTGGGACCAAGGAGCCATTTTGACGATTGCGTGATTGTTTGACTTTAACATATTTGTAAATAATAAAGATGTTGTCCTTTGGGGTTTTTAACTTAATACAAATTATAAATTTCACATTAAAAAATGACATTCACATTTCAAACAAAAATTACAATTTCATAAAGTATTATTAACCTTCATCTCAAGGAACATTAAATAAGTGAGGAATACACATTTTAATGAAGGTTACGGTACGAAGTGTCCCGAAGGTATGAAGTGTCCAGGGTACGAAGTGTCAAAAGTACGAAGTGCCCGACTGTACAGTAGTAGAACCTGTCTGAGTAAACCCTAGAGTTTTTTTTAGTTTATTTTTAGATTTTATATTTCTTGGGAATATGGCTAATGTCAAAAAAGGCATACACTGCAGGAGCAGCCTTTTTATACATCCCAGACAACTCTAATGAAAAAGCCAGATTGATAGGACTTTTACCAATTTCCTTTCCTTTCTTTGGGAAAAGGTTACTGATTAAAAATTAATGATTCAGTTGCAGGAATTGTGAGTTTCTTTCCACTTCTAAAAGGCCTTTTACTGTCCCCTATAAATCAAGTTCTGGCTTGATGGAAAGGAAATAAAAAAGAACGGGGAAGATGCGCTCATGCTTTTATACTGATGGGGGGGGGGGGGGGGGGGGAGACTGATGGCTTAATTGGAAATTGATGTCTGAGTGTGAAACAGTGCAATGTTATCTTTAGCCTTGCCAGCAGGGGTGACTCCTTTCATGCATCTTGCAACCAAACTGTTGATGTTGCATTTTAGATTTAAAGGCACTGGGGTCGATTTCACAAAGAGTTAGGTAGGATATATTAAAAACGTATGGCTAGTCCTAAGTTAAGAGAGATAAGATGAGTCCACCCCTGGACAACTTATTTGGGAGTTTTCAAAGACCGATGCAGTCTTCTCACTTGAGTGTATCTCAACATACACAAAATAACAAACCAGTGAAAATTTGAACTCAATTGGTCGTCGTAGTTGTAAAATACTGGAAGAAAAAACACCCTGGTCACACGAAGTTGTGTGCTTTCTTCAGATACTTGTTTTGGGGACCTCATCTAATTCTGAGGCCTCAAAATCAAGGATCTGAAAGCACACAACTTCGTGTGACGATGGTATTTATTCTTTCATTATTATTATCTCGCAACTTCGATGACCAATTGAGCTCAAATTGTCACAGTTTTGTTATTTTATGCATTGTTGAGATACACCAAGTGAGAAGACTGGTCTTTGACAATGATAACCAATAGTTTCCAGTGTCTTTAAAGTAAAATCATGACGTGCCAGAAATGAATGAATATTTGTATAAGACATGATGAAAGAATCTCCAGTAATTAAATGGTGATATCCAAATGACAATGTTGTTATTTAAACTTAATGAATGATTAATCTAAATTCATTAAATCATTCAACCATGGAGGTCTAAATTCTACCTCCATGATTCAACCAACAGATTTGATTGATTTATAATATTAATAAATAAAAAAATCCGACTAGGCTTAGGCCCTAGGGCCTATTCAATTAGCTATTCTAAACAAAATATCACTTATTTTAACATTTAAACATTTTTCATAATTAACTATAAAGACCTGTAATTTGCATGTGAAACCAATTCTACCTCCATGGTGAAACAATGCAAAGAATAATATTGAGCAAATCCAACCACTGCACTCACTCAAAACGCAATAATTGCAACACCCATTGAAATTACGTGTGTCATGCAAGACTTGCAACCCCATGCAACCGACAGGCAATGTCATGTGCTAGCGTACAACACACGCACTGACTATCTACGTACAGCAGTACATACAGCAAAGAGCAATGTGTGCAGAAATTGTGTTGTATTTTGGTAAAGAAGACCCGAAAATATTCGCTTACCAAACTCGGACCAACAAATGCAAGAGTTTCAAAGACTTCTGTAGCTCGTCAAATAAATATCCAATAGTGCACTACCTGAATGCGAAGTCCAAAACCGTTCTCTTAAATCCACGTGTCGAATGTTTTGCAAGGCGATATTTTGTGAACGTAACTTTATATGCAAGAAGAATGTCCACTGTTTGTTGTTGTGCGTTAAAAATGCAGTGACTTTTTTTCACGAGCAGACGTTGTTTTGCATCGTTGCCAAGAGAGTGCGCATGATCAGTTCAATTCGTTTGTGGCTGTTGGGTATGAACAACCGATATGGCAACAAATCACGTTCCAAACAAGTATCGGTTTTGTTTGAATTTTTGTTTTTAACTGGTAATTAGCAGTAAACACAAATTACCAGTATGTTCATTATAAACCTTCATCACGGTGCAGCCATCTTGAATTTCTCCCAATGATATCAATGTTACCAAACCGAGGCTGGAAGAACAAAACAGTCTGGTTCCTAATTGTAAGATGATTACTAGCTTGCATTATTGTTATTCGGTACGAGGAACATGACCAAGATGGGGGCAGCATGATTAAGGTATACATTCACCATAAAACACTGCCCATGTGACTTCTAAGGGGGGCCGGGGTCTCTCTTGGTGCCACAATAAGCAGAAGTGGATTAATACGTGATAAAGTGGAGAGAGGGGTGTGGTGGGGGGGGGGCAAAGAGCTTACAGAAAGCAATGACAGGGGCAGCCCGCAGTGCCCCACCCCCGCCCCTTCACCCAACAATGAGTGTCCTTCTAAAGAAGGTTGGTTTTTGAAGTGGTTTGGTGGCCAGTTAGCTGAACCACTATACCTCCATGCACCATCTAGCTGAAAATAAGGATAACTGTGGAAAATGGTAAGGACAACTCTTAAGTTAGACTTGGTTCCAAGGAGTCTGTGGTCGTGGCTCTTAGTCTACCTGATAGCCATCTTGTAGATTAATCTCCGTCATTAGCCTAGGGGTGCGTGATAGCTATATATGCGGGGGCGTTTTTTTGTGGCTGATGCAGAGAAATAACCGCAATCTCAGACTTGAAATCAAGTCTACTCTTAAGTTTATAGTGAAATTTCATTTTTGTTCAACCTCAAATAATTTGAAATATGAAGGAATGAACCATTTATTGTACACTTCATTGTTAACTAGCTGGAAAGAGAACAATACAAGACTTTTACACGCTTGAGTATGACAAAAAAGTAGTTATGAGAAGATTTGTCAAAATACATAATTATTATAATTAAAGTATTATGTATAAACAAAATCAGTCAGCACCGAAATACTTATATTCATAATTAATTTAATTATTTATTTAAGACAAAACTTAAAAAAAATTAGATTATAGAATAACACAAGGCACATAAAATTATTATGTACATGTACGATGAGTTAGTGAAATAGTAATAACAAACTTTTGGTTTAATGTTTGCCCAAGTGGCTTGCCATAGCTTGACTGAAGGATTGGCGCAGTAAACAGCCGCAGGCTACTATGCTTTCAAAATAATTAGTTAATTAATTTTTTTAGCATTGATTTGTTTTGATGATGACTGATACCTTAGATCGTTCAATGATGTATATTGAAGTAATTTGTTTTGTCATCAAAGAAAAATGCTTATAATAAAATTTAAAGAAATGATTTGCTTTTTTTTCTCCATCAAGCCCATCTGGAAGTATGCATAATTAAATTGGTTGAATAAATAATAACACTAATAATTTATTGTTTTGTTCCTGGTTCTTTTGTGACTATCTGAGTATTTACATAATCCTTGCTCTCCTGGCGGCCGTCGGGAGGAGGGTTACGTTATCGCAACTAAAAGAGAGCTAGCACTCTGCAATAATTAAACAGTTCGAAAGTTAAAGACAAACACTTTATCGATCACAATCTGTGTTAATTTTGAATAAATTATGCAAATTTTATAATTTGGTGCGCGCGCGGAAACTCCGCAGCCATGTTGAATTTTGCAAGATCCGAGCCAAGACCCCTTATGTTGCTTGAAAATCCTCAAAACAACACACACTCACGTTTTTGAGAAGATAAACACCGAATCGCGGTAAATTTGGAATTGCTGTGAATTCGCTGAAAAATCGGGGACGATTTGTAGGGAAACTCTAGCAGGATGGCGACAGGGCAGGTCAAGTTGGACAGTGATATTGCTGACGATAGTGCAACCGCACCCGGTATAAATCTACAGCACGCGACGTGCGAGCACCACCGGGCGCCGCAGCAGGCCGGTCTACCGTCGCCAGCTCAAGTTCTCCCCATGCCGATCGGAGTGTTGTCCGCTGCTCAGAACACGGCCGGTGCTCGGCCGTCCGCCGTCAACGTGTCAACAATTGTACCCATCCAAACGCTGAAGTACATGACAATGAAGACTCAGCCACCATCAACACAGCAGTCGAAGCTTTTTGAGACATACAGCGATCACATTGATGTATTTCTGGTGGAGGTTTATCGCTGTAAACTCTGCCGGTTTCACACTGCGGCAAAGTCGGTCATTTCATCTCACATGTTGGAGAAACATTTCGACAGCAATCATGTGGATTCAACATCTACTACGACTACAACAAGGCCAACCCCAACTCCTAATAATTTTGGAAGAGGTACACAAAGTAGTGGAGAAAATACAGTCGTTCATGTAAACGAAACACAAGCAACATCTTCCATGTCGATAAATATGCAAACGAGTGTCGATACGCCTGTGATCCCGCAATTGATTACAAGTAGCAGGTCAGATGGGCAGATTGTTACCATTCCAACCCATCAAGCAAAGCAGTCGCCCCCAATCAACAGTAGCGCAACGGTGGAGAGTGACAATTTGAACAAGTCTCACCCTATTGCCGCTGCATCGGCCGTTAATGCTTTGGAGTTACTAATGGGAATAGGTAACAAGGGGGAGGGGGAGATTTCAGCAGCGGATCTTGTAATTCCCGTCCAATTGACTACAACACGCAGTGCAGAAACTGGAAAACAAAATCTACACAGCAACGCTGCGAATCCGGAATCTGTGAGCACTGAAGTACTTGGTGAGGATCTCATGGCAACCCTCAAAGTGGAAACGAGCCAATCGCAGGGAAGGTTGACAACGGTTGACGAAGAAGAGTTAGCCCAGACCCTCAAAATTGATGAAAAAAGGGACAGTGGAGGGGAAAGCAATGGGGACGTTGATGATGATGTTGATAGTAACCATGGTGATGATGATGATGATGATGATGATGATAACGATGGGCTGATGGAGGAGGAGGTTGCGAAACCAACCCCAGTGCAAATCGGTCTCGGTTTGTCACAGATGTCAAACATAGACATTCAGGAGATTGCCAACACCGCGTCAAAGTCAAACCCGAAAGCAACCACAATCACCGTCCTCCATCACGGCCGAGGGGACGACCCTCCCACCGCGATTCAATTCAGGAAGAGTCGTCGGAGCCAGGCCGTCATCCCGACCGGGGAATCCCTTGGCATCGCCTCGCCCTTCGGTCAACGCCCATATCGGGGACACAAGAAGTTCTCCTGTACGACCTGCGGGGCGCGCTACAAACTGCGCTCGGACCTTGATCGCCACATTCACAAAAAACACAAACGCTTACGAGAGTTCTTATGTGAGATTTGCGGGGAGGCCCTCGCAACGCGGGCGGGTGTCAAGTACCACGTATCCAAGAAACACATGAACATCAAACAACTCTATCAGTGTAGCGACTGCGATTATAATACTTCCTACGAAGCGCGCATGGTGATCCACAGAGCAACGCACGACTCAAACTTCTACTGTAAGCTCTGCGAAAAGAAGTTTGTGAGCGCGGAACGCCTCAACAAGCACTTCTCATCTCCGCTGCACAAGAATGCCCTCAACCCACTTGTCTGCGAACACTGCGGGTACAGCACAAAGAAGAAAGACAATTTTGTGGTCCATATGCGCAAGCACACCGGTGAAAAGCCGTACAAGTGTAAAATCTGTAGCTACGCAAGTTCTGATGGAAGCACCCTCAAGGTAGCAATGGGGCGCTGTACTCCTTTTTTTGAAATTTTTGTCATTATCGATCGTACTAGCGATAGTGACAAAAATTTCATAAAAAAAGAGTAAAGCGCCCAGTTACTGGGTCTAATTAGCAATCTACTATTAATGTTATTATCAATTTTGTTTTCTGTGGTGGTGGAGTATGCATTGGTTTGGGGCTGTGGCAAGAAGTTTAGGGAGTAGGGTTGCCCCAGGCAGTGAATCTCATTTTGCAAAGGGCACTTTCAATTCTTTGGAAAATCTTGAAGTAGTCAATGGGAAGCTTGGGAAGCTTATGCACCAGTGCTCGAATTTGGGTGGGATTTGAACCAACGACCTTTGCCATGCTTTAGAGCAGATGTCTTACCACTAGGTGTCTTACCAAAAGTTGTGGGTTCGAATCCAACCCAAGTGAGTTGCATGTGGATTTTGTTTCACAGAACTCGGGGAAAGTACAGAGTACATGTACACAGTGCCTAATAGTAATACACATCTGTAAGGGTATTAAAAACAAATTACATTCTTTATCCCCGTTGCAAAATTAACTTGTTTTTATCCTTCTATACCAATCCTTAAAAGGAACATTACAGAATTGGTTTTGCAAACAAGTTGCTGGCATTGTAAGCACTTTATGTAATCCACCATACATAAACTGACAAATGTGTATGTAGAGATAGATCAGCCATCTGGGCCAAGAGAGATCAGTTAAAAAAACGATTACAAGTTTTGCATTGCATCGATGCCAAAACAAAAATGAATAAAACGCTCACTGAGCGATAAAATCCAAACGTGAAATTAAGTTATTTATTTCTCATAAAATATGAAATTTCAGACAGAAATATTTCAAGGGAGGTTGTCTACTATCATCATCATTAGACTGTGTAAGTTTTATATAAATCTGTGATCTTCACGATTTTTGTTTCTTACCAATTCTGTTACATTCCCTTAATTTAATATCTTCAAATCTATTTTTATTCCCCATCCCCTATTGATTTAGAAACATGTGATGGCCAAGCATTCAAGTATCCGCCCCTTCAAGTGTGCAATGTGTACTTTCTCCTGTGTGGACAAGAAGGGGCTTGACATCCATATCCGAAAGCACACCGGAGAGAGGCCGTTCAAATGCAAGTACTGTCAGTACGCTGCAAAGCGCCGGAGTGCCCTCAACATCCACATGCAGACGCACGATAAGGATAACTTGTACATACATGTAGGTGGACATCTTTTCTTGGGAGGAGAGTTGGCTCTGAGAAGAGCGGTTAGTTTGTCTAATAAGGTTTATCGCGATTCGGCAAACGCACTGCATTGTGGGAAGGAACGCTTCGTGCTTCTTTGATGTTCGCGTTTAGACGCGCATACGGTTTGCCCTACAAGATGGCGACTTTCATAGCAGCAAAGGGGTTATTCAATACGGTCTATACCCTGGCGGTTTGTAGACGTTTTGTTTTGCATGATTTTGCTACTCAACACTATCATTCTGTGTGCACAAAACCAAGTTCAATCTAAATGTTTTGCTATGCAAACTTTCCGGACGAACCATTCCCAAGTTGTATCATGATTGATACATGTATTTTCTGGACTACACCAATATGAATTTTCTTTGAATTAAATCATCATTTCTTTTTTCACAGGACGCCGTCATTGAAACGGTAGGCCAGGTCATCATCGAGACGTCAAACCATACACCCATACAGACCACCCTGGCACAGGAGCAACAGTTCACTACTATGTCCAACTACCAGCCGCCCCCGACTGTAACACAGAGACAGATAGTCCAGCCAGCAGGCAACACGTCGGCTGCTGGCCCTGCGTCCGGGGGAATAGACTCGTCATACAATGCACAGGTATAATAGTGGTGACATAGTCAATGCCTCGAAATGGCCCACGGCCATCGATGTATTTGGGTGCGTTCGTTTAGCTTCCCTGGGTCGACCCCGGTTTGCCCCGGTACATTCGAATAGCTTTGACGGGGCGTCACTTGGGGGTGACCTGAGGTGCATGCCATCACTACGAGAGGGCCAGTGCGAACGTTCGATTAGCTCTTGTCAGGAGCTCACCCGAGGGAAGCTGAACGAACGCACCCTTTGTTTGTTTGTTTGTTTAGATGATCTTCCCATCAAGGAAAACCAGCAAACTCCCACAGAGTTTTTTAATGCCAAGCAACAGCCATTCTCTCTCATACAAACATTGGTTTATTACGTCTATGATTGTGAAATGCACAAATCAAGAAATTGTGATTCAATAACTAGACGACAATATTTATTCTAGTCGTTGTGAAATCAATGGTGCATTATGCCATAACTTATTTTCTATTTATACATGTAATTACAATTTGACTTCTTTCTTTTGCAGATACCGACGGGCAGTGCAGCAAAGCCAGTCCAAACGATGTGGCAGAACATATGAACGGGCATCTAGACAGTAGCCTAAATGCCCTGAAAAGGGGAGAACTTGGTGCAGAAGGGTTTGCTGTTACCTTTGTCAGCAGTGACTTGCCAGTAGCCAGTAGGACCAGTCTGCTTTTTCACTAGTCCTCTGTTCTTAGATTGGTTATTTATCCATTTAGAGACCAAACTGACTGTTGGCGGCTTGAACCAAAATGCCCAGACCAGCGACAAACGGCCGCAATGTTTGAACAACTTTTGCTCAAACGCGACGGACAAAGAAAAGGTATGGGACCGGATTGACATTTCCCAATGTTTCCCATGTTAATATAGAATTTACAATTCTAAAACAAAACCATGCACTTCTGTTTCGATTAATTTTCCTGCCTTTTTTTTCTGAAAAAAGCGCGGCAAAAATCAACAAGATTAGCAATGTCTGGGCGTATGGTGATTATTATACAGAAATGAGTGGTCTCTAAAGGTTTAATAAAAGTACGACTACAGAAATATCTCCGTAGTCTGTCAGCGATTGACAATGCACAAATAATATGAAATTAATTAGTTATTTGTTTATTAAAGGCAGTGGACACTATTGGTAATTACTCAAAATAATTATTAGCATAAAACCTTTCTTGGTGACGAGTAATGGGGAGAGGTTGATGGTATAAAACAATGTGAGAAACGGCTCCCTCTGAAGTGCCATAGTTTTGAGAAAGAGGTAATTTTTCACGAATTTGATTTCGAGACCTCAGATTTAGAACTTGAGGTCTCGAAATCAACCATCTAAACGCACACAACTTCGTGTGACAAGGGTGTTTTATTCTTTCATTATTATCTCGCAACTTTGATGACCGATTGAGCTCAATTTTTCACAGGTTTGTTATTTTATGCATATGTTGAGATACACCAACTGTGAAGGCTAGTCTTAGACAATTACCAATAGTGTCCACTGCCTTTAATGATATCACAACAAAATAATCCATTAAGCCCTGCCCACCATACCAACTGCCAAAGGAGCCTCCACGAAGTAGTCAGCTAAAACAGATGTTTGGTTTTGGGATTTAAAAGTAAATATTGGTTGACCAAAGAATATTTATTCATTGTTCACCACCTCAAAAATGAATTACAGTTATGTTGACTCGGTTAGATTACCTTGTGGTTTATTAGTTGGGTTGTTAAAGTGTTCGGATTTTTGAATGTGCAGCGTTGGTTGTGATTGGATGATAAATTAAGGTGGGCGGAGCTTACTGGATTTGTTTAATTTTTTTGTTTAGCATGAAGAACCTCCCTGGTTACAAAGAAATCGGATTTGAAACAAAATTCAGTTTTCAATGATATTTTATTTGTACATATTTAATGCATACAAATTGTGAACAAAATAAACTGTTGGAGGTGATTTCAAAATAAACAATCCAAATCATGTTTATAAAAAGTTTTTTTGTCAATTCTTCTTTTGGGTATTTTTATTAGTGGCGTGTCATGCATCAGACTTAAGTTCTGGTTGCTGAGTCATCAATCAATGTGTGGGTTCCAATCCTGGTCAAGACACTTTTGTCATTGAGGAGCAACTATACGGTAGTTAAGAGGTAAATGGGAACCTATGAGTGCAGAGTTGGTTCTTATGATTGATTTAGCTTAGTGCGCTACATAATTGGTAGCACAGGCTGTATACTCCCCAGGGAGCTGAGATTAAGGAATGAAATAAGTGGCCAAGGTTCACAGTGCTAGGCACTTTTGAGGGTCCCTTGTTTCATACACGAAAACAATTTAATAACAATTAATGGGTACTTAAGAAGTGACCATCATTACTCCCCCAAATTTCGGGTCCATCAAAATACTCCACTGTATGACGACTAAAACGCAACTGTTTAGACTGATCAGATTGTTATGCCTGTTCCAATGAAAAGCAGTTGTTATCTGTGCCTGCATTACCATAAAATCAGACAATTTCCTCAAATAGAATTCCAGAGGCCATAACTAAACATGGTGCGGTATGTTGATGAATATGTGCAGGATTCTTGTAAATTAATTTACTACAAAAGTTGGCCATTGAGGGCGCTGTCAGTCGAACGCAAGATGGACATTCTTCTCTTGGTCCCTCCGGACTATTTCGCTCTGTTTCGTGACCTCGTCCACTTTCCGTTGAAGCATAACTGCAAAGAAAAAAGAGAGTAGTAGCCAGGTAAAAGTAAATGTTCATCTGAAGAGGTAGAGTCTCGGTCATCAAGATGAAGGTTTGAAAAACCTCTAGTTACCGGGCAAGCTTAGTGGTCTAGTGGTAAGACATCTGGGCCAAATTTCATAGAGCTGCCAAGCACAAAAATTTGCTTAGCAGCAAATTTCTTCCTTAATAAAAACATGATTACCAACCAAATTTTTAGTTGCTGTATATTGCTTGTTACTGGTAATCAGCTGTCGTTTGCTTATCCTGAAAATCCTGTTTTTGTCGAGGCAAAAATTTCATGCTAAGCAAATTTTTGTGCTTAGCAGCTCTATGAAATTGGGCCCTGCTCTCGAATGGTAAAAGACATGAGTTTGAATCCCCACATGAGTAAAAAACATTTGGATTTTATCCCAAACGACTCGAGGAAAAGTACAGTTTACAGCACTTTACATACATTGGTGTGGGGGTCAAACAAAATTTATATTCCTTAATAAAAAAATTAAAAATATACAAAAGTTTCATGTAGCACACGTATAACAAGGTACTCAAGGCGCTAACTATATACTTTTTTTTTTACAGAAAGATAGGTTATTGAAGTTATGAATTCTGAGACCCAATTATGTAGCACCTTATAAGGGTTTTCAATGTGCTACGGTGCATTCAGCAGCCACTGCCAGGAACACCGGGGCGAACCCCTTCTCTTAGCGCTACTGAGATCTTTAATGTGCATTACACAACGCACGAGACCAACGGCTTTACGTCCCATCCGAAGGACGAAAAATGAACAATAAAATCTAATAAAAATACCTGTGTTTTGGTCGATCCACTGGAGGGAGTCCATGTGTGCATTTAATATCTTGCCAATCTGTGTAATCTGCAAAGATGACGATGACAAAAACATTGTGTAAAAGAAGGAAACAAGACTAACTTTACAGCCAAGCCTAGACTCTTGATGATACTCGATGAAAACAGCATTGAACTTAATTTTATTTGGTTACACACTAACAGCAGAATTACAAAACATTGCTGCACACATGGTCAATCATATTACACCGGTTCTGCGTTCTCTACACTGGCTACCTATTCTCAAGCGGATTCAGTTCAAAATTCTTCTCCTTGTTTACAAAGTGATACATGGCTTCGCTCCCACATACATCGACAGTCTCATCTCACAAAAGTTGCCTACTTCATCCATGAGCTTTCGATCAACATCCAACATTCGTCTTCAACTTTCCAATGGCCCATGCACGAATACCCGCTATGGTGATAGAGCAATCTCAGTAGCTGCACCATCTTGCTGGAACAAGCTCCCTCTTCACATCCGTGACTCATCCTCGATCAGCTCATTCAAGACTCGGTTAAAAACACATCTTTTCAGACAATGTTAAAGCACTCTGAAATGCCTGTGGAAAGCGCTATACAAATGTTATTGATTATTATTATTACTATTATTAGAGCCAATAACAGGATGATAGGAAACAAGAAGAAACGTTCAGTTTTAGATGTGGGAGGAAAACCCCTAAGGGTTGAAAACCCACGCAATTAGGTAGGGACTGAAAACCCGAAAAAGAAACCACTGAGACTTCTAAGTGATGAAAATTCCTCCAAGGCAGGGTTCTCCTCCTGCTCAAGCTAGAAAATCGGGCTGATACGCCAATAATTAATAATAATAATAATAATAATAAAGGCTTGTAATGCGCACATACATGTATCCACTCTGCTGGGTGCTCAATAATAATAATCACCTGTTTTTATATAGCGCTTTTCACACCCAGGGCGTCCTAAAGCGCTTCACATTATTACCCCTGGTCACTGGGCCTTAAATCATTCCTTAAACCATCTCAGCTCCCTGGGGAGTATACAGCCTGTGCGCAATATATGCGCTACTCGGCTAAACCAATCACAAAAACCATCTCTGCCCTCACAGGTACCCATTTATACCCCTGGGTGGAGAGAAGCAATTAAAGTTAAGTATCTTGCTCAAGGACCCAAGTGTCACGACCGGGATTCAAACCCACACTCTGATGACTTCACTTTGATCTTCTTAACCACTCGGCCATGACACTCTACCCATGTAGAACCACAGTGACGTCATTCCACCGTTTTATTGTGAGGTTAGAGACTTGAATTTTGTTCCACTCATATTAAAGCTCACTAGTGTACTCACAGGGTCGCTGGTGTCTTGGGGAGCGTTGGCCGTGTTAAGATGTTCGATGATTTCTCGGAGATCTTGAACCATCCTCTTCAGCTGTCCATCTATGTTCTCAGCGAGCTGATACCTGGCGGAAAAGAAACAAAGAAGAGGTTAGAATAAAAACGTCATTTTCATCTGACAACTCACACCTGTTACCTCCATGTGATTCTTTTCCAAACAGAGGACATAATCTTTTCAAAAATGAGGGCCCAATTTCAAAGCGTTGCTTAGCGGCCGATTTTGTGCTTACTGTGCGATTTCCATTTCATAGCGCTGCCAACCGTAAGCACACAAAAAGGCATGCTAACCTTATGGTGCTTACCGCACGAAAATAAATGACGTCACAATGCAAATCCATGGTAAACGCGCAATATGGTCGCCCACTTTTTCAGCTTACCTGTGAAATACACTTGCACCTTAGCAAATTTTGCTGCTACAGTGAGCATGAAAATTTGCTTACCGTTAAGCAGCGCTATGAAATTTGGCCCAGTCGGGCTGTCGACTGCTGCAGGCAGATTAATAGCTCATCCATTAAGTTTAATTAACTAATTCAATGTAAACACAGCCACTGGCAAAAAGTGTGTAAACTTTCTAAAATTTTGTGGAGAAAATCTGCAAAGAAGTGGCTTACGTCCTCTCTCGTTCCAAGTCGGCGTGCTGCGAGAAGACGGATCCATGCTGTTGGTTACGGACTCCTTCCTCCAGGGGTACCAGCATGTCTTCAAGCTCTCTCTGCTGGGACATGATGAAGTCTAGCTCATGCTCAAGTCTGTCAATTGAGAAAGAAAAAAACAATTTGGACTTATTTGGGACCAATCAGAATAATCAATGTTACAAAATTTATTTTGACCCACCCATTCTCAAGTTTTGATTTTCAAATATTCATTATCTTCACAATATAATGTATTGACCTCTTGCATGCGCGTCACACGCGGCGACTGATGCCACGCTCACCATGTTGGTGGTCAATAGGCTTACGTGTAAACGCCGCGTCACCTAAAAATGCGCACTTCACTGAACAACACACGTTGACAGTGACCACCAAAATGGTGCATCCAAGATTATTCTGATGATGACGTCAGGTGAAATGGGTCAATACTCTGCAGAACAAAGTAATGCCTAGGATAAGAATTCAGGCAATGCATGATGGAAAATACTAAGTAAGGTTTGCGGTGAACCAATTTAAAAGTCTCTATTGTGGGTAAAGGTGGCTCTGAGAAGAGCTATTTGTTACCAAGTAAGTTTTTATGCTAACAAATATTTTGAGTAATTACTTATAGTGTCCAGTGCCTTTAATAGTACTTACCTTTGTTGGTCTGTTTTCACTTTTTCCAGGTCGCTGTGCAACACTGTGATCTGAGAAACAAAAACATTTTAACTTCACAGTTAAAAACATAAATTTATCGCTTTTAATCTTTAGGGAATAATTTTTTTAAAGAATGTTTTACAAGCCTGAACATCTGACGTCATACTTCGAGGGTCGTGAAGGGCGCCAGAGACCGGCCTCCAGCAGGCGTGTACATCCACCTTTGACCTACATTCATTTCACATAGAGATACGTAGTTAAACTCTACACCAACACAACATGCAAGATGCACATGCTTATACTGTATACAATACACACATACGTGGACACAGCATGCAAGCTTTCCATGTGTTTTGATTGGTCGTCCGTGGTGACCTCAGACCAATCAAAACAAACTCAGATACAGTGGCTTTTATTTTAGTCACTGCATTTATCCAATGATATCATTGTATCCAATGGAATCACTGGATCTGAATAGCAAGTACCTCTCTTTATCCTAGCGGATAAAGAGAGGGGCCCAGTCTATGTGATGACAAACGGAGCATTCAATGAGGGCGCTGAGTGAAACAAGGGAGTCAAAAGAGGGTGCCCTTCATAGCATTAAACTCAGCGATGCCATTTGTCTTTGTTTGGGGTACCACAATTTACTATATTGAAGGACTACAATTACAAAACAAAATTCATGGATCAGGCGATGTTCGTTATAGAATGTGAAAGTTTTGCGCATATTCGAACCTTTGGACACCGCGAGCTTGTTTCCTTCACTTGTTAAAGCCATTGGACACTTTCGGAACAGAAAAAAACTTACAGGGTTTACACAAGGTAATGGTGAAAGACTTCTCTTGAAATATTATTCCATGAAATGCTTTACTTTTTGAGAAAACAACTTAAAACAATTATCAATTCTCAATATTGAGATTTACGGATTTATTTTAAACACATGTCATGACACGGCGAAACGTGCGTAAACAAGGGTGGGTTTTCCCGTTACTTTCTCCCAACTCCGATGACCAATTGAGCCTAAATTTTCACAGGTTTGTTGTTTTATATTTAAGTTGTGATACACAAAGTGTGGGCCTTTGGACAACACTGTTTACCGCAAGTGTCCAATGGCTTTAAAGCAATGTCTGTGGGACTAATGAGATCTCAAAAATTTGTGTAAAAACTTGTGTAACAGGGTTCTACTGTGCAGATCACACGCTCGAGTTGCAAAAGTGGCGAGCCTCACATCCCCGACAGGCATCCCTTATCTCTCTGAAGGAAAATTTATTTTTGCAAGAATGGAAACTTCCTTTACCGTTTCTCCGTTTTCCATGAGCATTCTGTCCCAGGCGTTGACCTGCGTTGCCTGTTTGAGGAAGATGGACTCTTGATCTTCAAGATTTACCGTCCACTTGTTGATGTTCTGCTCTAGTTGATGGTAGCTCATGGTGGGGCCGTGGGTCGTTGGGGCGGCAGTCCCAGTAGTTGCTCTGTAGGAATTAGATATTATACAAATGGTGAATGTTTATCAGTGAAATTGACAGGATTACCAACACCAGGGTTTGCTTTTAACTTTTTTTTTCCTTCTTTTTTTTTCTTTTCCAGAAGACGATCAGAGCATACTGATCGAAACGTCGAGTTGAAACCAACGGTTCTTTTCTGAACCACCCCAACTCATTTAGAGATAGTCATTACATGTTGTTACCGCAAAAATTGTTACCGCAAAACTTTTGTCTTTTTTTTTTCGAGAAGTCGTTCGATGGATGCTACACATGCACTCTCCTAGTAGCGCTCATTGTAGCCTGGGAAGACCACATAACCAAGGACAACCTATATGGCGACCTCCCTAGGGTCGGAGACAAAATCGCAGCCCGTCCGATGCAGTTAGCAGGCCACTGTTACAGGCATCCGGAGTTGGAGGCACACAAAGTCATTCTCCGATAACCAACTCACGAACACAGTGAGACATGGAAGATCTACAATTTCTCACACCAGGGTGCTGCAAAAGGACACCTGTGTAGCTGTTTTTAGCCACACTCTACTTCACTGTTCACCCACCTGCACTGTATACATCCACACCCTCGCATGTACACAACAACAAGAGTACGTAATACACCAGGGCCCAAGTTCATGGCTTTGCTTGCACAGAATCGGTGCTTACGGAAGCAGGGAATTCCGTGCTTACAGGAAGCGTATTTCACGGGTTAGCGGCGAATTTTGGCTTCTGCGCGTGCTGACTAGGGATTCTACGCTTACAAGGCTAGCGCAGAAAATCGGCGCTTACACGTAAGCGGGAATCGTGAAGCGCAGAATTCCGCGGTAAGCAGAGCCATGAAATTGGCCCCTGATGGTGGACTGTACTTTTACGGAAGAAGAAGAAGAAGAATCAACAGACGAACTGGCCACCCTCATGCAAGACCGAATTACTTGATAAAGCCATATTCGATTCCTCCAGCAAAAATTGGGTCTTGCAATTTTAACAAAGTAAACAACTTACCCTGGTTTGGCTGCTGTAGTAGTAGCACCCAATCCACCTACAAGAAGACAAAGTTGAGAGAATAGGTGATACATTTTTAATCTTTATCCAAAGATTTTTTTATTATTGTTTTCTATGCAAGTCGCAAGAACACAAGGCCTGAAGGCCAATTCAAGGTGTGGGCTACAATTATTTTTTTCCGGGGTGCTTGCTATGTGAACCAGAAACACCAGGGTTAACCCCTACTCTTCATGGTTCCTTTTCACGCACTAACAATCTTTAATACATAGGACCTACGGCTTAATTAATATTCCATCAAAAGTACAAGCAATAATGGTTAATTGGAATTACTCAATAGACTTTTGATCTGTTGTATGTTTTAGTAAAATTGTAAAACTCAAAAAGTGTGATAACAAAGCAATTTTAACGTATCGTAAGCAGCCTTACCGAGTGAGAGGCCAGTCGTGCTCTTTGCTGTTGCAGCTGTACTGGTGGCTGATGGGATACCTGTAAAAGGACAAATTGCAATAAACCCATTCCAATGAAATTTGCCAATTGTGCAAAAGAAAAGATATTCATTCATCAGACTCAAAACCAAGGTAAAACATCATTTGTGACCTGCTCTGTGAAAATGAGTCAGATGTAGGCAATTTCAGAAATGGAGTTATATGCATGGCTGGAAAGAACACATCAGCAGCAGTAATTTGGTAAATGTCTAAGCTTTGGGGCGTATCGCGTTGCTGAGTTACTCCCGTTTGAAATTAGCCACTACACCAGTTTTTGTGAAAAAACGAATTACAAGTAAAATGATATTTTAAACTACCATTGTGTGCAAAAGGATACAAATTAGACATAAGTATGATCACAAAATTGTTGTATTCATAGCTTTATTGCCTAAAAGTAAGTGTTCTAAAGGTTAACCATGCAACTAAAGATCTTAAAAAGAAAAAAAACATAACGTAATATTGCATAAGGCCACATCTGACTCATTTTCACAGAGTGGGTCACATTCACTCTTAAAACAAAGTGAGGTACTTTTAAAGGCAGTGGATAGTTACTAAAAATAATTAGCATAAAGCATGACTTGGTAACGAGTAATGGGGAGCTGTTGATAGTATAAAACATTGTGAGAAACGGCTCCCTCTGAAGTAACGTAGTTTTTGAGAAAGAAGTAATAATCCAAGAATTTGATTTCGAGACTTCAGATTTAGATATTGAGGTCTCGAAATCAAGCATCTGAAAGCACACAACTTCGTGTGTCTGACAAGGGTGTTTTTTCTTTCATTATTATCTCGCAACTTCAACGACCGATTGAGCTCAAATTTTCACAGGTTTGTTATTTTATGCATATGTTGAAATACACAAAGTTAGAAGACTAGTCTTTGACAATTACCAATAGTGTACAGAGCATATAAAGGAACGTTACAGATTTGGTTAGAAACAAAAAATGCGTGAAGATCACAGATTTACATAAAACTTACACGGTCTAATGATGCTGATTGAAGAAAACATCCCTTGAAATATTTCTGTCTGAAATGTCATATTTGATGAGAAACAAATAATCTAATTGAGCATTTTATTCGTTTTTGTTTTGGCATCGATGCAATGCAAAATGTATTATCAGTTTTTCACTATTTTCTCGTGACCCAGATAACCGATCAATCTCAAACTTGTCAATTAATGTATATGGTGGGTTACATAAAGTGCTTACATTGCCAGCAACTGTTTCATCAGCAAAAACCAATTCTGTAATATTCCTTCAAGTTCTGGTCAAATTTTTGCTTTAGAAGTTTCAAACCACTAAATAAAAATTACTCCTACTTACTGAGTGATAGTCCAGTCCCTGCGGCGCTGGCAGCTGCAGTCGTCGTTGGTTTACCCAGTAGTGTGCTGAGCCCTTCTGTCGGCTTCCCAGCTGCACCTAGGCCCAAGCCCATTCCTTAAAGAGACAAAAATAAAATCACAATGTTTAAAGGAAAATTCTAAAAAAGATTGGGTGTTAAAGCCATTTGACCCTTTCGGTTCAGAGAAAAAAAAAAAAATATCACAGATTTACAAATAACTTACAGGGTTTACAGAAGGCAATGGTGGAAGACTTCTCTTGAAATATTAGTCCATGAAATGCTTTACTTTTTGAGAAAACAGCAAAACAATATAAATTCTCGTTAACGAGAATTACGGATTTATTTGAAACACATGTCATGACACGGCGAAACGCGCGGAAACAATGGTGGGTTTTCCGTTGTTTTCTCCCGACTCCGATGACCGATTGAGCCTAAATTTTCACAGGTTTGTTATTTGATATAGAAGTTGTGGTACACAAAGTGTGGGCCTTGGACAACACTGTTTACCGAAAGGGTCCAATGGCTTTAACGATAAATACCAAGGGTTGTTTTAAAGACACTGGACACTATTGGTAATTGTCTTTAAAAAGACCAGTCTTCTCACTTGCTGTACATGTACCTCAACATATGCATGAAATAACAAACCTGTGAAAATTTGAGTTCAATCGGTCATCGAAGTTTTGATAAAATAATGACAGGAAAAACACCTTTGTCACACAAAGTTGTGTGCTTTCAGATTCTTGATTTTAAAACCTCCAATTCTAAATGTGAGAAACACCCTTGTCACATGAAGTTGTGTGCTTTCAGATGCTTGATTTTAAAACCTCCAATTCTAAATGTGAGAAACACCCTTGTCACATGAAGTTGTGTGCTTTCAGATGCTTGATTTCGAGACCTCAAATTCTAAATGCGAGGTCTCGAAATCAAATTTGTGGAAAATAATCTCCTTCTTGAAAAGTATTCCACCCCATAGGGAGCCGATTCTCACAATGTTTTGTACTATCACTAGGTGCCCATTACTCGTTATCAAGTAAGGTTTTCTGCTAATATAGTAATTATCAATAGTGTCATTGCCTTTAAACACACAAATATACCTTTCTTTGTTTTTTGGAATTGATCTATTGTTTTTAAAATCCTATGTAAAAAATAGTTGTATACAATCAAATTAACCCATACTTGCCCAAGAAACTTACCAGCTGATGTTGGTGTGGCAAATCCGAGAGACTTTGCAGCCGTCCCCATTCCGAGAGATGCGGCTGAAGTTACCGGCTTGCCCCCGAAGGAAATCCCCTGCCCTGCGGCGGTCGCCCCAGCAGTGGTGGGTGTGGCACCGAAACCAAGAGAGGCACCGCCACCGAGCCCGAGAGAGGTACCCCCACCGAGCCCGAGAGAGGTACCCCCACCGAGCCCGAGAGAGGCACCCCCTCCGAGCCCAAGTGAGGCACCCCCACCGAGCCCTAGGGACGCTGTCGTCGCGGGCTTAGCCCCGAAACCCAACACTTGTCCTGCTGAAGTGGCAGCAGCGGTGGCGCTGGTTGGTGTTGCTGTTGCGACTGGAGTACCGAAGCTGAGTGGTTTAGCACCCAGACCTAGGTTGAGACTGGCAGTGGTTGCTGCCGTGGTTGCTGAGGTATCTGTAGTGTGCAAGGAACATAGAGTTATTTATAAGAACTAGTGGGCGCACTGGTGATGCTGCTTGCACAAACACGACAGGACCGCAAGGAGACTCGCGCGCCATTCTGTACGCGCGTTGAATATGAAGTACACGTTGGAGTTTGTGTTTATCGAACACAACAGGCTGCTGTTTTGTCAACTTACAAAATGGCCGCACATGGGTATCATCCACTAGGAGCCTAGCTGGTAGAACAGAATGTAATACCTTCCCAACTTTTAATGAAGCAATCGTGGTAAAGTGCCTTGCTCAAGGACACAAAGTGTCATGACCATGATTCGAACCCACACTCTGCTGCCGACAACACCAGGGCCCAATTTCATAGCGCTGCTAAACGGTAAGCAAATTTTCATGCTTACGGTAGAAAAAAAAATTTGCTTAGGTGCAAGCGTTTTTCACAGATTAGCAGAAAAATTAGGCTGCCATATTGCGTGTTTACCATGTATTTGTATTGTTACGTCAATATGAAATGAAGATCGCACAGTAAGCAAAAAAACGGCCCCTAAGCAGTGCTATGAAATTGGGCCCAAAGCTTAGGTCTGGCGAATTAGACCACTTGGTCAAACAAAACATTTGCTGCTCGATTTACAAATATGCGGTTTCCATTTCTGGGCAATTTTTTTAAACAACAACAACATTCAAAGAATCTAGTGATTAATTACAAAAACAATGGACATTAATATATATTCATACTCAGATTTAGCACATTTCCTCCCGTTCCTGGTTGGATGGTGCCCAGGCTGAATCCACCCGCACCCGGTGCTTGACCGCCGAGTGTCCCTCCAAACCCCAGACTACTGGGTGCCGTTGTTCCGCCAAAACTAACCCCACTGGATGCTGGTGTGGCTGCCCCACCTCCGAAAGAGAACCCCTGACCTGCTCAAAAGACGCAAAAGCATTTTTTATTAAACTTTAAACCAACGGGGCCAAATTTCAGAGAGCATCTTAAAGGCCCGGTCCCACTGCAGCCATATTGAGAATACTAACGATAACGACGCAAAGAGAACGCATTCTATTGGTTGAATGGGCATGTGCGTATTCTGCGTCAAGCAACTCAACCAATAGAATGCGTTCTGTTTGCGTCGTGATCATTATCGTTTTCGTTATCGCTGCAGTGTGACTCGGCCTTAAGGCACTGGACATGTTTGGTAATTGTCAAAGACCAGTAAGTGGTGTTCAATTGGTCATCGAAGTTGCCAGAGAGTAAATGAAAGAAAAAACGCCCTTGTTGCACAAATTTGTGTGCTTTCAGATGAATTCTTTGAGTGGGAAATTGTTTCATACTATCAACAGCTCTCCATTCTAGCTACCGGGCAACCTCGGTAGTCTAGTTGGTAAGACACTGCTCTAGAATTGCAAGGGTCGTGGGTTCGAATCCCACCCGAGTAACATGCCTGTGATATTTTTTTCACAGGACTCGGGAAAGTACTGAGTATACAGTGCTAACACACATCGGTGTATGGGTAAAAACCAAAATTAATAAGCTCTCCATTGCTCGTTACCAAGTAAGTTTTTATGCTAACTGTCTTGAGTAATTACCTAAAGTGTCCAGTGCCTTTAAGCAGAATTGAAAATATTGCTTATCATTTGTCTGCTAAGAAGAAATGAGCAGGATACCAAGAACATAGTACTATAGCTGGTACCTTATTCTGGTAAAACACGAACTGCGGAATAAAGAGCTTACCTGCTGGCTTGCTGCTGGCGGCACCGAGTCCAAAGCCAGCTGCAGGTGCAGCTGCTGCAGTCGTGTTTGGTGCGACTGCAGCAACTGGCTGTGACCCAAAACCCAATCCACCTATGACATGATAATACAAAAAATATTTTAATTTCAGATACATTTATTTCATGTCAACATCAATCAATTCATATTTGGTTTGCGGTAACACCATGTGTGTGTATCTACTTGCCAGGTAGAGTTGTTCTTAGGGAACTGTCTTGCTTTATTCTACTGCCGTGGAGTAGATAATCGGAGGTTCCGGAGACTTCTCCAGAACTGAGGAGTCTCCGGAACCTCCGATTATCTACTCCACGGCAGTAGAATAAAGCAAGACAGTTCCCTAAGAACAACTCTACCTGGCAAGTAGATACACACACATGGTGTTACCGCAAACCAAATATACATTGATACCTCACCATGCAATGCCTAAAATCCTACATTATATCAATCAATTCATTGTGATAACATTGTTTAGAAAACATGTCATAACTTGTACTAAGGAAAACTTAATGAACAAAAAATAGAAAATAGCTTGACGTTAACATGTAGGAAAAAGAAGAAGCAAAAGCTTTGTTTTCCTCTACCTTAAAGACAAGGACAATTTACAAAACGTGCTTATGCTTTGGGCGTCGTAATGTATTATTTCATTTGTGCACAAAGAGCATATTCAAGCGAGGAATTAAACACGACTGTGCTGGGTGAAAGTTATAATATATTTGGATGACAACAAAACAATTTAATAAACGGGGAAAAAAATTCCTGTATGCGTGACTTGATCTATCAAATATGAGAACCCAAATGATTCAATTTTATTTGACCAAGAAAACAAATTATTTCGTAAAAATTGTTAAAGGAACATGTTGCCTTGGATCAGACGAGTTGGTCTATAAAAAGCGTTTGTAACCGTTTGTGATCCACACAACATTGCCTCGAAATTGCGTGGTTTTCCTTTTTCTTTGCGAATAAACATGGTCGGCCATTTATGGGAGTCAAAAATTTGACACCCATAAATTGCCGACCATGTTAGTCGATGATGTAAAAGGAAAACATCGCAATTTCGAGGCATGATTGTGTGGATCATTGTATTCTACTTTAACAACATCTTTCCACCCATATGCATTTTATAACAAACGGCTACAAATGCTTTTCAAAGACCAACTCGACCGATTCAGGGCAACGTGTTCATTTAATGGTTATACTTTTTGTGCTTAAAAGCAGCTCTATGAAACTGGGGCCAGGTCACGACAACCATGCAAATTTTCAAAAATATGGAGCGAAAATCCACGCAGGAAAAAAACATCTCCAATAGGAAAACACAATCTGAAAAATGTAGATTTGCTGTAGACTTCTAACCACAGGTTTTTAGTGCCATTAATTTTAAGGGTGATTACCAAACTAACGCATACCTTCACTTTAAAGCCATTATACATTTTCGGTACAAAAAAAAAAAAGTTCACAGATTTACAAATAATTTACAGGGTTTACAGAAGGTAATGGTGAAAGACTTCTCTTGAAATATTATTCCATGAAATGCTTTACTTTTTGAGAAAACATTAAAACAATATCAATTCTCGATAGCAAGAATTACGGATTTATTTTAAACACATGTCATGACACGGCGAAACGTGCGGAAACCAAGGGTGGGTTTTCCCGTTATTTTCTCCCGACTTCGATGACCGACTGAGGCTTAATTTTCACAGGTTTGTTATTTTATATAAGTTGTGATACACGAAGTGTGGGACTTGGGCAATACTGTTTACCGAAAGTGTATAGTGGCTTTAAGCTAAGGCCTCACAAAAAGAACCTTTACTTGCACTTTTTCAAGTTAAAATGCCTTCAAATAACATCATTTCAGTGGACGCTAATTGCCTGTTTTCTATTCATAATTAACCACTGAGTAGTGGGTTTTATTGACAGTTTGATGGTTTTTATTATTATTGGCAAACTACAAAATGCCGTCATGCATAACAAATTGTAACTTTTTGAGCACAAGTACGATAATGTCGCTTTCGGAACACATAAACTAGTATAATGTATCGAACGTGACGACCACGGCACTGAAAGAGTCAAGTGTTGACTGTAAAGTACTGAATACATAATTAAACACACATTAAAGGAACACGTTGCCTCGGATCGGACCAGATGGTCTTTGAAAAGCGTTTGTAACTGCTTGTTATAAAACGCATTTGGAAAGACGTTGTAAAAGTAGAATACAATGCTCCACACAAACAAAAATTGCATGGTTTTTCTTTTACCTCTTCAACTAAACACGGTCGGCCATTTATGGGAGTCAAATTTTTGACTCCCATAAATGGCCGAACGTGTTAGTTCGCAAAGTAAAAGGAAAACCACGCAATTTCGAGGCAAATTAGTGTGGATCATTGTATTCTACTTTAAAGACCTGCTTGAACGAAAATGTCAAGTCATGAACTTTGCTGAATTCCACTTAAAATGTTTTCGATGAATAAGGAAATCGAGTCATATGATTATAAATAGGTTTCAATTGTGTAAAAAAACAATCATTTTGTATGCCCTTGTCCTGAGCTTTTTTGCGAGATTTGCGAAAAGCCCCGTTACGTAATCACTCTAAAAACGTCATAAGTAGATAAAGCCGCTTTGTTGCAGCGTGGATGTATAACAAAACAAACTCCCACATATGACGTCAGCAGCATTGTCCTTTGACGCCCGCTCTCAACGGCAGAAGTGTTTTATAGTTTTTCAAAAAACCTTTAGGTAGGGGCCTGATTTTTTACTCGATAATTACAAAAAGTTCAGAAGTGTACACATATCAAAATTACATTAAAATGGTGAACAAGTGCATTATAAACAAGTAAAAATACCATTTCTGTTGAAAACATTCCGCTCAGGTAGCTGTTTAAAATCTACTTTCCAGTCATATGCATTTTATAACACACGGTTACACAAGCTTATAGACCAACTCGTCCGATCCAAGGCAACGTATTCCTTTAAGGGTTGCTGTAAGTACTGACTGAATAAATATTTCAACATGTACATTATACTCGTCTTGTATAATGTACTTAAAGGGAAGGTACACAAAGTACTCAAAACAATTACTCAAAACAAATACTAATATAAAACCTTACTTGGTAACAAGTAATGGGGAGAGGTTGATAGTATAAAACATTGTGAAAAACGACTACCTTTGAAGTAACGTTGTTTTTGAGAAAGAGGTTATTTCTTTTATTCTTATCTGAAAGCACACAAATTCGTCCAACAAGGGTGTTTTTTCTGTCATCATGTTCTCGCAACTTCGATGATAAATTGAGCCCAAATTTTCACAGGCTTGTTATTTTATGCTTATGATGGGATACATCAAGTGAGAACACTGGTCTTTGACAATTACCAAACATGTACCTTTCCTTTAAAGGCAGTCCAAATGGAATGAAGGTAATTATGGACAGTTCATTAATAGTGCAATTCTTTTAAGTAAAGTAAATTTGACAGGGGTTATTAAGCTTTCAGACATAATCCCTCTCGCCAGCTCCCGTTGTGAGTCTGGAAGCTTTCGCTCAATTTGCAGCCAGACTGGATTGGCAGAAGTCGTCCGGCTGATACGCTATTTCATTGCGCTTGAAGTTCCAGGCTGCTCAGTAGTTGCACATACTAGTGTATGGTTGCTATTCTAAGAGAGAGCATACACCGACTGACACAATTAAAGGATAAATACAGATCCTTGCAGAACCCTACTTGTAGCTCTCACAACTACGGATGAGCTGACATTGGACTTGATCAACTAGAAACAATCAATTGTTTTACAAGACCTTGCAGCTGACTGAAAACCGATCTTTGCAGAACCCCAGCTCTCAAAACTGTGGATGAGCTGTGTATGACTTGATTTAACAATCAATTGTTCCGGGAGACATTGCAGCAGACTGAAAACAGATCCTTGTGGAACCCCAGCTCTCACGTCTGTGGATGAGCTATGTAGGACTTGATTAACTAGAACCATGTAGAATCAACCAATTATTATACAAGACCTTGCAGCAGACTTAAAACGGATCCTTGCGGAACCCCAGCTCAAAACTTACACCCCTCAGCAAGCAGAAAAATAAAAGGTTTTTAAATCAAGGTGCAGAATTTGTACTGTTTTGGAGCCAAAATACACCTGCTTGGAAAAGCTGTTAGCTCAAACACCGTAGCCCCCCCCCACAAGCTTCACCATGCGTTCACTACCACTGGCTTTGATATTTATGACCATTTTGCTTAAAGATTGTCACAGTCAGTGCAGAGGAAGGCTCACACAAACCTTCCACCTGGCTGAAAACGGATCCTTGAGGAACCACGTCTTTCACTGGGAGACGGTGCCCTCTCCAGTTGAGTGCGGCCGCCAATGTTTCATGAACTCCAAATGTACATCGTTCAACTACGATCTGGGTACCTTCGTATGCGAGTTGAACAGCGACACCAGGAAAGGACGTCCCGCTGACTTCGTGGAGACCCCTGGAAGTACTTACTACGACAGCGGTGAAATCTCGGACTTGCCAACACCTTCAACTCCTGACGCCAACAAGGTCAACACAACCGTTTCAGAACCAGGCAACGATGCTGAAACCTCTTCAGCCCCTACCTTTGTAGACTACAACTGGACAGTTCCAGCCGATGTCGCCTTGAACGTTTCAGCACCAACGGCAGAAACTCCAACATATTTGCCTCTAGACACAATTGAAGCTACAGTTCCAGTTGACACCATGGCAACATATCATAACTTCTGTCACATGCTGGCTGCACTGAGCCAAGGCAACAGTGAATCTTACATCCTTTTTACTTCTGGCAGCTACCAGGTGATACAGATTTACTGTGATGATGATAATAGCGACGCCTGGAGAAACCTCGACTGCTTGTACGAGACGAATGGTTGGGCCTGCTATCAACAACCCTAAATCTAGACACTAGGGCCAAAAAGACCAATCCAGTAGGCTCCGCCCCTCTGCACGTGTGAGCAAGAATATGCGGGGCTCTCCAATGCCTTTCTGCACAACTCTGCCACGCGCGCCAAGATACGCGCACGCGTGTCGGACCTTTGTTGCGTTGTCATTGGTCAATATGTAATGGGTCGGAGCCTAATGGATCGCTCAATTTCATAGAGCTGCTTTTAAGCACAAAAAGTGGCTACATGAAAGGAGGGTTGACTGTGCACCAAGTTGATGCATTTATTACATATTGCAGGCTGGCAAAGTTTATCCTAGCTTTAAGTTCCACAGGTAAGGGCAAGGGCACCATGGCATTTTCTCCTTGGTAAAGGGCACCCTATGAGGAAATTATAAATGTCTACTGGCGAAGCATTTCAAGGGCACCAAGGCAATGACCAGGTGGCGAGGAGGCAACCACCTTTGTTGCCTCCGTGAAGTATCTGGGCCAAATTTCATAGAGCTGCTTAGCACAAAAATTTGCTAAGCATGAAATTTCTTCTTTGATAAAAACAGGATTACCATCCAAGTTTCCACCTGATTTTCAGGAAAAGATAACAACAGCTGAATACCAGTAACAAGCAATATTTCTATACAACATATGGACATTTGGTTGGTAATCCTGTTTTGTATCAAGGAAGACATTTCATGCTAAGCAAATTTGTGTGCTTAGCAGCTCTATGAAATTGGACCCAGCCCTGCAAAAGTTTTATGGACCGTAATTTGAGACAGTTACCTGTGGGTTTAGCAGGGGCACCTAATCCAAATCCAGTAGCTGCGGGCGTGGAACCGAGCGTCGCCGAGGGCTGGGCCGCGCCCCCGAAGCTAAAACCACCCGCCACACCTGCTGTAGTTGCCGGAGCACCAGCTTGAAAACAGAAGAGGGGGAAAAAAAAGTTTAAAACATCAACGTCTGGGGAAAAAACTTTCAGTTCTTCAATATTGTTTCCACACACACCATGCAGATTATACAGTTATAGCAAAGATACATGTGTACAGTAGCCTTTTCAAACGACGGTTGGTCACGTTTTAAAATTGTTTTACACAAAAAAATAGGTATACTTAACTTTAATGCTTGCAACATTATCGAGTACAACGCCAGTTTGCTCAGCTAACATTTAAATTTTGTTAAAGCGATTTTTCTAAACTGGAAAATGTTTTCGTACATTGAAAGATAACATATTTTCAGCTATGCTTTGTTGCACTTCATGCTATCTTTCAGTTACGAAAGAAAGTTATTTTCAAGTTGAACTATTAACTATGAGTTTGTAATGAAACTACACTCTGTAGATTATGTTACGAATCTACACTTAAAGGAACGTTACAGAATTGGTAAGAAACAAAAATTGTGAAGGTCACAGATTTACATAAAACTTACACGGTCTAATGATGATGATAGTAGAAAATGTCTCTTGAAATATTTCTCTCTGAAATGTCATATTTGATGAGAAATAAATAACCTAATTTCGCGTTTAGAGCTTATCGCTCAGTGAGCGTTTTATTCATTTTTATTTTGGCATCGATGCAATGCAAAATTTGTAACCCAGATGGCCGATCAATCTCAAACTGCTCCAGGTTTGTCAATTTAAACATATTTTCATGACATTGTTTACTCATTTCTCAAAAACCAAAGCACCTCAGCGACTAACATTTTAAGGTACGCTTTCTACTATCATTATCTTCAAACGGTGTAAGTTTAATGTAAATCTGTGGAGATTGTGTTTTGTGTTACAAAGTACCAAAAAACCTTTAAAGGCAGAGGACACTATTGGTAATTACTCAAAATAATTATTAGCATAAAACCTGTCTTGGTAACGAGTAATGGGGAGAGAGAGGTTGATAGTATAAAATAGTGTGAGAAACGGCTCCCTCTGAAGAGATGTAGTTCTCGAGAACGAAGAAATTTTCCTCGAATTTGATTTCGAGACCTCAGATTTATAATTCAAGGTCTTAAAATCAAGGGCACCCTATGAGGAACTTTTCTATTGGGACATTTCAAGGGGCACCAAGGCAACGACCAAGGCAATTCATTCACCAAACTAGCGCAAACCACGTTGGTGTGCTTAATTTGAGCTAAAGTTGGTGTTCTTTATATTATAGTTTCTTAACTGTAAAAAAATCTCTTAAATTCGGCCTCTGGTTGCGGTGACATTTTCGATCACTAAACGATTTTAATTCAATTCAATTCAATTCAATTTAAAAAAACGTGATCATCCTTTGCAGGCAATTACAGTGGCAGACCAGCTCCATATGAAAATATTATGAGAAATGTACAATACAATAATTTAAAAATATAAAGACTACTTGACACAATGACAAGGCAGAGGATGTACATATGGTTGAATACTATTTTAAATACTATTAAAAAAAATCCAGTTCAATTTACCTTTAAAGCCTGATGACCCTCCGAATGAGAATCCACCCGTACCGGCCCCCGCAGCGGCAGTGGTACCTGCCGCTGCCGTAGTGTTAGCAGTGGGTGCAGCTCCAAAGGAGAAACCACCGGGGGCTGCAGCGGGGGTGCCCCCAAATGAAAAGCCCCCTCCTGCTCCTCCTGTGGAAGGTTGGGCACCGAAGAGATTGGCCGGTGGATTGGACATCGTGGATGACAAACTAGTGTGTTACTGTTAGGCGTTGGGTGTTATTCGACCTGTATAATTATAAGCAGTCAAAAGGTCCTACATTATGTAGTGCATGGAGGAAAAGTATTAAATTTTGTCAAACTTCACAAAAAATATGTATGAATAATATGTATGAATAAAAATTTTCATTGATCATATATTGTCATGAAATTACTTTTCAGACAAAGTTCAGGAATCATTGTGCAGACTCTGGAAGGGATCGCACTATTAAAGGCAGTGGACACTATTGGTAATTACTCAAAATAATTATTGCCATAAAACCTTTCTTGGTGATGAGTAATGGGGAGAGGTTGATGGTTTAAAACATCGTGAGAAATGGCTCCCTCTGAAGTACCATAGTTTTCGAGAAAGAAGTTGTTTTCCACGAATTTGATTTCAAGACCTCAAGAGTCAAGTTTAGAACTTGAGGTCTCGAAATCAACCATCTAAACGCACACAACTTCGTGTGACAAGGGTTATTTTTCTTTCATTAAATATTATCTCGCAACTTCGACGACCGATTGAGCTCAAGGTTTCACAGGTTTGTCATTTTATGCATATATGTTGAGATACACACACCAAGTGAGAAGACTGGTCTTTGACAATTACCAATAGTGTTCACTGCCTTTAAATAATAAGTATTATTAATAAAGTAATGTTATTATTATTTTTTTTTAAATGTAGTAAAAATGAAACTTTAATTTTAAATTTTAAATATAAATTGGATTTTAATTAATCAAGTTAATATAACCATAACTAGCCTGTATATACAGCAAACTTCGTGTACGTTAAATGTTCGTATGTTTTAGTGCAATAAAACAAAAACAATTTTTATATCTCAGTCAATGACGTTCGTCGGTCGAGTTGTCTCCACAAAGCGAAGTCTAGTGTAAATCGCCGGCCGCAACAACATTGTTGGTCGACAGTCAGTAGACGGTCGCAGAAGCATTAGACTGAAAATGAAGTCCTCACTTCTTCACTGTGAAAGTAACAATAAATAACTTACCTTTCTTTTTTGACCAGTTTCACAATCATTTGAAGATTGACAAACGAGAAGACAGTCGTCCAAGTGAAACTTGAAGGACAGAACACGCGCGAGTAAACTTTTTTTTAACAGGCTTGTTAAAGGGCGCCCTCAATAGGCGTTACTTAGATAGTTGAGTGATTGATTTTTATGCAAATTATTTTGTCAATAAAAATTCTGAAAGTTTTGATTTGTTTATAGTGTAGTGTATACACTCCCTCCTGATCCAGGATTCTGCTAAATCTAGGGTGAACAAAAATTGTTTCAATGCATCAAAAACTAACCACAGTTATGCAAAACCTACATAAGAAAACAATCTTATTTTATTAGTAAAAATTCTGACTGAAATTTATGATGAAAAAAAAATAGCAAAGTAGACATGGTAGAATGGAATTAAGACACTGGTTTGAAGTTGGCAAAAGAAAAAAGCACATCACAAAATCACATCATTTTTGGTCAGATATGGTCAAGAACCCAGTGCACTTATTCGAAAAGAGAAGGGCTTCACCCTGGTGTACCTGGCTGTGGTTGCTGTATGCGTAGCACCTTGTAAACCCTTATTAGGTGCTATTAATAATTGGGTCTCAGAATTCATCGCTGCACTATCTTTCTGAAAGTAATTGGGTCTCAGAATGCCATAACCTATCTTTGTGATAGTGTGGGCCTTTGGACAATACTGTTTACCGAAAGTGTCCAATGGCTTTAAGGAATTAAATAAATGGCTCAGTGACCAGGAGGACCAATGTTGGAGTGCCATAAGCATTTCTGAGTGACGCATTTGTCCGCTATAAAGAAGCCACTAATTATTATTATTGTTAAAGCTACCATTTATTCTGTAAAATTTATGTACATGTTTGAGTAGGCATAATGGGTGAGACTTTATCTAAAGTTAGTCGATATAAACAGTGACCACAGATAGCAAAAGAAAACCAAATCAAGAAATTAAGAAAACTTCTCGGAAATACACAAAATGAGTCATATTTATATCATTTATTGTCTCCATGATAACTGTAGACGAAGCCATTCTAGGTGGCAGCAGACAGACCAGGACCCAAGTTCATTGCTCTGCTTACCGGCGAATTCTCCGCTTACAATCACCATTCTCCGCCTACTGTGCAAGCACCAAATTTCTGCGCTAGCTGTGTATTAGTGAAGAATACCTAGAAACGCGGAGCACGCACACACACAAGCAAAAATTCCCTGCTAAACCTGTGAAATACACTATTTGTAAGTGCGGAGTTCCCTGCTTCTAAGCAGAGACATGCAATTGGGGCATGGTGATTTTCTGTAGTTTTCATAGTTCTGAGCACGCTGTTCCTTTTTTTATATATTTTTTTTATTATAAACTGAATTTAGCGTTCTTTGTGTACATGTATATAATAGGGCTATTTAAAAATAGACAAAACTTTGACAACTTCAAACTTTCTTGTAGCTTTTTTAGAGGATTAAGACACTTTTGGACAAGCTGCAAGGCTATAGACTGTGTATGTGTTTGAACATTGGGACCTGTTAAAGTGAGCGAGTTTCTTCTTAAGCAGTATGAGCGGTCTCAAAAATGTTCCAATAATGTGAGGCTTGCACGGTCTATTATCCTTTTCTTGTGTTTGAACATTGGGACCTGTTAAAGTGAGCGAGTTTCTTCTTAAGCAGTATGAGCGGTCTCACAAATGTTCCAATAATGTGAGGCTTGCACGGTCTATTATCCTTTTCTTGTGTTTGAACATTGGGACCTGTTAAAGTGAGCGAGTTTCTTCTTAAGCAGTATGAGCGGTCTCAAAAATGTTCCAATAGGGCCAGGCTTGCACGGTCTATTATCACTTTCTTTCTAACGATCCCTTCCTTTAGATCTACTGAACCTCTTCCTTACACTCATGTCATACCCCTGCTTCTTTTCTATTGGTGACGTAAAGGCAGTGGACACTATTGGTAATTACTAAAAAAAAATATTATCATAAAACCTTTCTTGATTACGAGTAATAGGGAGAGGTTGATAGTATAAAACTTTGTGAGGAACAGCTCCCTCTGAGGTGGAGTAGTTTTCGAGAAAGAAGTAATTTTCCACGAATTTGATTTCGAGACCTCAAGTTTAGAATTTGAGGTCTCAAAATCAAGCATCAGAAAGCACACACCTTCGTGTGACAAGGGTGTTTTTTTCTTTCATTATTATCACACAAATTTGACGACCGATTGAGCTCAAATTTTCACAGGTTTGTTATTTTATGCATATGTTGAGATACATGTACACAAGTGAAGGATAGTCGTTGACATTTACCAATAGTGTCCACTGTCTTTAAGTCGACCAAGCCCCGAAAGGTCATTTCTTATAATACTGTAGTTTTGTCCATGTTTACCCTCAATAGTTTGAAACAGAAACACTGGCTCGTTCCAATGATGGAAATAAAAAAGGTTGCCTTTATGCAGTCTCTGCAAAATGGAGTTGAAAGATCTGAATTACCTAACACCTTCGGAGTGGCAAATGGTGATATCCAAGTTAACAACGGAAACAGAAAGATTGGATCTTTCCAATGATGGTTTAAATATAAAAAAACTCTTCAATTTGTAGGCGTTACGTATCGACATGTGATGCAAACCCATGCTGTAAGATGGTGAACAATGAGCTGCCTAGGTCTTCATCCTGTAGTTAGAGAACAATAAGGAAATAAGAAAATGAAGTTTGATCAGAATTCCCGATTGAATAGAAGCTCTCCAAACTCATCCCGGTTAACAGTTCAGAGGCCTTTCATTCATTATAACCTAACGGCAAAGTACATCTTTGTTTTTTTTTAAACCATTCGATTGTTTTAATCCAATATAAATGTAGTATACAATCAAACTAACATTTGAAAGTTTCATTTAAAAAGGTGGTAGCATTTTTTTTTATAGATGTTGCCGCAAATTTGGGGTGAATATATACATGCAGGTCAAAAACAATCCCATATAGGAGTACATAATCTAATGAGAAATGTTATTTCCCCGGTTGTTCATACACTTACGTGTGATTCCTGGTTACCCGACAGTTAACGGTTGTTTGGCTTCTGACAGACACCCCCGAACAAAGACATTGAAAAAATAAGGGAGACTGCCAACATAGACCTAGATAAAGCAGTTGGTAATTGCACAGCAGCAGATTTCATGAAATGCTAGGATTAATCTCGAATTAGTATGAGTAACTCGTCCTAACTTAGGATGGGTTCAATTCGTCCTGACGTCTATAGATACGGAACTTAATTCGTCCTAAGTCCTACGATTAATCCTAGGTTAGGAAGAGTTTGGTGAAATGGACGGCTGGCACGCAGAGCAAGTTAGCGCTCTAGTCAATATATACATAGCTCTATGGTCGTAACCAGTTTTGTGCACCAAACCCATGGTTCTATTGGCTAAGTCATCAGGGTGTGGGTTCCAGCACAAAAAATAGCTTCTCTTCACCCAGCAGTAAATGAACAAGGGCAGAGTTGGTTCTTAGTGAATGCTAATCCGGAGGTTGTTGGTTCAAATCCCATTCTAGTAAATTTGTCTTCGTTCCAACCCCAAATCATTTCAAATTTACCCAGTCTTTTTCCCTTGTGGTTTATTACTTAAATTCATTTAGGGTAAATATAGGCTAAGACGGAAATAAAGGCATACCTGATATGGCCATGAGACCAGGAGATCCAATGCATCTTCTCCCTCACTAGATACCTAAGAACAAAAATATTTGTAAAACATTTTAAAGATTGATCATGGCAGAGTGAGTCCAGCTTTCGACACTCAAGTTCTGGTGGCCAAGTCGTCAGAGTGTGGGTTCAAATCCCGGTCATGACACTTTGAGCAAGACACTCGACAGTGAGTGTGTTTGTTTAGCTTCCCTGGGTCGACCCCGGTCTACCCACGGTGCGTTCGAATACCTTTGACATCATTCCAGTCCATTCCTCCAGGTCAGCCCCCAGTGCCCAGCTTGTGGAGTGTGGTCGTTCGATTAGCTCTTGTCAGAGGCTCACCTGGGTGACACAGCGGGGTCGACCCAGGGAAGCTAATCGAATGCACCCTATAATTGCTTCTCTTAACCAAGGTGTATAAGTGGGAACCTGTGAGGGTGGATACAGTTGGATTAACCTCTTGGCGCTGATTTAAGCAGATCGGGAATGTATACTCCCCAGGGAGTTGAGAAAATTAAAGGAGTGGTCTAGAAGTCTGCCCAACCAGTTGTATCCTCTTGCTCCAAAAAGAAAAAAACCTGAAACCTGCTCTTGAAACAAAAATCGTGAAGATCACAGATTAACATAAAACTTACATGGTCTAATGATGATGATAGTTGAAAACATCCCTCGAAATATTTCTGTCTGAAATGTCATATTTGATGAGAAATAAATAATCTAACTTCGCGTTTGGAGTTTATCGCTCAGTGAGCGTTTTATTTATTTGTTATTTTGGCATCGATGCAATGCAAAATTTGTAAACTGTTTTTCACTATTCTCTCGTGACCAAGATGGCCGATCGATCTCAAACTTCTACAGGTTTGTCAGTTTATGCATATGGTGGACTACATAAAGTGCTAACACTGCCAGCAACTGTTTTGTTAGCACAAACCAATTCTGTAATGTTCCTTTAAATTGTCTCCAACTGCCGATGAAATAGCGCTCTCTTTCCCCCCCCCTTTTTTTCCTCAATTTCACAAATCGTATCAAGAAACTTTTAACACTGACAGTTGGCAGGTGTGTAAAAAACCCAAAACAAACAAAGCAAACGAACTCTCACTAAAGAGCGCCCTCTATGGTACACGATTATGAAGATTTGTAGATAAGGGGTGCCAAAACAATCAACACAAATGAACTCTCAGTAAAGAGCGTCCTCTATGGTACTTGATTGGGAAGATTTTTATGAGGGGAGTCCTCTCACCTTGACGAGCGCAGAACCCACCAGGATGGAGCCATCTGACGTTAGCTGAACACTCTGTTGAGGAAATCTCCTACAAAGACAAACAAAGACATACAAATCATTATAGTATGCAGTAATAATACATCAAATTCTTATACAGCGCTTCTTCACACATAGAGCATCTCAAAACATTCATTAAAGGGAAGGTACACATTTGGTCATTACTCAAAACAAATATTAACTTATTAATTTTGGTTTTTTTACCCATACACCGATGTGTGTTAGCACCAAAACCAAAATTAATATTCTTTATCCCCGATGCAAAATTAACATCTATTATATCGTTGCAGTACCCGCTGCCAAAACATAGAATTCGAACTGCCTCTAGCTGCCGGGCAACCTCGGTAGTCTAGTTGGTAAGACACTGCTCTAGAATTGCAAGGGTCGTGGGTTCGAATCCCACCCGAGTAACATGCCTGTGATATTTTTTCACAGGACTCGGGAAAGTACTGAGTATACAGTGCTAACACACATCGGTGTATGGGTAAAAAAAACAAAATTAATATTCTTTATCCCCGATGCAAATTTAACATCTATTAAATATGAACTTAAAAAGACTTGGTAACGAGCATTGGAGAGCTGTTGATAGTATAAAACATTGTGAGAAACGGCTCCCTCTGAAGTAGCATAGATTTTGAAATCGAGGTAATTTCTCACTAAAATAATAAAAGACTTCTAGCTAGAAAACCTTCTCCAGGACCAATTGAGCTCAAATTTTCACAGGTTTGTTATTTTATGCATATGTTGAGATACACCAAGTGAGAAGACTGGTCTTTGACAATATTACCAATAGTGTCCACTGTCTTTAAGGCCCGGTTACATAGGCCACGACAACGAGAACGAAAGCGAGAACGTTAAAAATGCACGCCCTGGATTGGTTGAATAAGCGTGGGTTAACTTTAAACCTCCTTTTCTCAGTTTTATTCTCTCGCATTTCTGGATGCAACTGGGATTCTGCTCATTTGTGCTTAGCAGGAAGTTGTTGCTCAGCATTGTCTGCTCTATGAAACTGGGCGTGTATTTTGATATTTTGTGGCCTCACCCCCGCACTAGAATGGACTGTTCATGGAATAAGGGGTGATCAGTGCTTAACACATACCTCTTGAGTTTCTTCTGGACCACCTCCATTCCCATTTGGGGGATGGTCACTGTTGAGGTGAATCTGATTTCATGCTCAGACATGCCGAGCTGCTGCATCGTTCTGGACGGATCCTCCAAAAAGACTTTCTACAACCCCCCCCCCCCCCAAAAAAGAAATAACAATAAAAAATAAACAAAATGAGTGAGAAAAATATATATTTTAAAGCTATTTGTAAGCCGAACAGAATCAGATTAATAATTAATATATTGAGTTCAAAAGCCTCCTAAAGACATTTCTGTTTCCCCACCCATCCTAGTTTGTTTGTTTTTCTTTTTGTCATAGTCTCATGTAAAGCGCTCTGTTCTCCGTAGAGCGCTATATAAATGCTTCATATTATTATTATTATAGTGGCTTCTTATAATAGCGCTCATATCCGTAACTCATCAAGGTATTCTGGAGCCACATTTTAACATAGACTTTGACATAGCACCAAGTAATGGTTTACAAGGTGCTGGGGCGCAATATGCTGCCAATCCAGCCAGGAACACCGGGGCGAACCCCTTCTCTTTTTCGACAAGTGCACTGGGTCTATTAATAATATCGAAGTCTTATATAGCGCACGTATCTACCAAACAAGGTACTCAAGGCGGTGAGAAGCATGCAAACTTTCAAAAAGATAGGTAATTGCAGTGATGAATTTTGAGACCCAATTATTTAGCACCTTATAATGGTTTACAAGGTGCTACGGCGCATACAGCAGCCACAGCCAGGAACACCGGGGCGAACCCCTTCTCTTTTCGAAAAGTGCACTGGGTTCTTTAACATGCATTACACAACACATAGGACCAACGGCTTTACGTCCCATCTGAAGGACGAAGCAATGGTTAAGTGTCTTGCTTAAGGACACAAGTGTCACGGCTGGGGATTCGAACCCACACTCTGCTGATCAGAAACACCAGAGTTTGAATTCGGTGCTCTTAACCGCTCGGCCACAACATTTCGAGCAATCACAACACACAGGCGAGCACTTACAATACAAAAATTCACTTACTCTTTCATAATGAAATTTGAAACATGATGTGAACGAAAATCAAATACAAATGGGTCTTTACTTTTCAAAGAGGATTTTTTTCTGTCTGCAATAGGTAAAATTCAACGTCGTTTTAGTTGACTATCATCAACATTCAGGAACAAACAACAAAACAAATGGTAGTTTCCAATTCTGGTTGGTTGATAGTTGAATGATTGACAGCCTTTGATTGAATAAATTAGCATAAAGGGGATGAGCATCTTATCTTACATCTCCTGTGATGGTAACAGCTCCATGGAGGATCTTGGGTTTCTTGACATCTTTAAGAGCATCTCCTTGAGAAACAAAAAAACATGTGTAGTTAGATACAGATCCTTGGTTTATGCTTGGAGCAAAATTGATTGCTCCATGGTATTATAGGCAGTGGACACTATTGGTAATTACTCAAAATAATTGTTAGCATAAAAACTAACTTTGTGACGAGCAATGGAGAGCTGTTGATAGTAAAAAACATTGTGAGAAACAGCTCCCTCTGAGGTAACGTAGTTTTTGAGAAAGAAGTAATTTCTCAGTAAAATATTTGAATTGATTTTGAGACCTCACTTGCAATCAAGCATCTGAAAGCACACAACTTCGTGTGACAAGGGTGTTTTTTCGTCCATTATTAAACTTCGACGACCGATTGAGCTCAAATTTTCACAGGTTTGTTATTTTATGCGTTTGTTGAGATACACCGAGTGAGAAGACTGTGGTCTTCGACAATTACCAAAGGTGTCCAGTGTCTTCAGTGACAGGCACCTCTTCGGTTCAAGGGCACAAGTTAGATGAATGGGTAGTGGGCCTGAATCTCCCCTTGGTCTAAAGACTAAAGCCCGCTTCATACTTCCTGCTGCGAATGCGAATTCGATGCGAATATTGACGACACAAATTCGCAATGAATAATTTGCAACAGTTGGAATGTGCTCAACTCCTGCGAAACATTAGCTGCGAAAACAACCCTGTGACATCAAGATTCATATCGCATTGAAACTTGGATTGCTGGGGTTTGGGCAAAGTTGGTTAAAGTTTTACCATAAAAGCTGGCGTATTTGTCACAAAAAAACCTTTCCAAAACATCTAAGAATATTTACCTGTTACAGCTATGCTACGCTTCAGTAAGCTGAGAGAAACATCAGCTGGTAGGTTTGCTTTTGTTTCTACGGTAACAATCTCCCCATTGGCTGGCATATAACACTGGACACCTAAACATAACAAATAACATTTACAAGGTGCCTCCATATAAAAGGATCATAACACACATAAAAGAATTAACATGGATATAAATCTTAACAATACTGCTTTGTTTTAACCAGTGTCATGTGGCAGTGTCATGGCCGAGCGGTTAAGAGCACCGGATTCAAGCACTGGTGTTTGATCAGCAGGGTGTGGGTTCGGATCCCGGTCGTGACACTTGCTACATAAAATTGGGGAGGTAGTGCTTTCTGCTCTACCGGCTAGGCTTTGAATTGAAGATACCCAAGCCTACATTCTTATGGACTGTGAAAGGGATAACCCTGTTTCAGCCCTAGGAGTAGGTGGCAACGGCCTCTGGAAAAAAATAATTGCAGCCCACACCTTGAAGTGGCCTTCAGGCCTTGTGTGTCAGGCAACTTGCATAAAAAAAAACCATTCCCAACATGATTGTAGGCTGGCATAGTTTATCTATAATTCAGCACAACCAACAGCAGATTATATTAATAGGTCACACAGTAGGAGAGTAGAGTCATTTCCTTACCGAATTCTCCAGTGATCTTCTGTTTGAGAAACTCCATTTTCTTGGCTTCTCCATGAACCAAGAGTACATTCTTGGGTTCGCACATCCGGATCAGCTGCATGATGCCCTTAGCATCGGCGTGGGCGCTGTTTGTCAAAAAAACGGTAGAGATTATCAAAAATTGTAGAGTATCATGGCCGACTGGTTAAGAGCATCAAATTCAAGTTCTGGTGCTAAGTCACTGGAGTGTGGGTTCGAAACCCGGTCGTGACACTTGTGTCCTTGAGCAAGATACTTCAGTATAATTGCTTCTCTTCACCCAGGGGTATAAAAGGGTACCTGCGAGGGTAGAGGTTGATATTGTGAACGAAAAAGCCTATGGAGCGATATAAACTGTTGCCCAGGTTGAAAACTCCCAAGGGAGCTGAGAATAATTTTTAAAAAGGTATGTTATTGGCCCTATGACCAGGGCACTAATGTAAAGCGCATTGACGGTTATTGCGCGATATATAAGGGAGTAAGAGTTATTATTATTATTTTATTATTTTATAAATGTCGAGTACCTGTCCTGGATTTGATTTTTCAAGACCACTATTGCGTGTAAGTACCGCGTGAAACTAAAATGCGCACTACACTGTACACTGTACAACCAATGCTGAAATGGATTTTTTACAGAACTCGGGATAACACTAAATATACATGTACAGTGCTTCAAACACATTCGTGTACAATTTTTTATTCTTTATCCCTAATTCAGTTGAGTGAAAAGTGGTCGATGGTCTTACCTGAAAGACATGTACTGTACGGATAGCTTGACATCAATCTGTGTCCAAAGAAAGAAAGGGAAGAATACGTATAAGGCCAGCCCAGATTCAAAGAGCTGCTTAAAGGGTCTATGTACTATGAAAACTATTTTAGCATGTAAAAACGTATTTTCACGACATAGAAGAGTTTGCGGTAACACCATGTAATGACTATTCTCTAAATGAGTTGGGGTGGTTCTGAAAAAAAAATGTTGGTTTAACTCGACGTTTCGATCAGTATGCTCTGATCGTCATTCTGGAGAATGCTGGACTCTGATGCTGCATGCTGCTTAAGTACTGGGCGGCGGATTAGCTTGGTGATGCACGAAGGCGAGAAATACATGACATTGTTTTACTCATTTCTCAAAAACTACAGCACCTCAGCAAGTAATATTTTCAGGGCAGCTTTCTACCATCATTATCTTCAAACGGTGTAAGTTTGATGTCAATCTGTGGACATTGTGTTTTGTGTTACAAAAAGTACCCACATCCTTTAAGTAGAAATGAACAGAATACCAGTACCAGAATGTACACAATGAATAATAGTTTGGCTGGTGACCTTATTCTGGTAAGTATAGTTTGGTTGTGCTAAGCTGCTTATAAATCTACCTACCACTTGTCTGTTTTCCAGCTCAATCTTCTTCGCTCCGCTCAGCACCTTGCTACCGACGGTTCCAGCGACGCAGTATCCTGGCATGATGACCATGTTGAGAGGATTCGGTGCCCAGTTGCGGAAGATCTGTAAGGATAGGCCGGCGTGGAGCATACCCGGTGTTGCGAAGACAACCATGGGGCCTGGGTTGTTGATATAGGCCCGGTCAAATGCCTGGAATTAAAGAAAAATCAAGCAAAGAGGTTAGAGATACGTATAATAATAAAGACAGGCTGGCGTGGAGCAAACCGGGCGTAGCAAAGACAACCATGGGGCCTAGGTTGTTGATGTACGCCCGGTCAAATGCCTGGAATTAAAGAAAAATCAAGCAAAGAGGTTAGAGCCCGGCCTGGAGATCTGTAAGGACAGGCCGGATTGGAGCATACCCGGTGTAGCGAATTTAACCATGCGGCCTGGTTGATGTACGCCCGGTTAAAGGCCTGGAAGTAACCCCACAAAATACAATTTGTTAGAGGTACCCGCTGCTAATAGGATTTGAACTGTGTCTGGCCACCGGGCAGTCTCGATAGTTTATTTATTTGTTTTAATTTGTGTTTGTTCTTTGGGCAATACAATATAATGAGGAGAGGCCGTCCACAAAAGCAAAAGTAAAAAAACAAAAAAACATTATCATTGCAGGATTTCAGACCTTGAATCTCGAAGCATCCAGAAACTGTTGTTTTCTTTGAAAATTTACAAAAATAATTGGAGGGAAACAAATTTACCTTGATGTGTTTGAAGTCGAACATGTTCCTCTTCACGAAGGTCTTGCGTATTTTCTGATTGGTCCACATAATGAAGAGCTTGTAATAATGGTTGGCCTGCAATTTTAATAATAATAACTAGTTCTCATACATGTATAGCTCCTTTTACAATAACGTATCAATGCGCTTATAACACTAGTGCCCTGGTCATTGGGCCGATAACACTAGTGCCCTGGTCATTGGGCCGATAACACTAGTGCCCTGGTCATTGGGCCGATAACACTAGTGCCCTGGTCATTGGGCCGATAACACTAGTGCCCTGGTCATTGGGCCGATAACACTAGTGCCCTGGTCATTGGGCCGATAACACTAGTGCCCTGGTCATTGGGCCGATAACACTAGTGCCCTGGTCATTGGGCCGATAACACTAGTGCCCTGGTCATTGGGCCGATAACACTAGTGCCCTGGTCATTGGGCCGATAACACTAGTGCCCTGGTCATTGGGCCGATAACACTAGTGCCCTGGTCATTGGGCCGATAACACTAGTGCCCTGGTCATTGGGCCGATAACACTAGTGCCCTGGTTATTGGGCCGATAACACTAGTGCCCTGGTCATTGGGCCGATAACACTAGTGCCCTGGTCATTGGGCCGATAACACTAGTGCCCTGGTCATTGGGCCGATAACACTAGTGCCCTGGTCATTGGGCCGATAACACTAGTGCCCTGGTCATTGGGCCGATAACATTGCATTTCCATTTACTTTAGTGATAAATTGATCATGTGTACACATTATATCGTAACTTGTTTCTTTTGCAAATGCAACCCCCCCCCCAAAAAAAAAAGAAAAAAAAAAAAAAAAGAGTAGAAAACAAAGGTCACAATAGCACTGTTTCCCATTCTGAAAACTGTCTTTCTTTTCGTTTCACAACTAATTTTTGGAAGGGATTTAAACCAGTTGCTAGCAAACCAGTCGGCGACCAAAAGAGTTTAACAAGAAATGAAATAAAGAATACCTTTTCTGTGAGTCCGAGTGAGAAGTAAACTGGTACTGTAAGGTTCATGCGATCCCTGTGTACGAAAAGAAACAAGGTTAAACTAGGAAAAATTATAATTTTAAATAGCAAACTCACATAAAAAAAACCAGCAATTGGACATGAAAGATGTCAAAGACACTGGAAACTATTGGTAATTGTCAAAGACCAGTCTTCTCACTTGGTATATCTCAACATATGCAAAAAATAACAAACCTGTGAAAATTTGAGCTCAATCGGTCGTCGAAATTGCGAGATAACAATGAAAGAAAAAACACCCTTGTTACACAAAGTTGTGTGCTTTTAGATGCTTGATTTCCAGACCTCAAATTCTAAACTTGAGGGTCTCGAAATCAAATTCGTGGAAAAATACTTCTTTCTCGAAAACTACGTCACTTCAGAGGGAGCTGTTTCTCACAGTGTTTTATACCATCAACCTCTCCCCATTACTCATTACCAAGTAAAGTTTTATGCTAATAATTATTTTAAGTAATTACCAATAGTAATTATATCGTTGCGGCACCCGCTGCAAAAACACAGGATTCGAACTGCCTCTAGCTACCAGGCAATCTTGGTTGTCTAGTTGGTAAGACACTGCTCTAGAATTAAAAGAGTCAAGGGTTCGAATCTCACCCGAGCAATTTGCCTATTTGGTTTCCACAGGACTCGGAGAAAGTACTGAGTATACAGTGCTAACACACATCGGTGTATGGGTAAAAATGAAAATTAATATAACAATCAGACAGTTCCACAAACCAAATGTATAATTTGCCTTTAAAGGCAGTGGACACTATTGGCAATTACTCAAAATAATTATTATCATAAAACCTTACTTGGTAACGAGAAATAGGGAGAGAATGATAGTATAAAACATTGTGAGAAACAACTCCCTCTGAAGTGACGTAGCTTTTGAGAAAGAAGTGATTTTCCACGAACTTGGTTTTGAGACCTCAGATTTTGAATTTGTGGTCTCGAAATCACGCATCTGAAAGCACACAACTTCGTCTGACAAGGGTTTTTGTTTTTTCATAGTTATCTCGAAACTTCGATGACCGATTGAGCTCAAATTTTCACAGGTTTGTTATTTTATGCATATGTTGAGACACACCAAGTGAGAAGACTCGTCTTTGACAATTACCAATAGTGTCCACTGTCTTTAAAAGCTCACCAGAATGTCTCAACGAGTATGCAGAGCTCCTGTGCCCTGCCGAGGGCAAAGACTGGGATCAAGACCTTGCCACCTTTCTGGATGCAGTCGTGGATCTTCTGAAGGAAATCTCGCTCTCGACACCTACGGGTGGAAGTGAGAATCGTAGAGTAAACAAAAAGAGGTCACTGCATACTGCCTTTGTAAGCCATGGCCATTTCAAATCCTTGCGTGGAACTCTTTAGTTCTCCGATGTAAAGCTCAAAACACTTCCACACAAACATGCAATAATATGACACTTTTAATTGCTTCTCTCCACTCAGGGGTAAATGGGTACCTGTGAGGGCAGAGATGTTGCACAGGCTGCATACTCCCTACCGGGGAGCTGAGATGGTTTAAGGAGTGATTTAAGGCCCAGTGACCAGGGGTAATAATGTGAACCGCTTTGGGACGCCCTTCGGGTGTGAAGTGCTATATAAAAACGGGTTATTATTATAATTATTATTATTATTTTGTTATAGGTTCCCGGTCTGAATATGGATGCCATCAGTCAAGATCACCAATGGAAGGGCATATCTGAAACAGTATGCCCCTTCGGTGGCTTTGCAAGCCGCAGGGCATAAAAATTAACAGTGTCACATTCCCCTACCTTTTTGAGTCTCGGATCGTTGTGGCGTATGTAGATTCTGTGATTAGGACGTCCGGTCGACACTTGTCTATCCACGCAGCTCTGCAGACCAAAAAAAACAACTTATTTTGAGTCCCGTCAGGACACTTGTGTCCTTGAGCAAGATAATAATAATAATAATACAGCATTTTTAAAGCGTACTTAATCTGTAAAACATTCAAAGGCGCTGGTCAAAGAACAGGAAGAAAATTCACTCAATATCTGCATAGGCTAATCTGAAGAGATGGGTTTTGAGAGAATGTTGGAATCGTGAGATGTCATGTGTGTCCTTGAGATGTTGAGGCGGAGAGTTCCAGAGGCGGGGTGAAATGTTACTGAATGCCCCGTCCCCATAGCTGGATAAACGGGTCAGAGGAACATAGAGCATGCTGCCCTCAGACCCGGCGTGACACTACGGGGCTGAATCATGTTCTGTATGTAGGTAGGGGCTAGTCCATGGAGAGCCTTGAATGTCAGAAGGATGATCTTGTATTGAATTCTGGAATGAATGGGTAACCAGTGGAGATTGTGTAAAATAGGAGAGATGTGTGAAGATATTTTTTGCATTTTGGACAGATTATTGCTTTGTCTTTCGAATGGGACATTAAGCCATGTGTTACAAGTACAGGGATTAGAAGTGCATGTAAAAGAACCCAGAACACTTAACGTGGAAGGGTAGGGGTTTCGTTCACTTAAAGACATTGGACACTATTGGTAATTGTCTAAGACCAGTCTTCTCACTTGGTGTATCTCAACATTTGCATAAAATAAAAAACCTGTGAAAATTTGAGCTCAATCGGTCATCGAAGTTGCGAGATAATACTGAAAGAAAAAACACCCTTGTCACACAATATTGTGTGTGCTTTCAGATGCTTGATTTCGAAACCTCAAATTCTAAATCTGTGGTCTCAAAATCAAATTTGTGGAAAATTACCTATTTCTCGAAAACTACGTTACTTCAGAGGGAGCTGTTTCTCACAATGTTTTATACTGTCAACAGGTCCCCATTACTTGTTACCAATTAAGGTTTTATGATAATAATTATTTTGAGTAATTACCAATAGTGTCCACTGCCTTTAAAAAAAAAGCTTCATTCTATTATCAGAAATATGTAATAATAACAAATAATGAATATTAATATTCATACTTACCCAAGATGTCGATCAGGTGTCATGTTGTAATCTCCCTGAAATCAAACGAAGGCAAATTAATAACAAAATTTGCCTAGTACAGCAACAGATTTTAGGGTAGTTACAAAACGAGAATCATTTTCAAGAAACTTATCAACTGTCTTGGTAGGTTTTACTCACTGTGTAGACGAGCGATTGTGAGCCAACTTTAATACGAAACATGGCCGCTCCCAGGACGTGACCGGCGTAGTATGCAGAGATCTCTAATTCATCATCAACCTAGAAATAATCAAACATAAATTATTTGTATCTTGTTGGATTAGCTATAGACTAAGCTTGGGCGATACCACAATATTATCGAATATCGCAATACTAATTTGGAAACGATTTCGATATTGGATCCGTTGGTTTTAATCGAAATATCGATATATCACGATATCGATTAAGTATCGCGATATTGACTAAGTATTGCGCTGTATTTCCTAGCTGAGACATCTTGCACCCCATAGGTTTGGAGTAAAACCAGAAGAATAGGTCATTAGAACACCTCTCTTATGCTATGACTGTCTCTTCTACAACTTTCACTGGGAGTTTGAAGGCAGATGATGTCAAATTTAATTAATCGCGATTAATGTTTATCGTGAATAAAATAAATCAATATCGCCCAAGCTTACTACAGACCCTTGTACATTGTGCAGCGCACTCAATGCACCTATCATGTCCGTCAGTTTGGGAATCTAAATCGTGCATAAAAACATGCAAACAAGATGTTTTGACTCCCAAAAAGATGGAAATGATAGCACGCATTGATAGCACGTATTGTTTGATTTCTTACCTGAACTGTTTGGTGAAGGTTGACCACCACACATTTCTTCATGCAATCTTTAATCATCTGAAAATGGATCAAATAAAGAAATTTATTGATGTGTCAATGACAGCCACAAATTTAATAATAATAATAATAGACCATTTTTATATAGCGCCCGAGGGGTGTCTCAAAGCGCTTCCGACATTATTACCCCTGGTCACTGGGCCTTAAATCATTCCTTAAACCATCTCAGCTCCCTGGGGAGTATACAGCCTGTGCGCAATATATGCGCTACTCGACTAAACCAATCACAGGGTGGAGAGAAGCAATTATAGTTAAGTGTATTGCTCAGGGACACAAGTGTCACGACCGGGATTCGAACCCACACTCTGCTGAACAGAAGCGTCAGAGCTTGAGTTCGGTGCTCTTATCCACTCGGTCTATTATTATTATAATGATAGTATAAAACATTGTGAGAAACAACTCCTCTGAAGTGACATAGTTTTCGAGAAAGAAGTAATTTTCCACAAATTCTATTTTGAGACCTCAGAATTAGATTTTGAGGTCTCGAAATCAAGCATCTGAAAGCACACAACTTCGTGTGAAAAGGGTATTTTTCCTTTCATTATTATCTCGCAACTTTGTCAACCAATTGAGCTCAAATTTTCACAGGTTTGTTATTTTATGCATATGTTGAGATACACCAAGTGAGAAGACTGGTCTTTGACAATTACCAATAGTGTCAAGTGTCTTTAATATACATCTGTGTAAGGGTACAAACAAATTATCGACCCTTAAAGCCATTGGACACTTTCGGAACAGAAACAAATTAAAAGTTCACAGATTTACAAATAACTTACAGGGTTTACAGAAGGTAATCAGTGGTAATGGTGAAAGACTTCTCTTGAAATATTATTTAATGAAATGCTTTACTTTTTGAGAAAACATTAGAACAATATCAATTCTCGTAATAGAGAATTACAGGTTTATTTTAAACACATGTCATGACACGGCGAAACGTGCAGGAACAAGAGTGGGTTTTCCCGTTATTTTATCCCGACTGCGATGACCAACTGAGCCTAAATTTTCACAGATTTTTTTTTTTTGTGGGCCTTGGACAATACTGTTTACCGAAAGTGTCCAATGGCTTTAAGGTTTAACAGAGTAGGGTCTTAGTTACTTACAGCTGATGTGAAGAAGTTTGTTTCTCCTTTCCTGTCCACTGTGATTTTGCGGTAGTCCTCCTGGAAGTCAAATATTTAAAAGGCAGAATAAAACTTCAAGGCATGACCAAAATGTAAAAGATTCCAGTTTTGTAACCCCCAACCCTCAATTATGGCAGTCAGGTTGGTGTAGTGCATAGAGTTATATACATGTATAAGAACTAGAGGGCGCACTGGTGATGCTTCTTGCACAAACGCGACGGGACCGGAGACACGCGTGCCATTATGTACGCGCGTTGAATATGAAAAAAACGTTGGAGTTTGTGTTTATTGAACGCTACGCGATGCTGTTTTGTCAACTTACAAAATGGCCGCACAAACACACGCTGTGCGATGCCTGTTTTGTCAACTTAGAAAATGGCCGCAAGCGCGCATGCCGGGTTGCATATATAGGTCGGTGCGCCCTCTAGTTCTTATATATAACTCTATGTCGTAGTGGTATCTTTCCCTCGCCTTCCACAATCAGGCCGGTGCACTGTACTGTGGTTTGGGTTTTCAGTCCCTACCTGACTGCGTGGGTTTTTCCCTTGTCTTCTCTCCATTAGGTACTTGGTTAGTACAGTAGTAAAGTTTGCTTTTGTTTGTTTGTTTGTTTGTTTAGATGATCTTCCCATCAAGGGAACTCGGCAAACTCCTACAAGGGGATATAAACGCCAAGCTGGCAACAACCAATCTCTCTCATACAAACATTGGCTTAACGTCTATGATTATGAATTGCACAAATCAAGAAATTGTGATTCAGTATCTAGACGGCAGTACTTATTCTTTTCTGGGCTTCCCAACCAGCATAAATGAAATGAAATAATTTTTCTCAATCTGTATTACCCAAGATTTGAAACCCAATGAGAAACGTAGATATATAAATACATCCATCCCCAATCATCACCCCTCCCTCCCTCTCCTTCCCCACACCCGTTTCCATTTTTTTTTTTTTTTTTAAGTCAAGTTTTGATACCCGCTGGCAAACTTTCACCTTTTGTTTAGAACATGTAGAATGTTTGATTATCTTGTTTTGTGTGCTTTGAATGTCTTTTAAAATTAAAAATTTAAAGTCCAAAATGCAATTCAGTCATTGGACCACAATTTTGTAATTTAAAAAAAATCAATAAACCATAAACCTTACGCCCCCCGAAGATCAAAAACCTTAAGATTTGTAGATTTTATCTTACCAGTAGGATAGGGCAGATGGCTTTGGTGGGTTGAGTCATGTAGATGGGTCCATCAAACCCAACCATTTCACTCATGTAAGGGAGAGCCCCGCAATGGTCAAGATGGAAGTGACTGGAGCAGAAACGGAAATTAAATAACCTGTTTAATTGGCTGTTATTGCATCCATATTAATACATTGATCAATCAAAATATTGATGTATCGATACCTTGATCTATCAGTGTCAATACATTAGTCTATCTATACATTAAATTTTCTAATGCATCAATTATCTAATCAATGAATAAATACATTTATTTATCAAATGTGCACCCATCAATTCCTTTGAGACCGCCTGTGGAGTGTGGGCGACCAAGCGAGTGAGTGATCAATTTTATGTTTTGATCAAACACTAAACACACCTTTCAGTCTTTCCTATTTTACCTTATAATAACACAGTCAAGGTGTTCTGTGAGACGTCCTGTTCTTGTGATGTAGGAAAAATCAGGGAATCGTCTCTGAAAGTAAAACGAATAATTACACAAATAGCTATTGAAAACGGCTTTACCAATCAAACCGACCTGGGGTACTTTCTCAAGGCATTTGTGATAAACTCTGCTGAGGGTCTCAAGGTGAGGTTGTTAATCTCTCCGAGTTAGTTTACTTATTTTACACGTTTGTCTCAAGATGTTTTTTTAAAAATCGCATCAAAGAGAATGCATGGTCACTTGTGGATTTGGCAAAACTTACTAAGGGGGAAAATTTGTCAGGAGGCGACTCTGGCAGGGGGCGACATTGTCGGGGGTGAGTTGTACCTGGAGGGGGCTAGCTTGCTGTTCAGTTCTTTTATATTTTGATAATATGTGGTCCGGTTTGAGTGTCTACAGACATGACAGAATTTTTTTAACCCAAACCAAATATTGGGCCTCAAGCAGGGTATATAGAGCACAGTCGGGGCCGAAAGGGTTAAAAGAGCATGCTGAATGTCGGCAAACGACTGAACCTTACATCATCATTGAATCCCATATGCATTCCACAATCCAGCATGACGTTCTTTCCACCAACGGTGACCAAGATACAGCTGCGGCCAACATCTAGAACCAAGACAAATAATCACAGAACACAGTTAATAAAAGGGTGTGTTCGTTTAGCTTCCTTGGATCGACCCCGGTCTGCCCCCTGGTGCGTTCGAATAGCTTTGACATCATTCCAGGGGTTTCACCAGGGTCAGCCTCATGCTTGTGGAGTGGGTCACTTGGGGGTGACCCGAGGTGCATGACGTCACCACGAGAGGGCGAGTGTGATCGTTCGATTAGCTCTTGTCAGAGGCTCACCCGAGTAAGCACGGCAGGGTCAACCCAGGGAAGCTAATCGAACGCACACAAAGTAATGACCCCAAAAGAACATTTCTTTCCGTAAGCTTTTGTTATACAGGTGGTGATGGTTATAGCATGCATTCTGTGGAATGATTTTGTCTGACATACTAACTTGAATCTGAGAATTGATTCATGCATGAATACTTTCTCAGATTTCTGATGGTTGGTGTCTTGGGGCGAATGCTGCAGCCAGATATTGGTCGGTACCTGCTGTCAGCTCGCTAAACCTGGATGGATTCATAAGAGTGCATCTTGAGTCCAGAGTAGATAATCCCTATAACTATAGCTCACATAATAACCTAAACTTTGATGGTGGCGTTGGTGACGTCATTGGTCGACGGTGCAAGGTGCGAAGAGAAATAAAAAAGGAAAAGGTTGTGCACTTTTTACATTGAGCATCACCATGATCACAGAGCGTGTGCAATCAAAATGTTTCTGGGCCCTTAATTAAGAGCTGGCGCTGGACCCAGTGCTCCGGGCTAGCACGGAAAAAAAAAATGCAAGTCTGTGACTGTGTGTTGAAAGAAGTATTTTACTTTAAGTAGAGGGTTTCTAACAAAAGACACCAAAGGGGTTATTATATTAGGTTGCATATATATATGATGATTTGTTTAGAGTTAGGCACATTTTTAATAAGAAAATTAATTATTCAGAAAAATAAAAATATTAACTTACCCTGTCCAGCACCTGTTAAATAAATAAAAAGAAAATTTTGCTTTAAGTATTATAGCCACATGTAAGCCTTTATTTACTTAAAGCCATCGGTACAGAAAAAAAATTAAAAGTTCACAGATTTACAAATAACTTACAGGGTTTACAGAAGGTAATGGTGGAAGACTTCTCATATTGTTCCAAGAAATGCTTTACTTTTTGAGAAATAAACATTAAAACAATATCAATTCTAGATATCGAGAATTACGGATTTATCTTAAACACATGTCATGACACGGCGAAACGTGCAGAAACAAGAGTGGGTTTTCCTGTTACATTGTATTTTCTCCCGACTCCGATGACCGATTGAGCCTAAATTTTCACAGGTTTGTTATTTTATATATAAGTTGTGATACACGAAGTGTGGGCCTTGGACAATACTGTTTACCGAAAGGGTCCAATGGTTTTAAAGGCACTGGATACTATTAATATAGTATTGGTAATTGCTCAAAATAATAATAGCATCAAAACTTACTTGAATTGAATGCTAAATGTATTGTTTATGTTACTGTTATGTGTTAGCAATCAAATGGAGAAATGTGGATAAATAAATTAGTACAATAGTAGTACAAGTATAAAAATATAAAACATTGTGAGAAACAATGTAAAATATTAGTTATACTTACTAACTTAAGTGTACGAACATGAAAGTCAAAAGCACCCATGTAAGTGGGTACAGACTTAACTTTCCACTTGTCGACAACACAATTTCTCTTTTAGTTATATGCCTTTATTCATTTTACCATTGGTTGAGTTGACTACACAAACTTCGAAATAATTTGTGCGGGCTCCTTCCTATTCCTAACTTTGTTGACCTCTAGTTTGTTCAAAACTAGAAACACAAGATAACGATAAAAATGGCTACTTACCCAGGGGGGTTACCTTAATCTCTGCCATGAAAAAACTACTCCAAATCTGCTCGGAAAATACGTTTTTCTGAGCTTCTTTCGGAAATGAAAACAAAGTTTGACTAAAAAACGTCCAAAACAGAACGTACTAGTTCCTGAGCTCTGTAAGCAATGTAGCCATGTGTTACTTAAGAAAACAAGCACCAGTCTAATCTAAGTTTTTATGTGAACTAGAGAGGGCGCACTCCACTTAAAGTGGAAGAGAGTTATTTCATTTTGCTTGAAACCCTCTTGAAGACAAAAACCCGCTTGAAAGTTTCCTAGTTTTTGATTCTAATAAAAACCGCGTCCTCTCGACAAGGTAAAGATAGAAGAAGGGACTTTTGATACAAAATTGATGAGGCCTAAACTGGCTATACTAAATAGCCTAAAATTTGTTGTTGCTATAAAAAATCTCCAAAATAAAACTAAATAATGGTGGGTATCATGGGGCCAAACCACAGACATAAAGAAACCAAACGGTTTGTTTGCTGTAAAACAGGTGTATCTATTTGCTGGGTGTAATTATGTTCTTTTGAGAACTGCTTGTTTTATTAACCGATTTGCATGTCATAATCCAAAAACCGTTCGAGGAATTACAGGTTGCTATTGTCTCAGGGAATAATGCGTCGTCAACATGTACGTGTAGCTTTATATACTTAGCCCACCTTGTTGAGCTGTTAATGGCTCCGCTTTTAACATCGGTCTCATCACTGTCACCATTACAGCCCACCTACGATACATATGTCTTAAACGCTAAGTTTTCAAAGGTCGCAAAATGCGAGGTAGTTTGATTGCAAATTTCTCTCATTTAAAAAAGTCCTATACTACTCATATACATATTCATATTTACTTTGTACACCACCACACAAAATTGATAAATCAGCGTAGCCATACCGCGTCACGTGACATTACCTCTTGGATATTCATGACTTGCAAGATTTGCCTGGTGCCCTGACTTCTCACGTCCAACAAGAGGAGAATCATTAAAACATGGCAGCGCCCTAGAATAGTCACGTTAAATGTCATTTTTTGTACACGTTTTTTTGGACCAATTTTCAAATCATCACATCTGGACAAAGTCATCATTTAGTGAGCCCTGTTATGTGTTATAGTAATTCCACAAATGTAAGGAATAAAATGAGGTATGTTGGAGTAGTATAGGACTTTTTAAAATGGGAGAAATTTGCAATCAAACTCCCTCGCATTTTGCGACCTTTGAAAACTTGGCGTTTAAGACATGTATCGAAGGTGGGCTGTAAGTGTAATGGTGACAGTGATGAGACCGATGTTAAAAGCGGAGCCATTAACAGCTCAACAAGGTGGGCTAGTTTTCACCATACACATAAAATTTGATTTGAAGAAATGCAGACTTTAAAGGCAGTGGACACTATTGGTAATTACTCAAAATAATTATTAGCATAAAACCTCACTTGGTAACGAGTAATGGGGAGAGGTTGATAGTATAAAACATGAGTAACTGCTCCCGCTGAAGTGCAAAGTTTTCGAGAAAGAAGCAATTTTCAATGAACTTGATTTCAAAACCTCAGGTGTAGAATTTGAGGTCTCGCAATCAAGCATCTGAAAGCACACAACTTTGTGTGACAAGGGTGTTTTTTCCAAGTTTTCATTATTATCTCGCAACTCCGATGACCAATCAAGCTCAAACTTTTGCAGGTTCGTTACTTTATGCATAGTTGAGATACACCAACTGTGAAGACTTGTCTTTGACAATTACCAAAGGTGTCCAGTGTCTTTAACAGAAGAAATGCAGACTTTAAAGGGCAAGTAAACCTTTAGTTTATGGAACAGTTTGACTGTTTAATCCTTTAAAATGTTGGTGTGCACAATAAGACTTACAGTTACATTTTCAAGGGTGGTCATGCAGGTTTTGAGATATCGCTGAAAATCCAGCGAAAATATGTCAACACATGAAGGAAATTCCCTGATGGGAATACACATACTGAGAAGTGTCACTGCAAGGCTTTAAAAAAAAAACACGTCTTTCGAATCGAAAGTGAAATGTAATAATATATAATTAATGGTTTAGTTATTCAACAATATTTAAAAAAGACATTGGCAGTAAAAGAAACCTGAATTGCGGTCTTAAATTCACAATTGGTCAGTTAATACAATAATAAGATAGTTTCATGTAATACGATTAAAAAACATAAAAAATTAAAATGCACAAATGACAATAGACCACAAAAGTAACAGGGCAAAAGACACAGAATTGCACAAAAATCATAAAAATCACAGAACAATCCCTAACCAGATCTGGAAAGCATCGCATATGAACAACAGTTATAAAAATTAAACAAAAATAAACAAACAGTTGAATGAAGATATGATTAAGCCGACATTCACAGTGGCCGACTTCCTGACAAGAGGAATAAACAAGCTATTGGTTGTTGATGAGGTTAACTAGTGTCCATAATGCTTTATGTATCCCAATCCGCTGTAGGCTTCTGACCAAAGGTTGTTATTGCCACTAATTTCAAGAGTGATTACCAAACATATCCCTTTCCTTGAACCTGATCACTTAACAGCTCTGTAAAGGCAGTGGACACTATTGGTAATTACTCAAAATAATTATTGGCATAAAACTTTTCTTGGTGACGAGTAATGGGGAGAGGTTGATAGTATAAAACATTGTGAGAAACGGCTCCCGCTGAAGTGATGTAGTTTTCAAGAAAGAAGTAATTTTCCACGAATTTGATTTCGAGACCTCAGATTTAGAACTTGAGGTCTCGAAATCAACCATCTAAACGCACACAACTTCATGTGACAAGGGTGTTTTTTTCTTTTGTTATTATCTCGGAACTTGGATGACCAATTGAGTTCAAATTTTCACAGGTTAGTTATTTTATGCATATGTTGAGATACACCAACTGTGAAGGCTAGTCTTTGACAATTACCAATAGTGTCCACTGCCTTTAACAGGTTACTTGTCCGTCTCCCTTTTTTTTTTAGCTCAGAACAACATGCAGCATCTCCAGATGTCTTCTTTTGCACTTTGACCTCTTGAATGATAGTGCAATCCACAACTCATTAACAGAAGTAATGAAACTATTCCAGGATGGTGGTCAACTTGGTCCAGTGGTTAGACTGCATGACTTGCAATTACAAGGTAGTAGGTTTGAATCCTACTAAGCTAACTGTGGTCCAGTGGTTAGACTGCAGGACTTGCAGTTACAAGGTTGTTGGTTTGAATCCTACTAAGCTAACTGTGGTTCAGTGGTTAGACTGCCGGACTTGCAATCACAAGATTAAAGGTTTGAATCCTACCAAGCTAACTGTGTTTCAGTGGTTAGACTGCAGGACTTACAATCACAGGGTTGTAGGTTCGAATCCTACCAAGCTAACTGTGGTCCAGTGGTTCGACTGCAGGACTTGCAGTTACAAGGTTGTTGGTTTGAATCCTACCAAGCTCACTGTGTTTCAGTGGTTAGACTGCAGGACTTGCAAACACAAGGTTTTAGGTTCGAATCCTACCAAGCTGACTGTGGTCCAGTAGTTCGACTGCAGGACTTGCAGTTACAAGGTTGTTGGTTTGAATCCTACCAAGCTAACTGTGGTTCAGTGGTTAGACTGCAGGACTTGCAATCACAAGGTTGTGGTTCGAATCCTACCTAGCTAACCACCAATTTTATAATGACTAAAATAAATATTGTCCGCTATTGTTACTGAATCACTATTTGCCCATTGGTTAGACTGCAGGACTTGCACTCAAAAGGTTGTAGGTTCAAATCCTACCAAGCTAATGGTGGTCAGTGGTTAGACTGCAGGACTTACAATCACAAAGTTGTGGGTTTGAATCCTACCAAGCCAACTGTGTTTCAGTGGTTAGACTCTAGACTTGCAATCAAAATGTTGTGGGTTTGAATCATACCAAGCTAACCATCAGGACTTGCAATCACAAGGTTGTGGGTTCGAATCCTACCAAGCTAACCGTCAGGACTTACAATCACAAGGTTGTGGGTTTGAATCCTACCAAGCTAACTGTGGTTCAGTGGTTAGACTGCAGGACTTGCAATCACATATATGTTGGTTCGAATCCTACCAAGCTAACTGCTGGTTTAACAATGACTAATATAAGTATTGTTCCCTAGTTACTGAATCACAATTTTGTGATGGTTACGTGGTTCGACTGCAGGACTTGCAGTTACAAGGTTGTTGGTTCGAATCCTACCAAGCTTACTGTGGTTCAGTGGTTAGACTGCAAGACTTGCAATCAAAAGGTTGTGGGTTCGAATCCTACCCAGCTAACTGTGGTCCAGTGGTTGGACTGCAGGACTTGCAATCACAAGGTTCTGGGTTTGAATCCTACCAATCAAACTGTGATCAAGTGGTTAGACTGCAGGACTTGCATCCACAAGGTTGTGGGTTCGAATCCTACCAAGCTAACTGTGGTCCAGTGGTTAGGCTGTAGGACTTGCAATCACAAGGTTCTGGGTTCGAATCCAGTGGTTAGACTACCCAGCTAACTTTGGTCCAGTGGTTGGACTGTAGGACTTGCAATCACAAGGTTCTGGGTTTGAATCCTACCAATCAAACTGTCATCAAGTGGTTAGACTGCAGGACTTGCAACCACAAGGTTGTTGGTTTGAATCCTACCAAGCTAACTGTGGTCCAGTGGTAAGACTGCAGGACTTACAGTCACAAGGTTGTGGGTTTGAATCCTACCAAGCTAATGGTGGTCCAGTGGTTAGACTGCAGGACTTGCAATCAGAATGTTGTTGGTTCGAAATCTACCAGCTAACTGCTCATTTTACAATGACAATTTTGTGATGGTTCAGTGGTTAGACTACAGGACTTGCAGTGACAAGGTTGTGAGTTCAAATGCTACCAAGCTAACCGCTATTTTAAAAATGACAAGCGTCTAGTTACTGAACCACAAGTTCTTGATTTACGATTCATAATCGTGGGCGTCCGGGCTGGAATTTTAGGAGGGGTCATGGAGATCACTGGGCTGACTACCCATGTCATATTAACTGCTCATCCATTAATTTTTATGAGCCAAGTAATTCAAAGGCCACACTTGGAAATTCTTTTAAAGAGCTTTCCTAATGTTCAATACAAATTATGCAAAACGTAAAAGACTATTTTACTTAAAACTTCAATATGGGCAACAGTGTCACAGCAAATTTAATGTCAAAATTCCAAGACAAAAACAACACAGAATCCTGGGTCATTATTCCTTGAATATAAAACCTTATACAATTGCAATATAACTGTATATACAATTACGATATTACCTTTATACGATTGCGATATAACCTTTTACATTTACGATATAACCTTATATGATTGTGATATAATCTTGAACTATTGCGATATTTCCCTGATACAATTGCGATATAAATTTATACAATTTGCGATATAACCTTATAGAACCGTGGTTCAGCATTACATGTATACAATTCCTTTGAAGGCACTGGACACAATTGGTAATTACTCAAAACAATTGTTATCATTAAGAACTTACTTGGTAACGAGCAATGTAGAGCTGGAGATAGTATAAAACTGAAGAGCTGGAGATAGTATAAAACATTATGAGAAACAGCTCCCTGTGAAGTAACATAGTTTTTAAGACAGAAGCGATTTCTCACTAAAATATTTGAATTTTATTTCGAGACCTCGGAATTAGAATTTGAGGTCTCGAAATCAACCATCTAAACGCACACAACTTCATGTGACAAGGGTGTTTTTTTCTTTTGTTACTATCTTGCAACTTGGATGACCAATTGAGTTCAAATTTTCACAGGTTAGTTATTTTATGCATATGTTGAGATACACCAACTGTGAAGGCTAGTCTTTGACAATTACCAATAGTGTCCACTGCCTTTAACAACTTACTTGTCCGTCTCCCTTTTTTTTTTAGCTCAGAACAACATGCAGCATCTCCAGATGTCTTCTTTTGCACTTTGACCTCTTGAATGATAGTGCAATCCACAACTCATCAACAGAAGTAATGAAACTATTCCAGGATGGTGGTCAACTTGGTCCAGTGGTTAGACTGCAGGACTTGCAATCACAAGGTTGTAGGTTTGAATCCTACTAAGCTAACTGTGGTCCAGTGGTTAGACTGCAGGACTTGCAGTTACAAGGTTGTTGGTTTGAATCCTACTAAGCTAACTGTGGTTCAGTGGTTAGACTGCAGGACTTGCAATCACAAGATTAAAGGTTTGAATCCTACCAAGCTAACTGTGTTTCAGTGGTTAGACTGCAGGACTTACAATCACAGGGTTGTAGGTTCGAATCCTACCAAGCTAACTGTGGTCTAGTGGTTCGACTGTAGGACTTGCAGTTACAAGGTTGTTGGTTTGAATCCTACCAAGCTCACTGTGTTTCAGTGGTTAGACTGCAGGACTTGCAGTTACAAGGTTGTAGGTTCGAATCCTACCAAGCTAACTGTGGTCCAGTGGTTCGACTGCAGGACTTGCAGTTACAAGGTTGTTGGTTTGAATCCTACCAAGCTAACTGTGGTTCAGTGGTTAGACTGCAGGACTTGCAATCACAAGGTTGTGGTTCGAATCCTACCTAGCTAACCCCCAATTTTATAATGATTAAAAAAAATATTGTCCGCTATTGTTACTGAATCACTATTTGCCCATTGGTTAGACTGCAGGACTTGCATCCACAAGGTTGTGGGTTCGAATCCTACCAAGCTAACTGTGGTCCAGTGGTTAGGCTGTAGGACTTGCAATCACAAGGTTCTGGGTTCGAATCCAGTGGTAAGACTGCCCAGCTAACTGTGGTCCAGTGGTTGGACTGCAGGACTTGCAATCACAAGGTTCTGGGTTTGAATCCTACCAATCAAACTGTGATCAAGTGGTTAGACTGCAGGACTTGCATCCACAAGGTTGTGGGTTCGAATCCTACCAAGCTAACTGTGGTCCAGTGGTTAGGCTGCAGGACTTACAATCACAAGGTTGTGGGTTCGAATCCTACCAAGCTTATGGTGGTCCAGTGGTTAGACTGCAGGACTTGCAATCAGAATGTTGTTGGTTCGAAATCTACCAGCTAACTGCTCATTTTACATTGACAATTTTGTGATGGTTTAGTGGTTCGACTGCAGGACTTGCAGTTACAAGGTTGTTGGTTCGAATCCTACCAAGCTTACTGTGGTTCAGTGGTTAGACTGCAGGACTTGCAATCAAAAGGTTGTGGGTTCGAATCCTACCCAGCTAACTGTGGTCCAGTGGTTGGACTGCAGGACTTGCAATCACAAGGTTCTGGGTTTGAATCCTACCAATCAAACTGTGATCAAGTGGTTAGACTGCAGGACTTGCATCCACAAGGTTGTGGGTTCGAATCCTACCAAGCTAACTGTGGTCCAGTGGTTAGGCTGTAGGACTTGCAATCACAAGGTTCTGGGTTCGAATCCAGTGGTAAGACTACCCAGCTAACTGTGGTCCAGTGGTTGGACTGCAGGACTTGCAATCACAAGGTTCTGGGTTTGAATCCTACCAATCAAACTGTGATCAAGTGGTTAGACTGCAAGACTTGCATCCACAAGGTTGTGGGTTCGAATCCTACCAAGCTAACTGTGGTCCAGTGGTTAGGCTGCAGGACTTACAATCACAAGGTTGTGGGTTCGAATCCTACCAAGCTAATGGTGGTCCAGTGGTTAGACTGCAGGACTTGCAATCAGAATGTTGTTGATTCGAAATCTACCAGCTAACTGCTCATTTTACAATGACAATTTTGTGATGGTTTAGTGGTTCGACTGCAGGACTTGCAGTTACAAGGTTGTTGGTTCGAATCCTACCAAGCTTACTGTTGTTCAGTGGTTAGACTGCAGGACTTGCAATCAAAAGGTTGTGGGTTCGAATCCTACCCAGCTAACTGTGGTCCAGTGGTTGGACTGCAGGACTTGCAATCACAAGGTTCTGGGTTTGAATCCTACAAATCAAACTGTGATCAAGTGGTTAGACTGCAGGACTTGCATCCACAAGGTTGTTGGTTTGAATCCTACCAAGTTAACTGTGGTCCAGTGGTAAGGCTGCAGGACTTACAATCACAAGGTTGTGGGTTCGAATCCTACCAAGCTAATGGTGGTCCAGTGGTTAGACTGCAGGACTTGCAATCAGAATGTTGTTGGTTCAAAATCTACCAGCTAACTGCTCATTTTACAATGACAATTTTGTGATGGTTCAGTGGTTAGACTACAGGACTTGCAGTGACAAGGTTGTGAGTTCAAATGCTACCAAGCTAGCTGCTATTTTAAAAATGACAAGCGTCTAGTTACTGAACCACAAGTTCTTGATTTACAATTCATAATCGTGGGCGTCCGGGCTGGAATTTTAGGAGGGGTCATGGAGATCACTGGGCTGACTACCCATGTCATATTAACTGCTCATCCATTAATTTTTATGAGCCAAGTAATTCAAAGGCCACACTTGGAAATTCTTTTAAAGAGCTTTCCTAATGTTCAATACAAATTATGCAAAATGTAAAAGACTATTTTACTTAAAACTTCAATATGGGCAACAGTGTCAAAGCAAATTTAATGTCAAAATTCCAAGACAAAAACAACACAGAATCCTGGGTCATTATTCCTTGAATATAAAACCTTATACAATTGCAATATAACTGTATATACAATTACGATATTACCTTTATACGATTGCGATATAACCTTTTACATTTGCGATATAACCTTATATGATTGTGATATAATCTTGAACTATTGCAATATTTCCCTGATACAATTGCGATATAAATTTATACAATTTGCGATATAACCTTATAGAACCGTGGTTCAGCATTATACAACTCCTTTGAAGGCACTGGACACAATTGGAAATTACTCAAAACAATTGTTATCATTAAAAACTTACTTGGTAACGAGCAATGTAGAGCTGGAGATAGTATAAAACTGGAGAGCTGGAGATAGTATAAAACATTATGAGAAACAGCTCCCTGTGAAGTAACATAGTTTTTAAGACAGAAGCGATTTCTCACTAAAATATTTGAATTTTATTTCGAGACCTCAGAATTAGAATTTGAGGTCTCGAAATCAACCATCTAAACGCACACAACTTCATGTGACAAGGGTGTTTTTTCTTTTGTTACTATCTCGCAACTTGGATAACCAATTGAGTTCAAATTTTCACAGGTTAGTTATTTTATGCATATGTTGAGATACACCAACTGTGAAGGCTAGTCTTTGACAATTACCAATAGTGTCCACTGCCTTTAACAGGTTACTTGTCCGTCTCCCTTTTTTTTTTAGCTCAGAACAACATGCAGCATCTCCAGATGTCTTCTTTTGCACTTTGACCTCTTGACTGATAGTGCAATCCACAACTCATCAACAGAAGTAATGAAACTATTCCAGGATGGTGGTCAACTTGGTCCAGTGGTTAGACTGCAGGACTTGCAATCACAAGGTTGTAGGTTTGAATCCTACTAAGCTAACTGTGGTCCAGTGGTTAGACTGCAGGACTTGCAGTTACAAGGTTGTTGGTTTGAATTCTACTAAGCTAACTGTGGTTCAGTGGTTAGACTGCAGGACTTACAATCACAGGGTTGTAGGTTCGAATCCTACCAAGCTAACTGTGTTTCAGTGGTTAGACTGCAGGACTAACAATCACAGGGTTGTAGGTTCGAATCCTGCCAAGCTAACTGTGGTCTAGTGGTTCGACTGCAGGACTTGCAGTTACAAGGTTGTTGGTTTGAATCCTACCAAGCTCACTGTGTTTCAGTGGTTAGACTGCAGGACTTGCAAACACAAGGTTGTAGGTTCGAATCCTACCAAGCTAACTGTGGTCCAGTGGTTCGACTGCAGGACTTGCAGTTACAAGGTTGTTGGTTTGAATCCTACCAAGCTAACTGTGGTTCAGTGCTTAGACTGCAGGACTTGCAATCACAAGGTTGTGGTTCGAATCCTACCTAGCTAACCCCCAATTTTATAATGACTAAAATAAATATTGTCCGCTATTGTTACTGAATCACTATTTGCCCATTGGTTAGACTGCAGGACTTGCACTCAAAAGGTTGTAGGTTCAAATCCTACCAAGCTAATGGTGGTCAGTGGTTAGACTGCAGGACTTACAATCACAAAGTTGTGGGTTTGAATCCTACCAAGCCAACTGTGTTTCAGTGGTTAGACTCTAGACTTGCAATCAAAATGTTGTGGGTTTGAATCATACCAAGCTAACCGTCAGGACTTGCAACCACAAGGTTGTGGGTTCGAATCCTACCAAGCTAACCGTCAGGACTTGCAATCACAAGGTTGTGGGTTTGAATCCTACCAAGCTAACTGTGGTTCAGTGGTTAGACTGCAGGACTTGCAGTAACAAGGTTGTTGGTTTGAATCCTACTAAGCTAACTGTGGTTCAGTGGTTAGACTGCAGGACTTGCAATCACAAGATTAAAGGTTTGAATCCTACCAAGCTAACTGTGTTTCAGTGGTTAGACTGCAGGACTTACAATCACAGGGTTGTAGGTTCGAATCCTACCAAGCTAACTGTGGTCCAGTGGTTCGACTGCAGGACTTGCAGTTACAAGGTTGTTGGTTTGAATCCTACCGAGCTCACTGTGTTTCAGTGGTTAGACTGCAGGACTTGCAAACACAAGGTTGTAGGTTCGAATCCTACCAAGCTAACTGTGGTCCAGTAGTTCGACTGCAGGACTTGCAGTTACAAGGTTGTTGGTTTGAATCCTACCAAGCTAACTGTGGTTCAGTGGTTAGACTGCAGGACTTGCAATCACAAGGTTGTGGGTTCGAATCCTACCTAGCTAACCACCAATTTTATAATGACTAAAATAAATATTGTCCGATATTGTTACTGAATCACTATTTGCCCATTGGTTAGACTGCAGGACTTGCACTCAAAAGGTTGTAGGTTCAAATCCTACCAAGCTAATGGTGGTCAGTGGTTAGACTGCAGGACTTACAATCACAAAGTTGTGGGTTTGAATACTACCAAGCCAACTGTGTTTCAGTGGTTAGACTCTAGACTTGCAATCAAAATGTTGTGGGTTTGAATCATACCAAGCTAACTGTCAGGACTTGCAATCACAAGGTTGTGGGTTCGAATCCTACCAAGCTAACCGTCAGGACTTGCAATCACAAGGTTGTGGGTTTGAATCCTACCAAGCTAACTGTGGTTCAGTGGTTAGACTGCAGGACTTGCAATCACATAGTTGGTTCGAATCCTACCAAGCTAACTACTGGTTTAACAATGACTAATATAAGTATTGTTCCCTAGTTACTGAATCACAATTTTGTGATGGTTTAGTGGTTCGACTGCAGGACTTGCAGTTACAAGGTTGTTGGTTCGAATCCTACCAAGCTTACTGTGGTTCAGTGGTTAGACTGGCGGACTTGCAATCAAAAGGTTGTGGGTTCGAATCCTACCCAGCTAACTGTGGTCCAGTGGTTGGACTGCAGGACTTGCAATCACAAGGTTCTGGGTTTGAATCCTACCAATCAAACTGTGATCAAGTGGTTAGACTGCAGGACTTGCATCCACAAGGTTGTGGGTTCGAATCCTACCAAGCTAACTGTGGTCCAGTGGTTAGGCTGTAGGACTTGCAATCACAAGGTTCTGGGTTCGAATCCAGTGGTAAGACTACCCAGCTAACTGTGGTCCAGTGGTTGGACTGCAGGACTTGCAATCACAAGGTTCTGGGTTTGAATCCTACCAATCAAACTGTGATCAAGTGGTTAGACTGCAAGACTTGCATCCACAAGGTTGTGGGTTCGAATCTTACCAAGCTAACTGTGGTCCAGTGGTTAGGCTGCAGGACTTACAATCACAAGGTTTTGGGTTCGAATCCTACCAAGCTAATGGTGGTCCAGTGGTTAGACTGCAGGACTTGCAATCAGAATGTTGTAGATTCGAAATCTGCCAAGCTTACTGTCGTTCAGTGGTTAGACTGCAGGACTTGCAATCACAAGGTTCTGGGTTCGAATCCTACCCAGCTAACTGTGGTCCAGTGGTTGGACTGAAGGACTTGCAATCACAAGGTTCTGGGTTTGAATCCTACCAATCAAACTGTGATCAAGTGGTTAGACTGCAGGACTTGCATCCACAAGGTTGTTGGTTTGAATCCTACCAAGCTAACTGTGGTCCAGTGGTAAGACTGCAGGACTTACAATCACAAGGTTGTGGGTTCGAATCCTACCAAGCTAATGGTGGTCCAGTGGTTAGACTGCAGGACTTGCAATCAGAATGTTGTTGGTTCGAAATCTACCAGCTAACTGCTCATTTTACAATGACAATTTTGTGATGGTTCAGTGGTTAGACTACAGGACGTGCAGTGACAAGGTTGTGAGTTCAAATGCTACCAAGCTAACCACTATTTTAAAAATGACAAGCGTCTAGTTACTGAACCACAAGTTCTTGATTTACAATTCATAATCGTGGGCGTCCGGGCTGGAATTTTAGGAGGGGTCATGGAGATCACTGGGCTGACTACCCATGTCATATTAACTGCTCATCCATTAATTTTTATGAGCCAAGTAATTCAAAGGCCACACTTGGAAATTCTTTTAAAGAGCTTTTCTAATGTTCAATACAAATTATGCAAAACGTAAAAGACTATTTTACTTAAAACTTCAATATGGGCAACAGTGTCAAAGCAAATTTAACGTCAAAATTCCAAGACAAAAACAACACAGAATCCTGGGTCATTATTCCTTGAATATAAAACCTTATACAATTGCAATATAACTGTATATACAATTACGATATTACCTTTATACGATTGCGATATAACCTTTTACATTTGCGATATAACCTTATATGATTGTGATATAATCTTGAACTATTGCAATATTTCCCTGATACAATTGCGATATAAATTTATACAATTTGCGATATAACCTTATAGAACCGTGGTTCAGCATTATACAACTCCTTTGAAGGCACTGGACACAATTGGTAATTACTCAAAACAATTGTTATCATTAAAAACTTACTTGGTAACGAGCAATGTAGAGCTGGAGATAGTATAAAACTGGAGAGCTGGAGATAGTATAAAACATTATGAGAAACAGCTCCCTGTGAAGTAACATAGTTTTTAAGACAGAAGCGATTTCTCACTAAAATATTTGAATTTTATTTCGAGACCTCAGAATTAGAATTTGAGGTCTCGAAATCAACCATCTAAACGCACACAACTTCATGTGACAAGGGTGTTTTTTTCTTTTGTTACTATCTCGCAACTTGGATAACCAATTGAGTTCAAATTTTCACAGGTTAGTTATTTTATGCATATGTTGAGATACACCTGCCAAGTGGTCTAGTGGTTCGACTGCAGGACTTGCAGTTACAAGGTTGTTGGTTTGAATCCTACCAAGCTCACTGTGTTTCAGTGGTTAGACTGCAGGACTTGCAAACACAAGGTTGTAGGTTCGAATCCTACCAAGCTAACTGTGGTCCAGTGGTTCGACTGCAGGACTTGCAGTTACAAGGTTGTTGGTTTGAATCCTACCAAGCTAACTGTGGTTCAGTGCTTAGACTGCAGGACTTGCAATCACAAGGTTGTGGTTCGAATCCTACCTAGCTAACCCCCAATTTTATAATGACTAAAATAAATATTGTCCGCTATTGTTACTGAATCACTATTTGCCCATTGGTTAGACTGCAGGACTTGCACTCAAAAGGTTGTAGGTTCAAATCCTACCAAGCTAATGGTGGTCAGTGGTTAGACTGCAGGACTTACAATCACAAAGTTGTGGGTTTGAATCCTACCAAGCCAACTGTGTTTCAGTGGTTAGACTCTAGACTTGCAATCAAAATGTTGTGGGTTTGAATCATACCAAGCTAACCGTCAGGACTTGCAACCACAAGGTTGTGGGTTCGAATCCTACCAAGCTAACCGTCAGGACTTGCAATCACAAGGTTGTGGGTTTGAATCCTACCAAGCTAACTGTGGTTCAGTGGTTAGACTGCAGGACTTGCAATCACATATATGTTGGTTCGAATCTCACCAAGCTAACTGCTGGTTTAACAATGACTAATATAAGTATTGTTCCCTAGTTACTGAATCACAATTTTGTGATGGTTTAGTGGTTCGACTGCAGGACTTGCAGTTACAAGGTTGTTGGTTTGAATCCTACCAAGCTTACTGTGGTTCAGTGGTTAGACTGCAGGACTTGCAATCAAAAGGTTGTGGGTTCGAATCCTACCCAGCTAACTGTGGTCCAGTGGTTAGACTGCAGGACTTGCAATCAGAATGTTGTTGATTCGAAATCTACCAGCTAACTGCTCATTTTACAATGACAATTTTGTGATGGTTTAGTGGTTCGACTGCAGGACTTGCAGTTACAAGGTTGTTGGTTCGAATCCTACCAAGCTTACTGTCGTTCAGTGGTTAGACTGCAGGACTTGCAATCAAAAGGTTGTGGGTTCGAATCCTACCCAGCTAACTGTGGTCCAGTGGTTGGACTGCAGGACTTGCAATCACAAGGTTCTGGGTTTGAATCCTACCAATCAAACTGTGATCAAGTGGTTAGACTGCAGGACTTGCATCCACAAGGTTGTGGGTTCGAATCCTACCCAGCTAACTGGTCCAGTGGTTGGACTGCAGGACTTGCAATCACAAGGTTCTGGGTTTGAATCCTACCAATCAAACTGTGATCAAGTGGCTAGACTGCAGGACTTGCATCCACAAGGTTGTTGGTTTGAATCCTACCAAACTAACTGTGGTCCAGTGGTAAGACTGCAGGACTTACAATCACAAGGTTGTGGGTTCGAATCCTACCAAGCTAATGGTGGTCCAGTGGTTGGACTGCAGGACTTGCAATCACAAGGTTCTGGGTTTGAATCCTACCAATCAAACTGTGATCAAGTGGTTAGACTGCAGGACTTGCATCCACAAGGTTGTGGGTTCGAATCCTACCAAGCTAACTGTGGTCCAGTGGTTAGGCTGCAGGACTTACAATCACAAGGTTGTGGGTTCGAATCCTACCAAGCTAATGGTGGTCCAGTGGTTAGACTGCAGGACTTGCAATCAGAATGTTGTTGGTTCGAAATCTACCAGCTAACTGCTCATTTTACAATGACAATTTTGTGATGGTTCAGTGATTAGACTACAGGTCTTGCAGTGACAAGGTTGTGAGTTCAAATGCTACCAAGCTAGCCGCTATTTTAAAAATGACAAGCGTCTAGTTACTGAACCACAAGTTCTTGATTTACAATTCATAATCGTGGGCGTCCGGGCTGGAGTTTTAGGAGGGGTCATGGAGATCACTGGGCTGACTACCCATGTCATATTAACTGCTCATCCATTAATTTTTATGAGCCAAGTAATTCAAAGGCCACACTTGGAAATTCTTTTAAAGAGCTTTCCTAATGTTCAATACAAATTATGCAAAACGTAAAAGACTATTTTACTTAAAACTTCAATATGGGCAACAGTGTCAAAGCAAATTTAATGTCAAAATTCCAAGACAAAAACAACACAGAATCCTGGGTCATTATTCCTTGAATATAAAACCTTATACAATTGCAATATAACTGTATATACAATTACGATATTACCTTTATACGATTGCGATATAACCTTTTACATTTGCGATATAACCTTATATGATTGTGATGTAATCTTGAACTATTGCAATATTTCCCTGATACAATTGCGATATAAATTTATACAATTTGCGATAAAACCTTATAGAACCGTGGTTCAGCATTATACAATTCCTTTGAAGACACTGGACACAATTTGTAATTACTCAAAACAGTTGTTATCATTAAAAACTTACTTGGTAACGAGCAATGTTGAGCTGGAGATAGTATAAAACTGGAGAGCTGGAGATAGTATAAAACGTTATGAGAAACAGCTCCCTGTGAAGTAACATAGTTTTTAAGACAGAAGCGATTTCTCACTAAAATATTTGAATTTTATTTCGAGACCTCAGAATTAGAATTTGACGTCTCGAAATCAAGCATCTGAAAGCACACAACTTGTGCAACAAGGGCGTTTTTGCTTTCATTGTTCTCTAATTGCAAATTTGACGACCAACTGAGCTCAAATTTTTACAGGTTTGTTATGTTATGCATATTTTGAGATACATCAAGAGTGAATACTGGTCTTTGACAATTACCAAACATGTCCAGTGTCTTTAAATCAACATACAATTGCAGGTTTAATGGCAGAGGACACTATTGGTAATTGTCAAGGACTAGCCTTCACAGTTGGTGTATCTCAACATAATGCATACAATAACTAACCTGTGAAAATTTGAGCTCAAACGGTCATCGAAGTTGCGAGATAATAATGAAGAAAAAAAACACCCATGTCACACGAAGTTGTGTGCGTTCAGAAGGTTGATTTCGAGACCTCAAGTTCTAAATCACATTTGTGGAAAATTACTTCTTTCTCGAAAACTATGGCACTTCAGAGGGAGTCGTTTCTCACAATGTTTTATACTATCAACCTCTCCCCATTACTCGTCACCAAGAAAGGTTTTATGCTAATAATTATTTTGAGTAATTACCAATAGTGTCCACTGCCTTTAACTATTGTGATTTAACCTTATACATTTCTGATCAAGCCAAATGTGTTATATTGTACTATTCAAATAAACAAAATTACAAAACATTGATAAAAAATGCTTGACTTATGCCTTGTGATTTTATTTATTTGTATTATTTGACCACATTTTTGAAGTTCGATTTGTATGCATTAAAATGAAGCTGGTTTCTTCAGTGATGGCATCATGTACCTTTTATTTTTTTCTAAGATTTAGATTTGATGTTGACCAATCTATATCTAAAACCATTCCTCAAGTTGAAAATATTATTAAAAACACATCAGAGTCGGAGGTACCTATCGCATTATTTTAGAAAATAAAAACCACTCTTTGTGTTTTCTGAAATTTATGGCCCAAAATTTGATAAACTGTAGGACATCTACCCCTTGTTTTGTTTGTATTTTTTTTAGTTTTTTTTATTGATGTATTTATTTTGAGGCACAAGGCTCATCTCTTTAAACTTTTTCAGTAAACAAAAACGGTTTACCCTACAAAAAATGGATGTTCAAAGCCTTGCATTTTTTGTTACAAAAATTCAAATGGTAAGCCTTGCGTTTTAGTAAAATCCTTGCAATTTTCTAACACAACAACATGCATAAGATGGCCATATTTTGTTATTAATATTATTATTATTATTTTTTTTTTTTTTTGGGGGGGGGGGTGGTTGAAGTGTACCGAAGGCTTTAAAAGTTAGATTATTTGGTGGCGCAAATTTGAGTGAGATATTTTCAACAACGAAATAAGGTCACTTTTTAATAATCTACCTACAAGTTATTTATTCCTACATTAATAATAAGCTGAGAAACGAACCAAAAAATAGACCTCATATATTACCTTTAGTTCTTTCAACTTTGCGCTAAATCATTTCAAGTTAAACAAACGTAAGGCTACTTGGTTTAATTTCCACAATTAGTTACAGTGTAAGCGTTTATTCATCACTTTTAATAACATTCAAGCCTTCGATTCTCGCATTTCGAATCATTCCGCGAGATCTTGCGGGAGCCAGTTTGCCCCTTTGATCTTGGACAGGCACCGGTGATTGGAACCAGCTAAAGCAACCGACAGGTACCCAATTTCCACGCTACGCGAAATAAACATCAACAGAGTAGTAGAGGTCTGGGTACTCGACGGCTTGATGCCGTGACGCGATATTCAAAATGGCCACCAGCCATGCTTGTGAAGTTGTCAACACCGTGGATATTATACTTACGATGATTTGATGTGATTTAATGTCTCTATGGGTAAGCTTCATCATGCAGCTAATTTAAGTTAATAATGTAGAATAGGATGAAGGCCTCGTGGAAGGCGTGTAACCACCTAGTTTGTCATAAAACGGGCAATTCTTGTCGCAATTGTATTCCACCTTCATGCTCAGCATAAACAACGGCAATCCGGAAGTAGCTGTAACGTTAGAGCATAGGTCAATGCATTGTCATTGCCAATTTGCCGTCAATCAGATACTGGATGAAGAATTCCTCCATGATCTGATGAAACAATCGACTTTTCTGTGTAAGTTCTTATAGATTATCTACTTCAATTCGTGTCGGCCACTCCTACGTGTTTCTATGTCAGTTTTTGTTTACATGTTATGTAACACTGAGCTGTCGTAAACTGTTTACCAACCAAAATGACCCGGCGGTGCTCTGACATTCGGAGTCGTAGGCCTACCATCCAAAAGAATTGATACATCATGTTTAAGCCTTTGCAGATTGCCTTTCTCATGTCAAGTTGTAAATCTAAAACTGGTTTGCCACCTATACTGCCAAATGATAATGTAAATTTTTAAAGTCTGAACATGGTCTGAATAAAACTGGCGGGTTTTTTATTTTTATTTTTTTAATCGTCTGAAATTTCATCCAGATGTGTAATGAAGGACGAGGTGCACAGAAAAACCTTGGTCTGAGTCGTAGGCAACTTTTTGAGATATTGTCTAGTTTTCGATGCCCCCAAATCAAGATTAAAATTAATATTAATTTGAGGCCCTTCCAATTGTTCCAGCAATCTGTAATCCGTAGAGCGTCTTTTGCACATAAAGAACTTTCTTTGGTTAAATTTTTAGGCAAATCTGAGAGAAATTTTTTTTGAGGGTGAAAAAAACGTCAAGTTATACCCCATGCCGTTTTCTCAAAAATCTTCCGAAAAAAATTGTGTTTTTCAAAATCGCCTGAAAACTTGGGTTTAGTCGTCTACCTTAGTAACTTTTTGATGTAATTGTTTTTATTGCCTGATTTTCGATATAACAATGTCTCAAATAATTATTGTATCAAACTCAATAAAACCAATTTTACCATCACGGCGAGTACCCACCAAGAACACTGGTGGAAATTCAAAGAAGTTATATTCCCGCCGTCATGTTGATCCTAGCTAGCCTACTAAAGACTCAGCCACCCAACCCCAGTGTACCCCGCTACCCTTTCCACAGCGACCGACAATCCCCAATTCCCATCGAAATGCCAGACCAACTTCCCATGTGAACTAATTTTCTATACCTACATCGTGTGCCTTCGACTCAAATAATTATTTTGTAAGTCCCCTATTATGCCTATGTTTCCTTGTAAACCAATGCGCCATACTTACAGCGTGTGCCTTCCATCCACTCACCAATTTTTTGAATCACAACCAAAGAGTCCCCTGTCTACCCGTCAGTAAAGCGTATGCCTTCCACTCTCAAATTATTTACCAAGTCCAAAGCGAATTTCCCTACGCCATTGTACCATGCGTACCATTTCCCCATTAATTAAACTAATTGTCTATCTTTATGCCTACAGCGTGTGCCTTCAACTCGTCGAATACTTTTTAAGTCCGAACACAAGAGTCCCCTATCTACTACCAATACCCGTCAGTAAAAGCGTATTATGCCTTCCACTCGCAAATTATTTACCAAGTCCAAAGCAAGGATTTCCCTATGCCATAGTACCATGCGTACCCCTTTTCCAATTTTAAACTATACAGTGTGTAGATTTTAACTCAAATATGTTTTAAGTCAGAACCAATGAGTTTCCCATGCCTATGTAACCAGCCCACAACTTGTGCATTTCACTCGAAATTACTAAGTATAAAGCACTGATTTTACTATGCCATAGCATCATGTGGAAAGTGTTCCCCTCGCAAATTATATACCAAGTATAAAGTATAAAGTATAATATACTAAGTATAAAGCATTGATATTCCCATACCATAGTATCCTATGAAATGTATTCAACTCGCAAATTATACACCAAGTATAAAGCGTTGATATTCCCATACCATAGTATCCTATGATGAGTATTCAATTATATACTAAGTATAAAGCACTGAAATCCCATGCCATAGCTTTCTGTGTAAAGTATGAACCGAAGGTTTATCAGGTCTAAAATGCGAATGATTTTGGGGGGGACCCAAGTGGGTGTCGTGGGTAGGTGTCGGCTTCCGTAGCGAAGGGTCCCCGGTTCGAACCCCGGTGGTGGCAGCGCGGTTGCCGTCCGAGAAGTCTCGACTCACCAGACAGTGGCACACACCGCGCAGTGGCACTCACCGCTAGCACTCGCTTAGAAAAGAAACTTAAAACTTAAAACTTAAAACGAACCTATGCTCTTTTTTATATAAGTTTAAAAAAAAATTAAAAATAAAACATTTTTAAAACGTCTCCAACTTTTCTGAAGCTGGATTCGATCCCGGGACCCTCCGGTCCAGAGACCAGAGCCCTTCCACTGGGCCACTGCTCCTTCTTACTAATATGCGTTCGAGTTTTATTTTAAACCTTCGTATGACAAACTTTTAATTAAAACGTAGTAAAAGAACACCCGGGAATCGAACTCCGCACCATTGGGTGTAGAGTCCGGAGCCCTTCCATTGAGCCACGTCTCCTCTTACTTCATTTGCGTTCGAGTTTAATTTTAAACCTTCGTATGACAAACTTTTAATTAAAACGTAGTAAAAGAACACCCGAGAATCGAACCCCGTACCATTGGGTGTAGAGTCGGGAGCCCTTCCATTGAGCCACGTCTCCTCTTACTTTTATGGCGTTCGAGTTTAATGTTATACCTTAGAATGAACAACTTTAAATCAAAACGTAGTAAAAGAACACCCGGGAATCGAACTCCGTACCATTGGGTGTAGAGTCGGAAGCCCTTCCATTGGGCTACTACTACTCTTACTTCATTTGCGTTCGAGTTTAATGTTATATCTAAGAATGAACAACTTTAAATCAAAACGTATTATAGCTTATGCCTTCCACTCGCAAATTATTTACAAGTGTAAAGCAAGGATTTCCCTATGCCATAGGATACCGCGCAAACCAACGTTCTCAAGCATACTAAAAGAACACAGATCGGGAATCGAACCCCGTACCATTGGGTGTAGAGCCCGGAGCCCTTCCATTAGGCCACTACTACTCTTACTTCATTTGCGTTCGAGTTTAATGTTATACCTTAGAATGAACAATTTTAAATCAAAACGTATTATTTGCCTCCCACTCGCAAATTATTTACCAAGTGTAAAGCAAGGATTTCCCTATGCCATAGGATACCGCGCAAACCAACGTTCTCAAGCATACTAAAAGAACACAGATCGGGAATCGAACCCCGTACCATTGGGTGTAGAGCCCGGAGCCCTTCCATTAGGCCACTACTACTCTTACTTCATTTGCGTTCGAGTTTAATGTTATACCTTAGAATGAACAATTTTAAATCAAAACGTATTATTTGCCTCCCACTCGCAAATTATTTACCAAGTGTAAAGCAAGGATTTCCCTATACCATAGGGAACCGCGCAAACCAATGTTCTCAAGCGTAGAAAAAGAACACAGACCGGGGGATTCGAACCCCGTACCATTGGGTGTAGAGCCCGGAGCCCTTCCATTGGGCCACTACTACTCTTACTTCATTTGCGTTCGAGTTTAATTTTATACCCTAGAGTAAACAACTTTATATCAAAACATATTGTAACTTATGCCTTCCACTCGCATTAATTATTGATTAGGGGTTAAGCAAGGATTTCCCTATGCCGTAGGGTACCGCGTAAACCAATGTTCTTCAACGCAGAAAAAGAACACACACCGGGGTTCGAACCCAGCACCTTTGGCTTCAGAGTCCAGAGCCCTACCACTGTGCCACTGTCCTTCTTCATAACAAAAGGTTCGAGTTTAAATATAAACCTTAGAATGAATTCAAATTTAAATCAAAACGTAATAGCGGGTGCCTTCCACTCGCATGTTATTTATTAGGTATAAAGCAAGGCTTTCCCTATGCCATAGGGTTCCGCTTAAACCAATGTTCTTTCGCGTAGAAAAAGACACACGCCGTGGCTCGAACTCAGTACCTTTGCGCTCAGAATCCGGAGCTCTACCACTGGGCCACCGCTCTTCTTATGAACAATGGGTTCGAGTTTAATTATAAACCTTAGAGTGGACAACTTTAAATCAAAACGTATACAGCGAGTGCCTTCCACTCGCGTGTTTTACAAGGATTTCCCGATGCCATAGTACCCCAGGTAATGTAAAGATTGGGACTGGGTACAACAGAGTTGATGCATGCACAAATTCGACGGTGTTTGAGATAAATAAAATGCACGGGACTAAAACGGGTCTATCTAACTGAGAAAATATCAGCGATTGAAAAAGTCTCTAGAAGCCGGGCAAATCGGGCGAATGGGGGGGGGGGAGGTATTCAAACAGGGGGCGTAACAATGTGACCAACAAAACCATTTATTATTATATGTAATAAATATTTGATAATCTAAGGAAATTGAACTCTAAATAAGACACGGGACGGAGTATTCTTTATGTTTTAATTCAATATTTGTTTAATGTTTGAGTTTCTACATTTCACATTATGACTGCTCTTTAAATCAATATAAAAAGAATTCAGACAATAATTGACATACACATTCAAATTTATTTTAAGCAGCAATTTTTTATTTATTTTTATTTATTTAAATAATTAAAATCATTAAAATTAAAATTTAAACGTCGAGTGTTTGTGCATCGTAAAAGAATTTTGTTATTCTCCAAAGGCGATCAGAGAATACTGACCGAAACGTCAATTGAAACCAACGGTTATTTTCAGAACCACCCCATATTTAGAGATGATAGTCGTTGCATGGTGTTACCGCAAAACTGTCCATATCGTATTTCCACCATGCAAAGTTTTAAATCCAGGGTACAACATCAAAGCATTGCCATAGATAGGCTGTACAATTGTATGCAGTGAATAATTAGATTGGAACAATTTTACGACCTCACCACCAATTTCTGGCCGTTTTGTTTTAATCTCTGAATAATCAACGGGAAAACAGCAACCTACAGGCCTACTAACTATAACAGAGAATTATATTGAGCAATAACACACCATACCCATTGTGTGTTGTGCACAGTAGACCTACACGTACATGTACATGTACATACACAAGCATACCAGCTAACGTAGCGTAGACCTATAGCTAATAGAAACAAACAAATCACAAACATTGCTTTTACCATGGGTTTGAACGACTTAATATTGAATCAGATAAAACGAGTACACATTAGTCTTGCCTGAACAGTTCCCTGAAGATAAAAAATAAATCAAAAAGGCTCTAAATATCGTCCACGGAGACAGCCAGAGTCAACTGCATGGTTGGAGATCATTTTGAATACACGTGTACGCGGTAAATTACTGGGTACAAAGCATGGGTTATAAGACCAACTATAGGGTACCCGACTATTCGTGTTCTTGTCGCAAAATCGCTTACTTCTTGATATAGCAGCGCCTCCAAAAAGAGAGGTTAAAATGAATTTGAGACCATCACAGTTTTCCAGCAATCTGTTACTTGGAGACTGTCTTTTACACATGACGAACTTCCTTTGGTTAAATTGTGAGGCAAAGCGGGGGGGGGGGGGGGAAATTTCGAGGGTGAAAAAAAACGTCAATCTTACCTACCCTTGTCGTTTTTTCAAAAATCGGCCGAAACTTTTGTCTTCCAAATTGCCTGAAATTTCATACCTAGGTGTATTAGAGGGCGAGGAGCAGGAAAATCTTGGTTTTAGTCGTCTACGATGGCTACTTTTTGAGATAATGCCTCATTTCGGATAGTACGACGGTTTAAAATCAAGGTTAAAATGAATATTTGAGACCCATCCTATTGTTCCAGCAACCTGTAACTTGGAGACTGTCTTTTACACATGACGAACTTCCTTTGGTTAAATTTTGAGGCAATTCGGAAAGAAAGTGTTTCCGAGGCTGAAAAAACGTCAAGCTTACCCCCTTGTCGTTTTTTCAAAAATCGGCCGAAATTTGTGTCTTCCAAATCGCCTGAAATTTATACCTAGGTGTATTAGAGGGCGAGGAGCAGGAAAATCTTGGTTTTAGTCGTCTACGACGGCTACTTTTTGAGATAATGCCTCATTTCGGATAGTACGACGGTTTAAAATCCAGATTAAAATGAATATTTGAGACCCATCCTATTGTTCCAGCAATCTGTTACTTGGAGACTGTCTTTTACACATTACAAACTTCCTTTGGTTAAATTTTGAGGCAATTCGGAGAGAAAGTGTTTCCGAGGCTGAAAAAACGTCAAGCTTACCCCCTTGTCGTTTTTTCAAAAATCGGCCGAAACTTTTGTCTTCCAAATTGCCTGAAATTTCATACCTAGGTGTATTAGAGGGCGAGGAGCAGGAAAATCTTGGTTTTAGTCGTCTACGATGGCTACTTTTTGAGATAATGCCTCATTTCGGATAGTACGACGGTTTAAAATCAAGGTTAAAATGAATATTTGAGACCCATCCTATTGTTCAAGCAACCTGTAACTTGGAGACTGTCTTTTACACATGACGAACTTCCTTTGATTAAATTTTGAGGCAATTCGGAGAGAAAATGTTTCCGAGGCTGAAAAAACGTCAAGCTTACCCCCTTGTCGTTTTTTCAAAAATCGGCCGAAACTTTTGTCTTCCAAATTGCCTGAAATTTCATACCTAGGTGTATTAGAGGGCGAGGAGCAGGAAAATCTTTGTTTTAGTCGTCTACGATGGCTACTTTTTGAGATAATGCCTCATTTCGGATAGTACGACGGTTTAAAATCAAGATTAAAATGAATATTTGAGACCCATCCTATTGTTCCAGCAATCTGTTACTTGGAGACTGTCTTTTACACATGACGAACTTCCTTTGGTTAAATTTTGAGGCAATTCGGAAAGAAAGTGTTTCCGAGGCTGAAAAAACGTCAAGCTTACCCCCTTGTCGTTTTTTCAGAAATCGGCCAAAACTTTTGTCTTCCAAATTGCCCGAAATTTCATACCTAGGTGTATTAGAGGGCGAGGAGCAGGAAAATCTTGGTTTTAGTCGTCTACGATGGCTACTTTTTGAGATAATGCCTCATTTCGGATAGTACGACGGTTTAAAATCAAGGTTAAAATGAATATTTGAGACCCATCCTATTGTTCAAGCAACCTGTAACTTGGAGACTGTCTTTTACACATGACGAACTTCCTTTGGTTAAATTTTGAGGCTATTCGGAAAGAAAATGTTTCCGAGGCTGAAAAAACGTCAAGCTTACCCCCCTTGTCGTTTTTTCAAAAATCGGCCGAAACTTTTGTCTTCCAAATTGCCTGAAATTTCATACCTAGGTGTATTAGAGGGCGAGGAGCAGGAAAATCTTTGTTTTAGTCGTCTACGATGGCTACTTTTTGAGATAATGCCTCATTTCGGATAGTACGACGGTTTAAAATCAAGATTAAAATGAATATTTGAGACCCATCCTATTGTTCCAGCAATCTGTTACTTGGAGACTGTCTTTTACACATGACGAACTTCCTTTGGTTAAATCTTGAGGCAATTCGGAAAGAAAGTGTTTCCGAGGCTGAAAAAACGTCAAGCTTACCCCCTTGTCGTTTTTTCAAAAATCGGCCGAAACTTTTGTCTTCCAAATTGCCTGAAATTTCATACCTAGGTGTATTAGAGGGCGAGGAGCAGGAAAATCTTGGTTTTAGTCGTCTACGATGGCTACTTTTTGAGATAATGCCTCATTTCGGATAGTACGACGGTTTAAAATCAAGGTTAAAATGAATATTTGAGACCCATCCTATTGTTCAAGCAACCTGTAACTTGGAGACTGTCTTTTACACATGACGAACTTCCTTTGATTAAATTTTGAGGCAATTCGGAGAGAAAATGTTTCCGAGGCTGAAAAAACGTCAAGCTTACCCCCTTGTCGTTTTTTCAAAAATCGGCCGAAACTTTTGTCTTCCAAATTGCCTGAAATTTCATACCTAGGTGTATTAGAGGGCGAGGAGCAGGAAAATCTTGGTTTTAGTCGTCTACGATGGCTACTTTTTGAGATAATGCCTCATTTCGGATAGTACGACGGTTTAAAATCAAGGTTAAAATGAATATTTGAGACCCATCCTATTGTTCAAGCAACCTGTAACTTGGAGACTGTCTTTTACACATGACGAACTTCCTTTGATTAAATTTTGAGGCAATTCGGAGAGAAAATGTTTCCGAGGCTGAAAAAACGTCAAGCTTACCCCCTTGTCGTTTTTTCAAAAATCGGCCGAAACTTTTGTCTTCCAAATTGCCTGAAATTTCATACCTAGGTGTATTAGAGGGCGAGGAGCAGGAAAATCTTTGTTTTAGTCGTCTACGATGGCTACTTTTTGAGATAATGCCTCATTTCGGATAGTACGACGGTTTAAAATCAAGATTAAAATGAATATTTGAGACCCATCCTATTGTTCCAGCAATCTGTTACTTGGAGACTGTCTTTTACACATGACGAACTTCCTTTGGTTAAATTTTGAGGCAATTCGGAAAGAAAGTGTTTCCGAGGCTGAAAAAACGTCAAGCTTACCCCCTTGTCGTTTTTTCAGAAATCGGCCAAAACTTTTGTCTTCCAAATTGCCCGAAATTTCATACCTAGGTGTATTAGAGGGCGAGGAGCAGGAAAATCTTGGTTTTAGTCGTCTACGATGGCTACTTTTTGAGATAATGCCTCATTTCGGATAGTACGACGGTTTAAAATCAAGGTTAAAATGAATATTTGAGACCCATCCTATTGTTCAAGCAACCTGTAACTTGGAGACTGTCTTTTACACATGACGAACTTCCTTTGGTTAAATTTTGAGGCTATTCGGAAAGAAAATGTTTCCGAGGCTGAAAAAACGTCAAGCTTACCCCCTTGTCGTTTTTTCAAAAATCGGCCGAAACTTTTGTCTTCCAAATTGCCTGAAATTTCATACCTAGGTGTATTAGAGGGCGAGGAGCAGGAAAATCTTTGTTTTAGTCGTCTACGATGGCTACTTTTTGAGATAATGCCTCATTTCGGATAGTACGACGGTTTAAAATCAAGATTAAAATGAATATTTGAGACCCATCCTATTGTTCCAGCAATCTGTTACTTGGAGACTGTCTTTTACACATGACGAACTTCCTTTGGTTAAATCTTGAGGCAATTCGGAAAGAAAGTGTTTCCGAGGCTGAAAAAACGTCAAGCTTACCCCCTTGTCGTTTTTTCAAAAATCGGCCGAAACTTTTGTCTTCCAAATTGCCTGAAATTTCATACCTAGGTGTATTAGAGGGCGAGGAGCAGGAAAATCTTGGTTTTAGTCGTCTACGATGGCTACTTTTTGAGATAATGCCTCATTTCGGATAGTACGACGGTTTAAAATCAAGGTTAAAATGAATATTTGAGACCCATCCTATTGTTCAAGCAACCTGTAACTTGGAGACTGTCTTTTACACATGACGAACTTCCTTTGATTAAATTTTGAGGCAATTCGGAGAGAAAATGTTTCCGAGGCTGAAAAAACGTCAAGCTTACCCCCTTGTCGTTTTTTCAAAAATCGGCCGAAACTTTTGTCTTCCAAATTGCCTGAAATTTCATACCTAGGTGTATTAGAGGGCGAGGAGCAGGAAAATCTTTGTTTTAGTCGTCTACGATGGCTACTTTTTGAGATAATGCCTCATTTCGGATAGTACGACGGTTTAAAATCAAGATTAAAATGAATATTTGAGACCCATCCTATTGTTCCAGCAATCTGTTACTTGGAGACTGTCTTTTACACATGACGAACTTCCTTTGGTTAAATTTTGAGGCAATTCGGAAAGAAAGTGTTTCCGAGGCTGAAAAAACGTCAAGCTTACCCCCTTGTCGTTTTTTCAGAAATCGGCCAAAACTTTTGTCTTCCAAATTGCCTGAAATTTCATACCTAGGTGTATTAGAGGGCGAGGAGCAGGAAAATCTTTGTTTTAGTCGTCTACGATGGCTACTTTTTGAGATAATGCCTCATTTCGGATAGTACGACGGTTTAAAATCAAGATTAAAATGAATATTTGAGACCCATCCTATTGTTCCAGCAATCTGTTACTTGGAGACTGTCTTTTACACATGACGAACTTCCTTTGGTTAAATTTTGAGGCAATTCGGAAAGAAAGTGTTTCCGAGGCTGAAAAAACGTCAAGCTTACCCCCTTGTCATTTTTTCAAAAATCGGCCAAAACTTTTGTCTTCCAAATTGCCCGAAATTTCATACCTAGGTGTATTAGAGGGCGAGGAGCAGGAAAATCTTGGTTTTAGTCGTCTACGATGGCTACTTTTTGAGATAATGCCTCATTTCGGATAGTACGACGGTTTAAAATCAAGGTTAAATGAATATTTGAGACCCATCCTATTGTTCAAGCAACCTGTAACTTGGAGACTGTCTTTTACACATGACGAACTTCCTTTGGTTAAATTTTGAGGCTATTCGGAAAGAAAATGTTTCCGAGGCTGAAAAAACGTCAAGCTTACCCCCTTGTCGTTTTTTTAAAAATCGGCCGAAACTTTTGTCTTCCAAATTGCCTGAAATTTCATACCTAGGTGTATTAGAGGGCGAGGAGCAGGAAAATCTTGGTTTTAGTCATCTACCATGGCTACTTTTTGAGATAATGCCTCATTTCGGATAGTACGACGGTTTAAAATCAAGGTTAAAATGAATATTTGAGACCCATCCTATTGTTCAAGCAACCTGTAACTTGGAGACTGTCTTTTACACATGACGAACTTCCTTTGGTTACATTTTGAGGCAATTCGGAGAGAAAATGTTTCCGAGGCTGAAAAAACGTCAAGCTTACTACCCCCTTGTCGTTTTTTCAAAAATCGGCCATTTCTTTTTGGAACCAACACTACACAAAATAGATTACACTGCACATGGTGCTACCGGAGCGGCGTCAATAAAACAATGGGAAGTTTCTTTATTAGAGGAGTTCAGTGGTTCTTAGCCAGTCATTTTCTAATAAGTTGAGTCCTTCTGAAAACTGGAAAAGAAAATTACATTATCTAATATAGCCCTCATGCGTTCAAATGGTGTGAAATGCTACATTTTTGGGGTTGGTTATGAATGGGAATCAAAGTGTGTTGATTCGGTTTTCAACTAGTGGTTTAAACCCGCCGATAAAATAACCAAGAACCAGGCCTCGTTGGGATTAAACCACTAGTTGAAAACCTCTTCACCACACATTGATTCCCTTATTTGAAGGAGATTTTGTTGCACTTAGTGTCAGGGAGCTGTCACGAAACGCTAGGATTAATCCTACCTCGAGTCAGGACAATTTTCTGTGCGATAAACGGGCAATGTAACTTCAACAAAAACTTCAAAGGGGGAGAATGTCATACCACCATAAACATTTTTTTTTTGCAACAAGGGGCCAATCCTTTCGGAAGCTTGGGCGGAGTTTTGCAGAATCATTTTTCTGCCTAGCAAACATAAACAGGATATAGTAACATTTCAGCTGGTTACTCAATTCTGGTTAGCATAAGTTTGTTGTGCTTAGCTACTTTTGGGGCTTTAAAGGCAGTGGATACTATTGGTAATTGTCAAAGACTAGCCTTCACAGTTGATGTATCTCAGCATATGCATAAAATAACAAACATGTGAAAATTTGAGCTCAATCGGTCATCGAAGTTGCGAGTTAATAATGAAGAAAAATAACCCTTGTCACAAGAAGTTGTGTGCGTTTAGATGGTTGATTTCGAGACCTAAAGTTCTAAATCTGAGGTCTCGAAATCAAATTCGTGGAAAATTACTTCTTTCTCGAAAACTATGGCACTTCAGAGGGAGCCGTTGCTCACAATGTTTTAAACCATCAACCTCTCCCCATTACTCGTCACCAAGAAAGGTTTTATGCTAAAAATTATTTTGAGTAATTACCAAAAGTGTCCACTGCCTTTAAGCAATTCTATGAAGTTGGGCCAAGGTAACAAGTGTAACTCGAAGCTGATTTCAATCAAACAATTCATACAATATCAACATTTAATAGGATGATAATATTATAGCATACTTTATTTAAAATCATAAAAACCCGCAACAGCTAATACAATCATGTGACTGGCTCTGCGAGAACAACTGTAGAATGTAACTTTTAAAAACTACATTAAACAAGTTTCAGAAAACCTCTCAATGCATATCTCTAAAAATGAATCAAATAAAAATAATTATACTAACTTTAAATGGCTAGGCAAGTTAAAAATGATATTGCTTTTTTTGGTTCTTTCTTGAAGATTAACTTTACAGATGTGAAAAAATAAAAATAAAAAGTTAGTAAGTTCAAGCCGAATTTCATGCACAGAAAAACCCCAGAAACAAGTTACAGACCAAAATACCATACAGTAAACATTGCTCTGACTGGTACCTCACTCATTTCTTGCTTAGCAAAGAAATTTCTTTGTAACAGCTTTATTCAACTAAGCCTAGGGTCCAATTAACTGCATAAGCAGACAACTTAGTAACTTTGAGTATGGCCGCGCACAAGCAAAAATTCCCTGCTAACCAGTGTAGTCGTTTGACGTAAGTGCGGGATTCCCTGCCATTTGCGAGTTAATTTTGAATAATGTCTGGCACAATGACTTGCTTAGTTACAATGCACACTTTACATTTGAATTCCTCAGACTATCAAGACACTTGCTACGCAACGTGATTAGGGGCAAGCTTTTGTATAGCAACCTCCAGGAAGAGCAAACCCCGGTGTCACTGTTCCATACACACTAACACTTATTTAGAATTGTGTATGGGTGTTCACCGTCTCTTACACAACCACGCACAAGCTTGCTCCTAATCACGTTGCGTAGCAACTGTCCCGATAGTCCGAGGAATTCAAATGTAAAGGGTGCATCGAAATTAAGCGAGTCATTGTACCAGACATTCAAATCTACATGGAACTCGCAAATGGCCAACTCTTTGCTTACGGTAAACATAGCCTAGGAATTGGGCCCTACACTATTTTCTCCATTTGTTGATTATGAAATAGAAAACCACTTTGAACATAGGCCTAGGCCTACTACTTACACTAACAAAAAAGGCTACCAACCCCATCCACTTCTTTACCATGGCATCATCCTCATTTTGCCAGGTGTCCCGTATACACAATGACAATAAGATACAAATTGTAACTTCTTAAAAAGGAACCAGACTATCTGTTCCTCCCAGCCTCTCTTTGGTTTACATGCAGTTGAATAGAAGAAAATCAAGATGGCTTAGCACGAAACAAAAGACCTATCCAGTAGGCTCCGCCCACGACGCTTGGAGAGCAAGAACACGCTCTCCAATGCCTTTCTGCACAACTCTGCCGCGCGTGCCAAGATACAGTGCACGCATGTCGGATCTTATTTGTCGGACCTTCGTTGCGTTGTGATTGGTCAATACGCAATGCGGCGGAGCTTAGTGGATCGGTCTATTGTGCTTACCTGGACTTGTTTACCAGCCAAAATACAATGTCTTACCATTGGGACTGGTAATCCTGCTAATTTTTGCTAACCAGAAATTTATGAACTTTTACTAAGCAGAAGAAATATTTTCTGCAGAAGGTCTATGAAATTGGGCCTTGCTTTGAGCTTGCATAATACAAATTATGCTTACCTGAACAAGGTCACCAGCCAAATACCATTATACTTCATACTAACTGTGGCTGGTATCCGTACCATCTTTGCTCAGCAGAAAATTTTCATTTTTTGTCTTTGTCTGCAGACAAAGACAAAAAATGCAGGCTCTATGAAACTGGGCCAAACATAGACTGGGCCCCTATTACAGCCCCTGTCTTTATCCGCAAGGATAAAGACGGATCCCTGCCGCCAGATCCAGTGGATACAATGATACGATAAACGCGCAGTGACATAGATGCCCAGACAGTACACTGCTGTCAAGTCTGCAATAGAATTTGACTGCGTAACTTTGTGAAATGACTGAGGTCAAAGGTGAATCTATACACGCCGGTTTTGGAGCCAGGTATCTGGTGTTATTCACCAGCCTCGAGGTGTAACGTCACTGTTCAGGCTAGGCTCAACATTACTGCTTTATACAACCCGTAGATTCATGGGTTTTCATGGCTTTGTAAGAATATAATTCCACAGAACTAGAGGCAGAGTAAAAAACTTGTGCATAGGTTCTAAAATATACCATCGCATAATACTACTGAAAATTTGTTTGGCTCGCTCAATAGACACACTGTACAAATGAAACATAAGGACTACAAAACCATACAAAAAGATCAATAAAATTGATAATTACCATACAAGTAGATGAATATAAGTTTCATAGAAAGAATCAGAGAGTAATCATGGCTATCTTTTCTTTAAAAAAATCCAAAGGGCGATTAATGTAGCAACGTATGGTTTAAAACAAATAAAAGACCAATTATGCAAATCCTTTGTGAATGTGCACTCGCACTGTCAAATCTTGTTGATCTTTTATAAACTGCAACTTTGCTTAAAATGGAAGCGTTTCTGCACAACAAGTACCAAACTTTGCTTACTTGTATTAAAACAGGCAAATGAAATTGGGCCCAAGGCCTCTTTACTACCTCCTGCAAGTTGTTAGATAAACTTATGTGACCAAACAAGACCCAATTTCCTGAAAGTGGCAAGCACAAAATACAAGGGATGAGATTGTTCAGACTTTTGGCTGAGTTCAGACTTTTATGTTGGCCTGGTGAAGAAAACCAGACAATATTTTTTCCACAAATAAAGAAATCCTGCTCATAGGTATAGTTCTCTAGTGCTTTGGATACTGTTTCCAAAAGCTCCTTGGAATCTATAACCCCAGGGGTTACCAAACGGTAGAAATGGCATCATTTCAACATACCTTTGAATTTGTTTCCAAGTTTCAGACTTTTTTTCGTAGTAACGACTCTCACCCCTGAAAATACTCCTTACCACAGGAAATTCTTGCTTACATTGTAATAGCAGAAATAGATCACCAGTCAAAGTCCATTAACATTTACAATTGACTGGGGCCCTGCTATAACTTTGCTTCATTATTTCCTAAACAATATTTTTTCTTTAACAACAAATTGAAATTGACTCTAATGGGAAAAAGGACGATTATTAATAAATTGCCTGTTTTTCTACCCCCAAAAAATTGACGACAGCAAAGTATCACAACTATGCTTAGAAATATCCGAACAACGTTACATGCAAATTTTAAAACACTTTGCAGCGATATATATATACATGTACAACTTTAACTCTTAAATGCACTCAAACCGCAAGAAAAAAAAGGAAGAAAAAATACTGGAAAAAAAAACCCCTCAAAACTCTTTAATAATTGGAACTAAAACTATAAACTATAAATACTTACAGCAAAATAGGGAAATAAGGCACTTTATCGACACTTAAATTGCATATTATATAATATTAAATGTACGTAAATTTTTGGAAGTTACAATTATTTATTTACCTTTTTTTTGTTTTAAGTGACGATACAAAAAACTCTTGATGATTACATAATCTTTATAAATATTCAAATTTGCAAATGTTTCATAATAGATACATACTCTTCCGACAATTGCTCAAATGGTTACACCCCTTTGTTCCGACACCACAAAGGGTGCGTTCGATAAGCTTCCATGGGTCGACCCCGCAACGCTCACTCTCGTGGTGGCGGCATGCACCTCAGGTCACCCCCAAGTGTTCCACTCCACAACCAGGGCACTGGGGGCTGACCCGGGTGAGCCCCGTCAAAGCTATTCGAACGTACCGGGGCAGATCGGGGTTCGACCCAGGGAAGCTAAATAAACACACCCAATATTTTGATACAACTTGTGTATTTTCCCAATCCTTGTTCTAACAACCGACATGCAAATCGTGAGGTTTATTTTGTTTAACAAAATATTGTCGGAACATAGGGGTGTCGGAATATAGAGTAGTCATTGCTCAAACTTGGGAATAACAAATAAATTTCAGAGATTTTTCTGCTTTTCAGAGACATTAAGGAACAGCCGTCGATTTCACAAAACTCTTCCTAACTCAAGATTAATCTTAGGACTTAGGACGAGTCCCAACCCTGCACTGTAGCATGCAGACCTTAAGATTAATCATAAGTTAGGACGAGATAAGACGAGTCTTAACTCTTTGTGAAATCGACGGCGGATACTTTCTTTCAAAGATATAAATTACCATCCAGTTACAAAAGGAAACCCAGTGGAAGATGTTTTTCTGCTATTTGACACTGTTTTTGATACCCCATTAAATATATGCATAGAAACTGATTTGTATAGGGAAAATAGAACACTCCGGGGATCACCTCGGGAGTCATAGTTTTAACCATAACACTCGAAGCAGTTAATATTTGTATAATATTAGCCAAGTCGCCACTAGACTTATGTGCATAATGTCCTTGCATGCTCAGTCTTATCACAAACAACATGTCTGCACACTGCAACAAAATCCCTTGAAACATTTTTTTTGCAGTTGGCATGGTCCTCATTTCAACAGTGTTGTATTCTGTATGGATGTATAGTTTTTGTGGCCAAACTCAGAAATTCTTTAAAAAGGGAATCAATGTGTGGTGAAGAGGTTTTCAACTAGTGGTTTAATCCCAACGAGGCCTGGTTCTTGATAAACTTACCGAGACGAAGTGATTCCCATTCATAAACATTTTTTTCGGTCAAAAAACATCAACACTTATGGTCAAAAAGTAAACTAAATGCAAAAATTCTAATTTTTCAATGGTTTCTTTCAACAACACCCCTCCAGCTATGAAATGGTAAGGCCCAGTCAAGGCCCTCGGGTAAACAACTCCTTATAAGGGAATGCTGTGCGCGTCGCGCGTATCCCGTGATGAGGCACAACTGTTCCGGCCGTTGCTCTCGACCAATAGGAATGAAGAAACTGTCTTTTAAGCACAGGTGCAAGCTCGCGTGTCACGCCCATGTTTCAACACTTTTTACTGGTCATAAACAAAGGTTTATACACACCCACGTGACACACTCTCCACCAATAGGAATAGCGAAAGTGTCTGAGGTATTTATGAAAGGAGCTTTATGTCTGTAAGCACAGAATTTTGCAATAAACAGTGCCATACAATTTGTCCATGCTCTGTCCTCTTTCTATCCAATGACCTCAAGCTCTGTTGCTTCTGTTCAGCAGAGTGTGGGTTCGAATCCCGGACGTGAACCTTGTGTCCCTGAGCAAGTCAATTAACTATAATTGCTTCTCTCCACCCAGGGGTAAATGGGCACCTGTGAGGGCAGAGATGGTTCTTGTGATTGACTTAGCCGAGTAGCGCATTTGTTGCACGAGGCTGTATACTCCCCAGGGAGCTGAGATGGTTTAAGGAGTGAATTAAGGCCCAGTGACCAGGGGTAATAATGTGAAGCGCTTTGGGACGCCCTACGGGTGTGAAAAGTGCTATATAAAAACGGGTTATTATTATTACTACATGGAAAGTTACACAATCCTCCAATCACTATCTATATTTTTAAGCAAGTTCAAAATTGTAGATACAACCATAAGAGAGAAAACATGATTCTATAAAGTTGTACAAAAACCGAGATAGATTTGAAGTCCGAGCTTACATCATACAAGAAGTCTACAAAACATTATATGGAGTGTATAAATATTGACCATGGTAAGGAAAACACTGCTTAGCCTCCTTTCTTGCTAAGCAAAAACCAAACAAACCTGCTAAGATGAAATAGGTCCTGACGACAATGAGAAAAGCTCCTCTGAAAAAGGCTATATATGCTTAGCCTACTTTGTTGCTAAGCAAAAAAGACCTGCTGGTAAAGCTGAAACAGGTTATTTGCTGAAACCCCATGCAAAATACACTGCGTGTCAATGATTTTATGTTATAAATGCTAAGCGACAATGGGACTTTGCAAAAGACACCGCTTTATAGCCTACTTTGTTGCAAAGTGAAAAAAAAAATGCTAAGCTGAAGCGTTATCTGCTGAAACCCCATAGAAACAAAATTGTGTGTAAATGCTTAATTCATGCTAAGCAACAACGGGACTCAATAATCATAGACCCTGATTACAAGAAGAAAAGTTCCTCTGCATAAGATTTCTCAATCTAAAAACGGCTTCGCCTACTTAATTGCTAAGCAAAATACCCTGCTAAGCTGAAATAAGTTATCTGCTGAAAATACATTTCATGTTAACGCTTTTCATTCAGCAGTATCAGCCCTCATCAAAGTTCCTATTCGACAGGTTTCTAAGCAATATTAGCCCTGATCACAATGAGAACAGAATCCTCTTCAACAGGTTTCTTGATCTGAAGCCTCCTTTCTTGCTTGAGAACAACAACCCCAAATAGACAAAACCTGCTCAGCTAAAATGTTTATCCGCTGAAACCCCATAGAAAATACAATGTATGATAATGTTTTCCATTCATTCATGCTTAGCGATATTGACCCTCATCACAATGAGAAAAGTTCCTCTTCGACCGGCTTCTCGATCCACACTCCATAGCCCCCTTTCTTGAAGCTCTCCTTCATATACTTCTTAGCCGTCTCAAAATCTGCCGCCATCCCCTTTGCGTCGTGGTACGTCTTGGCCTGGAGGAGGTCATCTCTGCCGTAGAGCTGGGCGACTCGCTGGAACTCTGTGAAGAGAGTGGATTTGCATAGCTGGGAGGGTACCACACCTTGAATCCTAGTCAAGAAAAAATATTTCAACAGAACAAGAAAGCAAGATTTTAGAATCAGCATATTTTCATTTTCAACGAGTGGTTGGTGCTGACATTATTTACTTGGGTCCCTAAATTTATGAATGAGCAGTTAATATGCAATGGGCAGTCAGCAGCCCTGCTGGGGTGGATGATTCAATCAAGTCCGCCATCCACTGTTTAGAAAAGGAATTACATACAGACAACAGGTGTGAGTTGCCAGAAGAAAAGGATGTGTTATTTTGAGCATCTATCTCTAATGTAGCTTTCATGTAATGTATGCTTGTGGATTTTGTTCACAGGACTCGGGGAGGTATATACAGTACTATATGTATTACACACAATGGGGAATGGGTAAAACCAATGAATATTATTATTACGTTATCTTTCTAGTATTGAAACCAAGGATGCCTCATAAGTGAACTTAACCACTCTAACTCGGAAGCGTGAGGACCTGAGGTTTTGACCATGTGAACCAAAAACACAGGAGTTAACCCCTACTCTTCCAAGATAAGTGTTTAAAGACACTGGACACTATTGGTAATTGTCAAAGACCAGTCTTCTCACTTGGTGTATCTCAACATAGGCATCAAATAACAAACCTGTGAAAAGTTGAGCTCGATCGGCCGTTGGAGTTGCGAGATAACAATGAAAGAAAAAACACCCTTGTCACACGAAGTTGTTTGCTTTCAGATGCTTGATGTCGGAGGTCTCGGAATCAAATTCGTGGAAAAGTACTTCTTTCTCGAAAATTACGTCACTCCAGAGGGAGTCGTTTCTCACAATGTTTTATACTATCAACCTCTCCCCATTACTCGTCACCAAGCGAGGTGTTATGCTGATAATTATTTTGAGTAATTACCAATAGTGTCCACTGCCTTCAATTCATGCCTGTGGATACTATTCACATTCACAGAACTCGGGAGAGTACTGAATATATACAGTGCTATACAATCATCAGGGTATGGGTAAAACTATAGAGTTATATATAAGAACTAGAGGGCGCACGAGTGATGCTACGCGCACAAACGCCACGGGACGGCAAGATGACAAGCACGTCATTCTGCACGCGCGTTGAATATGAATACACGTTAGAGGTTTTTTTTATTGAACGCTCACGCGATGCTGTTTGTTCAACTTACAAAATGGCCGCACAAACACACGCTGTGAGATAGCTAATTTGTCAACTTAGAAAATGGCCGCCTGCTCGCATACCGGGGCGCGTATATAGGCCAGTGCGCGCTCTAGTTCTTATATATAACTCTACGGGTAAAACCAACTAAAACAAAAAGAATGCGTTACCTTCCTTTGGTCCCATCTGTTACCTCCGGCCCCGGGCATTCAACGAACCAGTTGATGCTGAGAGCCTTAGTCTTCTCGGTACCCCTAGGAGGGTCAAACGCCGTGACGCAGCCCAGTTGGGGGTGGTTGATTCGGTAGAGGGAAGGTAGGGATGTGGTCAACTCTTGAGTCTCCAAGGAGTGGCTCAGACGGCAGCAGGTGGCGCGAGATAAATGGCCGTGGTGGTATAGGGAACCTGTGGAGAGTAGATGTGTGTGATGGAATAAAATATCAGTACTTTTGTAGGAGATTCCATCCCCCTAAGCAGAATTGTGTAGAAATATCATCTGATAGCGCCCTTTTGAAACACATTTTTAAAAGAACTAAATGCACACGTAGTATAGAACTAGAAGACAAAAATACTATGTTAAAACTATGGAATAAACTTAAGTACACAACAAAAGAAAAGTGACAAGAGCAAAACTGGTATTAGCGCTCATGGCACATGGACATTGGCGTCTCCAGACGTTCAGTAATCCTCACCTAGTGTTACAGAGCTAAGATAAATCGGCTCGATGAAGTGACTTAGAAGCGCCCCCTGGAGGCCAAGGATGTTCCATCTTGCCACCTTATCGCTGCATGACATAGTGCGGAGTCTCTCTCCTCTAATGATGCCGTCCCATGTCTGCACTGGATGGCTGGAGTCCACTGGAATTGTGCCTTCACCTGAATGGGAACAAGAAGCAAATATACTGTTTACAAGAAGTGTTGTGGATGAGCGGATAAGAGCACTGAATTCAAACTCTGGTGTTTCTGATCAGCAGAGTGTGGGTTCGAATCCCCAGCCGTGACACTTGTGTCCGTTAAGCAAGACACTTAACCTTTGCTTCGTCCTTTGGATGGTACACAAAGCCGTTGGTCCCATGTGTTGTTTAATGCATGTAAATAACCCAGTGCACTTATCGAAAAGAGAAGGGGTTCGCCCCGGGTGTTTCTGGCTGTGGCTGCTGTATGCGCCATAGCACCTTGTAAACCCTAATAAGGTGCTACATAATTGGCTCTCAGAATTCATCACTTTAATAATCTTTCTGAAAGTTTGTATATAATAAGCGCCTTGCTTGCGCACCTTAAAGTAGATACGTGCGCTACATAAGACTTTGATATTATTATCGATATTATTAGACAGTCTAGGCTAAGTTCGCGTAAGGACTTATCGTTGACCATTGACTAACATTGCACGAGCTCTGTGTAGTTGGACTACGCTAGTCTTCTATATGAAACCAGCCTACTGGTGCATTCGGCTACTAGTGGATGATACCCATGCCTACAACCTCATGGACTGTACCGGGTGTAACCCTGCTTCAGCCCCAGGAGTTCGCTCGGCCACAGCGGCCAGTCTATCCAGGACTGCTGGGATGGGCTAATCGCTTGCACAGATTCTTGTTCAGGAAGTACGGCATGCGTACAGTGCATAGAAAACGGTGCAGTGTGAGTGTGATGCATGATGGGACTGCGCATTATTAAACCAATGACAGTGCATGATACGTTTGCCAATCGCAGCAAGGCAAGGCGCTGGGGACGAGCGAACCCCAGGAGTAGGTGGCAACGTGCCCCTGGTGGCAGTCGATTTGGGTCGACAGCCCAAATAATTTAAGTGGCAGTCTGATCTAGTGAGTTGTGAGTTGGGCGATACCTCACAAAAAAAAACTGAAATCAATCATCTGAATAATATTGATGTCTACGAACATCAAAAACGAGGATTGTTTTGGAGAAATGCCTCTTCGTGAAAACGGTGACGATAAATGGGTAATATGAACAAAAGTGATATCATTAGACCGCAGTGTTTTTCATTTCAGGAGAATCCAAATCGTGGGGTGTATTCTACTTGTATTAGACTAGACATTTACCGTATTCCATTTTTGTTCGGAGCAGCCCCTGTATATTCTTTCCGAATGTCGGTAGATGCTGAGCATGCCCAGTCAGCTCTAGTCCCTCGGGGCCCTCTGCGTTCTCCCCGGCATCGGTCCGAGAGAACTGCGCCCCGTCACCGCAGGGTGCCGTGCTGATGTAGAGGTGAAAGGTCACACCTTGCTTGACCCTGAACTGACCCGGTGACCTCTCGCTCAGGATCGTGTTCTCCGGGTTTTGCTTGAAGTCTGTCAGTTGGTTGTACAGATACCTGGTGAGATGATAATAATAAAAAAATTGGGGGGGGGGGTTTAATAAAAATTAAATTGACTAGAGAGGGATTTGAACCAACAACCTCCGGACTAATATACCGGCACTCTACATGTATGTGCCCCTATTTTGCCCAGCTCCCTATAATAAAACATTTGGGGTTTAATATTGTCTGACAATAACACGCTTCATCACAAGTAACCACTTACATGTCTATTTGAATTCCTCAGACTATCGAGACAGTTGTTAAGTCACATGATTAAGGGGCAAGCTTTTCAAGATTTTAGACCGTACCGCTAATGAGTAGACACAACTTGTTTAACATTACACAGTTGCTCAGTGTAATAAAAGTTAAAGAATCTAGAATGAATGATCATCATTCTTATTGTTTAGAATGGAGGCAGTGATCGTGAAAGGTGTGATAAACATCGGCAGGAATCCATGGTGAAGGAACTAATGCATTTACAGCTCGGAGATTGTTCACGCTTAATCAGGCGCAGTGAATTAGCATTTAGATTGACTCTCCATCTGATCGAGGGGAAATTATTGCATAAAGGGATGGCACATTTCAGCACCTCCGCTTATACTGTGCAAGCGCTGAATTTCTGCGCTATAGCTGTCTAAGCGAAGAATGCCTAGTCGCGTGGAGTACGCACATGAACAAGCACAAATTCCCTACTAACCCATGAAATATGCATGAGAAGTTAGGGTGGCACGGTTGGCTTGTGCGTAAAGCGCTCGCCTCTCACCAAGGTGACCCCGGTTCGATTCCCGGTCGGGGCCATATGTGAGTTGAGTTGTGCGTTGGTTCTCTGCTGTGCAACGAGGGTTTTCCAGACTATCCGGCTTTCCTCCCTCAGGAAAAAATATCAAACACTTTCGCTCTTGGCTGTGCTCCGTGGTCATAATGGGATGATGTGGCTGGCAGCTGAATGCGCCCTTGCATGCCTGCTTCTCGAACACGTTGTAGCCGCGTCCTTCGCAATTCAGCTCTTAGCTGCGAGTAAGGACGATTAGCCCCCCAAATTATTATATTATCATCATTATAACTCCTCAGGGGCACACACTCCAATTCAACCATCAGAATTTTATTTGGTTTGAAGTGTGTAAAGCACTGTATGCTCCGTACTTTCCCCGAGTTCTGTGAAAAAAAAAACCACAGGCAAACTTCATGTACTCAGATGAGACGTTTTGATCAACCCAAGTTAGTATAACTATTATTAAAGGAACATTACATAATTGGTTTTGCTAGCAAAAAAAGTTGCTGGCAGTGTAAGCACTTTATGTAATCCACCATGTACATAAACTGACAAACCTGTAGAAGTTTGAGATCGATCGGCCATCTGGGTCACGAGAGAATAGTGAAAAAAAAAACGATTACAAATTTAGCATTGCATCGATGCCAAAATAAAAATGAATAAAACGCTCACTGAGCGATAAACTCCAAACGCGAAGTTAGATTATTTATTTCTCATCAAATATGGAATTTCAGACAAAAATATTTCAAGGGATGTTTTCAACTATCATCATCATTAGACCGTGTAAGTTTGATGTAAATTTCACGATTTTTGTTTCTAACCAATTCTGTAACATTCCTTTAATTAAGGAACTGGGGTATCCACCCCCCTCCCCCTCCCAAGGGTGTGGATTACTTGATCTTACCTTAAGAAAGCCCGTCTGGTGATGATCTCTGCATGAGAATCGTTGACTGTTCCACCCTCTAAGCTTAACATGTCACCCGTAACGCATCGGTTACCTGCAATTAACGACACCATAAATCAGGATTAAATGCGAGTACACCCAACGATATTAAAACAAACAGGATAACGTCTGCTCATAACTATAGCGTCACTAATGGCAATTTCATATTTTGAAATGATGAAAAAGTCATTAAATGAAAATGCATTAAGTAAAAAAAAAATTATACATTTGGTTTGCGGTAACACCATGTGTGTGTATCTACTTGCCAGGTAGAGTTTGTTCTTTAGACAAACTGCCTACTTTATATTAGTCCAGCATTCTCCAGAAGACGATCAGAGCATACTGATCGAAACGTCGAGTTAATCCAACGGTTCTTTTCAGAACCACCCCAACTCATTTAGAGATTGTTATTACATGGTGTTACCGCAAACTTTTCTATATATACTTTATATTCTACTACCACCGAGTAGATTTTTATATTGTATAGACTTAGAACAATAAAACGGTTCCAATAACCTAAGGTTAGTGCCAAAAACATCCTTTTGGGGGAGAATTGTGATGTCATGCCTATCAAACTCACAGATCACCGATGATAAGTGAAAGGTCTCAAAAGGGCTAAGTAATAGCTCCCATGTTTGGCACCCAACTGTCTCTGATAGTGATATTTTATAGATACATTCCAGCCAAGACTACACACCCTCACCAGGATCTACCGGCTGGCATCTGTATCAACACGTAGGAAGAAAATTAATGTCAACTTCACGCATTCTTGTGTTTGTTTTAGCTAGACGACATTCTACAAAAGGCAGGAAAAAAAAAAAAAAAAATCCCAAACAATCATGTTAGAGTTTAAGGGAAAAACTCCTGCTTGATTCCATGGCAAGTGTTTACATCGCCATTTTGAAAGTTACCACTTTTCACGTCAGGTATGTACGTGCAGATGCCATACGTGAGCATGCAATCAGCCTAAAGTGGTGAATCACCTAGAAATGACACAATTTTCTGACGTTCACGTTCACGTTTTTTCTCGCGTAACGTGCAGCTAAACCTCCCTTTTATCTACTTTTATGACATGTCTTATTGCCTATCAAAATCACAGTTATGACTAAAAACAACAAATTTTAAGCTTTTCCTCATCGTCTGGACACCCTTAAACTACTAAATGTCAAGCTTTACACAAAACGAGGAGATTTTTTGCAATAACAGTATACCTCTGGGTTCTTTTTTACCGTTTGATTGTTTTAATCCTATAATATAAATAACTAACAATAAAACTAAAAGTCAGTGAAAAGTTTCAATTCGAAAGACATTAACGCTATTCAGATTCAAATTTGTAGGGATAAAAACTGTTATTTGTTTCCGTAACCATATTACTTAAAGTAGAGTGTCATGGCCGAGTGGTTAACATGGTTAAGAGCATCGAGTTCAAGTTCTGGTGCGTTTTCACCGGAGTGTGGGTTCGCATCCCGGTCGTGACACTTGTGTCCTTGAGCAAGATACTTTACTATAATTGCTTCTCTTCACCCAGGGGAATAAATGGGAACCTGCGAGGGTAGAGGTTGATATTGTGAATGAAAAAGCCTTTGGAGCGATATAAACTGTTGCCCAGGTTGTATACTCCCAAGGGAGCTGAGAAACATTAAAAAGGGATGTTATTGGCCCTATGACCAGGGCACTAATGTAAAGCGCTTAGAGAATTAAGTGTTAGTTATTAGGCGCTATATAAATCGAAAGTTATTATTATTATTTGGGTACTTTTTCAAAATGTCCATAGATTTACATTAAACTTACAGGGTTTGAAGATAATGATAGTGGAAAGCTTCCCTTCAAATATTACTTACATGTACTGAGGTGCTGTAGTTTTTGAGAAATGAGTAAAACAATGTCATGGAAATCCGTTTGTAAATGCTTAAAACAATTTTCGTGACATTGTTTTACTCATTTCCCCAAAACTACAGCACCACAGCACGTAATGTTTTCAGGGAAACTTTTCTACTATCATTATCTTCAAACTGTGTAAGTTTAGTGTAAATCTGTGGACATTGTGTTTTTTGTCCTACAAAAAGTACATACACCCTTTAAAAATGCAATGATTCTGAAAATGCTGTATCTGTACATGATCTAAACAAATAAGACGTTATTGCCATTAATTTTAAGAGTGACAGACAATCGCACACCTTCCCTTTAAATTATGAGATAAAATGTACGTTGGAATGTCAGCAAATGATCCTCTTCCTTATTTGTTTTGCGGGTCAAATCAATCTGCAAATGACAAATCGCACTCATTAATCATAAATCATAAATCATGTTTTGATAACTACGGTGGATTGAGAGCTTCTCCCCCGTGCATTGGTGCACCTTTTTAAAAAAAATTTTCCCTCTTTTTCTTTGCAATTGCAAGTTGCCAGACACACAAGGCCTGAAGGCCACTTCAAGGTGTGGGCTACAATTATTATTTTTCCAGAGGCCGTTGCCACCAACTCCTGGGGCTGAAACAGGGTTGCCCCTTTTACAGACCATACGGATGTAGGGCTTGGGTATCATCAGTCCGAAGCCTAGCCGGTAGAGCAGAAAGCACTACCTCCCCAATGTTACGTAGCAAGTGTCATGACCGAGATTCCAACCCACACCCTGCTGATCAAACACCAGAGCTGGAATCCGGTGCTCTTAACCGCTCAGCCATGACACGCCAGTGTTAATTTTAGGTATACTACGTCGTGTTAATTTTAGGTATTATACAGGAATGGTATGGATTAAAATGGAATAAAATAAACTGGTATAAATATACCAATATTATTGTTTAATTTTAATTTTTAGTTAATGACTGGCACCCCTAAACAATGATAATGACAAAATAAGGAGACCGCCAACATACTGCTAAATAGCTCATTTGGTAGAGTGCCTATAAGAACACTAATCAGGAGGTCATTGGGTCAAATCACGCTCTAGTCAACTTGTCTTTGTTCAACCCCCAAATCATTTAAAGGAACACGTTTCATTTTCCTTAGCCGCTCCAGGACTGTGGAACCATCTTCCCATCACAATACGCACCTCAATTTCACTGCCTATTTTCAAGAAAGCACTTAAAAAACATCTTTTTCCTTAGTGTCTGTTTATTGCTTTATTTATCATTTGTTGTATTATCTGCATTGCTATTGTTCGTTTAAAGCGCTGTGGTCTAAATGAAATTTACCAAGTCAGTTTTTAAGTTAAAATTTGTTTTGAGTAATTGTACCTTCCCTTTAATACATTTATAAATGGATGTTTGTATGTTTGACCCACTCAGACTGAAAGACGCAGGTCATGTCCTCAGTTTAAATGTTATTAGAGCACTAACTGGGCATCTGAAGTGCCTTAAAGGTACGGTCATAGATTAAAAAAAAAAAACTCTTCATAATAATAATAATGCTGTACAGGCAAAATTGTAAGGAAAGATACAATAGTCACATGTGAAATTTTCGATCAGCTAAATACAATGTCTAAGACAACGGCAACTAACAGTCACAGTATTACACAAAAATGTACAAAGCCTTCTACGTTAAGTAAGGTGACAATTAACAAGTACCAATCGCATCTCTAGATGTGGCATTCACATGGACACCAACCTTCAGAAACGAAAGCATGAATTGTTTCTTTTAGATTCAAATGTATTTGGAATGAACAAATATGATCCAAACCATATTAAAGACACAGGACACTACTGGTAATTGTCAAAGACCAGTCTTCCCACTTGGTGTATCTCAAATTATGCATAAAATAAGAAACCTGTGAAAATTTGAGCTCAATATTGGTCGTCGAAGTTGAGAGATATGAATGAAATAAAAAAACACCCCTTGTCACACAAAGTTGTGTGCTTTCAGATGCTTGATTTTGAGACCTCAAAATCTAAATCTTTGCTCTCGAAAACTATGTTATTTCAGAGGGAGCCGTTTCTCACAATGTTTTATACCATCAACCTCTCCCCATTACTTGTTACCAAGTAAGTTTTTATGCTAAAAAATATTTTGAGTAATTACCAATAGCGTCCACTGCCTTTAACTACAAAGTGCATCCTTTCCCAAATTAATTTACACTAACAACAGCTGCAGAGCTTCACCACGTAAGTTTTAAAGGGTCATCAATTCTTTCGGAGTATTTACCAAATCCATGACCCTAGCTTTAACTCTGCCAGCCTACCTGGCCAGCCATACAGGCATGAAACATTCTAAACATTCCACAGCAAATACCACACACCACAGGCAGTACAGAGTGATGCCCCGCCGCGCCACGGGCAAAACTAACTCTCAAGGACCAGAAATAGAATGCTTGGGAAATATTATAACTGGTGATGTTTCTCGTGACATCACATGTTTACCCTGCGTAGTCTGGACTTCCCACTGGCACAAAGTGTGCACAGCTCGAGAAAAGAAAGCATTTAAAAAGTAAAAATTATGGAGAGGGACAAAATTCCTACTTTCATTAAAGGCACTGGACCAGTTTGGGAAATACTCAAAATATATACTAGCATAAAAACTCTACTTGGTAACACGCAATGGAGAGCTGATAATAATTTTTAGTAATTACCAATAGTGTCCACTGCCTTTTAAGCGTTTCGTGGCAGAGATGAACAATTTTGGGGTTTACTTTTTGTCATGCTCGTCTTTAATAGCAAAAATGTTCTTCTTTGTAAAAAGCATGCTGTGTCTATGCAGCAGGAAATCTAGAAGTAGATCCCAGATGGTAAGTCTATCCAAAGGTACTTCACTTTAATTGCTATGATCTACAAAACATATGAAACATAACTGTAAATAAACGTTATCAAATAATAAATCACAAGGGAAACTGACTGGATAAGTAAAACATGATTTTGGGTTGAACAGATAGGCCTACTTGACTAGAGTGGGATTTGAACCTCTGGATTAATATGACTTTGGGTGGATTCCAAAAAGATTAGGATTCTTTAAGAGCTATTAAGTACTTAACGCTATAGTCCTAAGTAACTTGCCCTAACTCGAGATAAGGGGGGGGGGGGGTGGGGGGGGTGTCAGGTCCACTCCCTGGCCTCTAGCCTCGCTTTGAAAATCCCCATAGCACTAAGTTTTGTACAAGAGGAAATTTTGGGTCGATTTGACCCGTTGTAACTTTTGATTTTCTCACCGACAGATCTGTGCACAAAAATCCCATAGGGAGGCTTATTGAGATCGTTTGGGAGCAAAGCCGCCTACATGTACTTGTCATTTTCGCTATCAAGAAGTCTGAAAGCCGCCCTAAAACTTTGAAACTCGGATGCAGGGACATGCGCGGATGACTCAGGTACAAAGGATAAGGACCCTTACCTGTTCCAAGGCTGATGACTCTCCCCTTGTCTGCCTCTCCTGTCTTCATGATCAATGCAGCTAGTACTTTACGCCCACTGATGTTATCGGGTATACTTGCTGCTATGGAATTAAATGCTTGATGACTCAAACCGGCCATGTGGTCATAGAATGTGGTCGAGCCACCTGAGGACTGTATGTGTGTAGAATGAGAGAAAAAAAGAAGCAAAAAAAACCCACATAAAATCACAAATGTTATGAATATATGGGATTTCAGGCATTGCATGGTGAGGTATCAATAAATATTTGGTTTGCGGTATTAACACCATGTGAAGATTATGTTCTTTTGAGAACATGTCTTGCTTTACATTCTATTATATAACTGACAAACAGATCCTTGTCATTTGATTGGTGGAACTTACTTAACGTGACATTCACTATTACTCCCATCCGCACCGGCGATCAAAAAGACCTATTCGCCCATGGGGAATAGCATTTCCCATTCAATGTTTTTGAGCAGTACAGCGCCGCCGCGATAATATTCCTCCCATTCCACTCTGAGCCACACAATATTTGTATACTATTCTACTACCGCAGCGTAGAATTTCAGAATTTTCGAGACTTCTTAGTTCTGAAACGAACTGCCCTGCTTTTTAACTACTACCTGGGCGGAATAAGAATAATAATAATAATAGGTAGAAAGAGGGGCTCCAATGTCAAACTATGATTTTCTTTCCACTCAATTTCCAAAAGATAGAGTTTTCATAAGGGTGGCTTAAAAAATACAAACTTATAGCCTCACATTAAAATGGTGTAAAACGCCACTGTGTTTGATACCTTTCAAGTGCAATTGTTACTCACACCCAAACAAATTTTGATGGTGTCACATTTCAAATATACATGTAGATGGTCAGTATGTTTTTGTACAGAGATTTTTCAGTTCATTCCAGAATATTAATTTGATTAATTTAGAATGACCTGGAAACTGTATAATAGTTTTTACTTCTTCATTTCTAAAATCATCCAAAGTACAAAACAAAAGTAAAACACCTACAAGTTTTCAAACAAATTAGCTTCTTTATGTTGTCATCCACCAAACTGTACAGTTTTTTTTTTATCAAAACCCCAAACAATGTAAAATAATAAACACAACTTGTCGTTATTTTATCAAAACGATTAGTTGGAAAACATACATACCGCTTCAAGTGGGCCGGTACTCATTTTCGGCTGGTAGCTTCCCTCTGCTATCAGGGTCCGTAGCGCGATATCCGCAGCTTCCCGGCGGCCATCTTTCTTGCTTCGGCTGGTGATTTGGGGGAAGTAATTGTTGCCAACGACAGCACAGAATGTAAACCTAAACGAAAGAAGTAATACAACAAAATTCACAAATCTTACACGATTTATCTATATTTAGGCACCTTGAGCATCAGCTGCACGGTGTGTCGTGGCCGAGGAGTCTAGATAACCGGACCGTATCTCTGGTGTTGTCAGCAGCAGAGTGTGGGATCAAATAATTGTCATGACACAATTGTGCACTAAAGCAAGGCACTAAATTTTATTTTAACTTTTTATAATGCAAGTTGCCAGACACACAAGGCCTGAAGGCCACTTCAAGGTGTGGGCTACAATTTCTTTTTCCAGAGGCCGTTGCCACCAACTCCTAGGGCTGAAACAGGGTTACCCCCGTTACAGTCCATACGAATCTAGGCTTGGGTATCATCAATCCGAAGCCTGGCCGGTAGAGCAGAAAGCACTACCTCCCCAATTTTACGTAGCAAGTGTCACGACTGGGGATTCAAACTCACACTCACTGCTGATCAAACACCAGAACTTGAATCCGGTGCTCTTAACCACTCGGCCATGATAATTGCTTCATAAAAAGTTGGGAAAGTAGTGCATCCTGCTCAACCAGCAAGGCTACTAGGGGATGATACCAATGCCTACTTTCGCCAAGTTCTGTAAGAAACAAAATCCATCAGCAAATCACCGTGGTGGGATTCAAACCCACGACCGTTGCAATCCTAGAGCAGATGTCTTACCACTAGACCACCGAGCTAGCCTGATGGATAGAGGCAATTCAAATCCTGTGTTCGAGCGCTGGATCCGCAATGATTAACATTAGTGTTAGGCCCATGTCACACTCGTGGTAAATAACAGGCAACCAGTTCCCCGCAATCTCCACAAAGAGAATCCATTCGCATTTGAATGTTCACATATTAGTGGATCGTAAGACATTGTTTGAAAAATGTGATACCAAAGTGGTCCTGCAGCATGTACTGGTGGTGGTTGCCCCCAAGTTGACCACAAAAGATTGCCTCGTGTGACAAGGGCCTAAAGGGTAAAAACAAACTATAATCTTAAAGACACTGGACACTATTGGTAATTATCAAAGACCAGTCTTCTCACTTGGTGTATCTCAACATATGCATAAAAAAACACACCTGTGAAAGTTGGTCGTTGAAGTTGCGAGATAATAATGAAAGAAAAAAACACCCTTGTCACACAGACGCTCTCTGAAGTGTGCGTTCAGACGCTTGATTTCAAATCTAAATCTGAGGTCTCGAAATCAAATTCGTGGAAAATTACTTCTTTCTCGAAAACTACATTACTTCAGAGGGAGCCGTTTCTCACAATGTTTTATACTATCAACAGCTCCCAATTAATCTTTAACGAGTAAGTTTTTATGCTAATAATTATTTCTAGTAATTACCAATAGTGTCCACTGCCTTTAACCCTGATGCAAAATTTAAACAAAAATCTATAATTGTTATAGTGATGTAATCCGACTCGAATTAATTAATTTTTTACCTTGGATTATGAGGAGGTCCTTGTTGGTTGACCATCTCGATAGTGACCGGTAAGTGCCTGGACTGGGCGTACTCAGTAAGCGCGCTGATCGGGTTCTTATTGATAGCACCAAACATTTCGCTACTCATTGTTGCCCCAGCTGCATTGTGGGAAGCAACAGGTCCGCTACTATGGGTCACCATAGGAGATTGGCCCTTTGCCATGTGGGACGGCACCATTGCTTGACTGTTGCCGGCACTCTGAGCGTGGAAATTTGGAACGGATGCCTGGCCGTTGTTACTAGTTCTCCAGCTAGTGTTCTTTTGGAAAAGCTCTTGGGGACTTGGAGGGGGTCTGCCGGCTGCAGTGAGGTCAGGCGAAGTGTTGCTCCTTGCAAGTTCCATTCCGGCCGAAGACAGCTTCCAGACTGGAGGAGAATCTTTCACTCGTTCTAGGAGCTTGTTTCGTTGCATGGTGTAAACTGTCGGATTGATGTCTCGCGCATTTTTGCATCCGATGGCGAGAGCGATGTCCATCGTTGATAAGGGATCCCCGCTGGACAGAGCCTTTTGGATTTGCTCAGCCAGGTCACTGTTTGGTTGAGGGGATCCTCTGCTCTCATATTGAGGAATCGGTGGGTGTTGCTGGTCTTGGTAAGACTCAAACTCACTGGGTGCAGAAGGTGGTATTGCACCATTTGATTCTGTAGAGTCTTGCGACTGGCTCTCCTGGTCCATCATCCAGGCATTGTCATCGTGGAAACCATCTCCTGGCCTCTGCATACTAGGGCCGTTTGTATTTCCTTGGAATCTATCGTTGTGGTTACCCTGAATCAGGGTAGCTGGTGTCGGGGGTACCCACCCGGACTGCCAGGACTGGTTGCTGTTTGTCGTGGGAGGACCTCTCATGTTCCTGTGCTGGGATGTCTGGTACTGCCGCTGCTGATGCTGCTGGTGCTGTTGCTGCTGCAGATGCTGTGTCTGGCGCTGCTGTGTGGAACTCCCAGAGACCCCGCCCTGAGATTTTGGAAACTGGCGCTGCTGTCCCTGTGGCTGGCCAGATGGTTCCCCACTCACCATTGACTGCCTCCCATGGTGTGTTACCACCCAGAGAGGAGGTGATTCTGATACTTTTCTGACAAGACCTTGCTTCTGCATCCCGAACAAGGTCGGGTTGATGTCCTTCTTGGATCGATAACCAACAAGCTTCGCCAGCTCATTGGAGTGGATGGGGTCCTTCTGTTGGCAGAGTGCGGACAGCAACTTGTAGTTCATGTTGTTTCTATTCTCTGGCTGCGCTATGGAAGGCTTCAGGAACTCGATAGCCTCTGCAATGGTCGGCGTATTTGGAAGCCCATTGCTGACTCCGTCGTGTTGGTCCAAACTCTCCATATCATCGCTGGAACTGGATGAGGACGGGGCAGGACCCATCTGTACGTCGTTGCTACCAGGTGCGCAGTACAAGTCAGCTTGACTCCCTCTCGCACCCATCTCTGAAATGGAATCACCCTTAGTGTAGGCAGCTGCCGGTGCTGCTCCATAGCAGAGTGGGCCTTGCTCATTATCTCTCATGGGGGAGGATTTATATTGCACTGTGCGCTCGTCTTGATGGTACATCCTTTTATCTGAGGTGTGTCGCGAGACAGCGTCATTATGCAGATTAAAGGAACCATCCATCCCTTGTTGGGCGCTTTCACCCGTTCCGATATTATTTACATATTCCAAACTAGGCAAGTCGTCTTCCGTTTCATTCATGTCGCACTGCATGTGGGAACTATGCAGGGGTGAATTTTGACCTGTGACCAAAGATTCATGACCCAGCGTGACCTCGTGTTTGAGACCCCACTTGGGTGGGGAGTCTGACACCTTTAAGATGGTGCCCTGCTGTTGCATTTTGTACAGCGTTGGATTAATCTGCTTCCGTGTGTTCAAGCCCAAGGAGCGGGCAAGGGCGAGGGTTTCCATTGGTCCATTGTTGTCACGCAGCTTACCGATGACCTTTTCTCTGAGGTCACTGCTGTGGGCAGCCATCTTGGCTCTCACAGACCCCTGCAAAAAAAGAAAAAAAAGAGAACATTCATAAATGAACCGTCATTGTCAGAGAGTTCTTCTTTAAAGGAAGTGGACACTATTGGTTATAACTCAAAATAATTATTAGCATAAAAATCTTACTTGGTAACAAGTAATGGGGAGAGGTTGATAGTGTAAAACATTGTGAGAAACGGCTCCCTCTGAAGTGACGTTGTTTTCGAGAAAGAAGTAATTTTCCGCAAATTTGATTAAAGACCTCAGATTTAGAATTTGAGGTCTCGAAATCAAGCATCTGAAAGCACACAACTTCGTGTGACAAGGGTGTTTTTTCTTTCATTATTATCTCGCAACTTCGACGACCGATTGACAGATTGAGCTCAAATTTTCACAGGTTTGTTATTTTATGCATATGTTGAGATACACCACGTAAGAAGACAAGTCTTTGAGAATTTCCAACAGTGTCGAGTGTCTTTAAAGTAGACTTTGGTAGACTTCTCAGATCTGAAAAAAAAAACTGCGCACCTTATCAACAACTACCTGGGCAGAGGGTAGGAAATCACCCTGGGTTACCAAGAGAGAAGTCTCCCAAAGTCCGAAAATATACTCTGCGGTAGTAGAATATATAATAATAATAATAATAAACCGTATTTATATGGCGCATATCACTAAAACAAAGTCCCTATGCGCTTTAAGGAAAACAAAACAAAGGAAGAAAGAACCATCAAAGAAAGTTACTGAAAAGCGTTGAAAAGATGAGTTTTAAGGCGTTTTTTGAATGTGTCAACTGTGGAAGCATCCTTGACAGACTCGGGTAAGCCATTCCACAGTTCAGCTGCAGCTACTTGGAAAGAGCGAGCACCATAAGGTTTTGTAACAGGGGTGGAAATGACAAGAAGAGACTTTGACTTAGAGCGTAAATTTCTCGAAGGAATGTATTTGTGAACTAGGTCCTGGAGATAAATCGGGGCTGTGCCTTGCAAACATTGAAAAGTTAAAAGGAGAATTTTGAATTTAATTCTAGCTTGAACAGATAGATGTTCTATATAGCAAGACAAGCTCTCAAAAAAACAAAATCTACCCAGCAAGTAGATTACACTAGCCAATACACTAGCCAAAGCTGCAGTATTTTTTATCGATTAAAGACAGTGGACACTATTGTTTGTCAAAGACTAGTCTTCTCACTTGGTGTATCTCAACATATGCATGAAATAACAAATCTGTGAAAATTTGAGCTCAATCGGTCGTTGAAGTTGCAAGATAATAATGAAAGAAAAAACACCCTTGCCAAACGAAAATTGTGTGCTTTCAGATGCTTGATTTCGGGATCTCAAAATCTAATTCTGAGGTCTCAAAATCAAATCCAAACACTTTAGTGGAAAATTACTTCTTTTACCTCAGAGGAAGCCGTTTCTATCAACAGCTCTCCATTGCTTGTTACCGAGGAAGTTTTCATGTTAACAATTATTTTGAGTAATTACCAATAGTGTCCAGTGCCTTTGAATGACAGATCTAGATGCAAATGTAATAAGAACAAAGAGAGCACAACTTGAAGTAGCGCAGTTAGGAAAGTGTATTTAAATTAATAAAAGACAGGTGTTTTTCCCAACATGTAGGTATTTCTCAACAAGAGAGTACGACAAGAGCAGATGTTAACAAATCCCAAATAAACCTACTTTAATGAGGAAATTTGGCGTGGCATTATTAAACGGCACGGAGTTAATGGCGTCTCATTCATAAAGGCATTGCATTTTTTGTTTGGTTGAACACTGGGCTTGTTTTACTTTTTTCGATGCAATTCAAAAATGAACATTAAGAATTGTGGCTGAAAGCTTTGCTGAAAGCCACTGGAAAAAAAGAGAGATGATTTTTTGGACGATCCCAAAATATCACAGCACCAGTCTCACCATGTAAACCCTGCAGCGAGCGATCTGTCTGGTTGCAATGGCCCTACGGTACTTTGGTTGCATATGTTGACAATTTTGTCTCTATAATGCCAAAGGCAGCGTATACTATTTGGTAAATGTCAAAGACCAACATGTGCATAAAATATCAAACATGAGAAAATTTTGTCATCATAGAAAATAAACAATGTTTTTCAATGAATAAACAATGAATTCGGTGCTTTCAGATGCGTGAGAAATGCTTCATGCCTGAAGTCTTTCTCAGATTCAAATGTTTGGGTAAAAAGTTAACCTCTCCAGCGCTCTTTACCAAGTCAGTTTTGTTTGTATGGTCATAAACTTATGGAGTAATTACCGAAAGGATACACTGCTTTTAAAGGCAGTGGGCACTATTGGTAATTACTCAAAATATTTATTAGCATAAAACCTTTCTTGGTAACGAGTAATGGGGAGAGGTTGATGGTATAAAACATTGTGAGAAACGGCTCCCTCTGAAGTGCCATAGTTTTCGAGAAAGAAGTAGTTTTCCACGAATTTGATTTTGACACCTCGGATTTAGAACTTGAGGTCTCGAAATCGACCATCTAAACGCACACAACTTCGTGTGACAAGGATGTTTTTTTATTTCATTTTTATCTCGCAACTTTAATGACAGATTGATCTCAAATTTTCACAGGTTAGTTATTTTATGCATTATATGTTGAGATACACCAACTGTGAAGGCTGGTCTTTGACAATTGGCAATAGTGTCGACTGCCTTTAATAAGAAAAAGCTGAGGGAACAGTGAAATGATGATTTGTGAAAAACAGTAGAAAGACCTCAGTGTTTCATTTTATGATGCTTTGGCCGAACAGCAACAAATTTTGGTCCAGAATACCAGAAAAATCAAAGGCTTACATTAATTGCCGTTATCAAAATATACTCAAGAGCAGATTCAGTTGGCAACAATTTCCTCACATACAGGAAATAATTATTTCTGATAGAAATATTATTTCCGGGAAACTGGTATCAAGTTTATACGCAAGCTAAAAAAAAACATTGTAACTACAGAAAGACAAAAACAAGGGTGACGGTAAGGGTTGGGCAGGGTGATGGTAAAGGGTTGGGGTAAGGATTAGGGTTTGGCAGGGTGATGGTAAAGGGTTGGGGTAAGGATTAGGGTTTGGCAGGGTGATGGTAAAGGGTTGGGGTAAGGATTAGGGTTTGGCAGGGTGATGGTAAAGGGTTGGGGTAAGGATTAGGGTTTGGCAGGGTGATGGTAAAGGGTTGGGGTAAGGATTAGGGTTTGGCAGGGTGATGGTAAAGGGTTGGGGTAAGGATTAGGGTTTGGCAGGGTGATGGTAAAGGGTTGGGGTAAGGATTAGGGTTTGGCAGGGTGATGGTAAAGGGTTGGGGTAAGGATTAGGGTTTGGCAGGGTGATGGTAAAGGGTTGGGGTAAGGATTACAGTTTGGCAGGGTGATGGTAAAGGATTGGGGTAAGGATTACGGTTTGGCAGGGTGATGGTAAAGGGTTGGGGGTTAGGATTACGGTTTGGCAGGGTGATGGTAAAGGGTTGGGGTAAGGATTAGGATTTGGCAGGGTGATGGTAAAGGGTTGGGGTAAGGATTACGGTTTGGCAGGGTGATGGTAAAGGGTTGGGGTAAGGATTAGGGTTTGGCAGGGTGATGGTAAAGGGTTGGGGTAAGGATTAGGGTTTGGCAGGGTAATGGTAAAGGGTTGGGGTAAGGATTAGGGTTTTGCAGGGTAATGGTAAAGGGTTGGGGTAAGGATTAGGGTTTGGCAGGGTGATGGTAAAGGGTTGGGGCAAGGATTAGGGTTTGGCAGGGTGATGGTAAAGGGTTGGGGTAAGGATTAGGGTTTGGCAGGGTGATGGTAAAGGGTTGGGGTAAGGATTAGGGTTTGGCAGGGTGATGGTTAAGGGTTGGGGTAAGGATTAGGGTTTGGCAGGGTGATGGTTAAGGGTTGGGGTTGGGGTGAGGATTAGGGTTTGGCAGAATGATGGTAAAAGGTTGGGGTAAGGATTAGGGTTTGGCAGGGTGATGGTAAAGGGTTGGGGTTGGGGTGAGGATTAGGGTTTGGCAGAATGATGGTAAAAGGTTGGGGTAAGGATTAGGGTTTGGCAGGGTGATGGTAAAGGGTTGGGGTAAGGATTAGGGTTTGGCAGGGTGATGGTAAAGGGTTGGGGTAAGGATTAGGGTTTGGCAGGGTGATGGTTAAGGGTTGGGGTAAGGATTAGGGTTTGGCAGGGTGATGGTTAAGGGTTGGGGTTGGGGTTGGGGTGAGGATTAGGGTTTGGCAGAATGATGGTAAAAGGTTGGGGTAAGGATTAGGGTTTGGCAGGGTGATGGTAAAGGGTTGGGGTAAGGATTAGGGTTTGGCAGGGTGATGGTAAAGGGATTACGGTTGGGCAGTGTCTGTAAGGGTTAGAGTTGGGGTTAGGCAGGAAAAGGGTTACGGTTGGGCAGGTTGAGGGTAATGGTTTGGCAGTGTTAGGGTCATGTTTAGGGGTGGGGTCGGGGTTAGGGTTGGGGAAGGTAAGAGTTGGGTTGTATATATTTTTGTGTATCCCTAGATTATGGCACAAAAGAACCCAGCTTCTTCTGAACCTAAATAGGGTCCTTTGTTAGGGTAAGGGATAGGGCTAAAATAACAGTCTTAATACAAGATGGTGAATTATGTACGTCTTATTCAAATTACTTAATACAAAACAATGTATTGATAACCATCACAGGTCATCCATTACATACATGAATTATAAATCAATAAATCAATCGATCAAAACATAAGTTGGTTAATCAATCAGTGAATAATGCATTAGATTATGTCGACTGCATTAAAGGCAGTCGACGCTATTGGTAATTACTCAAAATAATTATTGCCATAAACCTTTCTTGGTGACGAGTAATGGGGAGAGGTTGATGGTATAAAACATTGTGAGAAACGGCTCCCTCTGAAGTGCCATAGTTTTAGAGAAAGAAGTAATTTTCCACGAATTTGATTTAGAGACCTCAGATTTAGAACTTGAGGTCTCGAAATCAACCATCTAAACGCACACAACTTCGTGTGACAAGGGTTATTTTTCTTTCATTATTATCTCGCAACTTCGATGACCGATTGAGCTCAAATTTTCACAGGTTTGTTATTTTATGCATATTGTTGAGACACACGAACTGTGAAGGCTAGTCTTTGACAATTAGGGCCTACCAATAGTGTCCACTGCCTTTAATTTGACCAAGATAATGACATCCATGTACGTGTACTGTTCACAAATCTTCCCCAACCTCCCCTCCCCCTATTAAACAAAAAAAAGCCACACATTGTCACGTAGGCACGTAGCAGAGCTAACTACTTTTCCTACCATTCAAGCATAGCCAGAGGGAAATACTCCTCATACTTGGATGACAGACAACAAAATATACCGCCTCAATGATCCATCGGCAAAAAAACAAAACATACAGAATAACAAAGCAATTTTCCTGCGGGCTACCACGATTGCAGAGATACAGAGATCCTTCAGTCAGTTGTGGTCTGACTATACTCTGCAAAGCGGTGTTAGGCGGTGGAGCAAATGTCATCTTGACTGAAGGAGTAATGATGGACTGTATGTGGGTTGATGATGAGGGACAAGATGCATGGCTAGAATTTGGATGGAAAACCCACAAGACCGTACATTTCATTTTGTTTCAGGATGTAAGCCAAGGAAGAAGAAAGAAGAAAAAAGCCAACTTAAAGGAACACGTTGCCTTGGATCAGTCGAGTTGGCCTTTGAAAAGCGTTTGAAACCGTTTGCTTTAAAATGCATATATGGTTAGAATGATATTTTAAAAGTAGAATAAAATGATCCACACAAATTTGCCTCAAAATTTTCTGGTTTTCCTTTTATTTTGCGAACTAACACAGTCTGCCATTTATGGGAGTCAAAAATTTGACTCCCATAAATGGCCGACCGTGTTAGTCGACGAGGTAAAAGGAAAACCACACAATTTCGAGTGATACTTGCGTGGATCATTATATTCTACTTTTAAAATATCTCTCTAGTCATATGCATTTTATAACAAACGGTTACAAAAGCTTTTTAAAGACCAACTCGACTGATCCAAGGCTAAGTTCCTTTAATCACTGTACTAGCCAAGAACCCAATGGAGAGAAGACAAAGAAGGAAGTCTCGATTTTAGAAGTGAGAGGAGAACTCCTGACAAACCCGTGTTGTCAGCTTATAAACCAATTTTGTCAGAGAGAGAGGGACTGAAAGCAAAATCCCATTTTGATTTTTCCCTTAAAAAAAACAATTTTGCTAATATTTCTGAGGGCCAAACAATTGGTAATCAGACTTAAGTACATGTAGGAAGATAATTGCACCTGGTTTAAAATCTATGACTGTACCTGAAAACTCCAAGTTCATCTAAATGAACAAAGCTACAATCAAATATGAGAGTACGACAGACAATGTCGACAGTCAAAAGCAAAATCACATTTGAATTTCCCTGTAAAAAAAAAACATTTTGCTGAACCTACCCCCCCCCCTGGATATCAGACTTAAGTAGGGAGAAAATTGCGCCAATCTATGACTTAACCTATAAATAAACAAAATCGTTTGTTGAATAAAAGATGTAGCATAACTCCACTCAAAAAAAAAAAAAGAGGAAAATAAGATAAAATATGAAAGTACAAACACTTTCAACAGTACCATAGAGTTATAATTAAGAACTAGAGGGCGCACGAGTGATGCTTCGTGCACAAACGCCACAGGACCGCAAGATGACAAGCACGTCATTCTGCACGCGCGTTTAATATGAAATACACGTTTGATTTTTTTTTTATTGAACGCTCACGCGATGCTGTTTGTTCAACTTACAAAATGGCCGCACAAACACACGCTGTAAGATGCCAGTTTTGCCAACTTAGAAAATGGCCGTCTGCGCGCATGCCGGAACGCGTATATAGGCCAGTGCGCCCTCTAGTTCTTATATATAACTCTATGAACAGTACATACCCGTTGCCATCTCTGTGTGCTGTTATGCACACCATACATCATCTCACTCAAAAGGCTACTGCCACAATTCCTCTATAACAAAGTCCACATTCAAACACCGCAGACGAAGCCCAAAGAGTGCCCCAAAGCCACAGGGGATGCTCTTCGGCCAAATAATTCCCGTCTCCTGATGATGACTAGAGCAACCTAGTCGAAACGTTAAGAGCAATTAAGAACTCACTCCGACGTAGTGAAGTAAATAACGATCCACTAAAAGCTAAAGTAGTTATCCCAGCCAATTTTTTTTACAATCTGACCAGGTAGTAGTAACAGTTCTTTTCACTACTAAGAAGTCTCCCGGATTCCAAAAATTTACTCTGCGGTCGTCATCTAGCCTATTTCACTTTACTCCATGAGGAAAGCCTCTTCACCAATTCTCTGTTTCACTCTATCCTGCGCTGTCTGTTGCCAAGCAAAGCCCCTATACAGTATGTACTTAGTTCATCTCTCAATCAACAACATACTCTGCGGTAGTAGAATATAAAGAATGACAGTTCTCTAAAGAACAAAGTCTACCTGGCAAGTAGACACACACATGGTGTTACCGCAAACCAAATATGTATTTCCCACCCATCTAAGTTTCCCAGAGGTCAGTCTGAGAGACCAGTCGTCAATGAGCCATCACCACAGCAGCACACATCCCAAACATAAGCTACACAAGAGAGGATAAAGAGCGGAGAGTCCGATACTAGACATCCAGTCTCCTCTGTTTGTAATTGCTCCAATTGCTCAACAAAAAAAAACTTGTGTGCTGGCATCTAAAAGCCGCTGACATTTGGTGCTGGTCGACTGTAGATGTCAACGAAGATGCCACCGTGTTACATGTATGTCGGGGTGGTAGGACATGTTTAAAGGGACACCTTTGGTAATATTATCAAAGACCAAGGCACCAACTTCATAGCGCTGCTTAAAGGGTCTTGATACTTAATGTAGGACAACAAAACACAATGTCTACAGTTTTACATCAAACTTACACAGTTTGAAGATAACGATGGTAGATTGGAGTAAAACACGTCACAAAATAACTTTCATCTCAGGAGACGAAAATTATTGACATTGTTTTACTCATTTCTAAAAAACTACATCACCTCAGCAAGTAATATTTTAAGGTTCACAAGCTTTCTACTCTCATTATCTTCAAACGGTGTAAATCTGTGGACATTTTGCGTTTTGTGTCCCACAAAAAGTATGCAAGCCCTTTAAAGGCACTGAACACCTTTGGCAGTTCCCAGGTCAAAATTCCAGTTGAACCTAGTTAAACTGGGTTTAACTGGAACTAGTAGAAAACCAGTTGATAAACTAGTTAAACACAGTTAAAACCAGTTGGTTTAAAATATGGAAAATGGACAGAAACCAACTGGTTTATAGTTTCAACCTAGTTGAACACAGTTAAACCTAGTCCAAACCAGTTGGTTAATATGGAAAATGGATGAGTTTGATCACTAACCAGTTTAACCAGTTGATTAACTAGGTTCAACTGGAATTTTGACCTGGGTTGTGAAAGGCCAGGGCCCAATTTCATAGAGCCGCTGAACATGACAAAATTACGCTTACCAGAGTGTGGTTACCAGCCAAACTTCAATGTCACAAGCAAAATATTGTGACTGGTATCCTGCTCATTTCTGCTTAGCGGAAAACTTTTTGAGCAAACTTGGCTGTTTAAGCAGTTCTATTAAGATGGGCCCGGAAAATACTGCTTTTAAAAAATCTCTGCTTAGCAAAAACCAGCAGGGTAGCAGTCGCAAGTTGTACATGTGACATGGTGTTTTACCTAGTAACATTATTCTGGTTAGCATAATTATTGTTTTGCTTAGCTCATTTTTGTGCTTAAGCAGCATAATGAAATTGGGCCCCGTATTCTCAACATGCATTAAAATAACAAATCTGTGAAAATTTGGGCTCAATTGGTTATCCAAGTTAAGAGAAAATAATGTAAGAAAAATACCCTTGTTGCACAACTTTATGTGATTTCAGATGCATAATAAAATGCTTCAGGCTTGAAGTCTTTCATTCTTTAAGTGGGAAATTACCTTTTTTCTCAAAAACTTTGTTACTTAGGAGAGAGCCGTTTCTCACAATGTTTGTAATGTAATTACTAAAAACAAGTATTAACTTAAAAACTGACTTGGTAACGAGCATTGGGGAGCTGTTGGTAGTATAAAACATTGTGGGAAACGACTCCCTCTGAAGTAACGTAGTTTTGAGAAAGAGGTAATTTCTCACTAAAATAATAAAAGACTTCTAGCTAGAAGTCTTTTATTCCTATCTGAAAGCACACAAATTCGTCCAACAAGGGTGTTTTTTCTTTCGTCATTTTCTCGCAACTCCGATGACCAATTGAGCTCAAATTTTCACAGGCTTGTTATTTTATGCTTATGATGGGATACACCAAGTGAAGACACTGGTCTGTGACAATTACCAAATGTGTACCTTCCCTTTAAGGGATTGGTATGCATTATCAATTGTTGGGGCTACTACAGCTGTGTATGTAAGCTGGTGACACATTTAGCATGTGAAACATCTACGCATCAGCCATGGTCTAATTTACTTCAGCAGGCTCCTCTTGGGAACGGTTTAGGAGAATGGATCTTATAGGGGTTGCTCAAGTGGACGAGAAATGAAGGGATGATACATCATTGGTTTTTGGAAGAGTACATCCTTGCTCTATGTTTTTACCAATCCACTAACTTTCAACTCAAGAAACGATAAAAGGATGGGGTACATCACTGGTTTGGGAAGATTACATTCATTCCAAACCTATATTTTTCAAGGGACATCATAAAGGGATGGTGCACATGTACATTCATTCAACCTGATATTTATTTCCATACTTCATGAAATTAGAGTACAGACAATGTTTTTAAGGAATAACCAATAAACAAAGCTATTAATAATGAGGGTGAGAAAAATAAAACAAATAGAGTATGGAGGCATCATCTGGAAGCCGAGGCTTATGTAGGGATGCCTGGGGACAGACAATAAACGGGGACAAGAACGAAGGGACCGACAATTAGAACAAAGACAGACATGATGAAGACAACAACCTTCTCAAAACTTATCTTATGTCACAGGTTTTCAATGACTAATTTTGTTGTGCCTGTTTTTCTTTGTGTTGTGTTTTGTTTTTGTTTTGTTTTTGTTTTTGTTTTTGGTTTTACTGCGCCTTGATGGATGGATATGTGCGCATTACAAGTCTTATTATTATTATTATTTATTATTAACAATAATGAGAATACTGATTTCACAATAATAACATTGTTGTTTTTTGGGGGAAGAGTACATTTATTCCAATCCTCTAGTTTTCAATTTGTTTTTGGAGGAGTACATTCATTCCCAATCCTCTAGTCTAATTTTTGTGTATTTTATCTAGAGATAATACACAAAAATTGCACCACCGCGGGGTACAAAGGAACATTATATAAGAAGACGACAATAAGTAAATATGAGATAAACCACTATAAAAGACACTAAAAAAATGCACAGGGTGTTGGGGGAACCCTCTTATAATTCAATTCAATGAGGTTGGTTAAAACATCTCACAAATTACACGACAGAAGTTCAAAATACTTAAATTCACGTGCTTAAATGTACATTGTCAAAAAATACTTAAGTAAAACAATTTTTTCTGGGCACTTACACTGTGGTTGCTTTAACAAATAAAACAAATAATTAGAGAGCCATAGATTTGAGATACAGTGTTAGCGTTTTCGGACATCCATGGTTATAATAGCGAGGTATTTTTTTCCCCAGGATTTACCCTGCATAACTTCACAGCATGTGGGCAGTGTCTTTGATGCTCAATGACAAATATTCCCCCCTGCTAGGTCAAACTTAAACTCGCTCAATTTGGATAAAGAGTTGGGAAAGATTTTCTCAAAGGTAGTGTCATTTGATTGGTAAATAATACAGAAACTCAAACCTTGGGGGGGGGGGGGGGAAACAAGTTAAAACAAAGATATTGACAAAATAGGGAAACAGCCAACAAAGGGCTAGATAGCTCGGTTGGTGGAGAGCTCAGTCTGGAAGTCATTGGTTCAAATCCTGCTTAGAGGCAAATACTCTTTGTTCAACCGCAAATCAGAAATTAATGTCAAGGATTTGTAAAAACAAAACAAAACCGATTTCCAACATTCTTCTCTTCATAGAGACAATAAGATTCTTTTAAAAATTGATTAAACGGTTAAAGGCGCTGGACACTTTTGGTAATTACTCAAAATAATTGTTAGCATAAAAACTTACTTGGTAACAAGCAATGGAGAGCTGTTGATAGTGGGTGTGTTCGTTTAGCTTCCCTGGGTCGACCCCGGTGTGTGGCCTTTTCTTTTTCCAGGACGAACGTGTGCAGATAATTACACACGTTTGTCCTGGGGAAAAAAAAACGCCACACACCGGGGTCGACCCAGGGAAGCTAAACGAACGCAACCAGTATAAAACATTGTGAGAAACGGCTTCATCTGAAGTAACATACTTTCGAGAAGAAGTAATTTTTCAAGAATTCGAATTTTAAAACTCAGAATTAGATTTTGATGTCCCGAAATCAAGCATCTGAAGCACACAACTTTTGGTGACAAGGGTGTTTTTTTCTTAAATTATTATCTCGCAACGTTCAAATTTTCACAGGTTTGTTATATTATGCATATGTTGAGATACACCAAGTGAGAATACTGGTCTTCGACAACTACCAATACTGTCCAGTGCCTTTAAATGTCCCAACCCTAGAATAATAACGGTTATCAACTCCAATTCATTCGGATCCCCTCTAGCTTTCAAGACAAATATCGTAAAGGGACGGTACATCATGAGTACATTTCTTCAAATCCTCTGGTTATCAAGAACAAATTTTAAAGAGATGGTACATCTTTGGTTTTTGAAAGAGTACATTAAGTCCAATCCTTTGGTTTTCAAGAAACATGATGAATTAGGGATAAAACATCATTGATTTTTATAACAGTGGGCACAACACTCATTCCAATGCTCTTGTTTTCAAGAGACATAAACAAACAAAAAGGGAATAACTCGTTTAAGGCAGTGGACACTATTGGTAATTACTCAAAATAATTATCATCATAAAACCTTTCTTGGTTACGAGTAATGAAGAGAGGTTGATAGTTTTAAACATTGTGAGAAACAGCTCCCTCTGAAGTGACGTAGTTTTCGAGAAAGAAGTAAAACTTTCCACGAATTTGATTTCAAGGTCTCGAAATCAAGCATCTGAAAGCACACAACTTCGTTTGACAAGTGTGCTTTTTCTTTCATTATTATCTTGCAACTTCGACGCCCGATTGAGCTCAAATTTTCACAGGTTTGTTATTTTTTGCATATGTTGAGATACACCAACTGTGAAGACTAGTCTTTGACAATTACCAAAAGTGTCCACTGTCTTTAAACTTCCAAACTCTAGAATGGTTACAGTTTTCAAATCTGTATCTGTAGGCCCCACACAACAACCCGCTCTATTTTTTTATTTTCATCTTACACAGCCCCAACACAAGCGAGTTGTGCATTTTGAGTACATATGTTACTCCCGGCAACCTCAGGGCAAATTATGACTATTTCTCTCATAAACACAAGGGTCCGTGCTCGTTGCACACATGCGCCGCCTCCGGACACAAACTGTCACCAGCATGACACAACAACAGCTCAGAAAGGGCAAGTGGGTTCACCGATGAAGTCGGCTGGTACCTCGCGCGAAAAAAAATAACATCACGCCCGATGATTCGCGACGTGCCGACATGTCTTTCTGAGTGGGCTTATAAATTATGGAGATTAATTCACAAGAATCTGTCGACTAATGACACCATGGGAAGACATCTCCGCGGAGCGACCCTCTCCTTGCCTCGCCCCCCCCCCCCACCCCAAGTCAACAACTGGGACAGGGCGCATAATAATCACCACACGAGAAGCTGGACTGCTTCACACTTAATCGAATACCTGTCATCACTACCTTAATAAATTATTTTCAGAATAACACTGGACCTTCAAAGTAGCCTGTGACAATCTGACATCACACTTTGAGGCTTATGAGTAACGCCAGAGTTCTGCTGTTGAGCCTAAGTAACATAATCACCTTTGACCTCGCATCATTTCAACATGGCTTCATGGTTCTGGAGATTCGCAGTTAAATCGAATGTACACTGTACATGTGTATAAATGTAAACCAATACCTGCTCTTATCCTTGTAGATAATGACAGGGGACCAGTCTAGACCTACAGTAACTGGAAGGAGGGAATGCAATTGACTATTTGACCACACGAAGGCGCTTTTGACTGCAAATTTCCTCATATCACATTTACAATTTTATCTCGAGTTAGGACGAGTTACTCGAGTTACTTGTCCTACCTATCTTAGGACTATCCTAACTCATTGTGAAATTGACCCCAGTGCCTTCAAAGTCAATCACTACTCTATACTTCCCCAAGTGGGTGCCTCTGGTGGTAGATTAGAAAAGGACTTATGAGCCGATATCATGTTAATCTTCTCCCATGGGAAAATTGGTGATTGGAAGAATGGGATTAACAATAAATTGGATTAGAAACTGAACCTCTTGCAGCTAATTGCACAACAGATTACAAAGTAATTTGAATGATAGGGTTCCTCCCTATCTCAAAGAAGTTCTCTCACCACAGGGATGTAATTAGTTTTAGCACAGCATTATACTGCTCATACGACGTCATTCACAAAGTACACAGTTTACAGCTTCAACCGACTAAGAATTTCCATTTGTCTTTTAAATTAAAAAGCTTGACCGGTCAATCACAGCAAAATCCACACCAATTTCTTGTCTGTAACAAGAAATTACAGCTGAGCCGTCATTACAGCTGAGCCGTCACACACCAAGCATAAAAAATAAAAAGAACATGTTTAGCGTCTTGCCTTTTTGAAAAAAGGAGGAGTTTTTTTTTCTCAAATGGCCAGATGACACATTTTTACAGACAACCGGCTGGGTTATTTTGAAACCAATTAATTTTTGTTTCCGTCTGAGATTGTTAAAATATTTTTTGTTTTTTCAGGCGGCCTCTAAAAAGGAAGCGAGCGGGAACGCTAAACATGTTTTTTATTATAGTTGGCCTTGCAAAAAACTCATGGTGCTTTTTCGGCGTAGCGTATTAAAAATAGTCTCATCTATGGTGTGAAGTTATCATGCAATCTGATACCAGGGATGAATGACAAGTTCTTAGAGTTGTTAGAATCGACGCCTCGTACCGGGCCGAGTTAGAAATAAGCTGAGAAGGTGTAGCATTAGACGTTGAAGGCCCAGCTTGGTTAATAATGATTATGAGAAATGATACGTTATTAGTTTATGTAATACATTCACTTTAAATCTCTGGTTATGAAGAAACATATCATAAAGGGATGGTACATCATTGGTTTTTGGAAGAGTACATTCATTCCAATCCTCTAGTTTTCAAGAAACATATCATAAAGGGATGGTGCATCATTGGTTTTTGGAAGAGTATGTTCATTCAAATCATCTAGTTTTCAAGAAACATATCATAAAGGGATGGTACATCATTGGTTTTTGGAAGAGTACATTCATTCCAATCCTCTAGTTTTCAAGAAACATATCATAAAGGGATGGTACATCATTGGTTTTTGGAAGAGTACGTTCATTCAAATCATCTAGTTTTCAAGAAACACATCATAAAGGGATGGTGCATCATTGGTTTTTGGAAGAGTGCATTCATATGAAGAAGAATCTGTTCGATGTGCACGGGTTGTGTGTACGCGCGCGCGCTTAAATTATGCGCTGTTACTATAGCTAGTTGCGTTCCGCGTGATAATCTTGCGCGCCAGACACGCGAAAGCTAGCTTGTTATAAACAGCTCCAGCTGGTCATTATCAAAGGTTTAAACACCCCCACATGACGCGCTCTCCACCAATAGGAGTAGAGAAACTGTCTGGGGTATTTATGAATATTTATTTATAGTTTCTTCCTATTTATCCACACCATCAAAGCTTCTAATAATACTGATATCTTAAAGGGACGGTACATTGGTTAGTAAAAAACACATTGTATGTAAAAGGACGATACATCATTGGTTTTAGGAGAAAAACATTCATAAATCAAGAAACATTTAATACCTGTCAACGAAGAATACCTCCAGAGAAGACAACCAATCGATTTCCTACCAACCAGCCGCAGGTAGTAGTTGAAAAGCAGGACAGTTCTTTTCAGAACTGAGAAGTCTCAAAAGGCTAGTCAAAACGTTGAGACCAATAACAACTCACTCTGTGGTATTGAAGTTAATACAAGAAGTCCCCGCAATCCACTAATAAACAAAAGTATAGTACATGTAGTCCAGGCCTACACTTCTAACCATCCGCCCAGGTAGTAGTTTAAAAGCAGGACAGTTCTTTTCAGAACTGAAAAGTCTCCCAAAGCTAGTCAAAATGTTGAGACTGATAAGAATTCACTCCTCGGTAGTGAAGTTAATAACGAGAAGTCCCCTCAATCCACCAAGGTAAAAGTATAGTAGTCCCGGCCGATTTTCTACCTTCCGCACAGGTAGTACATGTAGTTTAAAAGCAGGACAGTTCTTTTCAGAACTGAGACGTCTCCTGATTTCCAAAGAAATCTACTCAGCAATAGTAGAATAAAACAAGACAAGTTCTCAAAAGAACATAATCTACCTCGAGCAAGTAGTCTCACACATGGTGTTTCCGCAAACCGATGTACATTGATACCTCACCATGCAATGCCTCGCATCCCATAAACTGATTGCTGTCAGCACTTTTGCCAGCCGATCTCTTCAAATCACGATCACTCCTGTCACCATTGATTTTTCTTTTTTGAGTGCCCTAATACCATAGTTATGCAAATAACGGTTATGAGATAATTAAATGTACCATTAGTAGCCACCCATCTGTCAGGTAAAGTCTACTTAGTTATTGAATATTCATTACATTTACTAAGCTGCTTAGCAGGGCCAAATTGAGTAAAGCCTGTAAGCACAAAAACTTGCTAAGCTCATGACACATTTTCTAAGTTGGTCTGTAAAAAGTGCTTGTAACGGTTTCATATAAAATGACATGGATAGAGAGATGTTTTAAAAGTAGAATACAATGATCTACACAAGTATGCCTCGAAATTGCGTGGTTTCCTTTTACCTCGTCGACTAACACGGTCGGCCAAATTTTGTACTCCCATAAATGTCCGACCGTGTGAGTTCGCAAAGTAAAAGGAAAACCACGCAATTCCGGGGCACATTTGTGTAGATCATTATATTCTACTTTTGAATTATCTATCTAACCATATGCATTTCATAAAAAAAACGATTTCAAACGCTTTTCAACGACCAACTCGTCCGATCCAAGGCAACGTGTTCCTTTAAGACCATAGAGTGCCAAATGCACGAGGTAGGGAACTACATGTGTGTGCAATGAACGCCACTACAGCAATTTCATAAATAATAATAAACTACAGCATTTATAAGGCGCACTTTACTGAAAAAGAGAAACATTCAAAGGCGCCGGTCAAGTTTTGTGGAAAGCAAGCAAGAACAAAGTGTTTTGAGTTTCTGCTGGAAGAGAGTGATGTTGTGTATTTGTCTGAGGTATTTCGGAAGTGAGTTCCAGAGTCTACATGTAACCAGTAACTGGCCAGGCGAGTTCAAGGAACATGGCCTGTAAGCACAGAATTTGCTGAGCACAAAAAAGTATTACTTCGCAGAAACATTTTACCACCCAAGACTATATTAAGTGTGCATTAGGTAACCAGCGCCCCACTAAATATTTGCTTTTTTAGAATAAAAACTGACTTCAAAGACACATTTTCCAAGTTTGTTGTTAAAGCAATTAGACAATAGAGCGCCAAAGGCACAAGATGGGAATTCAGGAATGGGTGCCATTTCAGGAAGCAACTATTTTGATGAAACAACAGATCAGCTCTGAAATTTTCACAAAACTGTTTACACAGAAAAACCTTACCAAGTAGTACACATTCATCGATGTAAAACAAATTCACACCATTCCAGCCAGCAGACATTGAAATTGTCCTATTCTCAAACATTATTCCCTTTTGTTCTTGAAAACCATGTTGTATTCCAATCACCTAAATGTGTGGTACATGCAAATCCTGCTCACTTACAATGTATGCATTATGCATTGATCTGTTATCCACACATTCAGGATCAATACTCCATTAACAACTGGGCTAAATCCGATCAGGGACGCAGAAATCATTAGTTTGTTTTGTCTTTACTCATACACCGATGTGTTTTAGCACTGTATACTCAGTACTTTCCCAAGTCCTGTGAAAAAAATATCACTGGCATATTATTACTAGGGTGGGATTCGAACCCACGCCCACTGCTCTAGAAATGCAAGTGTTGGCGGTTCAAATCCCACCTGAGTAATATGCCTGTGATATTTTGTTCGCAGGACTCAACAAAATATCACAGGCATATTACTCCGGTGGGATTCGAACCCACGACACTTGCAATCTAGAGCAGTGGTCGTGGGTTTGAACCCCCCCCTGAGAGTAATGTTTCCCAGATTAAAAAACTTATATCTTTTTACATTTCTTGGAAGTGAAATCTTTGTCAAAATGCTTTACCAAAACCTGCTGTAGGCTTTTCTATTGTCATTAATTTTAAGAGTGATTAACAAAAGCAAATTCTTCCCTCTAACTTTTAAATGTGTTTTACAGGAAAAGTGGAGCTGACAAAATGGTCACAGAAAAAAAAATGCAAAGTAGCCCAAATATACTTGCTAAAAGCAGCCCATGTTTAGGTGGTCCAGCTTTTAGTTACCAGTGCTAAATAATTAATAAGTTAAAGAAAGAGACCCAGCTGTAATGTGAGGTTTAATTGGTCACAGATGGGCTCACTTTGAAACCAGAATTGTACATGCATGACGCTAAAACTATAGGGAAACATGCTCACTGTAGCATTTGATAAGAAAATTAAGGGTTTTTTTTCTGTATCTGCAAGTTCAGCTGAACCGTTTAGAGACATTTGTTTCTGTATAATCACCTCAGAATGTCAATTAGTGCTAACAATATTGTTCATTTCTTTAAAAGTAATTACTCAAAGTATACATTTTAAAAGCATAAATAATGAGCAACGGAGAGCTGTTTATAGTATATTAAAACATTGTGAGAAACGGCTCCCTCTGAAGTAACGTAGTTTTTGAGAATGAGGTAATTTATCACTAAAACATTTGAATCTGAGAAAGACTTCATTGCTTTCTTCTTTGTCTGAAAGCACACTTAAGCTTGTGCAAAAAGTTTGTTTTTGCTATCATTAAATTCCTTCAACATTGATGACCAATTGAGCCCAAATTTATACAGGTATGCTAATGTATGCAAAGAGAGAATACTGGTCTTTGACAACCTCCGGACCTGTCCAGTATCAATAAATCCTTTAGAGACATTTATTTCTGTCCAGTCATCACAAAACATCCAGTTATTCCTAATTTTGTTAACTTCCCTAATCAAATTATTTTTGTCAGTAAAAATACCAACAGAAATAACGTAAAAAAAGAAAATTTAGTTTGTGTTAAGAAGCGTGGACACAAGTTGCAGAGTCGTCAGGGTGTGGGTTCAAACCCCGGTAATGACACTTGTGTACTGGAGCAAGACACTTTTTTTATGCAAGTCGCCAGACACACAAGGTGTGGGCTACAATTATTTGCTTCCAGAGGCCATTGCCACCTACTCCTTGGGCTGAAACAGGGTTACCCCTTTTACAGTCCATACAGATGTAGGCTTGGGTATCATCAGTCCGAATAAAGCCTGGCCGGTAAAGCAGAAAGCACTACCTCCCCAATTTTACGTAGCAAGTGTCACGACCGGGATTCGAACCCACACTCTTCTGATCAAACACCAGAGCTTGAGTCCGGTGCTCTTAACTGCTCGGCCATGGCACGCCACAAGTTATAATATATAACTGCAATATATAATTGCTTCTCTTTACCCAGGGGTACAAGGTACCTGTGATGGCAGAGATGGTTCTTATGATTAAATTAGCTAAGTGCGCTACATACCACATACTGAGTTTATACTTGGTTGTTTTCGGATAGCATTTATTTGGGTTAGCCCACGTCCTAGTTCTCAGGGTTGATCAATCTCGCCGCGCCATTTTAGCCCATGGATACAACGATGCATTACTATGCGCACAAATGCATATATCCGAAAAAATATCTCATAAAAATGCACCACGCCTGTAGCTCGGGCCTTTATCACACGGCCACAACCTGTCGTTTTAAATGGCCATTTAAGAACTCGTCGCTACCCTTTTAATTCCCTTATTTTAAAATGGTTCAGAACCTGGAACCAGCCGTCGATTTCACCTAACTCTTCCTAACTTAGGATTAATCTTAGGACTCTCAGGAAGGGTTCAGGTCCGTATCCAAATACGTAGGACGCATTGAACGGGTTACTCGTCCTAACTCGAGTTAGGATTAATCCTAGCATTTCGTGAAATCACCTGCAGGGTCCTCAGAGAGATGGAAAAAAGGGACAGAAATCACAGAGCCAACCTGACTGCCCAAACTAATGAATATGGTTTTACAACATCAGATTTTAAAACAAAAATGGATTAACAACAAATTTCAACTTACAGAAAACTTAGTTATCGTCTTAACCTCCACCTGTCCTCCCTGCCATGGTTGCCTTGACAACCGGACGAGGCGTGCGCATCCAGCCATTCCAACGTCCAATCGTATGAAAGTATTTCAACTAAAATACCAAACGACAGCGACGTGAGAAGGGAATCCAGACGGGCCCTGTAATTACTGCAGCCTCCATGCCACAACAGATAACAAAAACTAACGTCCCAACCACATGTAGATCGTCCACTACAGACAGCGAACTGTCAAAAACTATGAGACTATGCCGAGTCTGTTAGCATGCACCTCGGTGACTGAGCTTCAGCGAAAGGGAATTAGCATAATAAGTTCAGGTCAGTGGCTCATTAATATTCATGAGATGCGAGGAATATTGCACATTCATAATGAGGGAGCAATGGGTAGACTACAGAGGGTGTCAGAATGCACCTGGGTGTCAGGGTTGAGTGACTGAGCTTCAGTGAATGGAATTTTGCATAATAAGTTTGGGTCAGTGGCTCATTAATATTCATGATATGCGATGAATATTGCTTAGTAATAATGAGGGAGGATAGTTAACTGCAGGGACGACACTACAGAGGGTGTCAGAATACTCCCTGGGTGTCAGATTTGAGTGACTGAGCTTCAGTGAATGGAAATTTGCATAATAAGTTTGGGTCAGTGCCTTCATTAATATTCATGATATGCAATGAATACGGCTCATTCATAATAAGACAGCAATGGGAAGACTCTTCCAAGCTTCAACGTCTAATGCTATACACCCTCTCAGCTGGTTTCTGACTCAGCCAGTGCCATTCATTATGTTTCTTGGAAACTAGAGGATTGGAATGAATGTACTCTTCCAAAAACCAAAGACGTACTATCCCATCACAAATTGTTTCTTGAACATGAGGTAAGAGGGACTGCCAACAAATAATGTACCACCGATTGAAAAGAGAGGATTCAAATAAAGTTACTCCTCCAAAAACCAAAGGCGTACAATCTCATTATGAAATCTTTCTTGTAAGAGGATTGTACTCTACCACTAAGCTAATGATGTACCATCTATTAAATCATAGGTTTGTTGAAAACTAGAGGATTGGAATAAATGCTCATTCCAAAACCAATGATGTACCATCAGGGCTGTATGCTTCGTTTTTGAAAGGGCAAGGGCACCAAGGCATTTTCTTCTTGGTGAAGGGCACCCTATGATGAAATTGCAAAATTGTACTGGAGCATTTCAAGGGCACCAAGGCAATGACCAGGGGACACGGAGGCAAGGGCACCAAGGCAATGACTAGGGGACACGGAGGCAAGGGCACCAAGGCAATGACCAGGGGACACGGAGGCAATCGCCTTCGTTGCCTCCGTGAAGTATCAGGCCTGTACCATCCCTATCTAGATATGTTTCTTGAAAAACTAGAGGATTATAATGAAGTGTACCCCTCCAAAAACCAAAGGCGCACAATCTCATTATGGAATGTTTCTTGTAAGAGGATTGGAATGTACTCTACCACTAAGCCAATGATGTCTCCGCACAATCCTATTAATTATGCATTGTGCATTGCAGATTGTATCCCTGGAGTGGGAGTCATTTGATCTTCACGCATGACCGACGATCATCCTCCGAACGCCATCTATTTGATCACTGATCATTACTGTCTGAGCCGAACAGATAATTATAATGCAGGTGGCTGGTTTGCTCCTTTAAAGACAGTGGACACCATTGGTAAGTACTCAAAATAATTATTAGCAAAAAACCTTTCTTGGTAACGAGTAATAGGGAGAGGTTGGTAGTACAAAACATTGTGAGGAACGGCTCCCTCTGAAGTGGAGTAGTTTTCGAGAAAGAAGTAATTTTCCACGAATTTGATTTCGAGACCTCAAGTTTAGAATTTGAGGTCTCGAAATCAAGCATGAAAGCACACAACTTCATGTGACAAGGGTGTTTTTTTCTTTCATAGTTATCTCGCAACTCCGACGACCAATCGAGCTCAAATTTTCACAGGTTTGTTATTTTATGCATATGTTGAGATACAGCAAGTGAGAAGACTGGTCTTTGACATTTACCAATAGTGTCCACTGGCTTTAAAGACACTGGACACCTTTCGGTGATCGTCAAAGACCAGTCTTCTCACTTGGTGTATCGCAACAATATGCATAAAATAACAAACCTGTGAAAATTTGACCTCAATTGGTCGTTGAAGTTACGAGATAATAATGAAAGGAAAAAACACCCTTGTCACAGGAAGTTGTGTGCTTTTATATGCTTGATTTTCAGACCTCAAATCTAATACTGAGGTCTCAAAATTAAATTTGTGAAAAATTACTTCTTTCTTAAAAACAACGTTACTTCAGAGGGAGCCTGTTCTATACTTTCAACAGCTCTCCATTGCTTGTTACCAAGTAAGTTTTTATGCTAACAATTATTTTGAGTAATTACCAATAGTGTCCAGTGCCTTTAAAAGTCAAAGCACAGTAGTTTGACTGTGAGACTTACAATTACAAAATTATCAGTTGAATCCCCCGGGCTACATCAGCTATTGAGCCAAAATTGTATGCATATGTTGGGGGCACCAAGTGAGAATACTGGTCTTTGACAATTTACCAAAGGTGTCCAGTACATGTAGCTTTGATTATCATGCAGGTGCAGGCCTGATACTTCAGGCCTGATTGCCTCCGTTGCCCCTTGTCATTGCCTTGGTGCCCTTGAAATGCTCCTGTAGAAATTTACAATTTCCTCATAAGGTGCCCTTTGCCAAAGAGAAAATGCCTTGGTGCCTTTGCCCTTTCAAAAACGAAGCATACAGCCCTGCAGGTGGCTTGTTTGTTCCTTTAATTTTAAGCCATTATACACTTTCGGTAAACAGTATTGTCCAAGTTCCACACTTTGTGTATCACAACTTATATATAAAATAACAAACCTGTGAAAATTTAGGTTCAATATTTGAATGATAAATTACATGTACATCTGTCTCAAAAACTAGGTCACCTCAGAGAGAGCCGTTTCACACAAATGTTTTTTATTAACAGCTCTCCATTGCTCGTTACCAACTAAGTTTCTGTGCTAACAATTATTTTGAGTAATTAACAATAGTGTCCAGTGCCCCTTTGAAGAGGACAGTAAAACATTCCAAACTTAAAAACAGAAACATTTAAAAGAGTTTGTGTCGGCAAATATACAGTCCTTACACACATTGGTGAAAGGGTAAACCAACATTAATATTCTTTATCCCAGATTCGAATTTATCATTTATTATAACAGTATAACTGTCACCATATCGACTCGTCACAATACCTCTTTCTAATGACCTTGTGTTTATGCAATCTCCACTTAGGAGTTATGCACACACTGGGCCTTAAGGAATACCACTTGAAGTTGGCTTGATGATAATTTTCGCGGCACTTGAGCTGTAAATATTAATGGTGTAATTCTCAGATTGTTAAAGATGTGTCGTGTCGTGTCATGGCCGGGCGGTCTAGTGCACGAACTCAAGATGTGGTATTGTCATAGAGTTATATATAAGAACTAGAGGGCGCACCGGTGATGCTGCTTGCGCAAACACGACGGTACCGCAAGGAGACATGCGCGCGCCATTCTGTACTCGCGTTGAATATGAAACACAGGTTGGAGTTTGTGTTTATTGAACGCTACGCGATGCTGTTTTGTCAACTTACAAAATGGCCGAACAAACACACGCTGTGCGATGCCCGTTTTGTCAACTTACAAAATGGCCGCCTGCGTGCATGCCGGGGAACGTACATAGGCCAGTGCGCCCTCTAGTTCTTATATTTAACTCTATGGGTATTGTCAAGAGTCTCTGTAAAATTAAAAATAGTCTGTGAAACACACCTGGACTCCCCTCTGGCAAACACTTGCCTGGAGAATGCAGACTTGATATCAGATTTAAATTCTGTGGTTATTTCTGGATGCATCCGAATGGTTAAACAAAAAACGACGGTATACTTTGTCTTTAAAGCCATTATACACTTTCGGTACAGAAAAAAAAAAAAAAAGTTCACAGGTTTACTTCTTACAGGGTTAATAGAAGGTAATGGTGAAAGACTTCTCTTGAATAAAACAATTATCAATTCTCGATATCGAGAATTTACGGATTTATTTTAAACACATGTCATGACATGGCGAAACATGCGGAAACAAGGGTGGGCTTTCCCGTTATTTTCTCCAGACTCCGATGACCAATTGAGCCTAAGCTTTCACAGGTTTGTTATTTTATACAAGTTGTAATACATGAAGTGTGGGCCTTGGACAATACAGTTTGCCGAACATTTCTGAACTGCTTCAAGTTTACACTCCATCAAGGAATCTTCGATCAAGTTCCATGCTTCTCCTCATTGAACCCAAGTCTCGACACTCATGGGGTGACATGTGTTTTTCTTCAGCCGCGCCACGCATCTGGACGCATCTGGAACTCTCTACCACTTAATCTTCGATCTTGTGTTTGTACCGCAAAATTCAAGTCTCTTCTCAAAACTTATCTTATGTCACAGGTTTTCAATGACTAATTTTGTTGTTTTTGTTTTTCTTTGTGTTGTGTTTTTGTTTTTTGTTTTGTTTTTGGTTTTACTGCACCTTGAACACCCAGCAGGGTGGATATGTGCGCATTACAAGTCTTATTATTATTATTATAAGAAAGGTGGCGGCCTCTAAAAAAGAAGCGGGCGGGACGCTTAAACAATTTTGGCCTAAGGTGTTCGCTATCGAAAACAAGCAAGATCCAGCTTAGGTAGCACATATGGAGTGACGAGCCTAAACTAAAAGGCAACTGTGGATGTCATTTTTGTGCGACTGCGCTGTATGATTGATGATAATAGAATACACGAAAAACGGGGGAGTCAATACTGTATGTCTAGCCTAGCTAGACTAGCCTTCACAGTTGGTGTATCTCAACATATATGCATAAAATAACAAACCTGTGAAAATTTGACTGAAACGGTCAATGAACTTGCGAGATAAAAATGAAAGAAAAAAAAACACCCTTGTCGCACAAAGTTGTTTGCATGGTTGAGATGGTTGATTTTGAGACCTCAAGTTCTAAATCTAAGGTCTCTAAATCAAACTCATGGAAAATTACTTCTTTCTCGAAAACATGGCACTTCAGAGGGAGCCGTTTCTCACAATGTTTTATACCATCAACCTTACCCGATTACTGGTCACCAAGAAAGGTTTTATGCTAATAATTATTTTGAGTAATTACCAATAGTGTCCACTGCCTTTAAGTGCTTGTTCACGTAAACAACAGTTGAGTAGCTTTTGATACTGGTCTTGTGTACCAAATGTTCTAGTCCCGTAAACTAAATGTGCAAACTCTGTGATATTGTAGACTTTTCCCTCATTCAAGCCCTGTCATTTACATGTAAAGTATCTAGCATGGTTTACATACAATTAGGCCTCAGTTCTATCATTAGCTCATTCAGTTTCGTTCCAGAATCCCACTCAGTGCCCTTGTATCCCCTCCCTGATCCTGCCCCCTAATCTTACCCCACCAAATCTGTTACTATAACAGATGCGAAAATAACCTCTTCCTCTGGACCTACATTTACTTGAAAGGGAGTAATTTCTAACAACAAGCACCAGTACAGAGTGCATGTAATAACCACAAGTATACCATACCCTGTTTTTAAAGTAGGAAGTGTCGTGGCCGAGCGGTTAAGAGCACAAAACTCAAGCTCTGACCTGATCAACAGAGTGTGGGTTTTGGAGTTGAGACACTTGTGTCCTTTTAAAAGCAAGACACTTAACCACTGCTTTGTCCTAAAGGTGGGACGTAAAGCTGTAGGTCCTGTGTGTTGTCACAACAACTATCAACGCACGTAAAAGACCCCAGTACAAATCACAAAGAGAAGGGGGTTCGTCTCGGTGCGTCTGGCAGTCCGACTATCATCAATCATGAAGGCTGCACTAGAAGAAGGAAGAAGAAGAAGAAGTAACAACCCATTTCAATTTACATGTATCCCACTCAGTGCCCTACCCCTCCCTAATCCTGCCGCCTAATCCTCCCCCACCAAATCCTCAACCATAACAGACGGCCCAGCTGCAGCATAATCATCTCCCATCTATTTCCAATGACAGATTGCGCCTTGTATCAGACCTATTGTATTGATTAGTTAAGTTGCATTAGTGTGAGTGGTCGATTGATTTTCTTGCGCGTCTAATCACATTTTTTTTCTTTCTGTAAAAACCAGTCCAGAGATCAATGAACCGAAATCAGGGACAAAGAAAACAAGTTGTTTCCTGTTTCCATGATAATAGTAATAACAATAGTAATAATAATAGTGGCTTCTTATATTATACACCGTAGCGCCCATATCCGTCACTCTGTGACGCTCAACGCACTGTAACAGTAAGTATTTTCCTGCAAGATATGTGGGACTACGTTTGAATTATGAGATCTACTCCTTTTAACATAGCTGGTGGTTTACAAGGTGCGGAAACGAAATCAGTGACAAAAGAAAATGAGTTGTTTCCTATTTACATGATAATCAATAGTGACTTCTTATAGCGCACATATCCGTCAGTCAGTGTAGCTGTAGGCGCTTTAACATACAATTAACCCTGGTCACTGGGCCATTTTATTTCAATCCTTAAAACCATCTCAGCTCCCTTTGGAGTATAACGCCCGTGCTGCAAATATGTAACGCACCAAGCTAAACCAATCACAACAACCATCTCAGGTACCCATTTACCCCTGGGCGATGAGAAGCAAATATAGTTAAGTGTCTTGCTCAAGGACACAAGTGTCAAGACCGGGATTCAAACCCATACCTGGATGTCTCAGCCACGAGAACTTGAATTCGACGCTCTAAATCGTTGCAGCCTTTTCATACTATCAACCCCGATCTGTGCTGAAAGCTACACCATTCCAGTATTGACTTCATACATTTACATTAGCACCCCGCACTAATGACGTCACTAGTGCTTAGAATACTTGGCTGTCAGACAAACATAAGCCTAATAATAATTTGGGAGGCTAATCATCCTTACTCGCAGCAAAAAGCTGAATTGGGAAGAATGTGGCTCCAACGCAAGGGCTCCTTTGGCTGCCAGCCACATCAACCCATTATGACCACGGAATAAGAGCACAGCAAAGATCGAAAGTGTTTGATTTTTCCAGAGGGGGTAAAACCGGATGGTCTCTGGAAAACCCTTGTGGCACAGCAGAGAACCAACGCACAACTCAACTCACAATGTGGCCCTGGCCTGGAATTGAACCGGGGTCACCTTGGTGAGAGGCGAGGGCTTTTACGCACAAGCCAACCATGCCACACCGCCTACATGATCACTGCGTCATCGGCACCGGTAGTAGTAGTTAGTCGCGGGTAAACATTGGAAAGACGCCAGCGTTAGTGAAATTTGTTACTTTACCTGAGACCTATGTACTTAGCTTCTATTTTTAGCATAAGTGCGGAGTGCTATTTCAACTTGTTTCCAATCCGCTCTGCTTTCACACTGCCGGGGTGCGAAATCAGCTGTTTTGCTGAAAGCGTAATTTGCCACAAAAACCACCTACCAAGCAGAGCTGGTTTCGAGATTCGAGGGGCCTACACACACGAGGCAACGCCTGATTAAAATGTTGCTGTGAAAAGGTCTGTCAACTTACAAGAGTGATCTGTGATCAACACAGAGTTTTTGTTTTGTGAAAAGGACACACGTGTATGCTATAGTGTTAAAACACCATGTTGTTAATAGAGATAGTGCTTGCACCCTTTAAAATTACATTCATAAAAACCTCGGACAGTTTTGCTATTCCTATTGGTGGAGAGCGCATCACGTGGGTGTGTATAAACCTTTGTTTATGACCGGTAAAAAGTGTTGAAACATGGCCGTGACACGCGAGCTTGCACCTGTTCTTATAAGACAGTTTCTTCTTTCCTATTGGTCGAGAGCAGTGGCCGAGACAGTTGTGTTACATCACGCGATACGCGCACAGCATTCCCTTATATGGGCCTTACCATTTCATAGCTGGAGGGGTGTTGTGTTGAAAGAAATCATTGAACAATTATAATTTTTGCATTTATTTTACTTTTTGACCCAAAGTGTTGATGTTTTTTGACCGAAAAGGTATTTATGAATGGCAATCAAAGTGTGTTGAATCGGTTTTCAACTTGTGTTTTAAACCCGCCGAAGGCCTGGTTCTTGATAATATTTACCTCAACTTTGTCTCGGTAAAATGATCAAGAACCAGACCTCGTTGGGATTAAACACCTAGTTGAAAACCTCTTCACCGCACATTGATTCCCTTATTTAAAATGCAGCTAGGGACCCATGATGTGTAAGAAACACATGGTGTACGATAACAAGCAGCTCGATTGTGCTATAAACATTTCAATAAAAATAGTTTTGAACCCTGAATACTCATTGTCGTGACATAAACATAAACACAGGCCTTGTAATGCTTAATTTCTTTTAAAGGGCAAAAGCATTTTCTCCTTGGTAAAGAGCACCAGCCTATGAGGACATTGTAAGTTTCTACCGGACCATTTCAAGGGCACCAAGGCAATGACCAGGGGACATGGAGGCGATCGCCTTCTTTGCCTTCATGAAGGCAACCAACAGCCAGGCATGTATGCTTTGTTTTTGGAAAGGGCAAGTGCACCAAGCGTTTTCTCCTTGGTAAAGGGCACCCTATGAGGACATTGTAAGTTTCTACCGGAGCGGTTCAAGGGCACCAAGGCAATGACCAGGGGACATGGAGGTGATCGCCTTCGTTGCCTTCATGAAGGCAACCAACTACATGTAGCTAGCCAGGCATGTATGTTTTGTTTTTTGAAAGGGCACCAAGGCATTTTCTCCGCTATGAGAGCAGAGGCTGGAGCATTTCAAGGGCAAATGTTTTGAGCCCTGCCTACTCGTTGGTGAGACCTAGACATGCAGGCCTCGAAATAACCCACAGCACCCACAGCACTTGCCGTGGTGCCCTGTGCTTTTCTGTGGTGCCCTTTGCAAGGTTCCTGTACAAATTTACAATTTTCCTCATAGAGTAATATTTTTACTGGCCATTCTTTGATATTTTTCATTTTCTTTTTGAACCTTTCCCTTGTTAATACATAGTTTAATTACATTTTTTGTGATGTATTTTGTAAGTTTTAGTATTTTTTTATAATGAATCCAACCGTATGTGGTTGCAAATAAATAAACCTTACCTTACCTTAGAGGTGCCCCTTAAAAGAGGGAAATTCGAGGCCTGGGTCACATGACATGATATACATGTAGTGTTTTAAAACGCAATGTTGTCCAGAGAGTGCTCGCACCCTTTAAAATTACATTTAAAATGCGGTAGGGATCCATAATATAGCAGGCAGCGTCGCGATTGTGTTACAAACATATCAATCAAAATGTTTTGAGCCCTGCCTACTCGTTGTCGAGACCTAGACATGACAGTCACATGATATAGTGTTAACGCAATGTTGTACAGAGAGTGCTCGCACCCTTTAAAATCACATTTAAAGGCAGTGAACACTATTGGTAATTGTCAAAGACTAGCCTTCACAGTTGGTATATCTCAACATTAAATGCATAAAATAACAAACCTGTGAAAATTTGAGTTCAATCGGTCATCAAACTTGCGAGATAATAATGACAGAAAAATAACCCTTCCAACACGAAGTTGTGTGCGTTTAGACAGTTAGATGGTTGATTTCGAGACCTCAAGTTCTAAACTTGAGGTCTCAAAATCAAATTCGTGGAAAATTACTTCTTTCTCGGAAAACTATGGCACTTCAGAGGGAGCCGTTTCTCACAATGTTTTATACCATCAACCTCTCCCCATTACTCGTCACCAAGAAAGATTTTAAGGCAATAATTATTTTGAGTAATTATCCAATTGTGTCCACTGCCTTTAAAATTACATTTAAAATGCGATAGGGATCCACAATATGTATGTATGTAGCAGGCAGCTCCGCGCTTTCAATGAAAATGTTTTGAGTACTGAATACACGCACTCGTTGTCATGACCTAGACATGACATGATTATCAGCTGATGCTGACGATCAATTACTAAACTCCCTATCCATGAACCTGACATAATTAATTAACTGTGATCACCATCAACGAGTGAGTTGTTACTGTTACTGTAGCTACAAAAACATTCCATCACACAATGACAAACACCCTATTCAATTTCTCCTACCTAAGGCCTGTATGATGCGTTATGGGAAAGGGTACGGGCACCAAGGCCTTTTCTCCTTTGTAATATATGGCACTCTATGAAGAAATTCTACATTTCTACTGGAGCATTTTAAGGGCACCAAGGCAATGACCGAGGGCATAATAATAATAATAATAATAATAATAATAATATTGAAGTCTTATATAGCGCATGTATCTACCAAACAAGGTACTCAAGGCGCTGAGTATATATACAAACTTTCAGAAAGATAGGTAATTGCAGCGATGAATTCTGAGAATTATTAACAGCACCTTATAAGGGTTTACAAGGTGCTATGGCACATACAGCAGCCACAGCCAGGAACACCGGGGCGAACCCCTTCTCTTTTTCGATAAGTGCACTGGGTTCTTTTACATGCGTTACACAACACATGGGACCAACAGCTTTACGTCCCAGTTGGTGTATCTAAACATGCATAAAATAACAAACCTGTGAAAACATGAGCTCAATTGGTCGGCAAGTCGCGAGATAATAATGAAAGAAAAACCACCATTGTCACACGAAGTTGTGTGCTTTCAGATGCTTGATTTCGTGACCTCAAATTCTAAAATCTGAGGTCCCGAAATCAAATTCGTGGAAACTTACTTCTTTCTAAAAAAACTAGGTCACTTCAGAGGGAGCCGTTTTCCACAATGTTTTATACTATCAACCTCTCCCCATTACTCGTTACCAAGTGAGGTTTCATGCTAATAATTATTTTGAGTAATTACCAATAGTGTCCACTGCCTTTTACATAAAAACAGGGACAAAGTTGCCATATCAGGGAGAATGGCAAGTTTGTTCGTCAGAACATGGAAAGATCGGTTGATTTTCCGGAAACCTAAGACTTCATAAACAGGGAGAGTTTTGGCAGCTCTGTGTAAACGTACATGTACTGACTACATAATTAATTAGTAGTATGATCATTGCTGATTGTAGGTTAAGCATGGGCGATACCACGATATTATCGAATATCGCGATATTAATTTGGAAACGATTTCGATATCGGATCGATTTGGTTTGAATCGAAATATCGATATATCGCAATATATCATCAATCAAGTATTGCAATATCGCGATGTATTTCCTAGCTGAGACATCTTGCACCCCATAGGTTTGGAGTAAAACCAGAAGAATAGGTCATTAGAACACCTCTCTTATGCCATGACTGTCTCTTCTACAACTTTCACTGGGAGTTTGAAGACTGATGATGTCAAATTTAATTAATCGCGATGATATCGAATATCGCGATATATTGTCGGCGATATATCGTGAATAAAATAAATCGATATCGCCCAAGCTTAGTGTCAGTGTGACTACACCATGTCAAAATAAAATTTCACCAACATAACGAGAAACAACAACAGATACTACTTAAATTGTCCTACCTTTTCTTAAAGCTCGTGTTTAGGACAGTACTTGGGAAAGCATCTACGCCAAGGTTCTCTGCTCTTTATTTTAAAACCATCTACCCTTACGCCTCGGCAGCGGTGGTTAAAATTACATTTGAGAGCAAGGAAAACTACATGTGTAAATAGCTGACGCTATAACCAGACGTCGTGTGTGTAATGTATGTCGGACGACAGCCCAACCATGCATACAGTGCACACAACATTGACGATACAGCACCACGCGTGTCGTCTTCGAACTGAATTATACACACAGGCAATTAGGAGGTGGTCTCTTAATGAAAAAACAATCTGCTTGTGCACCAGATCACTTAGAACCCAATTAGAGGGACGGCAATTTATGAATCTTGGGGCTAGCTATATAGCGTCCCATCCCCCTCAAGCGTATAGCGGGTCGCTTATCAGTCTGATTAATACTCTTAAAGGCAGTGGACAATATTGGTAATATACTTAAAATAATTATTATCACAAAACCTTACTTGGTAACGAGTAATGGGGAGAGGTTGATAGTATAAAACATTGAGAGAAACGGCTCCCTCTGAAGTAACGTAGTTCTCGAGAAAGAAGCAATTTTCCAGGAATTTGATTTCGAGACCTGAGATTTAGAATTTGAGGTCTCAAAATCAAGCATCTGAAAGCTCACAACTTCGTGTGACAAGGGTGTTTTTTCTTTCATAGTTATCTCGCAGCTTCGCTGACCATTTTGAGCTGAAATTTTCACAGGTTGGTTATTTTATGCATATTTTGAGATACATACATTGTACACCAAGTTAGAAGACTGGTCTTTGACAATTACCGATAGTGTCCACTGCCTTTAAGGTGTGTTGTGTAATGCGCATTCATGCATTATTTTGCAGTTCCCTCTTGCAAGCAATCTACGACTAGAAGAATATTTATAAGTTATGAACAGGCATCAAAATAACCCACGGCACCCACAGCAATTGCACTTGCTGTGGCGCACTGTGCTTTTGCTGTGGTGCTCTCTTTAAAGCCATTGGACACTATTGGTAATTGTCAAAGACCAGTCCTCTCACTTGGTGAATCTCAACATATGCATAAAATAACAAACCTGTGAAAATTTGAGCTCGATTGGTCGTCGGAAAAAACACCCTTGCCACACTAAGTTGTGTGCTTTCAGATGCTTGATTTCGTGACCTCAAATTCTAATTCTGAGGTCCCGAAATCAAAACCTTCTTTCTAAAAAACTATGTCACTTCAGACGGAGCCGTTTCTCACAATGTTTTATACCATCAACCACTCCCCATTACTCGTTAATACCAAGTGAGGTTTTATGCTAATAATTATTTTGAGTAATTACAAATAGTGTCCACTGCCTTTAAGTTTCATTCTAACATTTTCCTCATAGAACTGCTCCTTCTAATAACCAGGGAATATTCAAGAGCGAAGTTCAAGGCATGTACCATAATTATTTATACATGTATTTTTGTTTGGGGGGGGGGGAACAAAATGCAATAGTAGAAAAACACATTGTGCATCGATAGTATACAACATACTTTTAATGTACACAATCGGTGGTCAGCCCGGAAATTGTTGTGTACACAAAATGCATTTAAAATGTGCAAATTTGCTAGGCTAAATATTGATTTTCGGCCGGCACTTTATCTCCCTTAATAATTTATGCCAAATTGTATTCTTACCTGGCCCAAATTTTATAAAGCTGTTTGGCAGATTTCTTTCTAATCTGGCTACATGTAGTTCAGTGTTGAAAGGGATCCATTATTCGTATTAAATAATGACAGGTGGAAAAGCTAAAGGACTAGTAAAATGACAAGCTAAATGGTCCTACTGGCCAGTCATTCAAAAAGTTAAGGGATTTGGGTACTTTTTCAAAATGTCCATAGATTTACATTAAACTTACAGGGTTTGAAGATAATGATAGTGGAAAGCTTCCCTTCAAATTGCAAATATTTTGATGCTGTAGTTTTTGAGAAATGAGTAAAACAATGTAATGAAAATACATTTGTAATATGCTTAAAATAATTTTCGTCTCATGAGACGAAAACTATTTTCATGACATTGTTTTACTCATTTCCCAAAAACTACAGCACCTCAGCACGTAATATTTTCAGGGAAGCTTTCTACTATCATTATCTTCAAACTGTGTAAGTTAAGTGTAAATCTGTGGACATTGTGTTTTTTGTCCTACAAAAAGTACCCTTTAAGGGCAAATCCTGTCTAAATTCTAGTCAATTTCGCTTTATATTCAGAACATTGTTCATGCCTGTATGCTTTGTTTTTTTAAAGGGCAAGGGCACCGAAGCAATTTCTCTTTGGTAAAGAGCACCCTATGAGGAACTACAATGAGGCATTTCAAGGGCACCAAGGCAGTGACCAGGGGCATAGAGGTAATCGCCTTTGTTGCCTACGTGAAGTGTCAGCCCTGATTGTTTTCACATCAGGCATCAAACTAACACAAGGCAACAACACCAATTGCCATGGTGCCATGGTGCCCTGTGCTTTATTAACTGTGGAGCCTTTTGCAAAGTTCTAATACAAATTTACATCGAGGTGCCCCTTTATACCAGCAGGGAAATTGCTGTGCCCCTTTATACCAGCAGGGAAATTGCTGTGCCCCTTTACCAGCAGGGAAATTGCTGTGCCCTTTTACCAGCAGGGAAATTGCTGTGCCCCTTTACCAGCAGGGAAATTGCTGTGCCCTTTTATACCAGCAGGGAAATTGCTGTGCCCCTTTACCAGCAGGGAAATTGCTGTGCCCCTTTATACCAGCAGGGAAATTGCTGTGCCCCTTTACCAGCAGGGAAATTGCTGTGCCCCTTTATACCAGCAGGGAAATTGCTGTGCCCCTTTATACCAGCAGGGAAATTGCTGTGCCCCTTTATACCAGCAGGGAAATTGCTGTGCCCCTTTACCAGCAGGGAAATTGCTGTGCCCTTTTACCAGCAGGGAAATTGCTGTGCCCTTTTACCAGCAGGGAAATTGCTGTGCCCCTTTACCAGCAGGGAAATTGCTGTGCCCTTTTATACCAGCAGGGAAATTGCTGTGCCCCTTTACCAGCAGGGAAATTGCTGTGCCCCTTTATACCAGCAGGGAAATTGCTGTGCCCCTTTACCAGCAGGGAAATTGCTGTGCCCCTTTATACCAGCAGGGAAATTGCTGTGCCCCTTTACCAGCAGGGAAATTGCTGTGCCCCTTTATACCAGCAGGGAAATTGCTGTGCCCCTTTATACCAGCAGGGAAATTGCTGTGCCCCTTTATACCAGCAGGGAAATTGCTGTGCCCCTTTACCAGCAGGGAAATTGCTGTGCCCCTTTACCAGCAGGGAAATTGCTGTGCCCTTTTATACCAGCAGGGAAATTGCTGTGCCCCTTTACCAGCAGGGAAATTGCTGTGCCCCTTTATACCAGCAGGGAAATTGCTGTGCCCCTTTACCAGCAGGGAAATTGCTGTGCCCTTTTACCAGCAGGGAAATTGCTGTGCCCTTTTACCAGCAGGGAAATTGCTGTGCCCCTTTACCAGCAGGGAAATTGCTGTGCCCCTTTACCAGCAGGGAAATTGCTGTGCCCCTTTATACCAGCAGGGAAATTGCTGTGCCCCTTTACCAGCAGGGAAATTGCTGTGCCCCTTTATACCAACAAGGAAATTGCTGTGCCCCTTTACCAGCAGGGAAATTGCTGTGCCCCTTTACCAGCAGGGAAATTTCTGTGCTCCTTCAAGAGTGAAGTTCAGAGGCTGTTTTACTAAAAATATAAAATAATAGCCTACTATTCCAAAATGTGAAATCTTGATTTTAAAGTTAAACCACCAACACATCAAAATGAAAAACAAAAGAAGGAAAGATGCTGACTCCAGTCTCCTTTTCAACAAAAGCAATTTAGGCCTTTAAAGACACTGGACACTATTGGTAATTGTCAAAGACCAGTCTTCTCACTTGGTGTGTCTCAAGATGCATGAAAAATAGCTGTGAAAATTTGAACTCAATTGGTCGTCAAAGTTGCGAGAAAATAAGTGACGAAAAAACACCCTCGTCACACAAAGTTGTGTGCTTTCAGATGCTTAATTTCGGGTTCTCAAAATCTAATTCTGAGGTCTTGTAATAAAATTCATGGAAAATACCCTCGTTCTCGAAAACTGTGTTACTTCAGAGGGAGCCGTTTCTCACAATGTTTTAAAACCAACAGCTCTCCATTGCCTGTACCAAGTAAGTTTTTATGCCAACAATTATTTTGAATAATAACCAATACTGCCCACTGCCTAATTAAAAAACCTGTCTATCAATTAAAAAAAACACACATTCCAAGCAGCCAAGAGGTACACCTCAGCAGTAACGCAAGGCGCAACGGCAACGATCTCCCTAGCGGTGAGAATGATTGCGCATATAATTGTCATAAGAAAATGCCACCTGCCCCTTTCAAGTAACTCTGCACCCAGAGTTCAGCCAACTTGAAACCATCCAAGGAAGCTATTTAAAGGCACTGGACACATTTGGTAATTGCATACAGCAGCCACAGCCAGGAACACCGGGGCGAACCCCTTCTCTTTTTCGATAAGTGCACTGGGTACTTTTACATCCGTTACTCAACACATTGGACCAATGGCTTTATGTCCCATCCGAAGGACGAAGCAATGGTTAAGTGTCTTGCTTAAGGACACAAGTGTCACGGCTGGGGATTCGAACCCACACTCTGCTGATCAGAAACACCAGAGTTTGAATTCGGTGCTCTTAACCGCTCGGCCACTACACTACACAACAAGGGGACCAGTCGCTTCAAAGCCCACGGCATACGATTTGTTTCCGCAAAAGTTCAAGCCCCTCAGATAACTTTTGCGCAATAATGCAAACCTGTTTGACAGGGGCCCCTGCTCAATTATTCATTATTTACCCCCCTCGCCTTCCGATCTTCTCTCTTTTTTTACTTAAAGTGACTGGTCATGTTTGGTAAATGTAAAAGACCAATAGTCTCACTTGGTGTATCCAAAATATGCATGTGATGCAGCCAATCAAGTGTGTTTGCATGCGTGACATAACACAAGAGACAAACAGCTTTATGTCCCATCCAGCATGTCCAGAGGACGAAGCAAGTGATTCAAACCCACACTCTGCTGATCAGAAACACCAGAATGTTGAGCCCGATGCTCTTATGTATACATGTACATGTCATTCGATGTAGCTTGGCCATGATTATTTTGAGTAACTACCAATAGTGTCCAGTGCCTTTAAACCCCCGTTCGGAGCGGAGTGTGAGATTTCAAAGGTGACATCAAGAGGCACTTGGGACCAGGGAGGATGATATGTTCTTGTGACAGGTCGGCGCCACCTGATACCTCGGTGAATAAATTCAAGTATGTAAGAGTGTGTTTATACAGGGGGGGGGGGGGGGACAAACCTACGTACTTAGCTTTATGCGCAATTCATAACACTCATTAAAATCAGTGGACACTATTGGTATTTACTCAAAATAATTATTAGCATTACACCTTTCTTGGTGACGAGTAATGGGGAGAGGTTGATGGTATAAAACGTTGAGAAACGGCTCCCTCTGAAGTGCCATAGTTTTCGAGAAAGAAATAATTGTCCATGAATTTGATTTTGAGACCTCAGATTTAGAACTTGAGGTCTCGAAATCAACCATCTAAATGCACACAACTTCGTGTGACAAGGGTGTTTTTTTCTTTCATTATTATCTCGCAAGTTCGATGACCGATTGAGCTCAATCTTTCACAGGTTTGTTATTTTATGCATATGTTGAGATACACCAAGTGAGCTTTGACAATTACCAATAGTGTCCACTGTCTTTAAAGGGAAGGTACACGTTTGGTAACTCAAAACAAATATTAACTTAAAAACTGACTTGGTAACGAGCATTGGAGAGCTGTTGATAGTATAGGCCTACATGTAAAACATTGGAGAAACGGCTTCCTCTGAAGTAGCATAGATTTTGAAAAAGAGGTAAATTCTCACTAAAATAATAAAAGACTTCTAGCCAGAAGTATTTTATTCCTATCTGAACGCACACAAATTCGTCCAACAAGGGTGTTTTTTCTCTAATCACTTTCTCGCAACTTCGAAGACCAATTTAGCTCAAATTTTCACAGATTTGTTACTTTATGCTTAAATGTTGGGATACACCAAGTGAGAAGACTGGTCTTTGACAACTACCAAACGTGTACCTTCCCTTTAAACAATTCTGGCCTTAAAGGCAATGTACACTATTGGTAATTACTCAAAATAATTATTAGCACAAAACCTTACTTGGTAACGAGTAATGGGGAAAGGTTGATACTATAAAAAATTGTGAGAAACGGCTCCCTCTGAAGTGACCTAGTTTTTTAGAAGTAATTTTCCATGAATTTGATTTTGGGACCTCAGATTTAGAATTTGAGATCACGAAATCAAGCATCTGAAAGCACAGAACTTAGTGTGACAAGGGTGGTTTTTCTTATCTCGCAACTTCGCCGACCTCAATTGAGCTCAAGTTTTCACAGGTTTGTTATTTTATGTGTTGAGATACACCAACTGAGAAGACTGGTCTTTGACAATTATCAATAGTGTCCAGAGTCTTTAAAGGGAAGGTACACGTTTGGTAATTACAATATTAACTTAAAAACTGACTTGGTAACGAGCAGTGGAGAGCTGTTGATAGTATAAACCATTGTGGGAAACGACTCCCTCTGAAGTAACGTAGTTTTTGAGAAAGTAGGTAATTTCTCACTAAAATAATAAAAGAATTCTGTCTCCCCATATGGCAATACTGTGTACAAATGTCTTCCATTAGCGCCCTCTTTTGAACAATCCTCCTCCATCCCATTTTAATTTTCCATAATGGGGGACAGAAATTCCGACGTACAGAATTCCCTGGGACACCGGTCAAGCTTGACACCGGTACACGGTAGGCTACACATGGCATGCAAAGTCAAAGAACCTAAATTTGCAAAATTCTAAGGTCCGGTGTCATGCTTTCATAATGCCCCTCAAATGGTGATGGGCTAGTGTACAATGTACCTGGTCTTCACTGATGTTGTTTCATCATTACACTGACATTATCGTCAACAGAGGGGGCTTGTCCCTCAACTCCAACCATCTCCATACAGTAGGCCCTATTATGTTCGGAGCACAAACTGTTTAATGCTGGTTCAGGCTCAATCAATACTTTTGGAAATTGAGTAAAAACGTGGCAGTATTGTCTGATGGACACCACAACATACTGAGAGTATGACTGAGAAGACATCATGGGGAGGTGGATGCGAGGAGAAAGACTTTGGACTAAATCTCCTTTCAAAAAAATCATCCTTCAACATTGTCATGTTTATTAGTACGGCGATATTAATAATTCATAATCATACTGTGACTTAATTAGTTGCGATAACGTAACCCCTCCTCCCCTTATGCTATCGCAACTAACTGTGACTCCGACTCCGACTCCGCAGAGGTGCTGGTATAGGCCTACTGTAGCTACGAAGTGTATCCTGCATTCTTACAATGCACCAACATGACCAACAAAGTCTCAACATCAGTTAATAAATCAGTTTATCACAATGAATTATTACATTTTTCAAACATGTAGTGTTCAAAAAATATGTTTCAAGACTAGCCTGTGTCCTGGCATGCCTGTCTGTCTGCCTTGTTGAAGAAATCTTTATACATTTTTTAAAGGCAGTGGACACTAATTGGTAATTACTCAAAATAATTATTAGCATAAAACCTTACTTGGTGACGAGTAATGGGGAGAGGTTGATAGTATTAAACATTGTGAGAAACGGCTCTCTCTGAAGTGCCATAGTTTACGAGAAAGAAGTAATTTTCTACAAATTTGATTTCAAGACCTCAGATTTAGAACTTGAGGTCTCGAAATCAACCATCTAAACGCACACAACTTCGTGTGACAAGGGTTTTTTTTCTTTCATTATTATCTCGCAAGTTCGATGACCGATTGAGCTCAAATTTTCACAGGTTTGTTATTTTATGCATATGTTGAGATACACCAAATGTGAAGGCTAGTCTTTGACAATTACCAATAATAGTGTCCACGGCCTTTAAAAGAGTAAAAATTGAACTGGTTGTATATTTGTCACTTGTACTTAAGGGGTAAAAAAAGAAGTTTAACACTTTTAGGAATCCCACTTTTAATATATAGAGGGCAGGAGGATGCAAAATGAACTCATCTATCGTATAATATTTCAGATTCTGAGGCATGATCAATGATCTAGATGCATGAGCAATGTTGTGTTTGATGGAGGTAGAAAACGAAATGATGCAGATGGACTTACCGCCGTTTTCTTCTCGTTTGTCGCCGTCTTTCTCGGCTGCAGTCTCAAACTTCGACGAACGGGATAACTCTTCTTACAGTTGGATTTACTGTCTTTTGTAGACATAGTGTGAGCAAATCATTTCCATGTGAAGTCCTTCAGCAATCATCATGCAATGAAACAATCTGGAGTTTCTCATTCAAACACAGACATAAAATCAGGGCACGTTATTTCGTAGTGTCTGGTTTTCCCCAAAGAATGATGTCGTGTGATTGGTTAGAAAAGCGGGGTTTCCCCTTTTTCCTAGTCTGGTGCATCCCTGATTGCAAACACTCATTAGAAATGTGTGTAGATTTAAGTCGGGTTACTCTTCATGTTGTCATTTCTAATTTTGTCGTTGCGTGATTGCACTGCTGCCGCTGAAATTGTGTATTTGTATGTGCAATATGTAAAGAAAGTGGGCCAGTTGTAGGCGTGGGTTGGAAGGGGAAGTTGCGTAAGGTTGGCAGGGGTTTCGAAACGGGACACGGGGTAAATTGTTCCCGTTTTACTTTAAAAATTCAGAATAAAAAGGCTGCTATTAGGTATGTCAGACGGCTCCCAGAGAATACACCTGCCCATGTGGCCCTCAGGCTGAGCGTCAAAGCACGGGGAGGATACCGCCCCTGCCCAGCATGGAAGAGGCCAAGAGGCCAACCTCGCAGCACCTGGGTGGGCCAGCTGGAAGCGGACTTCGAGTCCCGGGTTTGGCAGCTGTGGCAATCAACAGCAGAGCGCATTTGTTGGGCGGCTGTACGTCTCCCACGATGGATCAAGAGAATGATGATGATGATGATATTATTAATTATTATATATTTTTGGCATTGAAACCAAGGATGCCTCATAATTGATGTTAATCACTGTAACTCACAATCTTGAGGAAACCTGTAAATAAGGGTGCTTACTAGTCAACCCCTACACTTCCATGATAAGTGTTCTTGGTTCTTTAATATATGCACAACCAATGGTCTTTGAATAGCGTTGTAACCTGTTATAAAATGCATATGATTTAAAGAGATATTTTAAAAGTAGAATACATTGATCCCCACTAGTATCAATCGAAATTGCGTGGTTTTACTTTTACCTCGTCGACTAACACGGTCGGCCATCGAAATTGCGTGGTTTTCCTTACTCGTTGACTAACACGGTCGGCCATTTTAATATGGGAGTCAAACTTTTGACTCCCATAAATGGCCAACCGTGTAAGTTCGCAAAGTAAAAGGAAAAACCCTGCAATTGGAGGCAATGGATCATTGTATTCTATTTTAAAAATATCTTTCTAACCATATGCATTTTATAAACCGATCCAAGGCAACGTTTTCCTTCAATGTCGCATCTGAAGAATAAAGCAATTATGGTAAAGCATGACCAGGACTCAAACCCACACTCAGAAACACACCTGAGCTTGCGTCCGCTGCTCTTAACCATTCGGCCAGGACACGCTTTTGACCCTGAGCTTGAATTAAAGCACTAAAGATTAATTTTATTACCATGATGATTTTTATTGTGACATCACGCTTTGCTTTAAAGACACTGGACACCTTTGGTCAATGTCAAAGACCAGTCTTCTCGCTTGATGTATCTCAACATATGCATAAAATAACAAACCTGTGAAAATTTTAGCTTAATTGGTTGTCAAATTGCGAGATAATAATGGAAGGAAAACACCCGTCACAGTTGTGTGCTTTCAGATGCTTGATTTCGGGACCTCAAAATCTAATTCAGAGGTCTCGAAATATAGTCCACTGCCTTTAGGGTAGGGTTAAATTAGCAAGTACTCCAACAAATAAGGACAGTAACAAGTTGTAGTAAATTGTAGGCACTTTGGAGTAATAAATCTAACTCAAACACTCATATTCAAGAAAAAAACATTTATATTTTAATCTCTTGCCTCGAGGACGGTACAAGAAAAATCCAAACAACAATACAAACAACAATAATAAGTAATGTAAACAAGTATACATTGTATTCTAACAATCATCTTGTAACTTTAAATATAGCTTTGTTTGATTATATTTGTGATCAAAAAGTTAGAATAAATATAGTAACATGTATAAACATCCCTTGTTTGGTGGCAATAGGAGGCAAGAAAAGGGACTTTGTTCCCTTTCCTAACAATAAAACTACGTTACTTCAGAGGGAGCCGTTTCTAACAATGTTTTATACTATCAACACCTCTACATTGCCCGTTACCAAGTAAGGTTTTATGCTAAAAATTATTTTGTGTAATTACTAAAAGTGTCTACTCTAGCAGTGCCTTTAAAGGCACTGGGCACGTTTGATAATTGTCAAAGACCAGTCTTCTCACTTGGTGTATCCCATCATAAGCATAAAATAACAAGCCTGTGAAAATTTGGGCTCAATCGGTCATCGAAGTTGCGAGAAAATGATGAAAGAAAAAACACCCTTGTTGGACGAATTTGTGTGCTTTTAGATAGGAATTAAAGACTTCTAGCTAGAAGTCTTTTATTAGTTTAGTGAGAAAATGCATCTTTCTCAAAAACTACGTTTCTTCAGAGGGAGTCGTTTCCCACAATGTTTTATACTATCAACAGCTCTCCAATGCTCTTTGTCAAGTCAGTTTTGATATTTAATATTTGTTTTGAGTAATTACCAAACGTGTACCTTCCCTACTCCCCAAGTTGAAATTGACTTTACCATACAGTGAATTTTGTGTTCTTGATTAGCAGTTTGGCATTTTTATATCCTTATCATCTTTTGTTTCCCAACAAACTTTGCTAGACAAAACAATCTCCTCAACACCAGAGTTTTTAATAGCAAATCTGTAATGTTCTTCTAAATACCCAGTTCCGTGGTTACGATATTGGAATGTCAACAACCTAATTGATAAGCTCTGTACACTTTCAGAGAACCCCCCTTCTTCTATATACAGAAAGCTTGCCGGCTTTGTTATGTCCAATAAAAATGGCAGCTTCTTGGCTTTTTACATAAATACAAGGTTTGTTTATAACTATACATAAGAAAGACGCTTTCTCTATCTCTTTTCTCCACAGTACTTGGGGAAAGCAACAATGTGCATCTCTGGACATTATCAAAAGCATGCTCAAAATACCCGTTTTCTCTGGTCACGCGGTTGCCTAATAGAGCCATTTTGGGTCCAAAAACAGCACAACCCAATAAACCCAATGTGCAGGAGAATTCTGACAACCCATCTACGCAGAAGCGTTCATTTGGATCAAAATGGGCTTCAAATTTACAACTCTTTCAATACACGATACATGTACCATACATGTACCTGACATTGGGGGGGGGGCAAGGAGTTCAACCCCCCCCCCCATGTTCCCATAGTTTAACACACTATTTTCCTCTTGAACTGAAGTACCTTCCCCCCACCCCCCCTAATCAAGATCCTTTAATCATTTCCTGAGATTTCAAACACACAATGGCTAAGTTCGCGCAAGGACTATCGTTGACCATAGTTTGAACTCCCTCTAGTCAACGGTCAGCTATTTGGAACCAGCCTTCAAGACGTGATCGCATCGCTTGTTACCAACAGCCAGTTTAACAGCACAGTGCAGAATGGACCAGTTATAACAAAATGTTAGCAGGCGTTAAGTTGCCAGTCGCCCTGAGATGACAAGACAAGAGTCGTTCGTACTTCAAGTACGAACGACTCTTGTCTTGATGACAAGACAAGAGTCGTTCGTACTTCAAGTACTTCAAGTACGAACGACTCTTGTCTTGTCATCTCAGGGCGACCGGCAACTTAAAACCTGTGTGCATGCATGATGTTTGAAAAACACATACTCTGACTGACATAGGAAACCCCCCCCCCCACACTTTTAAAAGTGTTCCGCTGCCGTTGACTTCAACTTATGTGCGCATTACCTACGTAGGTCACTAAACAACCCCTTGATAATCATTGCGCGAACTTCACCAATTAAACACAATAGGGGGGGGGGGGGGGTTACCACCATGCCCCAAATATCGAGCACCAAATGCCACACACAGCTCTGAACCAAACAAGTTCTCTTGCATTTACAACTTTCAAACAAAAAATGAATCTTTGGTATTAATTTCAAGACATCACGTTCTCTTTGGTCTAAAAAAAACATCGCCAAAATATTGGGTATTTTCTTCTTCGGTCCTTTACCGGAAGATATGAAGTTTTCAGCTGGAAATTCTATTCCCTCTTCTCGGTTGTCTAAAAAACACAAAACACCCAACACATTGGGTCTTTTCTTCTTTGGTCCTTTACTTGAAGACGTGAAGCAATTCTCTCTTCTCTTTTGTCTAAAAAACAACAAAACACCCCAAAACATTGGGTCTTTTTTTTTTTTTTTTTTTGTTACATGAAGACATGAAGTTTTCCGCTGGAGTTTCCCCCGACAATGATGTCCCTCGTTGGGTGACAGGCGTTGATGGAGCAGACCGACCCAAGAGATTCCTCGTCCATCAACGTGTGCAGCAACGTTCCTCCCTCTCCATACACTTGGATCTAAAAATAAAACAACGAAGCAAGAATTTCTTTTGAGCAATCGCACAACATCGGTAAACAGTATTGTCCAAAAGGCCCACACTTCGTGTATCACAACTTATATATAAAATAACAAACCTGTGAAAATTTAGGCTCAATCGGTCATCTGAGTCGGGAGAAAATAACGGGAAAACCCACCCTTGGTTTCCGCACGTTTCGCCGTGTCATGACATGTGATTAAAATAAATCCGTTATTCTCGATATCGAGAACTGTTTTAATGTTTTCTCGAAAAGTAAAGCATTTCATGGCATAATATTTCAAGGGAAGTCTTTCACCATTACCTTCTGTTAACCCTGTAAGTTATTTGTAAATCTGTGAACTTTAAATTTTTGTTCTGTTCAGAAAGTGTCCAATGGCTTTAATGCAATTTTGCCTGAAACAACAGCAAGTGCGCTATGCAAAGGTTGACTACATGTATTTTGACTTGAACCCAGGCGGGTCAACCATTGGCTGACTACCGTTGTCGACCATTTAGAACCAGCACCATGCTAGTGTGCATAAAGCGCAAAAGGGAACCAGTGAGTGTTGAATACCGTGGTACCGATGGTTGACTAGGCTTCTAAACGAGTCGTTCGAGTGAATACACCACTGCGCATGTTCGTTGGTAAACCATGGGTCGACTAACGTGTGCACTCAAACTTGCACCAAGGCGTTTCGGGGCACTTATCATGGAAGAGTAGGGGGTTGATCCCAGTGTTTCTGGTTCACATAGCAAGCACCCTTGGTTACAGGTTTCATCAGGCTTGCGAGCTACAGTGAAAGAGTAGGGGTTAACCATGGTGTTTCTGGTTCACATAGCAAGCACCCTTGGTTACAGGTTTCATCAGGCTTGCAAGCTACAGTGAAAGAGTAGGGGTTAACCCCGGTGTTTCTGGTTCACATAGCAAGCACCCTTGTTTAAAAGTTTCCTCAGGCTTGCGAGCTACAGTGAAAGAGTAGGGGTTAACCCTTGTGTTTCTGGTTCACATAGCAAGCACCCTTGTTTACAGGTTTCCTCAGGCTTGTAAGCTACAGTGAAAGAGTAGGGGTTAACCCTTGTGTTTCTGGTTCACATAGCAAGCACCCTTGTCTACAGGTTTCCTCAGGCTTGTAAGCTACAGTGAAAGAGTAGGGGTTAACCGTGGTGTTTCTGGTTCACATAGCAAGCACCCTTGTTTACAGGTTTCCTCTGGCTTGGGAGCTACAGTGAAAGAGTAGGGATTAACCCTGGTGTCTCTGGTTCCAGAGCAAGCACCCTTGTTTACAGGTTTCCTCAGGCTTGCGAGCTACAGTGAAAGAGTAGGGGTTAACCCTTGTGTTTCTGGTTCCAGAGCAAGCACCCTTGTTTACAGGTTTCCTCAGGCTTGCGAGCTACAGTGAAAGAGTAGGGGTTAACCCTTGTGTTTCTGGTTCCAGAGCAAGCACCCTTGTTTACAGGTTTCCTCAGGCTTGCGAGCTACAGTGAAAGAGTAGGGGTTAACCCTGGTGTTTCTGGTTCCAGAGCAAGCACCCTTGTTTACAGGTTTCCTCAGGCTTGCGAGCTACAGTGAAAGAGTAGGGGTTAACCCTTGTGTTTCTGGTTCACATAGCAAGCACCCTTGTTTACAGGTTTCCTCAGGCTTGCGAGCTACAGTGAAAGAGTAGGGGTTAACCCTTGTGTTTCTGGTTCACATAGAAAGCACCCTTGTTTAAAAGTTTCCTCAGGCTTGTAAGCTACAGTGAAAGAGTAGGGGTTAACCCTGGTGTTTCTGGTTCACATAGCAAGCACCCTTGTTTACAGGTTTCCTCAGGCTTGTAAGCTACAGTGAAAGAGTAGGGGTTAACCCTTGTGTTTCTGGTTCACATAGCAAGCACCCTTGTTTACAGGTTTCCTCAGGCTTGCGAGCTACAGTGAAAGAGTAGGGGTTAACCCTGGTGTTTCTGGTTCACATAGCAAGCACCCTTGTTTACAGGTTTCCTCAGGCTTGCGAGCTACAGTGAAAGAGTAGGGGTTAACCCTTGTGTTTCTGGTTCACATAGCAAGCACCCTTGTTTACAGGTTTCCTCAGGCTTGCGAGCTACAGTGAAAGAGTAGGGGTTAACCCTTGTGTTTCTGGTTCACATAGGAAGCACCATTGTTTAAAAGTTTCCTCAGGCTTGTAAGCTACAGTGAAAGAGTAGGGGTTAACCCTGGTGTTTCTGGTTCACATAGCAAGCACCCTTGTTTACAGGTTTCATCAGGCTTGCGAGCTACAGTGAAAGAGTAGGGGTTAACCCTTGTGTTTCTGGTTCACATAGGAAGCACCCTTGTTTAAAAGTTTCCTCAGGCTTGTAAGCTACAGTGAAAGAGTAGGGATTAACCCTGGTGTTTCTGGTTCACATAGCAAGCACCCTTGTTTACAGGTTTCCTCAGGCTTGCGAGCTACAGTGAAAGAGTAGGGGTTAACCATGGTGTTTCTGGTTCAAATAGCAAGCACCCTTGTTTACAGGTTTCCTCAGGCTTGTAAGCTACAGTGAAAGAGTAGGGGTTAACCCTGGTGTTTCTGGTTCACATAGCAAGCACCCTTGTTTACAGGTTTCCTCAGGCTTGCGAGCTACAGTGAAAGAGTAGGGGTTAACCCCAGTGTTTCTGGTTCACATAGCAAGCACCCTTGTTTACAGGTTTCCTCAGGCTTGCAAGCTACAGTGAAAGAGTAGGGGTTAACCCTTGTGTTTCTGGTTCACATAGCAAGCACCATTGTTTACAGGTTTCCTCAGGCTTGCAAGCTACAGTGAAAGAGTAGGGGTTAACCCTTGTGTTTCTGGTTCACATAGCAAGCACCATTGTTTACAGGTTTCCTCAGGATTGCGAGCTACAGTGAAAGAGTAGGGGTTAACCCTGGTGTTTCTGGTTCACATAGCAAGCACCATTGTTTACAGGTTTCCTCAGGATTGCGAGCTACAGTGAAAGAGTAGGGGTTAACCCTGGTGTTTCTGGTTCACATAGCAAGCACCATTGTTTACAGGTTTCCTCAGGATTGCGAGCTACAGTGAAAGAGTAGGGGTTAACCCTTGTGTTTCTGGTTCACATAGCAAGCACCCTTGTTTACAGGTTTCCTCAGGCTTGCGAGCTACAGTGAACGAGTAGGGGTTAACCCTGGTGTTTCTGGTTCACATAGCAAGCACCCTTGTTTAAAAGTTTCCTCAGGCTTGCGAGCTACAGTGAAAGAGTAGGGGTTAACCCTGGTGTTTCTGGTTCACATAGCAAGCACCCTTGTTTAAAAGTTTCCTCAGGCTTGCGAGCTACAGTGAAAGAGTAGGGGTTAACCCTGGTGTTTCTGGTTCACATAGCAAGCACCCTTGTTTACAGGTTTCCTCAGGCTTGCGAGCTACAGTGAAAGAGTAGGGGTTAACCCTGGTGTTTCTGGTTCACATAGCAAGCACCCTTGTTTAAAAGTTTCCTCAGGCTTGCGAGCTACAGTGAAAGAGTAGGGGTTAACCCTGGTGTTTCTGGTTCACATAGCAAGCACCCCTTGTTTAAAAGTTTCCTCAGGCTTGCAAGCTACAGTGAAAGAGTAGGGGGTTAACCCCGGTGTTTCTGGTTCACATAGCAAGCACCCTTGTTTACAGGTTTCCTCAGGCTTGCGAGCTACAGTGAAAGAGTAGGGGTTAACCCTGGTGTTTCTGGTTCACATAGCAAGCACCCTTGTTTAAAAGGTTTCCTCAGGCTTGTAAGCTACAGTGAAAGAGTAGGGGTTAACCCTTGTGTTTCTGGTTCACATAGCAAGCACCCTTGTTTACAGGTTTCCTCAGGCTTGCGAGCTACAGTGAAAGAGTAGGGGTTAACCCTGGTGTTTCTGGTTCACATAGCAAGCACCCTTGTTTACAGTTTCCTCAGGCTTGAGAGCTACAGTGAAAGAGTAGGGGTTAACCCTTGTGTTTCTGGTTCACATAGCAAGCACCCTTGTTTACAGGTTTCCTCAGGCTTGCGAGCTACAGTGAAAGAGTAGGGGTTAACCCTTGTGTTTCTGGTTCACATAGGCAAGCACCCATTGTTTACAGGTTTCCTCAGGCTTGTAAGCTACAGTGAAAGAGTAGGGTTAACCCTTGTGTTTCTGGTTCACATAGCAAGCACCCTTGTTTACAGGTTTCCTCAGGCTTGCGAGCTACAGTGAAAGAGTAGGGGTTAACCCTTGTGTTTCTGGTTCACATAGGAAGCACCCTTGTTTAAAAGGTTTCCTCAGGCTTGTAAGCTACAGTGAAAGAGTAGGGATTAACCCTGGTGTTTCTGGTTCACATAGCAAGCACCCTTGTTTACAGGTTTCCTCAGGCTTGCGAGCTACAGTGAAAGAGTAGGGGTTAACCATGGTGTTTCTGGTTCAAATAGCAAGCACCCTTGTTTACAGGTTTCCTCAGGCTTGTAAGCTACAGTGAAAGAGTAGGGGTTAACCCTGGTGTTTCTGGTTCACATAGCAAGCACCCTTGTTTACAGGTTTCCTCAGGCTTGCGAGCTACAGTGAAAGAGTAGGGGTTAACCCCAGTGTTTCTGGTTCACATAGCAAGCACCCTTGTTTACAGGTTTCCTCAGGCTTGCAAGCTACAGTGAAAGAGTAGGGGTTAACCCTTGTGTTTCTGGTTCACATAGCAAGCACCATTGTTTACAGGTTTCCTCAGGCTTGCAAGCTACAGTGAAAGAGTAGGGGTTAACCCTTGTGTTTCTGGTTCACATAGCAAGCACCATTGTTTACAGGTTTCCTCAGGATTGCGAGCTACAGTGAAAGAGTAGGGGTTAACCCTGGTGTTTCTGGTTCACATAGCAAGCACCATTGTTTACAGGTTTCCTCAGGATTGCGAGCTACAGTGAAAGAGTAGGGGTTAACCCTGGTGTTTCTGGTTCACATAGCAAGCACCATTGTTTACAGGTTTCCTCAGGATTGCGAGCTACAGTGAAAGAGTAGGGGTTAACCCTTGTGTTTCTGGTTCACATAGCAAGCACCCTTGTTTACAGGTTTCCTCAGGCTTGCGAGCTACAGTGAACGAGTAGGGGTTAACCCTGGTGTTTCTGGTTCACATAGCAAGCACCCTTGTTTAAAAGTTTCCTCAGGCTTGCGAGCTACAGTGAAAGAGTAGGGGTTAACCCTGGTGTTTCTGGTTCACATAGCAAGCACCCTTGTTTAAAAGTTTCCTCAGGCTTGCGAGCTACAGTGAAAGAGTAGGGGTTAACCCTGGTGTTTCTGGTTCACATAGCAAGCACCCTTGTTTACAGGTTTCCTCAGGCTTGCGAGCTACAGTGAAAGAGTAGGGGTTAACCCTGGTGTTTCTGGTTCACATAGCAAGCACCCTTGTTTAAAAGTTTCCTCAGGCTTGCGAGCTACAGTGAAAGAGTAGGGGTTAACCCTGGTGTTTCTGGTTCACATAGCAAGCACCCTTGTTTAAAAGTTTCCTCAGGCTTGCAAGCTACAGTGAAAGAGTAGGGGTTAACCCCGGTGTTTCTGGTTCACATAGCAAGCACCCTTGTTTACAGGTTTCCTCAGGCTTGCGAGCTACAGTGAAAGAGTAGGGGTTAACCCTGGTGTTTCTGGTTCACATAGCAAGCACCCTTGTTTAAAAGTTTCCTCAGGCTTGTAAGCTACAGTGAAAGAGTAGGGGTTAACCCTTGTGTTTCTGGTTCACATAGCAAGCACCCTTGTTTACAGGTTTCCTCAGGCTTGCGAGCTACAGTGAAAGAGTAGGGGTTAACCCTGGTGTTTCTGGTTCACATAGCAAGCACCCTTGTTTAAAAGTTTCCTCAGGCTTGTAAGCTACAGTGAAAGAGTAGGGGTTAACCCTTGTGTTTCTGGTTCACATAGCAAGCACCCTTGTTTACAGGTTTCATCAGGCTTGCGAGCTACAGTGAAAGAGTAGGGGTTAACCCTTGTGTTTCTGGTTCACATAGCAAGCACCCTTGTTTACAGGTTTCCTCAGGCTTGTAAGCTACAGTGAAAGAGTAGGGATTAACCCTTGTGTTTCTGGTTCACATAGCAAGCACCCTTGTTTACAGGTTTCCTCAGGCTTGCGAGCTACAGTGAAAGAGTAGGGGTTAACCCTTGTGTTTCTGGTTCACATAGCAAGCACCCTTGTTTACAGGTTTCCTCAGGCTTGCGAGCTACAGTGAAAGAGTAGGGGTTAACCATGGTGTTTCTGGTTCCAGAGCAAGCACCCTTGTTTACAGGTTTCCTCAGGCTTGCGAGCTACAGTGAAAGAGTAGGGGTTAACCCTGGTGTTTCTGGTTCCAGAGCAAGCACCCTTGTTTACAGGTTTCCTCAGGCTTGGGAGCTACAGTGAAAGAGTAGGGGTTAACCCTGGTGTTTCTGGTTCCAGAGCAAGCACCCTTGTTTACAGGTTTCCTCAGGCTTGGGAGCTACAAGTTCACATGAGATATCCTCAGTTTTATTACCTGAAATATGACTCTTGTTAAGGTGCACCAACATTAAGAATAAAACATTAGCATAGGCACTATTATAAACAGCATTTATAAGGCGCGCTTTACTGATAACATTCAAATGCGCCAGTCTGGAAGAAGTTAAAAATGAAGTGTTTTGGTCAGACTCTCTGTATCACCCAACAGTCATGGATGCTAATATTCATTGTACAAAAAGGAACCAGATTATTATTTGTCCTTCCAACTTGGGTTTGGTCACACTGCATTGAATAGGAAAGAATCAAGATGGTCTACCAACTCACCCTTCGTGGTCTCAACATACTTCCGATGATCACTGCATCTTCCCGTCCAGGGTACCACACAGAGCGGAAATTAGACAACCAGCGTCCTGTGTGATTATCATGACTACACAGGGGTAGAACAAATAGAAACATGTCACTAGTTATAAGGGTTGTGCATCTCTGTTTAAAAATAACAACCCAGGTCAAAATTCCAGTTGAACCTAGTTAAACTGGGTTTAACTGGAACTAGTTGAAAACCAGTTGACAAACTAGTTAAACACAGTTAAAACCAGTTGGTTTAATATGGAAAATGGACAGAAACCAACTGGTTTATAATTTCAACCTAGTTGAACACGGTTAAACCTAGTCCAAACCAGTTGGTTCATATGGAAAATGGAAGAGTTTGGTCACTATCCAGTTGAACCAGTTGACCCCAGTTAACTAGGTTCAACTGGAATTTTGACCTGGGAATAACAATTTAATTGAATTTATATTGCACTCTCCAGAACCAGCCTGTTTGAGGGCACATAACACTCATAGTAAAAATGCCAAAGAAAAGTACACCAGTAAAAATAAGCAAAATATAAATCAAACCCTATCTATAGACAAAAAAGGTGCGTGAACTCCACATTACTGTTAACTTAGGTATAGTATAGGTTTTCCCGGTCAAATTCAGAAAATGAGCAGCCAATTTCATTTTCATGCGTTCGAATTGAAGCTGTTTTGCCTACTCCAGTTGTTACTGCGTTTCAAATTCAGAATTCGGCTATTCAATTTCGTTTTGAGCCATGTCAAACTCCTTTAGCACTCTGTTCAATTTAACGTATCGCCATTCTTTTTCGTGACACACGCCTCAAGAAGCGTCTGTGAATTTGAATGCTGCTCTGCTTTGAATTGTTCCATTGAATGATTATTTTGTTAAATCGAATGACGCAACATTACATTTGACTAATCATAAAACGAAATTGAATGACCCTTTTTAGTAGCATTCGATTTCGGGCGAAATAGAAAAGCTTGGTGGTTTAACTGGCTGCTCATTTGCCGAAATTGACCGAGAAAACCGATAATAACCATAGATACAATCAATGATGTACAAAGTTCACATTACAATATAAATCATTAAAAAACCAACAGATACAAAACTCACTGCACATTAAGCTTGGGCGATATCGATTTATTTTATTCACGATATATCGCCGACAATATATCGCAATATTCGATATAATCGCGATTAATGAAATTTGACATCATCAGTCTTCAAACTCCAAGTGAAAGTTGTAGAAGAGACAGTCATAGCTTAAGAGAGGTGTTCTAATGACCTATTCTTCTGGTTTTACTCCAAACCTATGGGGTGCAAGATGTCTCAGCTAGCAAATACATCGCGATATTTAATCGATATTGCGATATATCGCGATTATCACCAAATGCTTTCTAACAGCATTGAGAAATTGGGCCCTGGTGAAATCTAGCCACGACACATACATACATACATACATACATACATATCGGCATTTATATGAGGCGCTTTTTTCCCAAGGTTACAAAGTGCCTAAATGCAACAAGGAAGTCCAAACTCAAGATGTTCCAATGTAAAGTGAAATAAAACAGCCAGCTATCAGGCATGCGAGTTACTACCCACACAAAAAAACAGGACAAGAGAATACCAGGCAAGAAAAAAACAGGAAAAGATAATATTCCTATCCTTTTGTACACAGAATGGGAAGAAAAAAAAACAGGAAAAGATAATATTCCTATCCTTTTGTACACAGAATGGGAAGAAAAAAAAACAGGAAAATCAAAACCAAAAAAGAGGAAATCAGCTGAAAAGAGGAAGTCTCACATGCCTGAGCTATTTCTGTATAAGCGAGTCTTTAATAGTTTCTTGAATTGTTTATGTGAAGTTGCATGACGAAGATGTGATGGTAATGAGTTACATCGATTTGGAGCAGCAGCAGAAAAAGCACAAGAACCAGCTCTAGAGACCGTGCGTGTTCGGCCAAGAGGTTCTCCGAGAAAGAGCTCAGGGAACGCGGTGGGGCATATGGAAGTAGCGTGTCATATATAATATAATAATATCAAAGTCTTATATAGCGCACGTATCTACCAAACAAGGTACTCAAGGCGCTGAGTATATACAAACTTTCGGAAAGATAGATTATTGCAGTGATGAATTTTGAGACCCAATTATTTAGCACCTTATAAGGGTTTACAAGGTGCTACGGCGCATTCAGCAGCCACAGCCAGGAACACTGGGGCGAACCCCTTCTCTTTTCGAAAAGTGCACTGGGTTCTTTTAGATGCGTTACACAACACATGGGACCAACGGCTTTACGTCCCATCCGAAGGACGAAGCAATGTTTATGTGTCTTGCTTAAGGACACAAGTGTCACGGCTGGGGATTCGAACCCACACTCTGCTGATCAGAAACACCAGAGTTTGAATGCGGTGCTCTTAACCGCTCGGCCACGACACTTCCAGATATGTATGATGGTGACTGGTGAGGAAGGGATTTGAAGACATGTAGACAAAGTTTGAAGTCAATTCTGTTTGCGATGGGCAGCCAGTGCAATAAAAAAACCCTAACGATAAAAAAACTTACCTTATAGATGTTTGGACTTCCATCTTACCACTCTCAGCCACGGTCAGAAATCTTTGGAAACGGGAAAAGAAAAGAAAAGTTTGGTCCTGAGCTATCCTGTGCAAAATTTTTAAAACCATGCACGGTACAAAGGTTTGCAACATAAACAAAATGGCATACAACGCAAATCTTAAAATGGCCATGCGCCCAACAGCTCAAAGTTTGGTGATTAATTCCTAAAATTTGACTGGAGTTTTTGTGGAGAATTTTCCGAATCGTTATCTCCAGCAATTACTTTGTTAAAAAACCGCAGATTGAGTTCTCTTAGACCCACGGGGGTCGGGTCGAAACTTATTTTCCAGACATTTTTTTCCTTCACACCGTATGACATATAAATATAAGAATCAGAACACATAACACCCATCATTCGCTCTCTTCATTGGCTTCCAATTCACCAACGCATCCACTTCAAAATTCTTGTGTATCATCTCAACAGTCACTGCTTTCTGCTACTAGAGCTTCTTCCATTTTTTATGGCCACAGATCTTTTTCTTACGCTGCACCGTTTCTTTGGAATAGTCTTCCTGTGCATATTCGCCAAGCTAATACTTTACAATGATTTAAGTCCTTGTTGAAAACTCATTTGTTTAAAGCTTCTTTTTTGTAATTTGCCTATTTGTATCTTGTATCTTTCTCTAATTGTTTATTTTATTGTTTCTTTAATGCGCTTAGAGGCTTTTGCATTAGGCGCTTTACAAATGTCTTATTATTATTATTATTATTATAAAGCTGTTCATAATTTGGCTCCTGTATATCTCCAAGACCTCATAGCTCTTCGTTCTTCTTTACTTTCATCAGCTACCCCGACGCCTTCGCTCTTCCTCAGTCGCTCATTTCCAGCTTTCCCCGGGACCCTGCACCATGACACGCTATGGTGATCGGGCCTTTTCAGTCATAGCTCCAACACTTTGGAACAAGCTACCCACCCACATTCAAGCAGCTCCTTCGTTGGACACTTTTAAATCTCAACTTAAACCCATCTGTTTGGTCAATCTGGTTTATAACGCTTAGAAACATCCGTATTTAGTGCTCTATAAACGTTGTAATTATTATTATTATTTTTTATAGATGTTGGGTAGTATAGATAGTATGGCAGGTATTTGAAGAAGTTGTGCCTTTAATGATACAAGCATGGCCTTGGTGCCCTTGAATTGCTCTGGAGCAGAAACTCCTCATACGGTGCCCTTTAGCAAGGAGAAAATGCCTTGGTGCCCCTGCCATTTCAAAAACGAGGCATCCAGGCCTGTATCTTTGTATGAGTAAAAGCAAAGTATACTTTCAGTGAGGCTCAGCGACTCATAATGAATATCACAACACATACCTCTAGCTACCCGGCAACCTCGGTAGTCTATTTAAGACCCTGCTCTAGAATTGCAAGGGTCATGGGTTTTGAATGCCACCCGAGTAACATGCCTGTGATATTTTAACATGCCTGTGATATTTTTTCACAGGACTCGGGAAAGTACTGAGTATACAGTGCTAACACACATGTATGGGTAAAAATTAATTTTCTTTATCCCCAATGCAAATTTAATATCTCTTATACCTGATTTTGTCGTCCAACGACGTTGCGATGATCTTACGTCCCGTTACAGGGGAGAAATAAGCAGACGACGTAGAGCGATGGAACGAAATGGAAGAGATGTTCTTGCACAGGCCTTTCTGCTTGAGGTTCCGAAGATCCCATAATGCAACAGTCCTGGGGAGAGGGGGGGGGGATAAACAACATATTTGACAATCTTTTCTTTTATTGAGTTGGAATGAGAATGAAAACACATGGTTTGGTCTTGAAATCAAGCTGGAAATTGTTGTTGTTTATTCATCGCCCGTCGCTCTGTGTAAAGTTCCCACTGCAGTTGCAGAGACGGTACACACATCCGTGATCCCAATACACACTACATCAATCCGGGTGCGCAAGTGCTGGGCACCGCGCGTCATGCTGCGTTGTACCTGTGCCCAGTTTTGTGCACAAAAGCCACAAGAAAATGATAACCCTTTTTTTCTTTTTATGGGAATTGAATGTCTTCCTCAACAATCTATTTTCCCCCACATGGCTGCATGATCTAACAGCGTACTACATTCTTGATAATTGTTTCAAATTAACCAGAAAGTAAATTCTGAAATTCTGACAATGTATATCTTGCTGATGTACTGCATTAAGCTAGCGACTATATATGCAGTTTCTGCGTCTATCACCCCTAACCTCACCTAAGCCATGCACCGTTTTTCAAATAATTTGGTTTTTATTTAGTTGCAAACACTTGTGGTCAGTGATCTACATTTGTATACCATGATGTCATGTCAAGGAAATTGTTTCCATAGAGAATGAAAAGGAACATGATTTTCTCTTGTCTTTGTGCATACACTGACGACACCGCAGCAATAGCGTGCACCGAACACTTGCCCGCCCGAGTTGGGGTGTATGTGTATGAGTCGGTCGAAATTAAGATCTACGGACTATGCGTCTATGAATGAGAAGTAAATACTTACCCATCGGAAGCAGCAGTGATAAAGTGATTCGAGTTGGCTGGATTAACGTGCACCGTCTTGATCGACCGGGTTTGAAGAAAGTAACCCTCTTGAGAGGTGAGGCTACAGGAGCAAAAAAAAACCCACAACATTTCATCTTATTTATTCAGTAATAACCAGTTTTTATAAAGCTATTTTCACACTCGAAGGATGTCTCAAAGCGCTTCCTACATTATTTCTCTTGGCCACTGGGCCTTAAATCATTCCTTAAACCATCTCAGCTCCCTGGGGAGTACACAGCCTGTGCAACAAATACATGCGCTACTCGACTAAAACAACCACAAGAACCATCTCTGCCCTCACAGGTACACATTTACCCCTGGGTGGAGAGAAGCAATTATAGTTAAGTGTCTTGCTCAAGGACACAAGTGTCATGACCGGGATTCGAACCCACACTCCCAGAGCTCGGCCATAACACCCTACAAATTGTTCAAATTGTCCACAAAAGAGTACTTTTGAAGTCAAGACAGTAATTGTTAAGCGCGGTGTAGTTACAGCGCGGTGTAGCTACGATCCCAGTATGTGTGTGTGAGTCAGCCACGCGCTACCTATGACTGTTGCATGTGTATAATCGCACTGTGACTGTTGCATGAACGGCAGACAAATAGGCAGCGCCTAACGACTTGTCATCAAGTCTAACAAAAGAGCTGTCAGATTGTTGTTTGTGTGTGCAACAAATGTACTCCCCCTCCCAGTTATAATAAATATTTAAATTTATACAGCGAGCTTTCCGGTTAAAACGAACAAAGGCCCAATTTCACAGAGCGGTTTGAAGCACAAAAAGTAGCTATGTGCAAGAATAAAATACAATTTGACAATTCCATTTGTGACTGGTATCCTGCAAATTTTTTGTTCAGCAGGAAATTGCCAAGCAATATTATCTCCTTAAAGACCCTGGACACTATTGGTAATTGTCAAAGACCAGTCTTCTCACTTGGTGTATCTCAACATATGCATAAAATAACAAACCTGTAAAAATTTGATATGTCGGCCATCGAAGTTGCGAGATAATAATGAAAAAAAAAACACCCTTTTTCACACATAGTTGTGTGCTTTCAGATGCTTGATTTTGAGACCTCAAATTCTAAATCTGAGGTGTCACAATCAAATTCGTGGAAAATGACTTCTCTCAAAAACTATGTCACTTCAGAGGGAGCCGTTTCTTACAATGTTTTATGTTATGAACATCCCTTACAAATATTCTGCCTTTTCATTGGTTTAGAGCCTGTCACATCATATGTCTTAGTTTTACTAGACGGCGGTCGTGTGATAGTGCGCCGTTTGCCGTGTGATAGTCTGACGACTATCACAAGGCGTGCAGTACCCTGACGTCTTTTTACACACCTCAAACCCAATCAGTTGTGCATCTGTGTATCTGAAACGCGCGTACGAACGTTACGTGTACGAAGATGATAAATAGTCTGTTGGCGTGTTATAAAACAAATATTGACTGCTTTAACTCGTGCTATGGTTAAAACTACGACTCCCTCGGTGATCCCCGGACTGTTCCATTTTCCCTCGGCTGCGCATCAGGAAAATAGAACGCTCCAGGGATCACCTCGGGTGTCACCTCGGGTGTCCCTCGGTGATCCCCGGACAGTTCCATTTTCCCTCGGCTGCGCCTCAGGAAAATAGAACGCTCCAGGGATCACCTCGGGTGTCACCTCGGGTGTCACCTCGGGTGTCACCTCGGTGATCCCCGGACCGTTCCACTTTCCCTCGGCCTGCGCCTCAGGAAAATAGAACGCTCCAGGGATCACCTCGGGTGTCATAGTTTCAACCATAGCAGTCGAAGCAGTCAATATTTGTATACTATCAACCTCTCCCCATTACTCGTTACCAAGTCAGGTTTTAAGCTAATAATTATTTTGAGTATTTACCAATAGTGTCCACTGCCTTCGTAAAGTCGATAAGCATAGAAACTTGCTAAGGACAGAATACCAGCCAAAATCGATAAAGTTTAACTTGGTGTGACTTGTGCCCAACCCATTTTTTGCTTAGCACAGAAATTTGCTAAGCAGTATCCTATCTTAAAAGAGTTTTATGAAATTTATTCCAGGTGTTTTCTACCTACCAACGAAGCCTGGAGTCATTTATTTGAACGTGTCCCTGCCGGCAGTAGTTCTGACTCACTAGCAGCTTGCATCCATCGGGACTTAGAAAGTCAAAATGGCTGCAGTAAATGTCCTCGTTAACGTCCGTGGTATACACCTTAAGCCACAGAAGGAGAGACAAAAGGAGAGATTTAATAGATGGATTTCACGTAGCGTCATCGACCGCCAAATTTGATGATAAACAATGGAACAAGGCACCATCACAAAACGCCCAGACGTGGCTTTTTGTTCATTTCTTTAACCAAATCTTGTCAGTAAAAATGTCAACAACAAAACCATGGCACAAGAAATTTAGTTTTGTGATAGCAATTTAGGATACTTCAGGTGTCTTAACATACATGTACTTCATTGGTAAATTTCATATCTGTACATGGCTTTTACTTCGACCTTTGTATGTGAATGGAGGTAGGTCAACCCTTGCGGCTGCTATGGGCATTTTGGTACATCAACCTCTTCCCTCGCAGGTACCCATTTATACCCCTGGGTGAAGAAAAGCAATCATAGTATAATAAAGTTAATAATAATAATAGTGGCTTCTTATATAGCGCTCAGGCCCGTCACGCAGTGACGCTCATGGTGCTTCAACAATATTACCCTTGGTCACTGGGCCTTAAATCATTCTTAAACCATCTCAGCTCCATGGGGGGAGTATACAGCCTGTGCCGCCAATATGTAGCGCAATCAAAGTTAATCAATCACAAGAACCAACTCTGCCCTCACAGGTACCCATTTACCCCTGGGTGGAGAGAAGCAATTATAGTGAAGTGTCTTGCTCAGGGACACAAGTGTCACGACCGGGATTCGAACCCACACTCCACTGAACAGAATCACCAGAGCTTGAATTCAGTGCTCTTATCCGCTTGGCCACGACACCCCGTTTATATTATCTTGCCCAAGGACACAAGTGTCATGACTGGGATTTGAACCCACACTTCGAAGACTACTTAAAAATTGATGCTCTAAACTGCTCGACCATGACACCCAATCAAGGGGGGGGGGGGGGAGCCCTGGGGTTTTGAACCCCCCTGATTTCCGATTAAAATCACATCTTATGAAGATTAAATACCTCATCGAATTTGCCTTTCTGAAAGTCGCCACATCGGATGGTGCCGTCGTAGCTGCAAGAGTAGAGTTTGGACGGATTGCTGGGGGCAAACTGGAGACATGAGACGGGCCGAGAGTGTGGTTCAAAGAGGTACACACCATCATTACCATCGTGGGAATCCTGTTAAAATGCAGTTTTTAAGACCAATTAATGGGAAAGTATACCTTTGAAAATATTCGCTCTTAAATGAAGTCTGTTAAAACAACAACACAATAGCTGATGTTGTTACAGCTAAATCTAAGGATATGTTTACATGTTGGAAAATGTGAAATTTTTGTTCTCTCAATATTTTCTCTCGACTTGCCCAGCGGATTAGAGAGTGGGATTCCATTAACGTTGGGAATGTGATTGAATCCTTCAATCGTTTCAGAGTGAATTTGACTATTGCCCCTTCAGCAAACATCATGCCGCAATACATCTTGGTAATTAGAATTTAGTTGCAACTAGTGTCAAAGTAGCATATGAGGCACAACTAGTCGAGTAGTAAATTTCACTAGTCACCTACTTACCACATCCCACACTCCGATCCGTCCCCACTTGTCACCAGCGCAGGCGATGACCTTGGTCTCGGACGGATGGACTGCAACCGAGAAAATTCTGTCTTTGGTCACTTTGGCCAGGTGCTCCGGAGCCAGTTTCAGACCCTGTAGCGTCTTGGTCAGGGCCAGCAGGTCCTTCGAAACGACTCGATCCGAAGGCGACGTCGATTTTGAGAGTTGTGAAACGGTTTCGATGAGGGGGAAGGAAAGCTCCCCGTTGTCTTCTGTGCCGCTGTTTGTCGGTTTCATCTCCAGAGGTCCTGAGGGTTTTCTTGCCTATGAAGGACAAAATATTGTACATGGAAATTTTCAATTAGTTTTGTGTGTGTGAGATATCGTCTAACATCAGAAGGGCCAGACGGCCACTTTAAAGACACTGGACACTATTGGTAATTGTCAAAGACAAGTCTTCTCACTCTGTGAAAATTTGAGCTCAATTGGTCATCGAAGTTGCGAGATAACAATGAAAGGAAAAACACACAGAGTTGTGTGATTTCAGATGCTTGATTTCGAGACCTCAAGTTCTAAACTTGAGGTCTCGAAATCATATTCGTGGAAAATTACTTCTTTCTCGAAAACTACGTCACTTCAGAGGGAGCCGTTTCTCACAATGTTTTATACTATCTACCTCTCCCCATTACTCGTTACCAAGTAAGGTTTTATGCTAATAATTATTTTGAGTAATTACCAATAGTGTCCACTGCCTTTAAGTTGCTACGTTACTTTGATGGAAGATCATCTAAACAAACAAAAAATCAGACAGACAGACCGACTGCGGAAATGACTAGTACATACATGTCTGTAAGAATCACTTCCTTCAACCCAGTCCAGAGTCGGTTGTTCCGGCAGGTAACAATAAAACAATCAGACAGACAGACCGACTTACATGTCTGTAAGAATCACTTCCTTCAACCCAATCCAGAGTCGGTTGTTCCGGCAGGTAACAATAAAACAATCAGACAGACAAACAGACAGACAGACCGACTTACATGTCTGTAAGAATCACTTCCTTCAACCCAATCCAGAGTCGCTTGTTCCGACAGGTAACAATAAAACAATCAGACAGACAAACAGACAGACTGACTTACATGTCTGTAAGAATCACTTCCTTCAACCCAGTCCAGACTCGGTTGTTCCGGAAGGTGACAATAAAACAATCAGACAGACAGACCGACTTACATGTCTGTAGGAATCACTTCCTTCAACCCAGTTCAGACTCGGTTGTTCCGGAATGTCCGGTAGTGATGCCCCTGATGGGTCGAGTCTTCGGATTCGCAAAGATGGAGCACGTCTTTGTATGACTACGGGTGGTTTCTTCTCACTAAAATAAGAAAATCACAAAAAATATTAAAGACGGACTTTAATAGGGAGGGTTTGTCCTTATTTGATATTTTGTGGAGTCAAGTTTTTGACTGCATAAAATGGCCAATGGTTAGTTTGCAAAGTAAAAGGAAAACCATGCCATTTCGTGGCATGTTTGTGCTGATCATTAATAGCCTACTTTTAAAACATCTTTCTAACCATATCGATTTCATAACAAATTGTTTCAAAGGCTTTTCATGGACCAACTCGACTGATCCAAGGTAACATGTCCCTTTAAAATATCTCGTTCCCACACAATCAAAATCACCTTTTCAATCCTCTGACGACGGCTGTCTTTTTCTGAGCTGGCGTAGACAGTGTGCTTTTAGTCTGCAGATAACAATAATACCAAAGAACACAAAATTTCAAACAAAAACGACCTTGACAAAAACGTCTCAAGAATGGTATTTCAAGGTTTGGTAGTTTGGGTGAACTTGAAAAAAAAAATAGAATCATATAATTTTAGACACATTTGTGAGGGGGTGCAGAGTTAGCCCTCTTTTTTTTTCAGTGACTGACCAGCAACAATAGTTCATTAAAGACACTGGACACTATTGGTAATTGTCAAAGACCAGTCTTCTTACCTGGTGTATCTCAACATATGCATAAAATAACACACCTGTGAAAATTGAGCTCAATCGGTCGTCGAAGTTGCGAGATAATAATTAAACAAAAAACACCCTTGCCACACAAAGTTTTGTGCTTTTAGATGCTTGATTTCGAGACCTCAAAATCTAAATCTGATGTCTTGAAATCACATTCATAGAAAGTTACCTCTTTTTTTGAAAACTACGTTACTTCAGAGGGAGCTGTTTCTCAATAGGTTTTATACTATCAACAGCTCCCCTACTATCAAAAGCGTTCATGATTCATCTAACTCAAGTATCAGGGTTGATTATGTATTTTACAATATGTAGTTAGATAGTACATTGAGCAGTAAAAGACTAGCATTAAAATGCCAAATTATATTATGTCAGGGAAAGTATTAGTACCATGAACATCAAATACCCTGCAAGTGCCATTACATTAATAAGGAGGTTGCAGGTACGTATCCCTTAAGCCTGGGCGACTAGTGAAATTTACTACTCGACTAGACAGCCTCAAATAGTTGCAACTTCGAAGGTGCATTATAGTAAAATTCGTGCTGAAAGGATGTGTGTCACCGATGTCTGTTGTGTTTTGTTAAGTACATTATGCTGTTGTGAATAGTCGTGAGCGTCACAATGGGAGACTTTCCAACGTTAGGTGGCAGCAGACTTACCGGGTAAATTTCCATTGTTTACGTAGTTCTAAACATGCGCTAATTCTGAGAACAACAGCTTTACCCGGTAAATCTGCAGCCACCTTTCGTCCCAGAAAGTCTCCTATTGGTTCAGCAAGCAGGTAGTCGGTACTATTTTTGTTGTAGTTGTGCTGTACGATTAATCGAGTACTTGAATAATGGTAGTCGCGACTCAATTAAGCAATCAATAGTCGCGACTTCTACACTAGCCGCCCAGGCTCAATGTCCAGCTCTAGTGAATCTGTCTTTGTTCAACCAAATTAATATTTACCCGGTCAGCTTCCCTCATGGTCCCATTACTTTTGTCAGATCCTTACCTTTAGAATGCCCAAGGATTCAAAGAAGCGTTTGTTCTCCTGGATATTCTGAAGTCTCCTCTTCTCATAATCAACAGATTCCTGTCAAAATATTATAACAACAAATTAAGTAAACAGAGAAAATAGAACCAGCTGTTGCAAACTGCTTGTAATATCAAAAAGACCCATAAATGCACAAACAAAGTTAATGGCCGTACGTTTCGACCCTAGTCCTTCCCAAAGGTTGATTAATGTTTAGTACAAACAGCCAGAATTATTCCTGGGAAACCCAAGAAATCAGGTAGAGACTGAAACCAAATACCCAAAGTGCTCACAACGGGATTCATCGAAGTTGCGAGGGAGCCGTTTCTCACAATGTTTTATACTATCAACCTTTCCCCATTACTCGTTACCAAGTAAGGTTTTATGCTACTAATTATTTTGAGTAATTACCAATAGTGTCCACTGCCTTTGGTAAGCGCTTTGAAACAACCGTAGATAAAGCGTTGTATAAAAGCTAGTTATAAAAATAACTTACGTCAGAATCGGAATCTTCATCATCGCTTCCTTGGTTGCCAAGCAACTGGTCCTCCTCCTCAAAAGATTCTTCTTTCTTTTTCATGATGTCCACTCGTTTTTCCTTTTTGACAGAACGAACCCTACCCGACTTCTTTGTTTCATTCTCTACTTTAACGTTGATACCTGTCCTGTTTTGGTCCAACGGAGCAAATGAGCTTCTAGTCTGAAAACAAGTTCGCCAAACTTATTATTTATTATTCTTTAATTACAAAAACAGAGGAAACTGTCTTAGTGCAGACAAGATTCTTCATTCTTTCGTTCCTGAGTAAAGGGCACCTTTAGAAGAAATGACAAATTATTCTTGAGCATTTTAAAGGGCACCAAAAACGACCAGGGGCATGGAGGCAAATTCCCACAAATGTATGTCATAAGAATAATACTAATAATTTTGGAGGCTAGTCATCCTTACTCGTATCTGAGAAGCTGAATTGCAAAGAATGATGACATTGACACGATCGCGCCGAAGGCATTTGAAAACCACTTTCTATATTTGGTAGCCAGTCACTACGACCAATAACCACAGCTGAAAGTTTTTGTCTTTCCACAGGCATTTGACAGGGAGGAAAAACCAACGACCCGGAGAAAAAGTCTTGTAACAGGAGAGAACAAGGAAAAATTTCCGTATGGCGCCACCACTTTTTCATTCGATATGCAATATTATAGTATCTAATTTCCCTCAATGAGATTATCCCCTTGGATAACTTTCCGCATGGCGCCACCATCTTTTCACTCATTTTTACAAAAAGGGATATCTCATTGAGGTACTTCTAGGGGACTCATATTTAGGGCCTCCTTAACGTTATACGTTTTTCAAATCAGCGTTGATGGGTGAAAGGTTTTACGACCGTTGCGTTACTAGCCGTTAGCCAGCCAGAACTGAAGTTTCCTGTGTACTGTACACCTAAAGCATTCCCCACCCACTACTCAATATACATTCATAATGCTTGTATTTCCTTTTTGTTGAGTGAAATCAAAAAACATCGTCAAAAAATACAATTTTCTGCTTAGATAGGGGGCCTACTATGTTATTTCATATCGAATAAAAAAGTGGTGGTGCCATGCGAAAACTTGTCCTATCCCTCTTTGTAAAAATGCTCAGTTCTTTGAGTACGTTCTTTCCGCCATCGTCTCCACTCGGAGATGATAGCGGAACGACCTCAAAGTTCTAGGTGTAGTAGAAGAGAACGAGCACGTACAACAGTACTTCTTGAAACTATAGAAGTAGGCCTAGCACAACAGCATGTTGCCCTAAGTTTTAGTTTTTCGAAAAGATGCTGAATTTGAGAACCACTTTTATGACCGAAATCACTCATATCATACTACTACCTTATATTTTCTAGAGATTACAGCAATGGCCACAACAAAAAGTGCAGCAAATTTTGACAGCAGCAGAAAGAAAGAACAGCACAGCACAGCATGGTCAAGTTTAAGCAGAAAAACAAAATCAGTTGCGGTGAAACACTACTCTCTAACAGGGCTGCAGGAAAGACTCACTTACACCCACACAAAGCAAACTACATCACTACGAAAGCAGCTTGACTTTATACAAACAATTTACCATATCTCCACATCTCTGGTCAAAACCCTCAACCTTGCCGTGCACATGGTTGACACCCGTCAACTTCAACTTTGGAATAACAACTCGAGAATTCCAGTTCCAATCCTCCTCAGTTTTCTCCGTCAAAATACCACCGCGATTTTCCCTTACCATTCGTTTCTTCGTCACAATGGCACTTGCCACTTCCGTCGGGGCCCTCTTCGTTTTCGGCATGGTTTTGGGAGAGGATTTGTAGAATTCGGCAATTCCGAGCATGCTTTCGTCTCACTGTTACTGTTTTGTAACCCCAAAAAGTGAAATGTTATGTAATTCGCCCCCTGTTCGATATTACGCGCGAAAATGTATGCTGAAGGTTTTCGACTGGTACCGTAAGCTCTCACTGTTGGTCGGCATAAATCAGAACGCAGTGTACCAGACTTTGTTTATTAGCAGACGCCCTCAGGCGCAGTGGGAATTCAATTAGTGGTGTTTAAAGACCACCGCCACGGCGGCGCCTTTGTAATTGTTGGAGGTTGTTTGCTAGTTTTCACCAGTCAAATGCAAATACTTTGAATGCGCTTGGCACTATTGATAAACTGATTACTCTAGATGCTCTAGATAATTATTAGCATGTGGCCATGTGACTTACTTGAAGGAGCTGTTGATAGTGTAACTATAAAACATTAAAAAAGGTTCCCTCTAAAGTAATTAGAGAGGTAGGCCTTTAGTTTCTCACTCAATTAATAATAAAATACTTGCTCAGCTGAAGCCTAATTATACATCTGAAAGCACACAAAGTAAATAATGCAACTAGGGTGTTTTTCTTGCAAATTCGATTGAGCCCAAATTTTCCAGGTTTAGTAATTGTGAACAATGTACCCTTTTGTAAATTAAAAATGGTTAAAAGTTTGTCTTTAAACCTAAAAAGTAGAGAGACCAAACGTAATCCAGACTTGCGATTTTATAAGACCATAGGGCCCTACTTCAAACTATTTTGGGTTAACCCCTAGCTCTTCCACTTTTGAGGAAACGAGATGAGACTTTCTGTATTATTCTAAGGCAAAGATTTATGAGATTCAATACTAGCAGTTTGTAACAAACAGTTATTATAAATGTTTTCTTTTATAATAAACCTTCCGAGAAGAAAATGACTAAAAACCTTTTCAGATATTCCCCTTTTAAGAATTAATTACTTTTTCCCTTCTTCCCACCTTTGATATTGTACTTTGTGTTTCCATCTTCTTAGTGTAAGACCAGCCCAGAAGTTCCCTCCACCCAAAATCTCTCTTTTCATTGTTTGCCTCTTGTTTTTTATCCTGTGGGCTTTCTGACCCTCTCCCTCTCTCTGTTTATGTTACACTTAGTACCTGTTTAATGTTGTGTTTTCATTTAGCCTTCGAGCATGGAGGTAGGGTTGCTTTGAGAAAGACTCTAGGGTCGAAACATCAGGGGGCCTAATTTCTTACAGATGCTAAAGGCAGTGGACACTATTGGTAATTAGTCAAAATAATTTTTAGCATTAAACCTTACTTGGTAACGAGTAATTAGCCTTTTTGGAGGTATGGTGGACAATATAGGAGCGCACTGTTTGGTTTGGGTGTACACTGGAAAATTTAATAGTGTTGTAGCATTGTGTCCGCAATATCTCAAAAAGGCTTTGTTGATAGTGTAAAACATTGTGAGAAACAGCTCCCTCTGAAGTAACGTAGTTTTCGAGACTGAAGTAATTTCCCACGAATTTGATTTCGAGACCTCAGATTAAAATGTTGAGGTCTCGAAATCAAGCATCTGAAAGCACACAACTTCCAGTGACAAGGGTGTTTTTTCTCTCATTATTATCTTGCAACTTCGACGACCAATTGAGCCCAAATTTTCACAGGTTTGTTATTTTATGCATATGTTGAAATACACCAAGTGAAAAGACTGGTCTTTGACAATCCTACCATGTGTCCAGTGTCTTTAAGCAGAAAATACTGCTTGACAAATTTCTTTGCTAAGCAAACATTTAGTCATTCAGGCACCAGCCACAACAATGCAAACTTAGGTAACCTGTTTCTGCTAAGCACTACTATTCTGTGTGCTTAGCAAGTTTTTGTGCTTATAGGCTTTATGAAATTAGGTCTAGACCATTAACTACTTCTTACATTTTTTAGAGGCATTTGAAACTATTGGTAATTACTAAAAATAACTGTTAGCATAAAAACTTACTTGGTAACGAGCAACAGAGAGCTGTTGATAGTATAAAACATTGTGAGAAACAGCTCCCTCTGAAGTAACGTTTTTTTGAGAAAGAAGTAATTTTCCACTAAAATATTTGAATTGAATTCAAGATCGAGGTCGCGAATTCAAGTCATCTGAAAAGACACAACTTGTGCGACAACTTTTCACAGGTTTGTTATTTGATGCATATGGATACATCAAGTGAGTAGACTGGTCTTTGACAGTCACCAATAGTGTCCAGTGCCTTTAAATAATTAAGTCAGACTTTTATAAACACAAAATTCAACAATTCAATGTAAAGTGTTCATTATCTGCTGCATAGATCATGTTTATTAAAATCTTTCTATAGAAGGAATCTAAGAACAACAAATGAAAAACTTTGTACAATAAAACAAAAAAAGTTCTTTTAATCAGTTACTTCTAACTTTTTAATGGATGACAAACATGATCATGTACATTGTACAAAAACGCCTTCCTAAAAACGAGGCAAAACGCCTTTTCGAAATGAAAATGGCAGTGTTTCTGAATTCAACGGAGAAAGTATTAAAGAAGTGAATAAATTACTGTGGTATATTAATTTTGATTTTTACCCATACATGTACACCGATGTGTGTTAGCACTGTATACTCAGTACTTTCCCGAGTCCTGTGAAAAAAATATCACAGGCATGTTACTCGGGTGGGATTTGAACCCACGACCCTTGCAATTCTAGAGCAGCGTTTTACCAACTAGACTACCGAGGTTGCCTGGTACCTACATTTGTAGAGACAGTTTGAATCCTGTGTTTTGGCAGAGGTTGCAGCAACAATAAATTACTGTAGGTTTCTTATAATTAATGTGATCCCCTGGCTGCCGCTTCCTAGGTTGTATCGTAAACGTGGGTGTGATCCCTGGCTAAAGTGGCTTGCTTAAAGGAACACGTTGCCATGGATCGGTCGAGTTGGTCTTTGAAAAGCATTTGTAACCGTTTTTTATAAAATGCATATGGCTAGAAAGATGTTGTAAAAGTAGAATACAATGATCCACACAAACATGCCTCGAAATTGCACGGTTTTCCTTTTACCTCGTCGACTAACACGGTCGGCCATTTATGGGAGTCAAAATTTGACTAACACGGTCGGCCATTTATGGGAGTCAAAATTTTGACTCCCATAAATGGCCGACCGTGTTAGAAACGGTTAGAAACGGTTAAAAATGCTTTTTATAGACCAACTCGTCCGATCCAAGGCAACGTGTTCCTTTAAGGTCACAGGTGTCATGACTGGGACTCGAACCCACACTCTCTATTGATCAGAAACACTAGAGTTTGAATTCGCTAGGCCACGACACTTCCAAGGGTCAGGCATTCAACCAATTATTTTACCTTTAACTCCAAATGATTTGGTGTAGGGTTTAGAAGAGACAACTGAAGGATCAAAGCAAGATGAGCAAAACCCACATACTAATTCTCTTTAAATATAAAAACAAGAATCATTTTCAAAAATCCATTTTCAAAGGACAATTCAATAGCATGCTGATTGAATCAAGGGTAAATAATGATACCCATGATTTTATTTTAAATATGAAAACGTCATATTGCGATTATAGGACAAAATATTAGAAATTTAATTCTTACCACGTTAATAGAATAAGGCTTATTTTATTAATATATGCATAGAGAGAAGAAAAAGAAAACACAAAGCACTGGCAAAAATAAGGCCTCTCTAATAAATAAAGTCTATTATAAAAATAATCATTGGTAAACTTCTAATATTAATAAATTTCTTGAAATAGTTATTAAAAAAAAAGTTACATAAGCATTATTAGAGTTTATCTACTTTAGATTAGTCTAGAATATCTAGTTAAACATTTGCACCTTTTGGAGTACCATTCTAGGGTACTATAACCTCGTTTAGTGCCATTTCTATGAAATAATGGGTAGTTCTTCTTTGAAGTCACACAGTGTATGATTCGGCCATAATATATGATGTCGAAAAGTTAGAGCACTTGGCGTAGCTCAAAACCAAAACCCATGCTTTCTGTAAAGATGGCTTTATCAGAAACTGCGTGATTTCTGAAACACAACTAAAACTGAATTAGCACGATAAAGAAACAAAAAAATATTTAAAAAAACTTTCAAACCCAGCAAACAGCAAACAGCAATTTCATGTACCGTTTTAGACACACCATATACATGATTGTTATTATGTCAAACCATAAGACTGGCACCCCGAATAAAGATATTTTGCCCAAAAAGGCAACCACCAACATAGGGCTAGACAGCTCAGTTGGTGAAATGCCAGCACATAATCCGAAGGCGCAGGTTCGAGTCCCACTCTAGGCAAATTTTCTTTGTTCAGCCCCAAATTATTTTGTAAAACCTTCGAAATAGAGAACGCTGAGCTAAATCGAACTCTGCGTTTTTTGCCCAATTTCATAGAGCCGCTTAACAGCTGAATTTCTGCTTGGCTGCATATTATGAAACTGGGCCCAATTTGATAGAGCTGCTTTTATAAGCAGAAAATAGTGCTTATCAACTTTCTGCTAAGCAAAAATACATAGGACATACCAGTCCAAATTGTGCACATGATATGGCACTTTGGCTGGTAACCTTATTTTGGGGAGTAAAATTTTTTTAATATGCTTTTTGTGCTTAAGCAGGTCTATGAGATCAGGCTTCTGGGGTCGATTTCACAAAGAGTTACACTAGTCTTATCTCGAGTTAAGACGAGTTACTCATCCTAACTTAGGACTAGCCTGAACTCTCCTAGGGCTAGTCCTAAGTTAGGACTAGTCCTAACTCTTTGTAAAATCGACCCCTGGGCCCTGTCGGAAATCCAGCAGTGGCTTTTTTAGTAAAGGCAGTGAAGACAAACAATTATCTACCTAATATTAAACGCGCCACCTTCTAAACAATTTACTGAAAAAACACAAGCACCAATCAAAATGAATGTTCTTCGGTTAGTTTACGTAGAGTTCTTAATTCTTATGTTAATTAGTTAATCTTAAAAAGCAGGTATTCTGTACAAAAAATCCAAAAAGAGTTCAGGTAATTATGCTTGAAATCTGTTTTTGTTTACTGTTTGAAAAAAACAAAAATGGCGATTGTGACGCTAGGTAACTTTTGCTTAGGATCATTACAGAATTGGTTTTTGCGAACAAAACAGTTGCTGGCAGTGAAAGCACTGTATGTAATCCACCATATACATGGACCGACAAACCTGTAGAAGTTTGAGATCATTCGGCCATCTGGGCCATTGTGTGCTTACAGACTCTATGAAATTGAACCCTGGTGTGACATGGCCCAAAATGTTCAACTTGTTCTAAATTGCAGGCGATTGCCTAGAACCCACAGTCGGGCTACCTTTGGGTGACATCGCCCTCTCTTGACCTCTTAGTATGCGTATGGATTACGGCGAACCCAGCGGAGTTTCTGACCGGCGTCGGTGCGTATCTTGATGGACGCGGCCTCAGAGGCACGGACGGTCTCCTTCACGGCTTGCATCAGGTTCTGGGCGTTTCCAATCAACATCTCTGTGGCCTCTTCATCTTTCTCTTCGTCTGTTGTCCAAAAAAAATTATAATATTGTAAACTTATATTCTGATGTGCCTCATACTTCCATCACCCCAGGCTCAAAAGCCCATACCCATCCGCCGCATTTTTGACCGCGTGAGGGCGCTTTCGATAGTAGTTCGTCCTGCCCAGTTAAAAATCATCTTTCTGTCACTTTTGTTGGAACGTAGTTTTAAGTTGCTTTACCTTGTATCCTCTTTCAGGGTGTTGTTCTGAGGATCTGGATCTGGATCTGGATAGATATTCTCAACCACTTATTAGAGCAAAACGAGAAGAGTGGGTCTTTCATAAATGTTTTGGGTACAAATGAATTTACCGGAAGGACTAAAAATATGTTTGGAAGCAATAGATAAATAACACTTATGGCAAAGGAGATAACCGGTGCTCAACTCTACCCACACATATGCCTTAGCTGGGAATAGACCGATCCATTAAGCTCCGGCCCATTACGTATTGACCAATCACAACCCATTGCACAACCAAAAGTCCGACACTATAAAGTCCGACATGCGTGCGTGTATGCTTGGCGCGCACAGCAGAATGATTGCAAAAAGGCATTGGAGAGGCTCTTGTGTTCTTGCTCACACATGCGCCATTGCTCACACGTGCGCTGTGGGCAGAGCCTAATGGATTGGTGTATTGAACCAGGGCCAAAGTGGTGAGCAGCAAGCGCTTTACGGACAAGCCAATCATGCCATATCCATTGTGTGAACAATGCCTAGCCTTACCTTGAGATCCCAACATTGTGGCCTTGACGGTAGTCAGGATTTTCAACTGAGTGCTGAAAGTAGGAATTCTCTCGATCACTTGCTTCATGTTCTGTATTAAAGAGAAACAAAAAATAATATATGGTCATAATATTTGGTCCTTGCTAAACAAGAAACAACTTTGTTGAGGACGCTCATATCATGCTAGACAGTCACGTGTGGAAAGCGACCATGAGAGGCTCCCGAGTTGGCGTCATCTGATTATGACCTTTTGCACTACCACTACTTCTACTACTACAGACCTTACGCATTTGGACTCTGTCTCTGTCACACGCACATCAACCACTTTCTCACGCATTGGGGCCAGACCGGGAAAAACTATTTTATTTTGGAAGGAAATAATCTGACACAATCGTACCTCCACATTAATCATCAACACCTCCTGTGTACCTCATGTGAGTTTTAATTATTCCGAAGAGGTTTTTGATGCATTTTTGAACACTTTTTTGTCCACAATTAAATTTCTGAGTTTTTTAATACATTAAAAAAAAAAAAAAAAAAAAAAGTTGGGCGGCGATTTCGAAAGGCCTTCTAAAACTGGCAATACAATCTTATCAGTCAAAATATAGAAAATGTGTTCGATAAAATCAATCCCTGCATATAAGCAACAATGACAAGAGGACTACTTACAAGTCTAATGCGTTTGTCCGTACACTGATCTGCAATCATATTGGCTAGCCTCACTACTTCTCCAGACTGCTTAGCAATCATACGAGCGCACATGATGAAGTCTTTCTTGCTACCACCTTCACCCCTAAAAACAAAAAAAAAACACAGACAATTGGCAAAATCTGAAATCTACATACATGTACCATCTGGAAACCTGCCATCAATTTCACCAAACTCTTCCTAACTTAGGATTAACCTTAGGACTGGGGACGAGTTCAGTTCTGTATCCGAAGACGTTTGGACGCATTGAACCCATCCTCAGTTAGAAGGGGTTACTCGTCCTAACTCTAGATAGAATTAAACCTAGCATTTTATGAAATCGGCTGCAGGTGTATCAAGAAAGCTGAAGACAAAGCCTTTCCTTGCATATTTTGGTGTGTCGTGTCCAAGTGGTCTTGTTCGCTGAACCCAAGCTTTCGTGTTGTCGTCAGTAGCGTGTGGATTTGAATCCCAGTCATGCACTTAATCATAATTGCTGTGTAAAAAATTGGGATGGTAATGCATTCTGCTCTACCAGCCATGCTCCTACTGGATGATACTCATGCCTACATATATCCTTGTGGACTGTGAAAGGGGATAACCCTGCTCCAGCCCTAGGAGTAAGGTGGCAACAGGTCTCTGGTGACAGTTAAGCCCCTAACTTTAAAGTGGCCGTAGGGCCTTGTGATTTTTGATGATCTTTCATAAAATTATAAAAAATACATTTTAATTCTTTTTTGGAAGGGAACAAATGTGACCAGCTCTGTGAAAATGAGTCACATGTAGGCAATTTCAGGAATTTGGCTGGAAAGGACACAGCAGCAGCAGTAATTGGGTATGTGTCTAAGCTTTGGGGTGTATCGCGTTGCTGAGTTACTCCCGTTTGAAATTAGCCACTACACCATTAAATGATATTTTAAACTACCATTGTGTGCAAAAGGATACAAATGAGACATAAGTAGCTGGATTGCCTAAAAGTAAGTGTTCTAAAGGTTAACCATGCAACTAAAGATGTTAAAAAGAATAAAAAAAAAAATATATTATTATTTTCTTTTATACATATTCCACATTAAACTGTCCATAACTTAATATTGTATTGGGCGACATGTGACTCATTTTTCAGAGTGGGTCACAAATGGGACCGAGGTGGCCTACTTCCTTACCTGACATGTTTACTCATCTGAGCCATGAGGGTAGCCATCTTCTTGCCATCCTTGACTCGACCACTTTGAGAGGATTGGCCACAGACCTTCAACCAATTCCAGATGTAATGAGAGCGCAAGGGGTGATCAATCTCGCCTCACCCTACCGAGCCATGGCGAGGCCGAAGGGATCACCCCTGGGACCGAGGTGGCCTACTTCCTTACCTGACATGTTTACTCATCTGAGCCATGAGGATAGCCATCTTCTTGCCATCCTTGACTTGACCACTTTGAGTGGATCGGCCACAGACCTTCAACCAATTCCAGATGTAATGAGAGCGCAAGGGGTGATCAATCTCGCCTCACCCTCCCGAGCCATGGCGAGGCAAGATCGATCACCCCTGGGACCGAGGTGACCTACTTCCTTACCTGACATGTTTACTCATCTGAGCCATGAGGATAGCCATCTTCTTGCCATCCTTGACTCGACCACTTTGAGAGGATTGGCCACAGACCTTCAACCAATTCCAGATGTTATCAGAGCACAAGGGGTGATCGATCTCGCCTCACCCTCCCCAGCCATGGCGAGGCCAAAGGGATCACCCCTGGGACCGAGGTGACCTACTTCCTTACCTGACATGTTTACTCATCTGAGCCATGAGGATAGCCATTTTCTTGCCATCCTTGACTCGACCACTTTGAGAGGATTGGCCACAGACCTTCAACCAATTCCAGATGTAATGAGAGCGCAAGGGGTGATCAATCTCGCCTCACCCTACCGAGCCATGGCGAGGCCGAAGGGATCACCCCTGGGACCGAGGTGGCCTACTTCCTTACCTGACATGTTTACTCATCTGAGCCATGAGGATAGCCATCTTCTTGCCATCCTTGACTCGACCACTTTGAGTGGATCGTCCAAAAACCTTCAACCAATTCCAGATGTAATGAGAGCGCAAGGGGTGATCGATCTGGCCGAGCCATGGCGCGACGAGATCGATCACCCCTGGGACCGAGGTAGCCTACCCTCTTACCTGACATGTTTACTCATCTGAGCCATGAGGATAGCCATCTTCTTGGCTGCTGCGATCAGATCGTTCCCTTGACTCGACCACTTCTGGGTCTCCAAATGCAAATCATAGGCTGCTTTCTGGAGTTCAAAAACAAATTTGAAAAAAAATAGAATTAGCTGTTGCACACTGCTTACCAACCAAAAGGACCTATGGTATAATAACAAAAATAGGTTAGGGCCTGACGTTTCGACCCTAGCAGAGTATTTCTCGGAGGCTAAAACAAAAAAGAAATCATAATGGAATAAGATTCCCAGATGTTTTTCATTTCATTGCATTTCAATACAATGAAACAAATATGATAAATATCAACAATGAAAAAAGTAAAAAAAAAAAAAAAAAAAAAAAAAGATATTTGCTCACATATTTGCTGAATAAAATAATAATAATAATAATAATAATAATACTAATAATAATAATAATAATAATAATAAAAGAGAGACCCCAAACGTTAAGGCTAGAGCGTCGGCAAATTAATCAGGAGGTCGCAGGTTTAAAGGAACACGTTGCCTTGGGTCGGTGGAGTTGGTCTTTGAAAAGCGTTTGTAACCGTTTGTTATAAAATGCATATGATTAGAAAGATATTTAAAAAGTAGAATATAATGATCCACATTAGTATGCAAGTATCACTCGAAATTGCATGGTTTTCCTTTTACCTCGTCGACTAACATGGGCGGCCAATATGCGAGTCAAATCTTTGACACCCAAAAATGGCCGACCATGTAAGTTCGCAAAGTAAAAGGAAAACCACGCAATTTCGTGGCAAATTTGTGTGGATCTTTGTATTCTACTTTGAAATCATCTTTCTAACCATATGTACATGTATTTTATTACAAACGGTTACGAATGTTTTTCAAAGACCAACTCGATCGGTCCAAGGCAACGTGTTCCGTTAAGTTCTGCTCTAGGCGATCGAATGACCTGTTGTTATAGACTCAAGTTCTGGTGGCTAAGGGCCCAATTTCATAAAAATTTGCTTAGCATGAAATTTCTTCCTTGATAAAATCAGTACCAACCAAATTTCCGTTTGTTGCATATTGCTTGTTACTGGTATTCAGCTGTTGTTTGCTTATTCTGAAAATCACGTGGAAATTTGGTTGGTAATCTTGTTTTTATCAAGGAAGAAATTTCATGCTAAGCAGATTTTTGTGCTTAGCAGCTCTATGAAATGGGGCCCAGGTGTTGGTTCAGATGCCTTTGCTGTGCCCCTATACTCACCATGATTGGTTGGTTACTTGGTGGTGGTTCTCTTGGGAAGTGAGCCTCAGTCTCCTCCTCTGGGGGTGGGGGCCTGGGAGGTGGGATCTCACCCTGGGGTAGCGGTGGTCGTGGTGGCGCATGGTCTGAATGAAACGGGAAAATGTTCATAAAAAAAAAAAACCAAGTTCTTGGGGTAAAGTCATCAAAGTGTGGGTTCGATTTTCGGCCATGACACTTGTGTCTATGAGCAAGATGCTTCGCTTTAATTGCTTCTCTTCACCAAGGGGTATAAAAACGCCCTCATCGAGGCCAGAAAGCACCATCCCTGGGGCAAAAAGGAGGCAGACCATTGGACGATAACTGTTCTTTGTTCGTACAAATTTTGGTGCAACCTCAGGGTACCTGGTTGCGTTTCGCAATATGCAAGGGGGTCTCTGACTTCCATATAGACACCCTTACACACCTCCGGACATTTCCATCATTTCAGGTGTCAATGTGCAAGTTTGTGCATGATTTTCACTCCCAAACTAGCATGCAATTGCACTGTGCATTTTGCAAGGGATCTATAGCATAATGTGTTAAGTGACTCACCGACTCTCAGATTGCTCATATCTTCTACAGGTGGCTGAGACATCACGAATGCCTGACGCACATTACCAGCACTGTCCAGCATCTATCGGCATCAACAATAAATGAACATATGGCATGAATAATAAGCAGAAACATTTCTTAGCGCCAGCCGAAAGAGGTATAAACCCCCGCTCACACCCCTCCATTGGGGGCATTTAGATTTGCCGAGGGCTGTAGACTTCGTTTGAATCCCGAGAGCGTATTGACAATTTTCTTTGCTAAGCAAAAATTGAGTGCAAACCAGTCATAACAATGTAAACGCAATGTTATTTTGGCTTGAAACCCGTTTCTGCCAAGGAATTTTTTTTTTGTGCTTAGCAAGTTCTAGTGCTTCCAGGCTCTATGTAATTTGGCCATGGGCCAAATTCCACTACTCTGCTTACTGTAAGCAAAGAATCAGTGCTTCTCCTGGAAGCAAAGAATTCCGCACTATTGTCAAGCGTACTTCACGGGTTAGCAAAGATTTGTTTTCCTTGTGTGTGTGTATGTACTCCACATTACTAGGCAGTCTTCACTTACACAGCTAGCACAGTTATTTAACGCTTGCACAGTTGGATGATACATGGTCTTTGTAAAAAAGTAGGAAACAAAAGTGGCTTAAAAAAATAGATGACTGACGAATAACAAAACTGAGCTGCTATATGTTTATGATTTTTATGAATACAGTGTTACAAGGTTAGTCAAAAAATAGTTAGTATTCATGAATTTGAAACATGATATCGCTATAAAAGTAAAGGGAAAATATGTCATTATTTTTTTCTCGATTATAGGGGTAAGTTAATTCCCATTATTTGGTCTGTAACAAACTTACCATACTACAGACCTGTGGAAATGGCAGGAAATGATTCCTTGGTGAAAAATAAAAAACTGCATTCACATTTTAAAACTTTAAAAGGAGTTGGGTACCTTTTCAAAATGTCCATAGATTTACATTAAACTTACAGGATTTGAAGATAATGATTTAGTGGAAAGCTTCCCTTCAAATATTACTTACTGAGGTGCTGTAGTTTTTGAGAAATGAGTAAAACAATGTCAGAAATGAGTAAATACGTTTGTAAATGATTAAAATAATTTTCGTCTCATGAGCAAAAATTATTTTCATGACATTGTTTTGCTTATTTCTCAAAAACTCAACACCTCAGCACATAATATTTTCAGGGATGCTTTCTACTATCATTATCTTCAAACTGTGTAAGTTTAGTGTAGATCTGTGGACGTTGTGTTTTTGTCCTACAAAAGTTACATAGACCCTTTAAACTGTCATAATTTTGAACAAGCACTAAGACCGTAGGCAACACAGTGAATGATGCCAACAATTCCGTAACAGCGCACGCAAATCGCTGGTCGACCTTAGAACGTCTTTAACAATTACACACCAATCATGCCTTAAACAGGAATAAAAGCATTCAAGAGAATTCAACATTTAAAAAATGTTAGCTTGGGGGAAAAAAGCTTAAACTTAAGATGAAAAATGATGCAGTTAATTTAAATACTTAAAGGTTATAATAAAAGTACAGGGCTACAGGCATTCAAAACAGGATCCTTAACACTACACCAGAGCTGCTAGTTGAGCACTTTTCCTTGAGTACAAGTAGAAAACCTGCATGTAGTATTTTAGAGCAAATACAAGTATTTTAAAATGAGTACTTTTGATTGAGTTATAGTTTGAGTACAAGTATTTTACAGTGAATTCAACAGTAAGTACTTTTTTTTTCATGAATAAGAGCAAAGTACTTTTCTGAGAGTACAATTCTATTTCAAAGAGTTCTTAACAGTACGACGGGCATGCACAACCTTTCTGTGGGTACAAGTTTGAGTACCTATAACTTACATGAGTATGAATGAGTACCTTTCTGTGAGTATGAATAATTTGAGTAACTTTCTGTAAGTTTAAGTATGAGTTCTTTTCTGTGAGTATGAGTATGAGCACCTTTCTGTGAATTTGCCAAGTTTGAATAACTTTCTGAACTTAACTTTGAGTACCGATTATTTTCTGTGAGTACGACTATCAGTAACTTTCTGTAAGTTTAAGTATCGGGTTCTTTTCTGTGAATAAGAGTATCAGTAACTTTCAGTAAGCAAGATGAATTAAAAGAGCTTTCTTTAAGTACAAGAGTTCTTTTCCGTGAGTACAAATAAAATTGCAACACAAGTTGAAGACATTTTTCTGACAATATGAGTAATGTGTCAAGGTACAATTGTGTTGAGTATATGAGTCCCACAACTTTGCTTAACAGTCCCTAAGCCTCTGTGTTATTGTCTGTTCTCCTGAAGCTTGCTCAAACCAACGATGATAGTTTACTGTCACACCAGTTCATAATGAGAAAAAATTATGTCAATCATGCGGATTATTACGCTTCAAGCTGAGTGTTAAACATCGTAATGAATGAAACAACAACCAAATAAACAAAGTTGCAAAAATTACAAGCATATCTTAACTGCTGAACGCTAATGAAAGAATTAGGTATGGCAATCGGCAGGCAGGAGGAGTTATCTGTGAAAAAAAATGAAATTCACGGCAGAAAACGCAAAAAAAAAGTACAAAGTCAGAAACCTCTGCTGGTGTATGCCAGTCCTGTTGGCCAACGGCGGTGTTAGCTGCCCGTGACCCTTGACCTGCAGTGGGTGTGGCCTTGTAGGCTGATGGTACATAGGGGTCCAGAACGTGTGCTTGGGTCATTTGGGCCGTGGATATAGGTCTGGTATCGGCCTACACAAAGCAACGTTATTAAGTGACATTAATACCAAGAATGAAAACCCTCCAAAAACAACAACGAAGTTCTTGAGCTTCTAAACAGGTACATGTATATCTAATCACAATTCTAGACTTACACAGTGGCTGACTTCAACAAAGTGTGTTAGTTCCATAAACTTTTTACGTTTCTTCATTTCTGAACAACAATAACGGCGCTATTTTAGTCTGGGTGAGGGCACTTAGTAACCAATTAACTTGGGAGGCTTATCATCCTGACTTGCAGCCGAGAAGCCGACTTGTGAAAGAAGCGGCTCTGTGTTCAAGCCATTGGCAGCCAGCCACAAGGACCCATGTATGACCACAGACTACAGCTACAGATCGAAGGTGTTTGACTTTTTGGAGGGATGAAAACTGGAGATCCCAAAGAAAAAAACCCTTGTGGCATAGGAAAGAACCAATGCGCAACTCTACTCACATAAAGGCCTTCGCTTAGAATCGAACCAGGGCCACATTGGCGAGAGGCAATGCATTAGCCATTCATACATACCACACAAATTTGGAGGTATGTGGCAGTCACTCGCACATAAACTGGCGAGGAAGGCCCCTCACAGCGCATTACATAATAAATCGATGAGAAATGCTAAGAAATGGGAGTAGAACATGAATAATGTGACGCATTTCATCATTTAGTTTCCACTTTGGGCGGTATAAAATGCATTCTCTTATAACAAATTTGGTTTAAGAGCGCCCTCAGAGTGCATTACATAATCAACCAATGACATGAATGAGAAAGACTAAAGAAATGGGAGAGAATAACACAAAGGCAGAAAGGATTGAAAACCTTGCGTGCTTGTATGGGTTGGTAGCTAGGTGGTGGTGGTGGTGGTAAGGGTGCAGAGTCTTGAGTCTACAGTTTAGGGAGAGAAAGAGAGAAAGATGAAATATCACAAAGGTACAGAATGGCAGACTTTTGATTGCTAGGGGTGGCAGACAAATTTAGCCCAGTTCATACTACCTGTGAATGCAAAGCAAATTTCCACAGCACAAATTTGCAGCGAATAATTCAGTTAAGTTGTGGTCAACTCCTGCGAAACAATCCCTGCGAAAAAGCCATGTAGCGTCAAAATCACTTTGAGTTTACGTTGTTTTGAGCATGCACGCATTTCTAAGAGCAATGGATTTTCCTGGTTAAATTTGCTGCCACTTAGAGACCCCAAAAGTCTCCCATTGGAAACGGACTTTTCTGACATGAAAGCTTAAGATGAAACGAAAAGGGTGAGTGTAGATAACAGTGGATCAAATTAAATGAAAGTATAAATGGAAAAAGCTGTGATAAGAATGAGAGAAGTTAAAGGTAGACAAGCAAAGTATATACTCCAGGCAAAGTAGGTCAAAAATCAAGAGGGGCGTGGCATCACGATGAGTCAAGAGGGCCGTGTCATCACAATAGATTTCGAAGGACATAGAACCATCTATCGGGCATGTCAGGAAGGGTGTGGCATCATCATTAGGCCAGTGAGCCCGCAACACAAAGGATTTACGATAATTCATGACTTTATCAGAGCAAGGTACTTCTTGCAGGATGATACGAGGATCAGGTAGGGGTACAAGCACTTTAGATGATGATGAAAGTGGTTACCGTAGAAGGAGTTTAAGGGGAGCGTCTTAATGAGTAAGATGCAGGAGGAGGAGGAGGAGTGGGAGGAGGAAAAGGAGGGGTATGGGGGTCTGGGGACTGTAGATGATGATGAAAGTAAATTACCTTAGAAGTAGTGTAAGGGGAGCGTCTTGATGAGTAAGATGCAGGAGGAGGAGGAGGAGAAGGTCGAGAAGATGACTGTTTGTAAGATGAAGATGGCTACAGCAAGCAAATCATTCAAGATGGTGAAATTGAAAAGTGATTTAAGGTGAAAAGCTACAAAAAGAAGTACACATGACATGAAGAAATGATATCAAAATATTTGTCCAAATGCGTCACATAAAATACAGGTTTTCAAAACGCCAGAAATGGACAGGTGTGAAAATGACCCAAAATGGCTTTCGTGCTTTTGTGTCACAAAATTGATTATTCCTGAAATTTGTGGCAACAAATTGACAAAATATTGAAAATGGCAGACAAATGAGGAACAAGGTGGACATAAAAATGGCAAACACGGTAAACATAATGAAACAGAGATAGGCAGACAGTGTGACACAAGTGAAACAGCCAAACAGTGAGAGACAGAATGAAACTTACAAACACAAACAACAATAGGCAGACAGACATACAGACAGACATACAGACAGACAGACAATACAGAGTAGGAATTATGCAGATAGATAAACAAACAAAATGAATGAGTGAAACATGCAGAGAGACAAAATGAAACAGCAGACAGAAAATGAGACAGATGGAGATGACCCAATAAGTGAAAGCGTGAGACTACATCATGATGTACCAGCAGCGTGCGTGGTAGAAAGTGGTAAAGGGAAAAACACCTGCGGTGAGTTTGGTGCTGGTGGCTGAGGCACAGGAGAATCGACGGGAGGGGCAGCATATTCCTGGGATACAGAACAGAGGTGGATAGAATAAAAACAGGCAGACAGTGGTCAACAGAATGAGACTTACAAACAGGTTCAACAGAATGAAACTTACAAACAGGGTCAACAGAATGAAACTTACAAACAGGGTCAACAGAATGAAACTTACAAACAGGGTCAACAGAATGAAACTTACAAACAGGGTTAACAGAATGAAACTTACAAACAGGGTCAACAGAATGAAACTTACAAACAGGGTCAACAGAATGAAACTTACATACAGGGTTAACAGAATGAAACTTACAAACAGGGTCAATAGAATGAAACTTACAAACCGGGTCAACAGAATGAAACTAACAAGAGACGAGAAACAAAAGAAAATGTGACAAACATAAAGGTATAAAACTGACAGATAAAGAAAGTGAGAGAATGAAACTTGCAGGTAGACAGAATAATACAGATGGAGATAACAGAATATGTAAGAGACTATAATATGAGTAGCATGACTGATAGAAAGTGGTAAAGGGAAAAACACCTGCGGTGAGTTTGGTGCTGGTGGCTGAGGCACAGGAGAATCGACGGGAGGGGCAGCATATTCCTGGGATACAGAACAGAGGTGGATAGAATAAAAACAGGCAGACAGTGGTCAACAGAATGAGACTTACAAACAGGTTCAACAGAATGAAACTTAAAGGTAGTGTCAACAAAATAAAACTTACAAACAGTGTCAACAGAATGAAACTATCAAACAAGGTCAACAAAATGAATCTTACAAACAATGTCAACATAATGAAACTTACAAACAGGGTCAACAAAATGAAACTTACAAACAGGGTCAACAGAATGGAACTTACAAACAGGGTCAACAGAATGAAACTTACAAACAGGGTCAACAGAATGAAACTTACAAACAGGGTCAACAGAATGAAACTTACAAACAGGGTCAACAGAATGAAACTTACAAACAGGGTCAATAGAATGAAACTTACAAACAAGGTCAACAGAATGAAACTAACAAGAGACGAGAAACAAAAGAAAATGTGACAAACATAAAGGTATAAAACTGACAGATAAAGAAAGTGAGAGAATGAAACTTGCAGGTAGACAGAATAATACAGATGGAGATAACAGAATATGTAAGAGACTATAATATGAGTAGCATGACTGATAGAAAGTGGTAAAGGGAAAAACACCTGCGGTGAGTTTGGTGCTGGTGGCTGAGGCACAGGAGAATCGACGGGAGGGGCAGCATATTCCTGGGATACAGAACAGAGGTGGATAGAATAAAAACAGGCAGACAGTGGTCAACAGAATGAGACTTACAAACAGGTTCAACAGAATGAAACTTAAAGGTAGTGTCAACAAAATAAAACTTACAAACAGTGTCAACAGAATGAAACTATCAAACAAGGTCAACAAAATGAATCTTACAAACAATGTCAACATAATGAAACTTACAAACAGGGTCAACAAAATGAAACTTACAAACAGGGTCAACAGAATGACACTTACAAACAGGGTCAATAGAATGAAACTTACAAACAAGGTCAACAGAATGAAACTAACAAGAGACGAGAAACAAAAGAGAATGTGACAAACATAAAGGTATAAAACTGACAGATAAAGAAAGTGAGAGAATGAAACTTGCAGGTAGACAGAATAATACAGATGGAGATAACAGAATATGTAAGAGACTATAATATGAGTAGCATGACTGATAGAAAGTGGTAAAGGGGAAAAGACCTGCGATGAGTACGATGCTGGTGGCTGAGGCACAGGAGGTACGGCGGGAGGCGCAGAGTAAACCTGAGGTACAGTACAGAGGTAGACAGAATAAAAACAGGCAGACAGTGGGAGACAGAATGAAACTTACAAACAGGTAGACAATAGACAAGAAAATGTATGACAAACAGAAATGTATAAAACTGGCATGTATAAAGATACGACTGAATGAACATTCGGGTAGACAGAATGAAACAGCAGACAGAATATGGCAGAATATGACAGAACACAGATAGAGGTAACAGAATATAGTCTTGGAGCATGTAAGTGACAGAAAGGGGAAAAGACCTGCGGTGAGTATGATGCTGGTGGCTGAGGCACAGGAGGTACGGCGGGAGGCGCAGCGTAAACCTGAGGTGCAGTACGTGCTGCCTCTACTGGCTGATAACCGGATGGCTGTAAAACAATCAGTTACTCTATCAACAAACACAAATATACTACTGCTTTGGATACAACACAGATATCTGGATACAACACAGATATCTCTGGATACAACTCAGATATCTGGATCTATCTGGATACAACTCAGATATCTGGATCTATCTGGATACAACTCAGATATCTGGATCTATCTGGATACAACTCAGATATCTGGATCTATCTGGATACAACTCAGATATCTGGATCTATCTGGATACAACTCAGATATCTGGATCTATCTGGATACAACTCAGATATCTGGATATATCTGGATACAACATAGATATCTGGATCTATCTGGATACAACTCAGATATCTGGATCTATCTGGATACAACTCAGATATATGGATATATCTGGATACACCTCAGATATCTATCTGGATACAACTCAGATATCTGGTAAATCTGGATACAACACAAATATCTGGACATATTCATTGCAATCTAGTAAACAGCAGGAAAGGAATAGAACAGTGAGGGCATATTGCAAGAGGATTGGTAACAAAAACAAATAACTACTTCTCTGGATACATGACACAGAATCTGGATACTACACATATATCTGGATACTACACATATATCTGGATACTACACATATATCTGGATACAACACAGATATTTTGATACAACACAGACATCTGGACATGTTCTTGGCATATATGTGTAAACAGCAGGAAAAGAATAGTTAGGCAAAGGCATATTGCAGGTAGATTGATAACAGATGGAAATAACTACTGCTAAAGGATGGTGACTATAGTAACTGAACCAAAAAATTATCAACCAAATTGTATCAAAATTACAATTGAAAGTACAATAAAAAACAGTCAGCAACATGTAGATGATGTAATGAAGAAAAATAACATGTACAATGTGAATTAGTAATCACTTGATCTACATGCTTAATTTTACATTTATATATTCATTCTCCAGTCATTCATTTTCTACTTTTTCTACTTGGCTTCTCATTCCATGTCTTTTGAGGGATTATTGTATTAGCCAATAAGCTTCTTGACATTTTGAGCATGGAGCCAATTAGCAGCTTTAGCTTTTGCTTTGACTTTGTATTAATATTTGTGAAAGCGATAATCTTTAATAGACCATAAATTTTGTAGAATCATCAGTAAGTGTGTTCTCGTAAGGACCGTTAAAGTTTGCGAGTTTGTTTCCTTAATAAGCTACATAAAGGTACATGGGGCCAAAGCGGTCCAAATTATTTTTCACATACAGCTCTATAAAATTACATGTAGTTCCAGTAATTGGCCTGTGCTACATTTTGGACCGAAAATGGCACAACCACTTGACCAAAGATTATACAGCTTTGCGCATAGCTGATTCATATCGCCCTCTGTCTGTCTATTGGTAGAATGTATGCGTGGAGGTCTAGTCCGGGGAGTCAATTCTAAGAATGAGACGTGATGTTGACACCGCCAAGAAAACAAACTCGATGACCAACTTGCAAATGTGAATATTGAGCCAGTAAATTGAAAAATTCAAGCAAATTTTGCCAACTTTAGATGTAGTCTTATACAAACAATCACAAAAGTGCAGATAAGAATTTAACAAGAGTAGTAAAGGAGTATCTTGAAATATTAATAATCCAATGTGAAATGCGTGCAGTACATGTACATCACAGCGGAATGCGAAGGATAAAATGGTATCAAAGAACAACTTTGCCAACTTCAGACGATGTCAATGGGAATCCTTCCACAAGTGCGAAGCATGCGTATACCGTCACAGATCTGACACAAAGAGTTTCTCGTGGGCACCACAAAATTAGTTGAAACTGAAAACGCAAGATGTGCAGTATTACAAGAGAACGCAAATGTTAAAAGAAGTTAAGATCAATAAAAACATGTTGCCAATTTTCAAGTGAAGTCAGTGCAATAAATTTCCAGGAAAGTGTGCATGGAGTCCATATTTCATGTCTGAATGTGATTTTTGGGGGTTTTGGAGAAAATCCTGAAATCATCAAAAATTCTGAGAAATCAAAGGCCTGATTGGACGACAGAAAAAACAATGGATCAAACCACGAACCACAAAACACACGGCTGAACCAAAACACAGGGTACAAGGATAAAATACCAAGAGGGAAGATTCTGATTACATTAAATACAAAAAAAAGGAAAGAATGGAAATAAACTAAAAACAAGTGCCATATCAATCCTGATATGATGAAAAATCCTGGCAAAAACCCACGCCTGAATTGATCACAGAAAATATGATGGAATAAACACAGGGTACAAAATACAGAATGGTAAAATCCTGATCAAAATGAATGAAGAAAAAAAAAATTGAAATCAATTTAATTTTGAGAAAATCTTGAAATCATGAAAAAGTCTGAGAAATCACAAGCCATAATTGACAGAAAAAAAAACACGAATGACAAAACACAACAAGGCTGAAATAAGAAGAAGGAACAGTCTGATGAGAATCAATTGAAAAAGAGGTGTAAAAAAAATAAATCTGGAAATTAAATAAAAACCTGAGCATGGTAAGGCTGTTGGCTCGCAGAGTGTACAAGGGGGTCGGTACGATTAGCGGAGTAGGCCGGTGTCGCTGGATAATAAGGCGCCATGGGGGCAACAGGCGGGCTGTGTAGGGCCTCTTGTAACTCAGCAGCTGCCCTCTGGTAACCAGGAAGATCAGGTCCTCCAGAGGAGTGGGTGCGGGGCGTGTATGAAGACACGCTTCCGGGGCCGTTATACGGCCCTCCCATTGGCTGCTATATACAGTGGGTCATGGAAAGACTCGTCAAGATGTTCATTGTTGTTTACACAGAGAGGATCATTGTCACCTATAGTATACCCATTGGGGTGTGTGTATACCCAGATGGGGGACCTCTCCCCCGATCGGGATACCAAGAAGAATTCTAACTTGGGATAGACACACATTGACTGGGACCCTCTCCCCCTTTACAATGAACTATTCAGGATTACAAGGAAACTAGTTCAACCCCTTCCAACAAATAAATGGGAAGACTTTTTAAAACTACCTCCATGAGCATGAACAAGGAATGAGGACACCACAAACCTTTCCTTAAAAAAACAGCTAAGTTATTGCAATTTTGGATAACACTTATGCCCTGGACCAGATTGGGGGAAATCTGGATATCATTGCTTAATTATTCCCATTGTGATATAAACATCTACCCCGACTGGGACCCTCTCTCCAAATGTATGATAAATAATGTCTCTTTGCTAAACTACAGATAAAAATATACCCCATTGGAACCACTTTCCCTAATCAGGGTATACAAAATCCTTATTGGATTTGTGTCTATTCCTCGTTAGAATTATTGGTAGTACCCAAGTTGGGGGTGGCTCCCAATCTGGGTATAAATACACCCTGATGGGTATACTTATGAGTGACAACGACACATTCTGCAATATTATACTATCTCGAATGACACGTCAAGCAGCACACTGATGAGTATTGCATTCCGCAGCACATGCCTTTCCCATAAAATAAAAAAGGGCCCAATCTCGCAAACCTGTTCAGCTCACAATAGTGCTCAACAAACTTAATGTCACAAAAAAATGACAGCCTCTTCAGAAAGTTTCCTTTCAAGGCACTGGACACGTTTGGTCATTGTCAAAGACCAGTATTCTCACTACGCTTATCCCAACTGTAATGCATAAAATAAAAAACCTGTGAAAACTTGAACTCAATTGGTCATCAAAGTTGCAAGAGAATAATGAAAGAAAAAATACCCTTGTTGCACGAATTTGTGTGCTTTGAGATACCCAAGAAAAGGTCTTTCTCAGAATTAGCTTTTTTAATGAGAAATTACCTCTTTCTAAAAAACTATGTTACATCAGAGGAAGCCGTTTCTCACAATGTTTTTGATTATATAACTGACATACAGATCCTTGTCATTTGATTGGTGGAACTTACGTCACGTGACATTCACTATTACTCCCATCCTAACCGGTGATCAAAAAGACCTATTCGCCCATGGTGAATAGCATTTCCCGTTCAACAGTTAGGATCATCCTTGTTTGCAATGTTTTTGAGCAGTACAGCGCCGCCGCACCGCTGCTAAAACAAAGGAGCACCTGTGCAAAAGGTTGTGATCTGATTTCGCCTTGTGAAATGGAACAGTCCAAATTTTACCTTGCGATAATATTCCTCCCATTCCACTCTGAGCCACTCAATATTTGTATACTATCAACAGCTCTCCATTGCTCATTACCAAGTAAGTTTTTATGCTGATATTTATTTAGTATTACCAAACGTGTCCAGTGACTTCAAACTAGGCTGGTTTTGTTTGCTTCGGCAGTCACCTGAAATTTGGGCCCCGCAGTTCATACATAAAAGCATCATGGTCTTAATTGGTATATCAGCCACTTGAAAAACAGACAGTTAAAGTCTCAACATTCCAACACTTGCAAGACATCACAGAAACACCAGAAGAATTAGTTCCACACCTTGGATTAGAAGACAATTACAAAGATAAAAAATCCTTCCTTAAAACAACCACAAGGAGGAAGGCATGATGCAACATAGATTCGTTCTCTCTGGTAGTCACGGAATGTTACTTGAAAAAGTTCACATGCAAACGGGCAAAGAATAGGATGTCGTTATCAAACAGGCATGACAGGGGTAGTTTCTATGAAATATCCTGAAATCAGGGGGAAAAATCTGAAAAAATCACACGCCTCACAAGATCAAGACATGAAGATCAAGCACTTGAATGCTGCAGACTGAGACAAAAAAAAAAATCCTGAGACCTAAATGTATTTATTGAGTATGGTCTGTATACGTATAACAAACACCCAAAACAGTATCAGGTTTGCAAAACTGAAAATCTACAGAAAAAAACGTTGTGAGGTGCCAGTCTTCAACATATTTCAGTGTTATGCACACACACACACAACGTGCTCTTCAACCAAAACTATAACGACTTAATGTTGAATGACATGTGTATCTGACATATTGTTATGGCGGGTAGTTTATTTTGACCACAGCACCTTCCAAGTGCCCCAATTGTTTTGCTGGCAGCCGCGCAGCTGACAGAAATATCCACAGGTACTAAACAGAAAGCTTAGACTTAGTAAAATTTAACATGTTCTCTGAGATCCGGGTACTGAGTTTTTTTTTTTTAGCATTAGTGCTGAGTGCTATTCGAGGGGGTGGGTTTTATTTAGGAGGAGTTTGTACTTGAAGCAAAGGCGTCCAGGCTAAAGTACCAAAAAGGTGAAGTACATGTACATGTACCAACAGCTTAAAGGCAGTGGACACTATTGGTAATTACTCAAAATATTTATCAGCATAAAACCTCACTTGGTAACGAGTAATGGGGAGAGGTTGATGGTATAAAACATTGTGAGAAACGGCTCCCTCTGAAGGGTCGTAGTTTTCGAGAAAGAAGTAATTTTCCACGAATTTGATTTCGAGACCTCAAGTTTAGAATTTGAGGTCTCGAAATCAAGCATCTAAAAGCACATAACTTCGTGTGACAAGGGTGTTTTTTCTTTCATAGTTATCTCGCAACTCAGACGAGCAATCAAGCTCAAATTTTCACAGGTTTGTTATTTTATGCATATGTTGATATACACCAAGTGAGAAGACTGGTCTTTGACAATTACCAATAGTGTCCACTGTCTTTAAGTACCAAAAGGCAAAGTACCATAAGGTAATGTACCAAAGGGTAATCGTACATGTACCAACAGGTAAAGTACCAACACGTATTCTCCATGCAAACACAGATACGAACAAGAGGGTCCAACAGACACAATAAAGTCATCATTCCAATTACGGATTGTTAGTTTACGGTACAGTGTTTCTCTGTGCAACATGGTTGGGCTCGATCGGCCATTTTGACTGTCTCACCAACTGGTTCATTTGTGACATCTTCTTGCAAGAATCAGACCAGAAATTATTTCCACGATTTTGTCTGACTTTCGAGAAGACGTCCCACAGAAAGAAACGCTGGTTTACTGTTAAGAAGCATGTATCTACTGTACATCGTGCAATTTTTGTACAATAAGTTGATCAAATGGAAACTATTAATCATAGATGGATGACGCTCATTCTATTTTCATGACTTTAGTCTCTATCTACGTTATCAATGAAATGACAATTTAAAATGGTGTTACCTACACGTGACATTTCAACTACATTGTACACTGCGTTAACAGTTGCATTGACAATTTGGAAAAGTGAGATAGAAAACAATCACTTGAAAAAATTACGCCCAATGAAAAAAAAGTATTCATTTTTTAAGTAACAATTGTGATTTTACATGTGATGTAAACATTCAAACAGGGCGAATATTCAACTTTTCCAAATGTCAACACACCAATCTACATATTTCTTTCAGTCATGCACTGAGATGGGTTTTCGTTACTGTGGGAGGATAATAAACACTCAAGTTAGTCAATCTGACAAATAGGACCACCTGATTGGCCGGCTGGGCACGTCCCATTTGTGCCGGTGGGGGTGCCGGCACCGGAGGCGGAGGGGGGTAGTATTCCTGAAGAGGAATAACGAAGATGAACGGAACTTTAAGTTCCGCAACAGACGTCATGAGCTGTGTGGGGGGAAAAAGGTAAAAGTCTTTAATCTGTTAGTGTCGCAACTTATGAATATAATCTGGAACAACATGGTGGCAATGGCGTCCTTTTCGCTGGTCTTGTTCTTATACTCCTTAAGAATGTTTCTTTATGGACATTTTTATTTCCTAAAAGAAGAGCCTGTCTACCCAGTTTTTACAGAGATGCATACGAAGTGCGGACTAGAGAACAAAAGAGGTCCACATAGTGAAGGGACTTGAAATATTTTGTGTGGACTTACACCTGGACGCGGAACTTGTGTCCTTAAGCTGGACACTTAACCATTGAGCAAGTTCGATCAACGACCATAGTTAAAGGATTTGGGTTACGTTTTCACAATGTCCATAGATTTACATTAAACTTACAGGGTTTGAAGATAATGATAGTGGAAAGCTTCCTTTCAAATATTACTGTCTGAGGTGCTGTAGTTTTTGAGTAAAACAGTGTCATGAAAATACGTTTGTAAAAGATTAAAATAATTTTTGTCTCATGAGACGAAAATTATTTTTATGACATTGTTTTACTCATTCCCAAAAACTACAGCACCTCAGCAGGTAATATTTTCAGGGAAGCTTTCTACTATCATTATCTTCAAACTATGTAAGTTGAGTGTATATCGGTGGACATTGTGTTTTTTGTCCTACAAAAGTAGGAACTCTGATCGAACCCGCGTCAGTCAATTATAGTTGGACCAGTCTAGTGGACTATTCGCGACCATCCACTCGAGGCTGGTCGAGGTTGGTCGCATCCTTGGTTACCAATAGCAATTTGTCACATCACAGTGTGCTGCAGGCAGAGAGGACCAGTTATTCTTAAAATAGCTGAAAAGGAGTGAGTATGGACTTTTTATGTGTTCACGGCATAACGGTATGGTTCACGGTCATCTTTTTCACATACGGTCGCTAGAAAACGACTAGAGTCGTTCGCACTTTTATTTCAGCGGCATGCGCTTTGTACCTCACGAACTAACCACTCGTCGTCGATTGTAGCATCGGTGTAAATCCGACAACCAAATTAAAAAGACATTTAGATTGTGAAAAAAAGGTTTTGGTACATGTACCTTGTTATTGGCATCTTGCCAGTTGGCCATCTTGTCGGGGTTGCCCATGTCTTGCATCAACTGCTTCCCAGTCAACACCGTTGGTGGAATACCTTCAATTATACAAAAAAAACAAAATATTATCATGCATGTGAAAGAGCAACTTACTTTTAGTCTGTAATTCTCTCTACTGTTTATACATGTATGGGAGCGATAGAGTTAAAGATCTACATGTATCTATGAGTATTATTGTGTGTTTAGACCCTCTTTTCATACCTAAATGGTTGTGAATGGGGGACTTTTTGAAAGCTCTGCCACTAGAGGGCAGCAGACCTACCAGGCAAGGGTGCACAACTCCTATAGCAAACAATGGTAAATGCTAAACATTCAAAAATACTCAAAAAATATTTAGAAGTCTCTCAGCCTCTTGAAAATTAAATCAGATACATTGTCATACAACTAAACTTCAGATTTCTTCTCAAGTTTTGGTAAGTCAGCATTTTTGAATTTTTGCTAATTACCCTAGAAGAAACACTCCCCAAAACTCATGCACTCCGCTTGTTATCCTTGGGGAACTCGTGTCCAGTACGTCATGTTCCAGAACAGTTTGGTTTATGCTGGCAATGTGTTATGAAAAACAAAATACAGTTTGGCTAAATCTAAAATACAAAATCTAAAACACGCAAAACACAAGGTATTTGCTGTCAGTGACCGTCACTCATGCTTCTCCTATTCCTAAGTTGTTGACATTACCTGGTGAAGAGCGCCCTCTCTTGGTGATTGGCAGATAGTCTAAAGTTTCCCATTGTAGCTCTCTATTTGGTAAGAACCATTGTCAAACCATGTGTGTATTTGCCAGACAGCATTGACACACATGCGTCCGCGTAGCCAGATCGTATGTGTTCCCCTTTTTGTGACCTTTGACTGTGCATTATACATGTACTAGGCAGTATTGTTGAGACTTTTTGCATTGTATTGTATGTGTGCTATGGGTTTGAAGAATTAAAAACCTGTCAAGGAGAGATCATATCATTTATCTTCAAGTACGCGCTAATCCACCAATCAGAATTGCAGAATGGAGTGGTGATAAAAACCTACATTGCACGGCTAATATCACAACCTGCGTCTTGTGTGTTCTATGTCACGCTTGAAGATAAATACGTTATCACACGCACTCGTGGAAATACGGAAAATATAGCGCGTCTGCGTCCGTTGGATATGGGACGCAGAAGCGCTGCGTCCCATATTCAACTAGGCCTTCGGCCTCGTTGGATATGGGACGCAGAAGCGCTATATTTTTCCGTATTCCACTCGCGCTTGTGTGATAACTTATAATATCTTAGATGCCATGATTGGCTTGTTCATTTATTAACATTGATTGTATTTTGGCAAATGCTCGTTCTTTATTAATTAGAGGACCGGGTCTCCTTCCCGTGTCTCACTGAGCACAAGTTATGGATGGTGTGTTTAACTTACAATCAGCGAGTTTGTCTGCGAACACCCCAACTGTATTTGCTTCTAGGAATGAATATTGCAGATTCATTCGAACTGGGACGCAAGTAGTGGATGGTGTGTTTAACTTACAATCAGCGAGTTTGTCTTCGATCACCCCAACTGTATTTGCTTCTAGGAATGAATATTGCAGATTCATTCGAACTGGGACGCAAGTAGTGGATGGTGTGTTTAACTTACAATCAGCGAGTTTGTCTTCGATCACCCCAACTGAATTTGCTTCTAGGAATGAATATTGCGGATTCATTCGAACTGGGACGCAAGTAGTGGATGGTGTGTTTAACTTACAATCAGCGAGTTTGTCTGCGAACACCCCAACTGTATTTGCTTCTAGGAATGAATATTGCAGCTTCATTCGAACTGGGACGCAAGTAATGGATGGTGTGTTTAACTTACAATCAGTAATTTGTCTTCGATCACCCCAACTGTATTTGCTTCTAGGAATGAATATTGCAGATTCATTCGAACTGGGACGCAAGTAATCTACTTTGTGTAGACCCTTCAATGTTTTAATATGTTTTTGCTTTTCAAATGTTATTTTTATTTCTTGCCTGTATGTAGAGTTCTCCGGTATTTTAATGTTTTTAGTTGTTCTTGTATGTTCTAGCAGTCAGTTTATCATTTCCAGATGGATTGCGATGCGCGTCGTTGGCCACCATCTTTGATGTAACAATGGATTTCAAAATGCAAGTGTGTACGCCCTACGCACGACTCTCAGCCAGTGATGGCTCTTCACGCGCACACATTCATCAAGGATGGCGGCCGATGACGCATGTTGCAATTCGTCTATTGTGCATTGCCTAATGTTTATTTTAAAATATTTTACTGTATATATTGACGCAATTCAGCCATTGGCTACAAGTTCAATTTTAATAAACCATCAATAATAAAAATAGTAATGGATGGTGCGTTTAACTTACAATCAGTGAGTTTATCCGATGCGATGTCCACCTTCTGCTTGAACTCCGGATCTTCGCTGTTGTCAGCTTCCCGTTTAGCGACCTTCACCATGTTCTTGCCGCGTAGAGCGATGTTGGAGATGCTAGAGGCGAAGGTCTGAGGGTCGTGCTGCTTGACGGCAGCCTTGGCTATCTCCGTCTGTTTCTTCATGCTTTCCTCTGAAAATATCAAAATAAATATTAAAGACAGTGGACACTATTGGTAATTGCCAAAGACCAGTCTTCTCACTTAGTGTATCTGAACATATGCATAAAATAACACACCTGTGAAAATTTGAGCTCAATCGGTCGTCGAAGTTGTGAGATATTATTGAAAGGCAAAACCACCATTGTTACTCGAAGTTGTGTGCTTTCAGATGCTTGATTTCGAGACCTCAAATTCTAAATCTGAGGTCTCGAAATCAAATTCGTGGAAAATTACTTCTTTCTTGAAAACTACTCCACTTCAAATGGAGCCGTTTCTCACAGTGTTTTATACTACCAACCTCTCCCCATTACTCGTTACCAAGTAAGGTTTTATGCTAATCAATATTTTGTATAATTACCAACAGTGTCCACTGCCTTTAAGTTATAAAGGACAAGGGAAACAAAAAGGATAAACTTTTAAATAATTGGTTGGTCGAGTTGCTCTGTGCGTTAAGCCGAAGACTTGTTACGGGTTTGAGTCCTGAAGAATCTTATTTTGTGTGGGATAACATGCTTCTGAGCAACAGTGATTTAGTTTACCTTTGCTATTACATAGTATTGTAATAGTCTTTTGTTTGTTAGTTTTCTTGTGACCTTCCTAGATTAACTTCTTGTACTTGCTTCCTCCCCTCATACACTCATTTTTCATTGTTCTAGTTGCCCTAATTTCATCCACATACCGGTATTTGTATTTTGCTGTTCAGTCTGTTTTGAGGCTAGGCCTGTAAATATGTTTTGCCGAGGATCGCATCCAAATTGAATTACCACATTACTCACAAATGGGGGTTGTGGGTTCAAATCCTACCAAAACCATGCATGCTATTAAACCAGGTTACATGTACTTGACCACTTGACCACTGAGGTGCCAGTGGCAACAGTTAGAATACTGCATTCAGCCGTGACACTTGTGTCCTTAAGCAAGACACTTAACCATTGCTTCGTCCTTCGGATGGGACGTACGGCCATTGGTCCCATGTGTTGTGTAACGCATGTTAAAAGAACCCAGTGCACTTTTCGAAAAGAGAAGGGGTTCGCCCCTGGTGTTCCTGGCTGTGGCTGCTGTATGCGTCGTAGCACCTTGTAATCCCTTATAAGGTGTTAAATAATTGGGTCTCAGAATTCATCGCTGTAATAACCTATCTTTCTAAAAGCTTGTATATACTCAGCGCCTTGAGTACCTTGTTTGGTAGATACATGTGCTTTATAAGACTTCGATATTATAATTATTATAACATCCAGTAGAAGGGTGCAAATTCCATCTGAATCGTGCACGCTTAACCAGATGACTACTAACACACTGAGTACTAGTGGCAACAGTTTGGATACTGTAATGTGCAGAGGGTACAGCAAAGAAACAAGAGGGGTTCAAATCCCACCAGTGTAGGCAAGTTGACTGACCTGATGCTGTCATGAATGCAGGTACATCCAGTGAGGATATCAGCTTCATGTACAAACTGGGGGTTGTGGGTTCGAATCCCGCCTGTGTACACATGTAGGCATATTGACCTAAACATTAGAGGTTCAAATCCCACCAGTGTAGGCAAGTTGACTGACCTGATGCTTTCATGAATGCAGGTACATCCAGTGAGGATATCAGCTTCATGTACAAACTGGGGGTTGTGGGTTCGAATCCCGCCTGTGTAGGCATATTGACCTAAACATTAGAGGTTCAAATCCCACCAGTGTAGGCAAGTTGACTGACCTGATGCTTTCATGAATGCAGGTACATCCAGTGAGGATATCAGCTTCATGTACAAACTGGGGGTTGTGGGTTCGAATCCCGCCTGTGTAGGCATATTGACCTAAACATTAGAGGTTCGAATCCCGCCTGTGTAGGCAACTTGACTCACCTGATGCTTTCATGAATGCAGGTACATCCAGTGAGGATGTCAGCTTAGCGTCGAGCTCCCTCATTGACCCCTCCCATTCCTTCTTCATGAAGTCAAGATGGGACGCTGCAACCTGTTAACCATCAACACCAAAACAGTTCAGTTGAAAATCAGGGCTCATTTTCATAGAGCTGCTTAAGCAATAATTAATGCTTAGCAAATCTCTTTGCTAAGCAAAAATTGAGTGCGGGACTAGTTGCAATAAAGAAAACCTTATGGAATTTTTTGCTAAGCACTTTTTTTCTGTGCTTAGCACCCTTTCGGGCTTACAGGATTTAAGAAATTGGGCCCAGATCCCCATTTCATTAGAGCTACTCTTAAAAGAGAAAATATTGCTTGGAAATTGACTGCTAAGCAAAAACGAGCAGGATACCATTCATTGATGCTATGTGTGACATACTGTAGTTCTGTTGAGCTTAGCTACTTTTCGTGCTTACGCAGCTTTCTATGAAATTGGCACAGAGCGGGTACCTGCTATTAAATTATTCAGATTACCTTGTTGCCGGGGTTGACCAATACGATTCGTGCGGCAGAGATCACTTGAGGAGTCAGCTCCTTAACCTTTACAAAACACAACGAAATGTCAAAGGTTAGTAAATGAACAAAATTGCAACAGCAAAACCTGTGCCTATCCAGGGCAGCAAAACCTGTGCCTATCCAGGGGCAGTGGGAATGACCCCCAACCCCTCTTAAAAAACAACAACAACAAAAACAAGAAAACTTGACAAAAACCAAGTAGAAGAATCAATCTGTTTAATACATGTCGTGTATCCTCGGTGCTCCTGGCTGGATTGGCAGCTTAATGCGCCACGTAAACCAGTAACTGGTGCTAAGGACATGGTCTTGTATCTCAAAACTTCGTCCCACTACTTGCAGTAATAATACCTGGCGCTTTGTATCCTTTGGCAGAAAGGCGCGTTATAAACACGGTTATTATTATTTTTATCATTATTAAGTGCTCCTGAACACCCCGACGTTCAATTCTCACTGGGCACCCTAGATGCCCAAAAGCTTTCCTGTCACTCAACATCCACATGTTTCCCAGACACCAAACACCCAAATACGCACTCCTGACACCCACATGCTCCCTGGGCACCCCGACACCCCAAGTTACCCCCCCCCCCCCCCGGACATCCAAATGCTCCCTTGGCAATCCTGACACCCAAATATTTCCTGGGCACCCTGACACCCAAATGCTCCTAATGATTCTCCGACACCCAAATGCTTCCTTGGCACCCAACACCCAATTCTCCCGTGGCACCCAACACCCAATTCTCCCTTGGCACCCAACACCCAATTCTCCCTTGGCACCCAACACCCAATTCTCCCTTGGCACCCAACATCCAATTCTCCCGAGGCACCCAACACCCAATTCTCCCAAGGCACCCAACACCCAATTCTCCCGAGGCACCCAACACCCAATTCTCCCTTGGCACCCAACACCCAATTCTCCCTTGGCACCCAACACCCAATTCTCCCTTGGCACTCCGACACCCAAATGCTCCCCAAGTAACCCCCGACACCAAAATGCTTCCCAGGCACCTGACACACACTGCTCCCAGGGCACCCTAAATGCTCAGAAGCTTTCCTGTCACTCGGCACCCAATTATTCCATAGGCGTCAATCAGGGGGGGGGGGGACAGGGGGACATGTCCCCCCAAATGCTCCCTGGGAACACCCCTACAAACCCTATGACTAACCTGATTGCTAAGGCGATTGATCTCATCCACAGTATCTTTATCTGCATCAGCGATGTCGGCAAAGCGTGCTGCGGTGTCGGCCGCCTTGTTAGTATTCGTCAGAAATATATTCGCTCTGCTTGTAAAAGTACCCTCGCGGTTCGGGGTTCCTGCAAGTAATAGGAAAGAGCATGAAATGCAATCAACAGAAAAACCAATGCCTTGAATATTAGGACCTTTTAAAGTAGGAACTCAAACTGCAGGACTCAATCCAACAACATGGTAATGAAATTTGAGGCAGTTTGCGGTAACTTCATGCGTGTGTCTACTTGCTAGGTACATGTAGGTTTTGTTCTTTAGAGAACTGTCTTGGTTTATGTTCTACTATTTTCGGAATTCGGGAGACGTCTTAGTTCTGAAAAGAACTGTCCTGCTTTTGATCTACAACCTGGGCGGAAGGTAGAATTTTGACCGAGACTACTACTTTAGCTTTTAGTGCATGTTAATAACTTCACTACCGTGGAGTGAGTTCTTAATTGGTCTCAAAGTTTAGACTAGCTTGCTCTAGCCATCGTCAGTCTGTTGATGCTTGCTCAAGGCAAGTTCTCGGCGTAATTCACAGCCCTCAAAGTGTGACGTCAGATGTTCAGGCTACACATACCTTCCGGTGCCAGCGCAGCTTCCTGTAGTTTCTGCACGGCTGCCATGGGGTCCAAGAAGTCGGACGACACCTGGCCCATCACGATCTCCGTCATCTTCTCTTTCAACTTGCCAAGTTTCTCAGACAACTTCTTAGCGGCTGCTTCTGCTTGCGGAGTGTTCCCCTAGCAACAAAAAAAAACAAATACAGATAGATCACACAAATCACTCTTGTAGGGTGTCATGGCCAAGAGATTCAGAGCATCAAATTCAAGTTCTGGTGATTAAGTCATTGGGTTCGAATCCCGGCAACGACACTTGTGTCCTTGAGTAAGATGCTTTACTATAATTGCTTCTCTTCACCCAGGAATATAAAGGGGTACCAGTGAGGGCAGAGGTTAAGATTGTAAATGAAAAAGCCATTTTAGCGCCACGGTAGCTCAGGGCTGTGTACTCACTGGGTTTGCCCTTAACTTTTTCAGTGACTAGCCAGCAGGCAAAGAGTTAGGGGAAACAAACATTATCAAGCAAGAGTTGTTTTGACTTGTTTACTTATTTCTCAAAAACTAGAGCACCTCAGTAAATTATATTTTAAGGGAAGCTCTCTACCATCCTTATCTTCAAACCAGGTAAGTTTAATGTAAATCTGTGGACATTGTGTTTTTTGTCCAACAAGAAGTACCCAGAACCTTTACAGTGTAAAAAAAAAACACTGGAACATTTTCTTTCAACGCTAACTTGAATCATTTTTTGATGTTATTTATTAAGAAGGAAGTTGCCAATATAAAATAAGATATTTTGGCATTTAAAGACACTGGGCACTATTGGTAATTATTTTGTCAAAGACCAGTCTTCTTACTTGGTGTATCTCAACATATACATTAAATAACAGACCTGGTAACAGAATTGGTCACCGAACTTGCGAGATAATAATGAAAGGAAAAAACACCCTTGTCACACGAAGTTGTGTGCTGTCAGATGCTTGATTTCGAGAGGGAGCCGTTTCTCAAAATGTTTTATACTATCAACTTCTCCCCATTACTAAGTAAGGTTTTATGCTGATAACTATTTTGTGTAATTGCCAATAGTGTCCACTGCCTTTAAATATGATTTTTCAAAGTTTCACCCTCTTGGCAAGTGTTTCTCCCTACTGAAAGTTTCCAATAAACAACTCATTTAGCTTGATCGCATCACATCAATTTGACTAGTTAACCATACCTGGCCTTTATCGCACAGGTCCTTGAGGTGTTTGGCCAAGGCTTCCGTCTCATTGCAGAGGCGGAGTAGCTCATTCCGCTGACCCATGTCATCGCAGGTTGCAGCGATCTTACGTCCGGTTTCAATGATGTCCTTGATGGCGCGATAACCTGATGGGCGACCAAAAAAACAAACATGGAAGAATGAGTTGTTCCCTTAAAGCCAGTGGACACTATTGGTAAATGTCAAAGACCAGTCTTCTCACTTGCTGTATCTCAACATATGCATAAAATAACAAACCTGTGAAAATTTGAGCTCGATTGGTCGTCGGAGTTGCGAGATAACTATGAAAGAAAAAAAACACTCTTCACACGAAGTTGTGTGCTTTCAGATGATTGATTTCGAGACCTCAAATTCTAAACTTGAGGTCTCTAAATCTAATTCGTGGGAAATTACTTCTTTCTCAAAAACTACGTCACTTCAGAGGGAGCTGTTTCTCACAATGTTTGATACCATCAACCTCTCCCTATTACTTGTAATCAAGAAAGGTTTTATGATGGTAATTATTTTGAGTAACTACCAATAGTGTCCACTGCCTTTAATAGGCGTGAGCGTCCTATTGACTAAAATGACCCGAAGGCATCATCACAATAATTGGGTGATTGGGTATCTTTCGTCACCGTCCACCTCTAGGACCCTGGATTGAATCACGCCTGGGGCACTACAAGGATTGGGTTCCTGCCAGACTGAGTTCCTGCCCGAATGTGTGGGTTTTCCCTGGTATAATTCTCTGGGGTTTTTCCTTCTGCATCTAAAACTTAAACTTCCTTCCTTTTCTTCTCTCTGTTTTTGTTTTGTTTTGGCAAGTACAGTGAATAAGTACAGTCAAAAGCAGAATAAATCAGAATAAATCACAATAATTGGTCGTGGTATCTATCACCGATTTCTTATTATCAGTGTTATTATTGGTATTATTATTATTATGCAATTAGTATTCTCATAATTGTTGTCTTCATCATGTCTGTCTTTGTTCTATTTGTTGGGCCGTTCGTTCTTGTCCCCGTTTATTGTCTGTCCCCAGACATCCCTACATAAGCCTCGGCTTCAGATGAGGCCTCCATACTCTATTTTTGTTCTCAGCCTCATTTATTATTTAGTTTTGTTTATTGGTTATTCCTTCAAAAAAAATTGTTTGTACTCTGTTGTAAGTATGGAAATAAATATAAGTTTTGAATTGAATTGAATTGAATCACCGTCCACCTCTAGGACCTGGGGCACTACGAGGATTGGGTTTTCAGTTCCTGCCCGACTGCGCAGGTTGTCCCTAGAATAATTTTATCTGGGGTTTTTCCTCCTGCATCTAAAACTGAAATTTCCTTCGTTTTCTTCTCTCTGTTTTTGTTTTGTTTTGGCAAGTACAGTGAATCAGTACAGTCGAAACCAGAATAAATCAAAATAAACGATAAAGTACAAAGTATATAGGATTTGAGGCATTGCATGGTGAGGCATCAATGTAAACTTGGTTTGCGGTAACACCATGTGTGTATCTACTCCTGACGATGACTAGAGTAAGCTAGCTGAAACATTGAGACCAATTCAGAACTGGCTCCGCGGCAGTACAGTTAATTACGATCCTATAAGCTAAAGTAGTAGTCCAGTCTATTTTCTATACCATCCGCCCTGGTAATAGTTAAAAAGCAGGACAGTTCTTGTCAGAACTGAGAAGTCTCCCGAACCTCCGATTATCTACTCCGCGGCAGTAGAATAAAGCAAGACAGTTCTTTAAGAACAACTCTACCTGGCAAAAAGATACACACATGGTGTTACCGCAAACCAAATTTACAAAGTCCAAAGTCTTACCAACTCCGCGATCATCAACACCAGGGTTGTTCAACCATTCCTTAGCCTGGGCCATCTTCCCACCAGCAGTGTAGGCAAGCTTGCCCATGCTGCTCTTCAATACCTCGGCTATGGCAGCATCGATCTGGGCTTGTAGATTGGCCAGTTTACCATTGATGGCACTAGCAAGCTGCAAGGCGCGTGGGCTATTCCCCTGTGCATGAGAAAATGAAGAAACGATGGTATTGTAGAGTTGAAGTTACTTAATAAAAAAATACTGGATAAATTTGACCGTCCATCTCGTCAACCAAGCTCTGTAGGGCACCGTTGACAATGGGGGAACCATCAAAGTAGGACTTGGAGGGGGGGGGGGGCGGTTTACGTACCTGGCCCTTGGCCCTGAGGTCAGCGAGTTCATTGGTCATGGCCGTGATCTCGTCAATAGCTTGCTCTATTGCTGCCCTCTGTGGCCCGTCCAGACCGCTGGCAACCTTCCGAGCGTCCTCAAGAATACGTCGTAGAGCTTTCTCACCTGTGGGTTACGAAAGTAGAAACTACTTAGCAGAAACTGGTTGCTGGACAACAGTCCATTAAGTTTACAATGTTGTGGCTGGTGCCCCACCCATATTTTTGGCATAGACAATTTCTAATCAGTGTTTTCTATGTTAACAGCTTTATGAAATCTTTAAGCACAGAAACCAGCTAATAACAGAAAATTGTTGTGAGTGGTGCCCAACTCTTTTTATTTATTTTGCTGAGCAGTATTTTCTGCTCAACAGCTTTATAAAACTTGTATTAGGGCTCAGTTTCAGAAAGCTGGCACGTACACAAATTTGCTTAGCACAGCAAAATGTTGCTAAACAGAGACAGATTACCAGCTGAAATGCCACATAAATTACACTGTTGTGACTTATGTCCTGCTGTGGGGCAAACTCTTGGCAAAGACTCAAGGCAGTTTTGGGGCTCTTTTTGGAGTGTCATTGCAGCTGCTCATTGGATGAAAGGCACCAGAGGCAATCAGTAAAGGGGCACCAGGGGCAATCAGTGAAGGGGCACCAGGGGCAATCAGTGAAATGGCACAATGGAAAATCAGTGAAGGGGCACCGGGGGCAATCAGTGAAGTGGCACCAGGGGCAATCAGTGAAGGGGCATCAGGGGCAATCAGTGAAATGGCACAATGGAAAATCAGTGAAGGGGCACCAGGGGCAATCAGTGAAGGGGCACCAGGGGCAATCAGTGAAATGGCACAATGGAAAATCAGTGAAGGGGCACCGGGGGCAATCAGTGAAGGGGCACCAGGGGCAATCAGTGAAGGGGCATCAGAGCCAATAAGTGAAGGGAGCGCTTGGGGAAATCTGTGAAAGGTAATAGGGGCAACAAATGAAGGGGCACCAGGAAAAATCAGTGAAGGGGAATAGGGGCAATCGGTGAAGGGCAACAGGTACAATCAATCATTTAAGGGGTATGAGGGGCAATCAGTGAAGGGGCAAGGAGCACTCAGTCTTACCCATGCCGCCAGGTGCTGCGTTGGGATCACCTAGCCAGCCTCTGGCCTTCTCCATGTTGTTCCTGATGTGGTTCTGAGCAGCACGCAGACCAGTCACGTCATCCACTCGGAAACTATCATCGTCCTAGGGTGACAAAATAGAGGATTAAGGCCGAGTCACACTGCATGCAGCGATAACAAAAACGATAACAATAACGACGCAAAGAGAACGCATTCTACTGGTTGAAATGCTCCACGCAGAATACGTCCACGCTTATTCAACCAATCGTGGGCGTGCATTTTAATCGTTCTCGTTTTCGTTCTTTTTACCCGGGCCCGTGTGATTGGGCCTTTAGCCCCTCTCTATAGAAATAACACTAAAATTTCAGGTGGCCAATCTTCCTTACTTGAAGCTGAGAAGCCAAGTTGTGACGAACGCAGCCACAAAGAGTTTTAGCACTAGGAATGCAAGGGGGCCATTGGCAGCCAGCCACATCCAACCATGCAACATAGATGGGGGCCAGTCTTAAAAGCAAGGCACTTAACCATTGCTTCGCCCTTCGGATGGGACTTAAAGCCATTGGTCCCATGTGTTGTGTAAAGCATGTAAAAGAACCAAGCACACTTACCGAAAAGAGAAGGGGTTTGCCATATTTGGGCCAAGAATTCATAACTTCAATAACCTATCTTTCTGTAAAAATGTATGTGTACTAAGCGCCTTGAGTGCCTTTTTGGTAGATACATGCGCTATAAGACTCTAATATTTTATTATATTATTATTTGGGCTTAGGCAATGATGGCATGTAACCATAGAGCTATATATATTGACTAGAGCGCTAACACCCCGTTATACACGCACTAAGGTTTTGAAGCCATGTGGGCGCATCCGTGTTTATGTACAAACAATACAAAAGCTTGAAATTTTGTACGGCAATTGTACGGCTATTTGCATGATAGTGCGTTTGTTCTTTTTTATGTGCCATCAAAGCAAAACATGCAGTAAATGTGAACGCACAATCTGCTGATCAGCGCACAAACTGCGAGCGTCATGTGCATCATGATTAAAAGGCGCGTTTACTTTTTTTAGTACGGCACTCAAGTTGAAGCTACTGCAAACGTACGCGAGTGGACAGTTGCGTACGTAAGCGCACACGCCAAATGTAAAATAATGGCGGCAATGTGTGTTCTCTTAAAATTCCAAATTCACGCAACACATCAAACATGTCTGCGCCCAGGGTGGCTTCAAAACGCAGAGCAAGTTAACGCTCTAGTCAATATATATAGCTCTATTATTATTTTTTTTTGATGCAAGTTGGCTGACACACAAGGCCGAAGGCCACTTCAAGGTGTGGGCTACAACTATTTGTTTCCAGAGGCCATTGCCACCTACTCCTAGGGCTGAAACAGGGTTACCCCTTTCACAGTCCATACGAATGTAGGCTTGGGTATCTTCAATTCGCAGCCTAGCCGGTAGAGCAGAAAGCACTACCTCCCCAATTTTATGTAGCAAGTGTCACGACCGGGATCCGAACCCACACCCTGCTGATCAAACACCAGTGCTTGAATCCGGTGCTCTTAACCGCTCGGCCATGACACTGCCACATGTATGCATGTAACTCAACTCACCACAGCTAGCAGAACGCGTATGATCTCCTGAATATGATAGATCATTTTACTGGCAATGTACGTACGATTCTCCCAGGCTTCTTGCTTGCCTGGTTTATCTGCAAAATAAATCAAACAAATCATATTAAAGACAGTGGACACTATTGGTAATTGTCAAAGACTAGTCTTAACAGTTGGTGTATCTCAACATATGCATAAAATAACACACCTGTGAAAATTTGAGCTCAATCGGTTGTTGAAGTTGCGAGATAATAATGAAAGAAAAAAACACCCTTGTCACACGAAGTTGTGTGCTTTCTGATGCTTGATTTCGAGACCTCAATTTCTAAACTTGAGGTCTCGAAATCAAATTCGTGGAAAATTACTTCTCTCTCGAAAACTACGTCACTTCAGAGGGAGCTGTTTCTCACAATGTTTTATACTATCAACCTCTCCCCATTACTCGTAATCAAGAAAGGTTTTATGATGATAATTATTTTGAGTAATTATTATTAGTGTCCAATGGCTTTAAATGAAGAAAATAGAATTGCCTGTTGTGTTGCAATCTGTGTTCCAACCAAAATGACCTATACGGTGTAAGTTGTTTCGACCCATTTTACATGCTACAACTGAGACGAAATTAGTTTGGTGCAATGTTTTACTCATATTTCTCAAAAACTACAGCACCTCAGCGAGTAATATTTTCAGGGAAGCTTTCTACCATCATTTTCTTCAAACCGTGTAAGTTTAATCTAAATCTGTGGACATTGTGTTTTGTGCCCTACAAAAAGTACCAAAACCATTTAACTGAAAGACTCTTACAGTATAAAAGGTTTCTACTGTGGTAACAAATAAATTGCCCAGATTTTTTAATCATAAACCAGAACTCATTTCTTTCTAGTAGAGTTAGCCTGAAACTATTTTAAGAAAAAGTCTGTCCCGAGCAAATGGACGGTTAATCAGGGCGGTGTATATATAAGGTTTCACTGGGCTGCCGTTATACTTACTGTCCTGTACGATAAAGACGTAGATCTTCATGCTAGAGACCAGTAAGGGGATAAGCTTCTGGAACTGTTCGGTAAGGTTTCACTGGGCTGCTGTTATACTTACTGTCCTGTACGATAAAGACGTAGATCTTCATGCTAGAGACCAGTAAGGGGATAAGCTTCTGGAACTGTTCGGTGTGTTGAGCAAGCTGAGCGGCGTGGGACGCGTTGATCAACTCCTCCCTGCGTGCTGATACTTGACCGTTCATGCTGGTCGCTCCGGGAGTAAGACTCTGTAATTAAATATTGGGGATAATAATAGTGGCTTCTTATATATAGCAGGCATATCCACCACTCAGTGATGCTCAAGGCGCTGTAACCTACAGTATTTCCTGCAAGGTATGTGCGACTACGTTTGAATAGACCCTTCCCATGAAATATGTAAATTGCACACAGCGCGTGCGCACGGTTGGCAAAATGAGGGAAAATTGCGCTGTTTTGTACATGGCTAATGGCTGCGTGACGCAGACGCGATTACGCGTCTGCTTAGTGCACAACTCTATGGCGTTTGCCAACCAATAGGATCTGTACGCATGCCTGAATGTAATTAGCATATTTCATGGGAAGGGTCCGATGTCAGACCGAATCTTTTTACATAGCACCATGTACGTATTGGTTTACAAGGTGCTGTGTCACAACATGCTGCCAATCAAACAAGGAACACCGTGGCGATAACTTTTCTCTTTACAAAAAACGCCCTGGGTTCTTTTAAGTGCGATACACAACACATGGGACCAACGGCTTTACATCCTATCCGAAGGACAAAGCATCATGGTTAAGTGTCTTGCTCAAGGACACAGTGTCACGACCAAGACTCGAACCCACACTCTGCTGATCAGAAATACCAGGGTTTGAGTCCGGTGCTCTTAACCGCTAGGCCACAACACTCCACAAATGCAACTTGCTATCAAAATAATCCAACACTAAAAACACTATGTTCAGGTTTTGGACTTGAATATGGGCAAAAGCAATGGCGCCAAATTCAGTGTGAATTCGAACGGTGGTAGTGGGACCAGGGGCAGAGTTAACTGGAGGGAAAATACCCAATACTGGGCCAACTTTAGAAAAACTGGTTTTAGATAAAAGTCTTTAATTTCTGAAAAGAAAAAAAAATTGCTCTGTACCTGAACAAAAGTCAGAATGTCTGCCATGGTGTCCACGACCTCCGACACGGCCAATAACTGAAGCACTTGCTCACAGATCTTGACGATCTTACGCACTTCGCTCTCGTCGAATACAAAGAGGAGATCAGAGGTGCCTTGAAGAATCCCTGCATTGAAAATGTAAATATCGTTTAGCAAGTGCAAAAAAATCTCCTAAAATCGTACTTTAATACGCGGAAGTTTGAATTAAGTAGGATTTCAAACTTTGCCTGTTAGAAATTCAACTAAGAGAGGTTTGCGGTAACACCATGTGTAATCTCTTTTGAGTACTGTTGGTTAGTAAAAATAATAATAATATCACAGTCTTATATAGCGCACGTATCTACCAAACAAGGAACTCAAGGCGCTGAGTATATACAAACTTTCAGAAAGATAGGTTACTGCAGTGATGAATTCTGAGACCCAATTATTTAGCACAGGGTTTACACGGCGCTACGGCGCATACAAACCCCTTCCCTTTTCGATAAGTGCACTGGGTTCTTTTACATGCGTTACACAACACATGGGACCAACGGCTTTATGTCCCATCCAAAGGACGAAGCAATGGTTAAGTGTCTTGCTTAAGGACACAATTGTCACGGCTGGGGATTCAAACCCACACTCTGCTGATCAGAAACACCCGAGTTAGAATTCGGTGCTCTTAACCGCTCGGCCACAAAATTTCCCGAAACAAACCGGTGGTTATGCTAAGACGATCAGAGCATACTGTTCGAAACATCAAGTCGTTAAACACCAGTTCTCTTCAGACCCATCAAGAAATATTCACATGGTGTTATCGCAAACCTCTCAAAGTTTGAAATTGTCAAAATGTTATACCTCGATTAAAAAAGCCTGGATGTACAAACAAAACAAGTAGGGCGTGTTATGGCCAAACAGTCTAGTTCACTGGACCCAAGCTCTGGTGTTTCAGCAGTAGACTGCTCGGCCACGACACACCACGACAGCCCACAATACACTACAACACACAACAACAGACCACGATACACCACGATATCCTGCACCAACCTCTAGCTCCATCAATGAGCTTCTTCCGGGCTGGTACCGAGTACGGGTCGGCTTGTAACATGTGACTTGCGTCCACCAATAACCCGGAAGACCGCTCCACCATCTGAAACGTAGGCGGCATCTCACGGCGGAGTATCTCATCTTTGCTGGTACTTGCAGTCTGTTTACCGACCTAGAATTGTTGAGATTTGAAAGTGGAAATGTTAAAGACAGTGGACACTATTGGTATTTGTCAAAGACTACTCTTCACAGATGGTGTATCTCAACATATGCATAAAATAACAAACCTGTGAAAATTTGAGCTCAATCGGTCGTCGAAGTTGCGAGATAATAATGAAAGAAAAATACACTCTTGTCACACAAAGTTGTGTGCTTTCAGGTGCTTGATTTCGAGGTCTCAAAATCAAGTTTGTGGAAAATTACTTCTTTCTCGAAAACTACATTCCTTCACAGGGAGCCGTACAATGTTTTATACTATCAACCTCTCCCCATTACTCATAACCATGTAAGGTTTAATGCTGATAATTATTCTGAGTAATTACCAATAGTGTCCACTGCCTTTAATCATGTTAATACATTATTAACAGCTGCAGTGCTTTTGCCAAGTAAGTTGTTATGGTCATTCATTTTGGGAGTAATTACCAAAGGTGTACCCTCCCTTGCAAGGGTATGTATACGATTGGGAATGACTTTCAAAATTAAAGACAATAAAAACCTAATATTTGGTTTGCAGTAACACCATGTGTGTATCTACTGGCCAGGTAGAGTTTGTTTTCCGAGAACTGTCTTGCTTTATTCTACTACCGCGGAGTAGATGTTCGGGGGTTCGATAGACTTCTCAGTTCTGAAAAGAACTGTCCCGCTTTTTTAACTATTACCCGGGCGGATGGTATAGAAAATAGGCTGGGACTACTACTTCAGCTTATAGGATCAGGATTAACTGTACTACCGCGGAGTCAGTTCTTAAATTGGTCTCAACGTAGAAATAAAGAAACTGTCTTAAAAGCACAGGTGCAAGTTCGCGTGTCACGCCCATGTTTCAACACTTTTTACTGGTCATAAACAAAGGTTTATACACACCCATGTGACGCGCTCTCCACCAATAGGAATAGCGAAACTGTCTGAGGTATTTATGAATTTGAAGTAATGTGGTATTGAAAAACATATCGATTGTTATCCCTTTAAATTTGAGTCTGGGAAGTGTTTACTGACAGTAGTGCTTCTCAGATTGTGTACATTCCAATTGGAGATTATTCTTCCTGTGTGGACATAAACCGCTCTAGATTTCAGGCAATATCTCAAAAACGCTACCGCCTTTTGCAATGAAACTTTCACAGGTTAGTTTTATGGTATTAGAGAGGTTTCACAAGTCTACGGATACACAGATACAGATACCGATACGTCGACACTTTGTGTGTTCACAGGGCGCGTCTCCGCAACTATCACATTTTGCATGCACGTTAGCAACGGATACAGGAGCTCATACACATCGTAGAAAAGCAAATACCGTTTTGCAGAGTTTTAGTTGTCTTTTTGTGGCCAGATCAAGAAACATTTCCCCCGGAATTGCTTTCACTGGTATAGTGCTTGATACAGATAGAAAATTGTTTGTCATTTGCAAGCAAAACGATGAGAAAATGCAGTGTATAAAACTTGGAGTCTCTATCTGTCATGCTTGTCGGGTAAAACACTCTAATAATGAATGCGAGTGTACTCGAGTGACACATACCTATACATGTACATGTATGTTGCGAAACAAAATCCAACACGCGGCTGACGTGAACGGATACGGTTATCATATCCATATCTGTATCTGTATCCGCACGCTTGCAAAACCTCTCTATTATCTACAACTATACAAGATTGAAACCAACAGTGAGTGCCAATTACCAAACAAATACAATTCCTTCGAATAGAATTTGAAGCCAAAAGGAAGAGTCTGTGCAGGAAGTGGTTCTTTACAAAATATGTAAATTAAGGAAGTAATGAAGTAGCCAGAAATACCAGCCAGACTTTTAACCGGCATTTGGCCAGCAGACAACCGGGTCCAATTTCATAGCGTTGTTTATCCAAAACAAGTAGCCCAAGCACAATTTGTATTATTACAATAAATTCTTACCAAATTAAAGGCACTGGACACATTTGGTAGTTATTCAAAATATTAGCACACAAACTTCCTTGGTAATGAGCAAGTTTTTGTGCTACATCTTTATGAAATCTGGCCCAGTGCAATTTTTTCAACATCCTAAATGCGCAATTCAAATAAATATGGGTCTGTACATTTTTGTGCGGGTAAGTTTATTGAGTTGTGACGATACTCAATCAAAAATGCATTGAATTTGACCTTTTGACTATTGCAAAAAATGCCTCTCTGGAATGTAGAGATTGTTGTTGTTGTTGATATCAAATTATGTCAGGTTTCAAATTTCAATCTGAAAGCTTATTCATGAAATAAAATAGTAATTCACACCAAATTATCGGGAGGTTAGTGACTTGTAATTGCTGCATATATAAGCAGTATATCTACTGAACAAAAAAAATGACAATCAAAACTTGGGCCTTGAGCACCCTTTCCTTGGATACATGTACAGTGTATGTCTGTTTTCATGCAGTGTTTTCTGCTTAAAACATGTTAAATAAGCAGCTCTATACCATTGGGCCCTGTACTAGAGATCAGTTTATGTTTATCAATATAAACCACAAGGGAAACTGACTGGGTAAATTTTGAAATGATTTTTGGGGTTGAACAAAGAATTGACTAGAGTGGAGGACATTGGTTCGAATCCCGTTCTAGTCAATTCTTTGTTCAACCCAAAAATCAGTTTATATTTAGACGCCATAATCTGGATTTTGCTTTTGTGTTTTTGGTGAACGGTCGTCCTTTCTAAATAGAAGACCAGCCGTCGATTTCACCAAACTCTTCCTAACTTAGGTTTAGTCTTAGGACTTACGGCCAATTCACACTGCAGCGATAGCGAAAATGATAACGATAAAGACGAAAAGAGAACGCATTCTATTGGTTGCATTGCTCCACGCAGAATACGCCCACACTCATTCAACCAATCAAGGGCGTGCATTTTTATCGTCCTCATTTTCGTTCTCGTTATCGGGGCCTGTGTGACCGGGCGTTTAGGACGAGTTTACTTCCGTATCCATGGATGTTACGACACATTGAACCCATCCTAAGTTAGGACGAGATACTCGTCTTAACTCGATATAGGATTTATTCTAGCCTTTCGTGAAATCGGCTGCTGCCTCCTTTCCGTGTCTCTACATTTTAAAAGAATATTCTCGGTTTGATTTTTGAGTCCTTACAGCTACGAGGTTGCTGACAGCTTGGGCGACGATCTTGATCGGCGACGTCAGATCTGACATAGCATTTCCATCTTCAGCTTGTTCATGAAGGATCACAAGTTGTCCAACCTGAAAGAAAGGAAATGTATTTTGTTAAAGCAATCGCACAACATCGGTAAACAGTATTGTCCAAAGGCCCACACTTCGTGTATCACACTTTATATATAAAATAACAAACCTGTGAAAATTTAGGCTCAATCAGTGATCGGAGTCGGGAGAAAATAACGGAAAAAACCCACCCTTGTTTCCGCACGTTTCGCCGTGTAATGACATGTGCTTAAAATAAATCCATTATTCTCGATATTGATAATTGATAATTGTTTTAATGTTTTCTCAAAAAGTAAAGCATTTCATGGAATAATATTTCAAGGGAAGTCTTCCACCATTACCTTCTGTAGACCCTGTAAGCTATTTGTAAATCTGTGAACTTTTAATTATTGTTCTGTTCAGAAAGTGTCCAATGGCTTTAATCGAAAACCATCACAAATTGATGGTACACATGTATGTGTAGATCCATCAAGTAAATTCATTCATTCAAAACCTCTAGTTTTCCACTCCAGAAACATCATTGGTTTTTGGAAGAGTATGGTAGTATGGTAGTTTTAAAATTAAAAGTCTTTCAGCAATTATATGCCCCTAAAGCCCGGTTGATACTTCCTGCGAATGCGAGGCGAAGCGAATGTTGACGTCACAAATTCGCAACGAATATTTCGCAGCAGTTCAACTCTGCTCAACCTACTTGCGAATACCGCTGCGAAAGGAAGGTTGTGACGTCAAATTCACGTCAAATTCGCATCGCATACGCATTCGCAGGACGTATGAACCAGGCTTAAAAGGAATGGTAGAGCATTTGGTCTAAGGAAGAACAGTCCTGTCTTCTACTTATTTATCTATTAAAATATCATAAAGGGATGGTGCACTATTGCTTTGGGTAAGAGCACTATCCATTCCAAACCTCTAAACTCCCAAGAAAAAATCATAACCAAATTTTGTGTGAGAGGCCTACACATGCAATCAATTAAACAAAATGCTGATGGTAGATCATTTAAAATACATGAAGCATCTTGTCTAGATGCTGAATAGGCTTTGACAAGTAGCTGGATAGTGTACTCGCATGACAGAATATACATGGTCTACTGATGACACACATAGTGATGGTACAGCATCTAACCACACACACATGATGCTTGTGTGTATGAGAACTACACCCTACCAAACATGGGCACGATCCTAGTGACAGAGTCGGTACTGTGGCAAGCTGGTTGGGCAAGCCAGCTGACCATGAACATGTGTGATAATAATGCATCGTTGATTCTAGTATACACCAGGCCTGATACTACATGGAGGCATGGAGGAAGAAAATAATGGAGGCAACATGCCCTGGGCCCAATTTCATAGAGCTGCTAAGCACCAAAATTTGCTTAGCATGAAATTTCTTTCTTCATAAAAACAGGATTATCGACTAAATTTCCATTTGTTGCGTATTGCTTGTTACTGGTATTCAACTGTTGTTTGCTTATCCTGAAAATCACGTGGAAATTTGGCTGGTTATCCTGCTTTTATCAAGGAAGAAATTTCATGCTTAGCAAATTTTTGTGCTTAGCAACTCTATGAAATTGGGCCCAGGTCATTGCCTTAGTGCCCTTGAAATACTCTGAAATGTTATTTTGTTTAAGATGATCTTCCCATCAAGGGAACTCAGCAAACTCCCACAAAGGGATATAAACACCAAGCTGGCAACAACCAATCTCTCTCATACAAACATTGGTTTAACGTCTATGATTATGAATTGCACAAATCAAGAAATTGTGATTCAGTAACTAGGCGACAATATTTATTCTAGTCGTTGTGAAATCAGCGGTTAGCTGCCTCCTATAGGGTGCCCTTTACCAAGGAGAAAATGCCTTGGTGCCCTTGCCCTTTCAAAAACAAAGCATCAGGCCTGGGGTGAAATTTTAAAAGGTAGTTTTTTCTCATATATATATTAAATCATGTTATATAGGCAACCTTCGTGATAACATCACTGCCACTTTGTTTGGGTGCCCTTTACCAACGAGAAAATGCCTTGGTGCCCTTGCCCTTTCAAAAACAAAGCATCAGACCTGAGGTGAAATTTTAAAAAGTTTGTTTAGGGTCTAGTTTTATCTCATTTTATATCGGCAACTTCCTTCCTGTTAACATCCCTGCCACTTTGTTTGGGTGCCCTTTACCAAGAAGAAAATGCCTCGGTGCCCTTGCCCTTTCAAAAACAAAGCATCGGGCCTCGGGTGACATTTTAAAAAGTAGTTTTTTCTAATATCATTTTATATCGGCAACTTCCTTCCGGTTAACATCACTGCCACTTTGTTTGGGCTACATGTATTATTTTACTTTAAAAATGTTCATTACAAATCTTAATTCTTGAATCAGCCAAACCCTAAAAGCAAAAAATAGGGCAGGCGTCAAAATACCCCATGACACCCAAAACAATTGCCGTAGTGCCCCATGCTTTTTGCTGTGGTGCTCAGTGCAAAGTTCCAATACAAATGAGCATTTTCCCTCAGCGAAGTGCCCCTTACAAAACCCTTGCCGTACCAGAGGAAACCTGCAGTGCCCCGTAAAGGGTCTGTTTACTTTTTGTAGGACAAAAAACACAATGTAGGACAAAAAACACAATGTCCAAAGACTTAAACTTACACAGTTTGAAGATAATGATAGTAGAAAGCTTCCATGAAAACATTACTTGCTGAGGTACTGTAGTTTTTGAGAAATGAGTAAAACAATGTCATGAAAATAGTTTTCAACTCAGTGATCATGAGATGAAAATTATTTTAGCATGTCAAAACGTATTTTCATGACATTGTTTTACTCATTTCTCAAAAACTACAGCACCTCAGCGACTAATATTTGAAGGTCTGCTTTCTACTACCATTATATCTCCAAATGGTGTAAGTTTAAAGTAAATCTGTGGACTCGAGAAATGCCTCCCTCTGAAGTAACGTAGTTTTTTTGAAAAAGAGGTAATGTCTCGCTCAATGGGAGACTTTCTGGGACGATAGAGGGCAGCAGACTTACCGGGTAAATCCATTGTTCTCAGAATTATGCGCATGTTCAGAACTACGTAAACAATGGAAATTTACCCGGTTTGTCTGCTGCCACCTAGCGTTGGAAAGTCTCCTATTATAACACTTTGCACTTTGCATGCCTTTTATATAGTTATTCTCTTTCAAAATTTTCACAGGGCCTGAAATTAGTTTTTTTTATGCACTGAGATAGACCAAGTAAAAATACCGGTGTTCGGCAATTACCAAATGTGTCCAGTGTCTTCATGGTCTTTAAAGAGTGAAGTTCAAGGCCTGGTAATAGGGTGGACACGGCCAGCCGGCCATAGCCAGCAAGCCATGTCCAGCCAGCCATAGCCAGCCGGCCTCCCCCATTGCTTGATGTCTGCATCTGAATGACTCACAATGTTTTTTTTAATAATTTTCAACTCATACAGTGCATGAAGATTATCTTTCTCCCAGCAGGGGTTATGGTAGAATTACTCATGAATAGGAATTCAGTTAGTCATACACAATGTTATACTAGGTGGCTAGGGTTCAATTTCATAATATAGCTGTTTTACATTTAAGCAGAACATACTGCTCAGCAAACTTGTAGCAAATTCCTAAACTAAGCAACAAATGGGTGGGGCACCTGTCACTAAAAACACTGTGGACCTGCTTAGCAAATTTCTATGCTGGAAATAAAAAATACTGCTTAGCAAATTTGTCTACACTTAATAAGCAAAAAAACACTCCAGAGCGCCTGTCACATCAATGTTAACCAAAGGACTTTTGGGTGGTAACCAGTTTCTCCAAAGTAATATTTGTCTGCGCTTAGCCAACAGGCTTTAAGTAATTGGGCCTGGCCCTGGACCGGGTCTTCACGTAACGCTCGTGGGGGACGGAGCGCCGCTGGCCCCCACGAGCCACCTCTCCGACGAGTATAACGCTCGTGGGAGACGGAGCGCCGCTGGCCCCCACGAACCACCCCCACTGCAGCCGGGCGAGAGCCCCGCAGCCCTCCTCGGCCCTACTTTAATAACGGACCAGTTCAACCATGATCATTGATTGCTCTTCCTCAATGATCTAACTACTGTACAATGTAGTCCAGCTGGCTAGACAATGGTGGTAATGAGATCTAATAAAAATAATTCTTTGTTTCCGCTAACCCGCCTGTTTGTGCATGGACTTGCCAACTGTAAATATTTGTGGCAAATAATATCTCTTCCCACTGTTGTAAGCTTCCAGTCTAAACCGGAAAACCTATAATTAGAGAATAACATAAAATAAAATAAAACAATCCAGAAAACAGCAAGACAAATACTGACATTTTTATTTTATTTGAGTCTCTTAAAGACAGTGGACACTATTGGTAATTACTCAAAATATTTATTAGCATGAAACCTTACTTGGTAACAAGTAATTGGGAGAGGTTGGTAGTATAAAACATTGTGAGAAACGGCTCCCTCTGAAGTGGAGTAGTTTTCGAGAAAGAAGTAAATTTCCCTGAATTTGATTTTGAGACCTCAGATTTAGAATTTGAGCAGCGGTCTCGAAATCAAGCATCTGAAAGCACACAACTTCGTGTGACAAGGGTGTTTTTCTTTCATTAATATCTTGCAATTTCGACGACTGATCGAGCTCAAATTTTCACAGGTTTGTTATTTTATGCATGTTGAGATACACCAAGTGAGAAGACTGGTCTTTGACAATTACCAATAGTGTCCACTGTCTTTAAAGTAAAACCAAATTAAAATAAATAACACCTTGTAAGGGTTGACAAAGAACAGCTACTTTTGAGAACCATTTCATTTTGAATTAATTACAAAGAGGCAACTTAGGTCATCGATCGGTTGCTCACTTTTGGTCTTGGCTTTGGTAATGGTGCCCCATCAAAAGTTTCTAACTGACTTTAATTTTTAAAGATTTTTCAATGGAAGTTCCTAATGCAAAATGAAAATGGGCTTGAAATGAAATTCCAGGCCTATTGTAGTAGTACATGTATTAGCTAAACAGGAAGAGATACATTAAATCAACTAATTATTAAAATAGACAGAATGCAGTAGACCCTAAATAAAATAAAATCTGCGGAACTGGTTAGACAAAAAAAACAGACAAAAATAACCTTGACTTAAATGATTAATAAAAATAACAAACACGAACAAATTTAATTACTGTCCAAAACAAAAACATGAAGCTTTGGCTACGCTATTGTCAAGTGAAGTAAAACAGGATATCTATTCTAAGACATAGGATTTCTCTGTGGTTTCACTTGCAAGCTAAGCGTCTACTTTTCCTTTTTCCCCAGAGACCATTGTATTTGTTACTTTATCAAAGGCACTGGACACTATTTGTAATTACTCAAAATAATTGTAAGCATAAAAACTTACTTGGTAACAAGCAATGGAGAGCTGTTGATAGTATAAAACATTATGAGAAACGACTCCCTCTGAAGTAACATAGTTTTTGAGAAAGAAGTAATTTCTCTTGTGGGGTCTCGAAACCAACACTGAAAGCACACAACTTCGTGTGACAAGGGTGGTTTTTTTTCTTCCATTATTATCTCACAACTTCGATGACCAATTGAGTTCAAATTTTCACAGGTTTGTTATTTTGTGCATTGTTGAGATACACCAAGTGAGAAGACTGTTCTTTGACAATTACCAAAGGTGTCCAGTGTCTTTAAAGCAAAATAAACAAATGAAAAGAGCGAAGCCCGACCTCCTCAGGGGGTGGGGTAGGAAATTTCACACAGGAACTAACACGATGTAGCGAGCAACTTTGTCAAGGTGTCACCATCATAGCAGGGCCCAATTTCATGGCTCTTCTTACCGTAAGCAAAAAATAGCCGCTTACGGAAGCAGGAAATTCCACGCTTACGTCATGCAGGTTAAGAATAGGATATATTTACCTTCACGATTGATGACAAAAACTTAACAGACACATTATTTTTACAGTTAAAAAAAACAGAAACATTTCCGTATACACGTACATCCTGCCACCACTTTCTCATTCAAAATGTTACAAAATAAATCAGTATCCCAAAATGAAGGAAAAAGTGGTGGCAGGATACGGAAAATTGTTTCCAGGATTTATCTGTGCTTATTAAATCTGTCAGAAGTTTGTATAATGCTTACACAGGCCCTATCAATATCATTTGGCTTTGGTCCTTTCTACCTCCATGCACTATAACTACACCCTGGCCCTGGGATAAAACAGAGAAAAATGGGGGCGGCAGGAACTGAACTGAAAATTGTCCGTATCCTGCCACCACTTTCTCATTCGTTATGAAATAAAATAGTTACATCTTATAGGCTAGACCATGTAGACCCAGTATTAGTAACTGGGGCGCTGTTCTCCTTTTTTCAAAATTTTGACATTATCGGGATGTCAAAATTTCGAGATTAAACTTATTTTTGTAAAAAGTGAATGAGAAAGTCAAATAAAGTGGTGGCTGGAAAGTTTTCCTTAGATAGAATGGAAGGATGAACATATAAACTCAAAGTTCAAACACTTCGACTCAAATCCTGTCATGCCATGATTAAACCAAAGAAATGTGGACATAAATACCTGTTGGGCAACTGGATCCAAGATGCTGTGAATAGTCTTCGTACGGTACGATGTGGTCGGCATCTTGTCTGCTTGCACTAGCACCCGCTAGTTTGCTGTTTGGCCTCGGGGGGTAAAATTACCTCTGCTCGCTGAACAACTCCGTTCTCGTTGTCTGGAACTGTTGCACTCAGAATACAGAGTAAAACCGACTAGTCGGAAGCTATGTAGAATAAACAGCAATCCAACAGTGTCCCCGATATACCACGAACTTGCGTTTTCCGGTTTAAAAATGCTCACTTTTCCGGTTTAATGACAGTTTTGAAGACAGTAAACATGATCGTCTTTCAGCAAGCTGACATTCCTTGCGTTCCAATGCCACACGGGTTGGGTTTTTGAGGTTATTTATAGACGGGTGCCTGGTCGTTCGTCTCCATGCGTAATACACGTTCCGAGGAGGTATTTTGAACACGCTGGACGGGTCTTGTTTCCCGACTTGTTGCTAATTGTTTTTTCTTGTCAAAAAGTTTACTGCATAGGGCGGGGGGTGCGGGGGGGGGGGTTCCAGACTGTATGAAAATTGTAAAATTTAATATAAAAGATGTCTTTATGGGAAATCACAAGTATGCATTAAAAAAAAATGTTTAATTAATGTTCATGTATGTCAAGGACTAGGAGGGACGGGTCACCCAAATCTATAATTATTACAGGCGTGGGTCCTATGATGTCTACCGATAGCGAACCCCGCCCCCTCCATCACTACCCTTTTGAGACTGTTGTACGCCCGCTAGCCCGCCCTCTTGTGGCGATCATAGTTACAACCTATAATCACCACACAGAAGATCTCCGGCGGACAGAATTCCCTGTGCACCTGGGCCCAATTCATAGAGCTGCTAAGCACAAAAATTTGCTAAGCATGAAATTTCTAACCAGAGAAAAACAAGATTGAAATTGGGCCCTGCTCATAGTTACGATCTATAGATCAGAGGCATCAATGATTTGCATTGAAGAACAGATTCACCAAACAAGAAATGTTTGTCTTTTTATGTGGTTTTATTCATCCAACGAACGATAATGACATACATCAATTGTGAATCATAAATAGGTTTTGTACAATAATTTTATATTATGAGTAATCAAATTGGCTTCAAGCATGGGGATGATTTTCCATGTGCTAAGCCATTGATGAGGCCACGTAGTTAGACACGATTTAGAAAAATTATGACTGTCCAGCTTTTTGTAATACAAGTTCATCGATTCAAAAATACATTTTGAACTCTCCCCAACATGTACACCATAAAAGTAATCGATGTGTGGTATTGGAAAGCTTTGAACGGTAGGTGGCAGCAGAATTACCAAGAATGTCCATTACTTACGTAGTTCTGAGCATGCGTACTTAAAGTCACCTGGAAATAGAATTTGTTTTCTTTCAAACATAAGAGTATATGCTTACGAACAATAAAACAATTTTTTTAGTAATTGTTTGTCACGATTTATATGTTTAAAAAATATATAAAGTTGTTTGGGGGCTGACTCCGCCTACCCCTTTTGTGACGTCATTCAAGGCAGACTTTGCCTGCAATGCGTATAGTAAACACACGTGCAAAGTACATGTACGTCCAAAAAGTCGTGAGTTGGTACATTTCAAAAAGTGTTTTTCTGCATTCAGTTTTTTTGAAACGTACAAACTCACGACTTGGTCCGTACATGTACTTTGCAGTTGTGTTTACGCTACGCATTACGATTGACGTCACGAACAGCGCCCTCTCGGGTCGGGGTATACTCTTAATTTGTAAATAACATAAGAACTGAATTTTAAAACCTTAGTTAACTGTTTATTCACATTCAACTCATCAAAACACATGTATTAGAGACAAAAGCTTTATTTTGAAAAAATACCACTTCCAGAAGACTTTAACGGACAACAAAGGATTTTACCTGTTGTAAGTCTGCTCCCACCAAGCGTCCCAAAAGACCCACATTAACTAGCAAAACAACAGTAAAAAGCAACACTAACTCTCTTTGCAAAACTGATAATAATAATGTCACTACAACAGACTTGATGCCACAAATATTTGTTTTTAAATCTATTTAATTATTATTAATATTAACCTACTACTTTTTAAGTGAAAGTTCCCTCATGATTGTGTATGTACAATAATCTTTTTATTATAAGTATTTGTGGGGAAAAGGCTACCCCTCTTTTGCAGCCCTAATCGGTCTGTGCATTTTGTATGGTGAACTTCCAGCTTGAAACTATAGCACATTATTGTCCGTAGATTAATTTTTAATATTTTAATTGAAATTGTGTGTTCTGTTACAATTAATTTTCACACCACAAAATACAACAATATTGTTTGGGTTACATAATCTTAGCTTTAAAGGCAGTGGACTCTTTTGGTTATTGTCAAAGACTACACAGTTGGTGTATCTCAACATAAGCATAATTAATTCAAACCTGTGAAAATTGGAGCTCATTCGGTCATCGAACTTGCGAGATAATAATGAAAGACAAAACACCCTTGTCACACGAAGTTGTGGGCGTTTAGATGGTTGATTTCGAGACCTCAAGTTCTAAACTTGAGGTCTCGAAATCAAATTCGTGGAAAATTACTTCTTTCTCGAAAAATATGGCACTTCAGAGGGAGCCGTTTCTCACAATGTTTTATACCATCAACCACTCCCCATTACTAGTCACCAAGAAAGGTTTTATGCTAATAATTAGTTTGAGTAATTACCAATAGTGTCCACTGCCTTTAATGTCTACAAGAATAAGAGTATTTCAGATCAAGACGGTTATCCGTGAACGTGAACTTACATGAAACTAACACATCCACGTCGATAACTTGTTATACTTATCGAGATCAAAATCTGTGTTCTATTACAGTTATTCACACTATAAATACAACAAAAGGCCTACATAATCTTAATATATTTTAAATAATAGAACATTAAGTGTTTCAATTAAAAGGCCTACATAATCTTAATATATTTTAAATAATAGAACATTAAGTGTTTCAATTAAACTTATCAATTAGACGGTTTCGGTTACAGGTGTTTTTTTTTAACTAACTATATTTTTTGCAACAAACCCCCCAAACTATGCATCAATTGGCCTGAGCTATTTGAAAAAGAGGCATAATTGGTATTACTTCTTTTTAAAGGTATACACAGTGACTTGATCGTTGTGCGACTGTTTTCAATAACAGCTATACAGCCCCTTTTGTTAATAACTATAGTTTGGGCAACAAAACCTCTAAAACTGTGCGTCAATATATTAAAAAGTATACTGCTTATTTTTTTTTAAGGCAAACAGAAACGTTGTGCCATTTGTATTCATTCATAGCAATAACTGTAAAAGATCCAGCTTACAGGCGAGCTATACGCAGCTAAACCGACATAATTGACTTGCACCCTACGGGTCTCATCGTACCATTTAATAAATGGGACGAGCTGACCACCTTGTCCTACCTGTATCATCCCGTTGTCGTAGTTTAGCCAGAATCGACGATACTCAAACTCGTCCAGTACGTCGTCCTTCGAAACTTCAAAATCGAAAGGATAACAATGCCTATCACAACGAATGGCTGACTTCGTGTTGCCCCACCCACCGATACCTGTTTGGTAAAAAATGTACAACAATTGATTTAAGGCATCGGACACTATATTGGTAAGTACTCAAAATAATTATAAGCAGAATTTTGTTGTCAACGAACAATGGAGAGCTGTTGATACTATAAAACTGTGTGAGAAACGGCTCCCTCCGAAGTTATAGCATAGTTTTCGAGAAAGAAGTAATTTCTTACTCAAATAAAGGAAGACTTCAGCTGAAAGGCACCTGAAAACACACAAATTTGTGCAACAAGGCTGTTTTTGTTCAATCTGTCTTTGAATGTGTCTACTGTCCTGTACTAGTATACCGAATATGTGAGGGCAACTTCCATATGAACGGTCCAGCGAGTGCAAAGGACCTGTCGTCCCCCCCAACCCCAAATTAGCGAGCGTTTTGGGGCACAGCGAGTAAGCCAGAATCCAAAGAACGAAGACGTATGGAAGGAACATAGCGCAGGATAAGATTAATATTATATTCAGGGGCGGAACCGTGGACACAATGAAAGACAAACAACAATTAATAGAAAACGTACCGATTGAATAAAACTCATCTTCATTTGGCATTTCAGAAAGAGCTAACATTGCGCTCTCTTGCCCTTTCGCGGCAAAGTCCAGTCTGATGTTTGTGCTTGAGTTGAGTCTCGGGAACATGAAGTCATAATGGAAGTCGTTCGGGATGGAGTTGCCCGGTATCTCAATAACGTCGCATTCTGCCAGACAAAAAAGAGAAAACAACATAGAAACAAAACTTTCCTGAACAATTTCTCGACAAAAGCAATCCGATTAGGTTACTTGTTATTGTCTAAAAGCTCAAGATTACCGAATATCTAAAAATGTTGGGAAATTTTGAGTTTCAAACATTTTGTTTTAAGTATGACCTACCTAAACGAAAATGGCAAGGCGTTGTTTTTGGGCTGAATTTCTCTTAAAATGTTTTCAACCAATAAGGAAATTGAGTCGTATGGGTATAAATAGTCTTTAAATGTGTAAAAAAATAATCATTTCGAGTACCCCGTTTTATCCAGTGCTTTTCTGGATGATTCGCTAAAAGCTGTTACGTCATCACTCATGTTACGTCAATGTGGGAGCTCCAACTTGTTTAGCCGCGTTGTTGCAGCGTGTGGGACAAAGCAAACTCCCACACATGACGTCAAAGTATTGCCATTTTGACGCACGCCGTCAACGGCAGAAATGTTTTTAGTTTTTCAAAATCTTGAGGTTGGGCCTGATCTTTTAATTAATAATAACGTAAAATTAAGGAGTGTACAAAATTAATATCACAATACATTTAAATGGTAAACAAACACGTTATAACAGCATTTCCGTCAAAAACTAATGATACACTTAAAAAAAACTCATTGATTTCAGCCAGGAGTTCCTATATCAACCATTGGATAAGAGATTTGTTGTACAAATCCTATGGACATTTGAGAGCAGTGATGCGGTGACTCTATATTCAGACACCCATAATGGTAAAACAAACCTTATGTTATGTTCCAAACAAAATCTGAGTGTTAGGAAAATATTATAACAGGACTGACGGACAGTGGTGTCAAAACATAAGGGTGTAACCGAATTTTGTTTAAGTCAAAGATTTAACCTAGGGTACATTTGCCATGCAATTTGGCTGGGTCTGAATTAGGAGCTTTTGGACCGATGCTTCGTCGGAACACACAACATATTGTTTACAAACATACCGCTCGGGACAACCCTATGTCACTAGATGCAGGGTTTTCAAACGTACCTTTATGAACTTGTTCGTCAAAGTAGTAACAGCCATTTGATGGTTGTATGTCAGATTTATCCGCAGCGTACACGGCACGGTTCAACTCGCAGAGCTTGTCATTCTCGCAGTAATTGAACGATTTGCAGGCGTTCTCATGCAGACAGAGTACTGCGCAGGGCACATGTGACTGCACTGTTGCAGTGCGGTACGTCTTACCGCGGAGTGCATGGTCCCGTATAGGGCCGGGATAAAATTGGTGTTGGTATCCTTTGCGCATCTTCTGATGGGCGCTTTGTGGTTGACTTTTGCTCAAAACATTCTCAGATTTTGCGCTGTCCCAATAAATGACTGCTGACAGCAGAGCAAGTGCCCACACCACGTACACCATTGCTTCTGGTTGATATGAAACAAATAAAAATGAAACTCAAATAAATACAAACACCCAAAAATATAAATTGTTATAAAGACGACTGATTATGGCTAAATCATTAGGTCTACCGTACCGAAGACCAACAGAGTTCATAGTAATTGGATCTCAACATCAAAGGTCAAAGGTAAATATCTCTGGGATCAGGGTGGGTACAGGCGTCATTCCTCCATCAGACACTGTCAGGAATCTTGGTGTCATCTTGGATTCTAATCTCTCCATGGATCGCCACATCTCCGCTGTATCCCGAGCAGCTTTCCTGTCACTCAGAAATATTGGAATGGTCCGCAAGCATATCAATGATCATGTTGCAGAACTGTTATCCCATGCATACATCACTTCAAGGCTTGATATGGGTAATTCTGCATTGTACAAACTGAACAAATCACAACTGAATCGACTCCAACGTCTACAAAACAATGCAGCCAGAGTAGTTACATTATCCAAAAAGAGTGTAAGTATTAGCTCTCTTCTGAAACAACTGCACTGGCTCCCAATTGAACAGAGAATCTAGTACAAACTCTGCTTGCTAGTGTTTAAAGCGATGAATGGTCAATCCCCGTCTTACATGTTATGTGATCTTGTGCAGCCATATGTTCCAACACGAGAAAATCTACTCTCTGCAGACAAATTTCTCCTTGAAGAACACAGGGCACGCAACTCTTGGGGAGAGCGTTCGTTTCTAGTCGCAGCAGCAAAGATATGGAATGGTCTTCCACATTACGTCCGGGCAGCTGTCACAACTGATACATTCAAATCAGCACTCAAAACACATCTGTTCAACATCCACAAATAATCATTGCCTTTGAGGAGCATAATGACTATACCCTTTTTTGAGATATCGCGACGCAGTGCGCCTGGAGCTAAGCTGACTAGGGTGCAGATTTTTTTGAGCAAGCGCCATGAGCGCCTGCATTGGCGGATACCGGCGCTAAGGCTTCGATTATTATTATTATTATGAAAGAAAATTTTCAAAACTGACCCCCCCTCCCCAAAATGGAATACAAATGGCGATGTCCATCCAATGTGTACATAAAATAAAATGCAAGAAGCGAAACGCATTGATTGCATTTGAAGGCATTAGTTGAAAAATCGAAATGGGTTTGAACCGCGCCCAGGTTCATGGAGCTGCTTAATGGCTGATTTTGTGCTTACATCAGTAGGATTTTCACTACTCAGCGCGGCTTCATTGTGAACGCGCAATATGGCTGCCTATTATTCGTGCTTACCTGTGAATACGCCGCCCTTACACATTATGTTGTTCTGCTACAGTTAAGCACGCAAATGTACGCTTACCGTTATTATCAGCTCTATGAAATTGGGGCCTGCTGTTATTTTAATGGTGCTAAACGATGAATAACTTCAAGTGTTTTACCTTTGTTTTTACGTGATGGAGAGAGACCGCTAATTAGGTGGCTCTATGAAAACAACGTCTTAACTGCACCTCGGCAAACCTTCAAGTGTGACGCAGATAAAATTGGCCCCGCTCATTATCATAATTTTATATAGGACAGCCAAGGCGTTTTAGGATAAACAATTTTGATGCATGACTTGTTTTTGATTGGCAATTTAATTAGCAGCAGGCAGGAGTTATAAAAGGAGCTATAAAAACTTGGCCCCAAATGAAGACGGCAAACCCCCTTTGTTGTCAAATTAAATAATAGTTGCCTATTTTTTTAATAATAGGCATGGCAGTTTCAGCCGTGCTTTATAATTAAACTCTTCAAGGACACACACACACTGTTTGTACAGAGCCAGGCACGGCGTGACCCCATTCTGTAAAAAACTAATAACGCGCCTTTCGTAACTGTTTTTTAACGGAAGCGTTTTTGCCGCCACATAAATAAAACCTCTATCATAACCTCACGTTTCGGTATACTGATCGTGTACGTACACGAGAAATCCAAACTTATCGTAATAATAATACAAATAATAATAACAATAACAATAACAACAACAACAACAACAACAACAACAACAACAACAACTACAACAACAACAACAACACTTGAAGCTAATTAATAACTATGACCATGAAGAATTTATAGTTACAGGCCTAATGGGAAACTTTAGAGTATCTGCCAATCACCAAGAGAGGGCGCTCTTCACCAGGTAATAGACCTTTTCGCAAATACCGGGGCGCGCGCGTAAAGCTTGGAATTAGGTGCATTGTGGTCTTGCTGGTATCCAAATTTGATCCATATATATCCCACAATGCACCTCAGTCAACAGTCTGCGCTTGCGCATTGGTATTTGCGATAAGGTCTATGTCAACAACTTAGGAATAGGATAAGCATGACGGTGACGGTCACTGACAGCAAATACCTTGTGTTTTGCGTGTTTTTGATTCTGTATTTTAGATTTAGCCAAACTGTATTTTGTTTTTCATAACACATTGCCAGCATAAACCAAACTGTTCTGGAACAGGACGTACTGGACACGAGTTCCCCAATGATAACAAGCGGTGTACATGAGTTTATCTTCTAGGGTAATTAGCAAACATTCCAAAATGCTGACCTACCAAGACTCGAGAAGAAATCTGAAGTTTAGTTGCATGACAATGTATCTGATTTAATTTTCAAGAGGCTGAAAGACTTCTAAGTTTGTGTTAAGTATTTTTGAATTTTTAGCATTTACCATTGTTTGATATAGGAGTTGTGCACCCTTACCTGGTAAGTCTGCTGCCCTCTAGTGGCAGAGCTTTCAAAAAGTCTCCCATTGTAGATAACTTAAGATTCACACATTATGTATGTTATATTATATATCGCTCGTTGGAGAAATAAAACCACACAAAAAAAACAAATTCAATTCTTGTTTTGTAAATTTTTGTTTTTGAGGTAATTCATAGGTGACTCTTCATAGAGATCGTATTATGGGCAGCAAGGCACTGGACACCTTTGGTATTATTTGTCAAAGACCAATTATTATGGTTTTCGGTGTGTCCCATGCATACACAACAACAAATTTGTAAAAATTTGAACTCAATTTTTTGGGCATCACAGTTGAAAGAAAATAGTGACAGAAAAAAAAAACTATTTGCACAAAAAATGTATGTGCTTTCCGATGCATAATAAAAGGCATCAGCTGAAGACTTTTATTATTATTTGAGTGCGAAATTATTTTTTTTCTCAAAAACAGCGTTACTTCACAGAATTCCCTGGCAGACAGAATCGCATGCCACACCAGAAACCACATGTGTATTGTAGTAAACAAAACAGTACACCAAATAATAATATTGAATGATTTCTTAATTAGTTTTTGCACTACAAAAAAAGAGTCCCTGCAACACATTTCAAATTGCAGCCCTCTGCGGCTGCTGCTTTATGAGGCCATTGAGTGTGAAAAATACTACCAATTCATTCAAAGGATATAACTGCACGAGGTTGTTATAGTTTTTGAAAGATTCCGTTTGTGAACCTGGAAGCAGCTGTTCCTCCCACGCAAGAGAACAAAACACCAAGGACGGGTCACAGGCTTTAGATGAAATTAATAACTGATCCTTTGAATACTAGCTCTAGTTTACCAAAATTAAAGGCAGTGTCATACACTGGTTGTATTAACGCAATACTGAATTAGAGGACAGCAGCCGATTTCACGAAACTTTACGCAACTGCGTAAGTCCACTTGCGCGACGTTTATGGGGGTAAGTTGCGCCATCATAAACGTTGCGCAAGTGGACTTACGCAGTTGCGTAAAGTTTCGTGAAATCGGCGGCAGGTCAGCTAAACTTATGGACATTGTAATTTAATTTTTGAAATAATGAAACGGTCGTTAAAGCCATTGGACACTTTCGGTACAGAATTTTTTTTTAATAGCTCACAGATTTACAAACAACATACAGAGTTTACAGAAGGTTATGGTGAAAGACTTCTCTTGAAATATTACTCCATGAAATGCTTTACTTTTTGAGAAAACATTAAAGCAATATCAATTCTCGATAATTATTGAGAATTACGGATTTATTTTAAACACATGTCATGACACGGCGAAACGTGCGGGAACAAGGGAGAGTTTTGCGTTGTTTTCTCCCGACTCCGATGACCGATTGAGCCTAAATTTTCACAGGTTTGTTATTTTATATATAAGTTGTGATACACGAAGTGTGGGCCTTTGGACAACACTGTTTACCGAAAGTGACCAATGGCTTTAACCAATCTATGACCGTTCCTTTAAGGCCTAAACCAATATGTGTGTATTATAAAAGAGGTAGTTATGAATGATACAATGATAATTTCAGAAACATATTGGCTTTAATTACATGCCTTTGTGTGATGACAGTGCGGTGGTTTTGATTTTATTGTGGGACAAATTTCCTTATTGCATCAATTGTTGGTGATGGTGCAATAATTCTTTGTATTGAGAAAAGGGAGAAACCATTTCAAAATCGGTAGTCTTCGAGAATTATTATTAAACGGATGTGAAACGGATGGCTCTTTTTCTATAAAAAATGAAGAAGAAAAAAAAGTATCACCGAAAGGAAACTAAACTTGTAAAAGGTAAAACCACATATAGACACATCATTAAGGAAAAGGTTTGCTGGGGTCCTGCGTTGTTTAACCTTTTGTCCCTTTTCTAAAGAACTTCCTAGTGGGGTCCATTGAGATTGTCTTGTGGGGTCCATTGTTCAGTTGTTGTCGTGACCCCCACATGTCCAGCCAGTACGACAAATTCCGTTTTGCTGTATCTCAACATATGCATACAATAACACGCCTGTGAAATTTGAACTCAATATTGGTCGTCGAAGTTGCGAGAGAATGTTTTTGTTCAAATTTATTGCCCCAGACGACAGTGCACTTGTTATTGTCAGAAGATTAAAAATAACATAAAATAAATAAACCAGTAAATAATATTTACCCCTTCCATTAAGTTTCAAATCAACCCTTCATTTAGAATGGAACATCCTAGATATTAATTTTGCGCAGCGGAGTAATTTGTATAAAAGAGTCAACGTCGGAAATGAAACGCCACTAAAATTTTCTGTCACAGCTTTAACGACAACCTTGTTCTCAGTCGATTTGAGTCTCGTACCAATCTTTGGACATTTAAAAGAGCGATTTCGGCTTCACACTCCGACAAAACAATGTCTAAGTTTCTTTCTCTGGCGATGTTGGCAGTCTTGGCTGTGTGTCTTCAACGGTAAGTGCTAAAGAAGACAATTGTGTTTGACTGTTTACAATTTTAATGTTTCAAATGTGACGTCATCGTTTTGGGACTTTGACCAAAATTTAAATTTGAACTTGGGCATATCAAACGAAAAATTGTATCACCACTTACTTTAAAAAAGTGGATATCACCCCAGTCCACCACTTTTCCGCAGACGACAAGGTGCAAATTAAAGGCAGTTTCTCACCCAATTTCTCACAAAAAATATATTCCAAACCGACCAACCCTTTTTTTTTTCTACTTGGGCAAATCCAAAAGGCCCACATTCGACATCTCTGATTTTGAAGGCTTTCAAAGCCTCGAAGTTGGAGATTAGAAATGTGTTTATTCTTTTGCTTATTTTACTTTTGCTTAATTAATAAATATGTTATTTTTGGGTTGTGTTCTATATCTTTGTTTTAGTTCTTCGTAGTCATTTTATTGTCAGGCGCTTTTGATCATTTTTAATATGGAAAATGCGCGGTATAAATTTCATTATTATTATGACTACATTATAAGTTGCTCGTCAATTACAAGTTCTCTTCATGCGTCTGTATGGCCTGAGATTGCACCACGGAGCATCTAGAATGCAAATTAATGTTCGAGACCCCACGCCGTGAAGACTTTGCGCTACGCGCTCGCATGCTCCCTCTTTGTTCTGAAGTGCCCCCCCTACCCCTTAGAAAATTGTGTGCCCCTAATTTTTGGTTGGTGTTACCGCAAACTCTTCTATATCTTATCTCCACCATGCAAAGTTTCAAATCCTGCCCCTAATTTTGTATACCCTAGTTTAACGCCGCTGATTACCAAACGGGTCATGGGCCTTTAAAGCAGCTCTAATAAATTGGGCCCTGCCCAGCTTTAAAGCTTAAAGACGCCCTCTCGTCAAACAAAACCATTTTTTTTCCAAGTTCATATGATTTTTTGTCAATAGTAGCGCCGAACAAAACTGTTTCTTATTAATGTTCTTGTATGTTCACACCCATCCTTTTAAAGCTGCGAGGGCACCATTTGCATGGATTGTGAAGATATGAACTGTGTAGAGCCAGATTGTGAGTACGGGACTATACTAGACGAGTGCGATTGTTGTAAGGTCTGCACTAAGGTAAGACTGAAACTAGTTGTTAAAGGCAGTGGACACTGTTGTTTATCACTCAAAACAATAATTTTTAGCATAAAATTTGTAACAAGCAATGGTGAGCTGATGATAGTATACAACAATGCCAGAAACGGCTCCCTCTGACGGTACGTAGGTTTCGAGAAAGAAGTACTTTTCAACGAAGTACTTTTCCACGAATTTCGAGACCTCGGAATTAGATTTTGAGGTCCCGAAATCATGCCTCTGCAAGCAAGGTTTTTTATTCTTTCATTGTTATCTCGCAACTTTGACGACCAAATGAGCTCAAATTTTCACAGGTTTGTTATTTTAAGCATGTTGAGATACACCAAGTGAGAAGACTGGTCTTTGACAATTACCAATTGTGTCCAGTGTTTTTAACAGACGATTAAACCCGAAATCAACATAATCTGCAAACTTTCAATTAAATAAAATACCTCCCATGGGCCTAATTAGTTGTTATGTTTTCAACAATACATGTATCCACACAATGTTCGACTATTTTTGTGTGTGTACAAGTAGCGATGTGTTTTTGATTTGCATTATTATATGGATTTATAGTTCTCCAACCTGGGTTGGCAACAACTCGGGCTGTAAGTTGCAAAAGAATTGTTTATATAATGAAGATCTTTGCTTCTTATATGTGGCACTTTTAAAAGAAATACCGGCGCATTATAAATTAGGGATGTGTTGACAGGCTGTTGAGAAAGAGACAAAGCGCGAGAGCATGCGAGCTCGCAAACTTAACATTTATCTTTGGTTTTAACAGCCTTACTCCTGAATCTGAGCGTTAATATTCTTTTAGAACTTGATCTTTAAAAAAACCCACGGAATTTCCCTTTTTGGGGGACCCCCCCCCCCACCCCCGGAAATCCGGTTGAAAATGGAGAAATCATATCCCTCTAAATGCAAATTATTAATATTATCTTCAGGGGTTGGACGAGCTGTGTGAGGGGCTAATGGAGAATTACGGCAAGTGCTCTGAAGGTCTTTATTGTGAGAAACCAGTCTGCAAAAAGGGGAAAACCAGCTGTGCATCACTGCCCGGATACTGCAAGCCTGAGCAGTAATGTCAAAGGTAATTTATATGGGTTTATTGCAAAAGATATCTACTTTGCGGTAGTAGAATACAAAGCAAGACTGCAAACTAATGGGAGACTTGTTGGACGCTGGGTGGCAGCAGACTAACAAGGTAGAATCCATTGTTCTCGGTCATGTGCGCACGCCCAGAACTACGTAAACAATGGAAAGTTACCTGGTAAGTCTGCTGCCACCTAGCGTCCCAAAGTCTCCCATTAAATACACTGTATTTGTCATTGTTTAAGGCACTGGACACTAATTGTAAATTGTTGTCATAAAAACTAACTTGGTAACGAGCAATGAAGAGCTGTTGACAGTGTAAAACAACAAAACATCGTGAGAAATGGCCCCTTTGGTAGCGTATAGATTTTGAGAAAGAAGTAATTTCTCACTCAAAACAATTCAGACAAATAGCCTTTTATTATATAATATGCATCTAAAGCACACAATTTATGCACAAGAACCAAGACTACGTAGCCACTTAAGTAGATATACACAAGTCTAACTTGCTCTATTGGTAATTACTCAAAATAATTGTTAGCATAAAACTTTACTCGGTAACAAGCAATAGAGAGCTGTTGATAGTATACAACATTGTGAGAAACGTCTCACTCTGAGGTAATAGTTTTCGAGAAGAAGTAATTTTCCACGAATTTGATTTCGAGACCTCAGAATTAGACTTTGAGACCTCAGAATTAGATTTTGAGGTCCCGAAATCAAGCAACTGAAATCACACAAGGGTGACAAGGGTTGTTTTTCTTCCATTATTATCTCGCAACCTCGACGACCATTTGAGTTCAAATTTTCACAGGTTTGTTATTTTATGCATATGTTGAGATACACCAAGTGAGAAGACCGGTCTTTGACAATAACCAAAGGTGTCCAGTGTCTTTAATCTAAATTCGTCTGACACGTCGTGTATAGATCATGATCATCTTAACTTTGAGATCTAAAAGATAATCAAGGAGTTTCTTTGTTTCTGATTTTGAAAGATTTGTTTAACTTTTTTATGAGCAAGGGGTTGTTCTATTAAACCCAGGCTTGACACAAGTCTAACTTTCCCATTGATCTAAATTCGTCTTTATATCCGTCTTGTATAGGTCAGGATCATCTAAACTTTTAGATCTAAAAAATGTGTACAAGGAGTTTTGGGTTTCTAATATTTCTGATTTTTAAAGATTTGTTAAAAAAAATTTATGAGCAAGCGGTTGTTCCTTTAAACCCTAGACTTGACACAAGTCTAACTTGCTCTTTAGTCTAAATCTATCTACATTGTATTCTGTCTTGTACAGGTCAGGAAAATCAAGAGATGGTATTTGCAACTCAACACTGGAACGGCCCAGCAGTGTAAACAAGCATGGGACCCGACTTGTACAAAGTCTATGACTTGTACCAAGTCTATGTACCTTAACATAATTTATATGAAGAAGTCAACCCTCCTACTCTTGGAAACATTAATTTTCCAGCGAGTGGTCAGGCCTGTATTTTCTCTTTGGTAAAGGGCACACTGTGAGAAGTTTGTATCATTCTACTGGATCATTTCAAGGGCACCAAGACAATGACCAGAGGGCATTGAGGCAACTGCCTACGTTGCCTCCGTGAAGTAACACCTGTGTGGCACAGCTGTGCACAGTATCAGGTATTGACTACTTCAAGAGCTATTGTTGAAAACATGACTCAACTCAGGCGTTCTCTTTCCCATGGAGCAATTGCTCCATGTTTTCCCTCAAGGCAAAGTGAAAACAGTTAATACACTGCAATTGTTTTACATCTCCATGTAGTGCATAGCTGCTAGGTACGTAATAATGACCAAGAAGCCATTTTTACTATGGGCATAGTAAATTGGTTGCTATGGTATAGTAAATTGGTTGCTATGGGATAGTAAATTGGTTACTATGGGGTAGTAAATTGGTTACTATGGGATAGTAAATTGGTTGCTATTGGATAGTTTATTGGTTGCTACAGGTATAGAACATCGTTTGCTACTTTAAAATAGCATGTTGCAGTCGTGCGGCTTTTTAGTCCAAATAGTCATGTGATGCGCTATAAACCAATAGAGACACCTTGCATAACGCAAAACACTACAGGGATGCTGAGATCACGTGCACGTTTGTACGCATAAAGAACAGCAGTCGTCCAACGATTTGCTTCCTTTGATTCCAGTGAGGGCACCTTTTGATAAAAGTGAGGGCGTTTTTTGAGCGTGTGGCGTCACGTGTATTAAAAAGGGGTCTAGCAAAAGGCAGAATCTTTGTAAGGGGTGATATGGTATAAAGTGTTGAGATATGCATTCACCAACATGATAATCGCATTGTTCAGGCTGGCATGGTGTATCTATTATTGAAAACCAAAGTAAAAAATATTGAAAGGTCCAACAGTAGGAGGGTTAAATATTCTATCCTTTAGAGACCAGTTTAAAATGTTGACTGATTGTAAATTATAAAATGTAGTATAACAAATAAACAACAAAACACTGAACAGTTTTCTTTGTGTATTATTGTTTTTTAATGGTGTCTGCAATTTTTCTACAACAATGAAAAAAAATAACATCTTCCGTTTTTCAAAACATCAACATGAATTTCTCAAAAACTTAGATCAAAACTTTCTCAATTACTTTGACTAAAGTCTTTCAAAAACTCAGACCATATTTTCAGCCAAATATTCCTCAAATACTCCGGGAAAAAAAATCTCTCAATTACTTGAGTAATATGCCTGAAATTCTTTTTAACAGAACTTGGGAAAGTGCTGAGTATACAATGCTCAAACACATCGTTGTAAGGGTAAAACCAAATAAAATGCTGATGATTTAATTTTCAAATCCTGTTTTGGTAAATTTGTTGTGTTCAGTCCAAAATGTATTCTTTAACATACTTATAACATTCCCTGTGAATGGTCAATGCATGAATTGGATTGGTCTACCGGCCAATCAAAACTCATCTCTTAGCTTTCTTCTTCATCTGTTGGAGTCTCTTCATGGCCGAGGCGGTGCTTGTCTGAGGAGCAGTCTTCCCTGACGTTCCGCTCGACTTAGACGCACCTTGCGTCTTGGAACCCGAATGCGAAGGAGCCTTGTTAACAGGTGACGGTAGAGGGCTCACTTTAGACCCTGACTTGGAGTGGGCACTAGAGGGCTTGCTACTGGTGGAGCTCGGCTTGGTGTGGGATGAGGAGCGAGCTGTGGCTGCAAAGCTTGCCAAACCGGTGTAGGGCGTTTTAGCAGACGAGCTCACAGGAGGTGCAGAAGTGGAAGTCTGTTGAAAAACACAAAGAAGAAATATTGCTATGACATCATTCTTGACAAAATTTTCTTATTAATTGTTTTTATAATTGTTATTTTATGGGGGGGGGGGTTTAACCAATTACGGCTAAACAACTGTATTAACACCGCGATTAATTATTGATGTATTTTTTAACCAAACTTAAATTATAAATAATAATTATAATAATAGTTGCTTCTTATATCCGCTCAAGGTGCTTCAACATTCAGTATTTTCCTGCGAGGTATGTGGGGCTACGTTTGAAGTATGAGACCTACTTCTTTCACATATCACTATACAATTGTTGCACGCTGTGACGAGGTCCATGGCGTTTTGTACACCCGAGGGGGGAAATGGAACCCGAGGCGAAGCCGAGGATGCCTTTTCCCTTCGAGGGTGTACGAAACCCATGGACCCCAGTCACAGCATGCAACAATTGTTTTGTTATACCTTTGTAAAATTGTTATTCCTCGTCTCGAAAGTCTGTTGTCATCTTCAAACATTTTTACAACAGATTATGCATTGTTAAATAAGCAGACGAACAAGAAACAATTCCCTCGAACCCACCGTTGTTTCGTACACAGCGCTGGAAATCGACCAGCGTTGGGAACGATCAAGGTGATGTACACCGGTGTACATCACTTTTCATGTTACCCGGCCCGTCGAGCCTTGTAACCTGCGTTTTTGTTGCGCGTCGCATGATTTGTTCTCGACCAATCAAACTTCACAATTTGTACAGAGGTAGAAAAACAAATAATGGTTTACAAGGTGCTGTTGCGCATTATGCAGCCAGTCAAACCAGGAACACTGGGGCGAACCTCTTCTCTATTCGATAAGTGCACTGGGTTCTTTTATGTGCGTTACGAAAAATAACACCATGTAAACCGAGGCATGTTGCAAAACAGTTAATTCAGAAACCTCAACACACTTACTTTATGCTCTGTCCGTTTGAACAGATTCACAGGTTCAGATTCTCCTTTGATTTCTACGTCTCTTTTGCTGCTTTCTTTTGTGCTGCTGCTTGACGACCCGGAGCTCTTTACTTTCTTTGAAACCTGAGATAGGAAGACAAACGATTGGAAGTTCTAAAATAACTTGTGCAAAAAAGAGCAAGTTTTGTAGGAGCAAAGTGCATTTTAAAGGCAGTAGAAGCTATTGGTAATTACTCAAATACTTATTAGCATAAAACCTTACTTGGTAGCGAGTAATGGGGAGAGGTTGATAGTATAAAACATTGTGAGAAACGCCTCTCGCTGAAGTAACGTAGTTTTCGAGAATGGAGTAACTTTCTACGAATTTGATTTCGAGACCTCAGCTTTAGAATTTGAGGTCTTGAAATCAACCATCTGAAAGCACACAACTTCGTGTGACAAGGGTGTTTTTTCTTTCATTATTTTCTCGCAACTTCAACGACGGATTGAGCTCAAATTCTCTCAGGTTAGTTATTTTATGCATTGAGTTTGAGTAACACCAACTGTGAAGACTAGTCTTCGACAATCACCAAAAGTGTCAACTGCCTTTAACTAGGATTTGAAACTTTGCATGGTGGGAGTAAAATCATGTGAGGTTTGAGGCAGCAACATGAGTAGATCTCTTTTGAGTAGTGGTGGTTCTCAAAAGAACTGGTGGCTGACAACTCAATAATTCAATCAGTATGCTCTGATCGTCATCAATCTCCCAAAGACGGTCAGAGCATACTGATAGAAACGTCAAGTGTCAACCACCATTTCTTTTCAGAACCGATCAATCAATCGACCGCAGAGACAGCAAGGTTCTGTTGCGCCGATCTCCTGTGTCCACGTCCTACAGACTCTCGCCACATGTGGTTGATTTCGCTAGGCCGGCCAAGTTGTAAAGGCGCAGGATGATCGAGCGCGGCCTCTAGGTCTCTTCCAGCCAGGAGCCGGTGCTAGGCCTCCCCTGAAGGTGATGGCAATACTTAGAGCTTTTTTAGCTGGGATGTTGTCAGCTAGGCGAGCGACATGACCGAAGAAGGCTCAGCGGGGCGTTAAATTAGTTGGTTGATGGGGGGCAGACACTACCAACACTAGGCCTCTAGGTCTCTTCCAGGCAGGAGCCGGTGCTAGGCCTCCCCTGGAGTTGATGGCGATGCTTAGAGCTTTTTTAGCTGGGATGTTGTCAGCTAGGTGAGCGACATGACCGAAGAAGGCAGAGTGGCGGTGTTGAATTAGTTGGTTGATGGGGGGCAGACACTACCAACACTAGGCTTCTAGGTCTCTTCCAGCCAGGAGCCGGTGCTAGGCCTCCCCTGGAGTTGATGGCGATGCTTAGAGCTTTTTTAGCTGGGATGTTGTCAGCTAGGCGAGCGACATGACCGAAGAAGGCAGAGCGGCGGTGTTGAATTAGTTGGTTGATGGGGGGCAGACACTACCAACACTAGGCTTCTAGGTCTCTTCCAGCCAGGAGCCGGTGCTAGGCCTCCCCTGGAGTTGATGGCGATGCTTAGAGCTTTTTTAGCTGGGATGTTGTCAGCTAGGCGAGCGACATGACCGAAGAAGGCAGAGCGGCGGTGTTGAATTAGTTGGTTGATGGGGGGCAGACACTACCAACACTACTTAAAAAGAGATTTTCACATGGTGTTAAGCTGCAAATTCTTCTTAACAACAATCAGGGAGATTATTTGGAATCACATTCAACATAAAGGGGAAAAAACGTTTCTACATAATAAACAGGGAGATTTTCAAAATTGTTCATCAGAACATGAAAAGATTTACATATTTTCAGGATTTTTTTTGCGGAGTCAAGAAGCGTTTGGCAGCTTGGCTCAATGAAACTCACCTGTTTCTTCATGTTACGCGTACAGCGGCTACAATACCAGACAAGCCGGGGGTCATTAGGGTCAGCCTCACTCGCTGGGGGTTTGTGACAGAGCTGAAAGAAATAATTCCCAAAGAATTTTCAGTCATAATTGGAAACAGATACTTTTAGAATCAATACATTCATTAATAAATAATTCATTATTTATTAGTCCACAAAAAGAAAATTTGCTACGTTGCACGGTTTCATGTAACAAGATAAAAAGATGGATATAAAAAATACACAATTAGGCCTATATAATAATAATAATAATAATAATAATAATAATAATAATAATAATAATAATAATAATAATAACAATAATAATGTCATCTCATTGACATAGCGGTGCCAGGTGATATAAGGGTAGCTTCGAAGGAGATGGAAAAGATCGAGAAGTACCAGGACCTGGCCAGGGAACTTCGTAAGATTTGGCAGGTAAAGGTAAAAGTAGTCCCCGTGGTGGTTGGAGCACTTGGCACCATTCCCAAAGCACTGGGGAAACATCTAGATGAAATAGGGACAAATGTGAGGGTAGATCTATTACAGAAGGCAGCGCTTTTGGGAACAGCGAGGATCCTGAGAAAGACCCTTGAGATCTAAGGCTACGGGACGTAGCCCGGCTCGAGGAGTTACCGGCACAAAGGAAAATGAGATCTTTCTTTTGCATGCTGTGATAAAATGAAATAATAATAATAATAATAATAATAATAATAATAATAATAATAATAATAATAATAATAATAATAATAATAATAATAATAATAATAATAATAATAATAATAATAATAAAAAGATATTTAAAGGCCTTAAAGTGCTAACACAAAGATAACAATAGGATTTACCAAATTACAACATTACAATGAAAAGGAGTATCCGAAGAATATAATTTAAAAAGGCAACTACAAAAATATACATACACATGGGCAAGAACAATTAAAAAGATCAGATTTAAAACAGCAACCATAAAAAAAAACAATGTTGACAAGATGAGGGAGGGTATAAGGAGGTGATAAAAAGAATGATACAATTATTTACTTGTATGCTGATCATTAAAGGAACACGTTGCCTTGGATCGGTCGAGTTGGTCCTTGAAAAGCGTTCTGTAACCGTTTGCTATAAAATCGGTATGGTTAGAAAGATGTTGTAAAAGTAGAATACAATGATTCACACAAACATGCCTCGAAATTGCGTGGTTTTCTTGTTACCTCGTCCAATAACAAGGTCGTACATTTATGGGAGTCAAATTTGTGACTCCCTTAAATGGCCGACCGTGTTAGTTCGCGACGTAAAATGAAAACTGTGCATTTTTTAGTGACACTTATGTGGATCATTATATTCTACTTTTAAAACATCTTTCCAACAGTATGCATTTCATAACAAATGATTTCAAATGCTTTTTGAAGACCAACTCGTCCGATCCAAGGCAACATGTTCCTTTAAGAAAGAAAGGCACTGCCAGTAGGGGACTTTCAGGACCCTTGGTGGCAGCAGATTTCCCGGGTAAAATCCATTGTTCTCGGTAATAATATGCGCATGCTCAGAACTATGTAAACAATGGACATTTACCTGGCAAGTCTGCTGCCACCTAGGGTTCAAAAGTCTCCTATTGCAGCTAGGCTGCGCAATGGTTTCATTGACTACATATACATGTGTATACATGCAATAATACAAATTTAATAATATTGAATTAGGCCGTGTCCGAAACGACTACTTTGGCTACAGCTCTGTCTAGATCAGCGCGTCTACCAGTGTTGAAGAATAGGCAGACGCGCGCGATCTAGCCGTAGCTGTAGCCGAAGTCGCCGTTTCGGACACGGCCTTAGAATGAGCACATCTTCGGAAAATCATACAAGGTGCATATAAAAAGGATGGCACAAAAGATATGTTCCGAACAGGTGAAGAAAAATGCTAGCGAAACAAATGGTACTTCAAGTCTCGCTTGAATCCACGTATATTTAAAGAAGTTGTTTGACACATGTGAGTTTGATTGTGTACCCTACATTTTGACAGGATTAAACAATCTAACAGTTCAAAGAACATGGTATACTTTGCCTTAAAGTGTTTGATTTCATGCCAGACTTGCATGCTCTCCACTGTATCGAATAACCCTTAGATGCTATGAATGTGGCCATTAAGCAGAGCAGGACATATGCGTGTGTAAATGTGAGCAGGCAGCGTGCAGCTGCTAAATGCTGCGTGCTTACGTTTAGATGCGCATATGGCTTGCAGTATTTCTGGTTTGATTTTTATGGCACACGCATGCACACTCACGCGCACGCAAACACCATGTTGTGGGACTGGTTTTTAAATTGTAGCATCGATACAGTCTATTGACCTAATTCACCTAAGGTCATCATCACAATAATCTTGGATGCACCATATTGGTGGGCAATGTCACTGTGCATTATCAGTGAAGGGCGCATTTTAGGGGACGCAGCATTTACACATAAACCAATTGCCCACCAAATGGTGAGCGTGGCACAGTCGCCACATTTGTCGCGCATGCAAGGGGGTCAATACACATATTAAACCGGTAAACAACATTCTCACCTGATGATAAAGACTATGACACTCCTGGCACTCCACCAGCTGGTTCCCCGCAGACACATCCAACTGTTTGCAGACGATGCACGCGAGCCCAAGCTCCAGGGCAAAGTCGTCCGCATCTGTGCTGCCCTGGTTACTGTCGCCAGGGTTACTCTCGCCTGTGTCCTCCTCTTTGCTGCTGTCCTCCGTGCTGGCCGATTCGTCTTCTGTAAACAACAACATTTGTTTCCACAACACTTATTTCCACAACATTTATTTCTAACGCAGCAATTTGGCGCTTGCACGTTAGCGAGAAAGGCGATTGTAAACATCGAATTCGGCGGTAAGCAGAGCCATAAGATTGCATCAGAGTGTTTTTATGGAGTGATGTTCTACTATATTCCCCGGTCTCGTCTAGCCAGCTACGGGGACAGGGGGTTTTCCATTACAGCACCCAGGCTCTGGAATTCACTCCCTGAAAACCTCAGGAAAATCCATGACATCTCCATCTTTCAGCATCAACTTAAGACACACCTGTTCACACTTGCTTTCCCCAACACTTGAGAATTTTCCCTCTTTCCATCTTGACCGGCGCCTTTGAATGGTTTTTCACCAGATTTAGCGCGCCTTTATTATTATTATTATTATATTTTACATGAAAGTCACCTTCTTCTCCCGCGTAATCTTCATCGTCGTCGTCATCGTCATCATCATCGTCCTCGATGACGGGCTTCCTCTGCTTCTCTAAGGAGCGTAGCTTCTTGGACTGGGGCGGATCGAGACTGTCGGACCCGTCCGATTTCAGCTGAAAGGAATGAATTATTACCACATATGAGAATCTCAGATAGGTCCAAGAAGTTGCAAGAAGACGGTTATTTCATACTTTAAAAATAATAATAATAATAATAACAATAATTGTACATGTATCAATTTTATTCCAAAAAACGAACAAACCCCATACCCTGGGGAAGGGTTACAACAATAACAAAATTTAAACGTATAATACAACAAAAATCATTGTGGATCTAGTGGGAACGCGGTCTATAAATAGGCCCACTTCTCTCATATCAAAGAAGCAGTCAAAGGGAAAGAAATGAAAAGAGAGAGAGGGCAGAAAGCACTTAGAAAAAGCAAGGGATGAACAATGGAGAGGGTGACCAAGGGGGGGGAGGGGATGTCCTTACCCGTTCGCCAGTTCTCTTCTCTGCTCGACGCTCTGCCTCTTTCCTTGATCCCTCGGTGGCAGCGAGTTTGATGCAAGGTGTGGGCGTCTTGTCCTCTCGCCTCCTGCTAGTGTGAGATGCCTTCCTGCCCTCATCAGCCATCTGTTTATTGGAGAGAGCAACTATTAAGATAAATGCCTTGCTCGAGGACAACAAGGGTCAAGACTGACAAGGCCAGGATTCTTACACCAACCACCTGTTTAAAGCAATAAGCCATTTGCGAGTTAGATTTGAATAATGTCTGGTACAATGCAATGACTCACTTAGTTACGATGCACAGCTTACATTTGAATTCCTCACACTATCAAGACAGTTGCTACACCACGTGATTAAGGGCAAGCTTTTGCGTAGTTACGTACAATGTAAGAGACGGTGAACACCCATACACAAATCTGAATGGATGAGTATGGCAAAATGGTATCAGGGTTTGCTCATCCTGGAGGTTGCTATACAAAAGCTTGCCCCTTATCACATGGCGTAGCAATTGTCTCGGTAGTCTGAGGAATTCAAATGTAAGCGGTGCATTGTAATTAAGCAAGTCATTGTACCAGACATTATTTAAATTTAACTCGCAATAGGCTTATTAAGATAAATGCTTTGCTCAAGGACACAAGGGTCAAGACTGAAAAGGCCAGAATTCTAACACACAGTCAGTAAATGACCACCCTGCCGTCATTTTCACCAAATTCTTCCTAACTTAGGATTAATCTTTGGACGAGTTAAGTTCCATATTCCATAGACGATAGGAGGCACTGAACCCATCCTTAGTTTATTAGGACGAGTTACTTGTAGGCAAGTTACTCGTCCTAACTCGAGATAGGATTAATCCTAGCGTTTTGTGAAATCGGCTGCGGACTGCTCGGTCGACATCTCCCACACTGGGACCAAGCGAACAGTATCACAAAAAAAAATACTTACGGGTTTAGGAAACCGGCTCCGACCGGTCCCTGCAAGCGCTTCATCCAACAATGCCTTGAGTTGGTCGGTGGATTCCTTACTGCGGGAGCGAAGGAAACCCAAAGCTTTCACGAAAACCGGATCAAGTTCCAATGCAGTCATCATGGATTAACATCCGCTGTGAGGAAAACCTTGCCTTCCAAGTGGGACAGATTCACTGAAAAGGCAAATAAATGAAAAACTAGAATAAAATACACGGATAGACAGTACTCCTACCCTAGGCTAGAACTGAGGGTCGTTCCGCTAATGTCTCCAAATCCATGACATCGTGAATACGACTGCAGAATGAACCTCGTAAAGTCATTTTTACACTGAAGTAGCTTACTCAAGAGAAGGGTATTAGGGGGATTGACGTCACATGCCAAGATTTTAGGGAGTAAATAAAGCCTGGTTCATACTTCCGCATGCGAATGTGAAGCGAATGTGAAGCGAATGTTGACGTCACAAATTCGCAACGAATAATTTGCAACAGTTCAACTCTGCTCAACTCACTTGCAATTGCATATATTGCTGCGAAAGGAGGGTTGTGACGTTAAATTCGCTTCGCATTCGCATGAAGTATGAACCGGGCTTAAACTTTCAAGGTTTATAATTATAATTTGTACAAAAAGTCAAGAAAAATTGTCAAATGTAATTTACAGTTGACAATTTTTTAAGGAGGAATATTTTCAGTATAAATATTCCTCCATTTATTTTTAATTTACAAAAATAATATTCATATTTGGGGTTGGACAACAAGGAAACGATTGGGAAAAGGGCTACAATTAAAATTCAAAATAAAAGTGGGGATGAAACCATGCAAATTTTAATAATATCATGTTGGCTACTTATAAATATGAAAGTTATATTTGTTTTGTTTACCCGCCAAAGAGGGCGCTATTCTATCTTCCGGAAAAGATAAAAGCTTGTGTCACAAAACAATGCACAAAATTAATCTTCTTAATCTTAGTCTTTGACCACAGTAACTGTTTATTTAGGCCTAAGTTAATGACATCACTCTCGGTGTTTTACTTTGGCAATGAAGATTTAGGTTGATTGAGGTACCCAAACAGAAATACTCACCACCCCTTCTCTACGAAACAAAAAAATGACTTACCGACCGCTGTTTTTTTTTGTTTTTCGTTTGTTTTAGTCTGGTGCACATTCAATCATTTTTATAACGGTTAGTTCTTGGTGAGTGGAATACCAGGAACCAAATTGAAATTATTTGCCATGGTACCCAGACGCCTTGTAATGACAAACTAGTTACAAAACAAGGGGCTCGGCCAGTTTCCGCCTTTTCACGTGGCATGGCATATACAATGAGAAAATGATATGAGAAATTTCCCAATAGCGCGCCGTAATATTTTGTGATTTTCTGTAACACCGGTTTGTCTTCAATATTTCACTCTTTTTTTTGCTGAATAAATGGGGTTTTGAAAAAAGCAAGATGTTGGCGGAATACAACTTCCCTCTACAAACCTCAACAAGGTTGGTATATTTTTTGTAAAGAATAAAACCTGATTGAAATAGTGATTGTGATTATCTAAATTTCTGTTCGATGTTGGTGGAAACCGCGTGCAAACACACGCACGGTTTGCGTTGCTCGTGGGGCGAGCGCTCCGTATGGCCGGCGCGGACACGTCTGCCAACATAATAAGGGTGGGATGAAGGGTGGTCATTTTTATTAGCTTTTCGCATCCAGCCACAACTTTATGTCTCTTAATTTAGATCAAATTATATCGTTTAGCTGTCCGAAATTAAGAAGGGTTGACTGAAGAAGTAGAAGGAATAGATAGAGAATGTGAAAAAAAACACTGCTTGGGTTGGGGGGGGGGGGGGGGTGGGGGGGGGGTGGGTGGGGGGTGTGTGTGTGGGTGTAGGGGGGGGGGGTGTCTGGAGGGATCATGGAGGGAGAAAGGGGTGGATGCATGCAGTGGGCTTGTCGGGCACCTTTGGATTTAGTGGTCTATTTATCAGTTTATCACATATGTTCTCTTGATTGAGGAGTCCTACACAATGCTGCTCGCTACACTCTATTTTAAGTTCATTTTATTTGCGTTCTTGTAGACATGTCTGCACGTACCTACTTCTGTTTGCGCAATAAAATGTGCGCTTGATTTTATTTTATTTTTTTTAAAGGTCAAAACTTATATATAGCGTTTCAGCTACCAATTTCTCAAGAGAAACTAAGTCCCAACATTGGTCTACTGTAGTAATTTGTTTTAAATATTCTTTTTTAGTTTCACATGAAGAGAAAACACTTTTAAAATTACACTTGAAATTTCAGAAGGAAACCAAGCAAGAGACGGTAAAACTTTGTTAGAAACAGACAAATTTATACAAAATCATGAGAACAAGCTCAAAACTGTGTTAATTTCAATGGATAACTTAAAATTTATTGTTTTTATTTTCTTAACAGCAGTTGGAGTGACGAACCTCTGTTGCTAGGCAACGATGAGGACCTCTTTCAGCTAGATGTGGAAATGGCCCATTTGGGCTCCGATGACGACAGATTGGAGAGGTAAAAAAAGAAAAGTGTTCTGGGCCAGGAACTTCAGCTTTGAAAGGGCAAGGGTACTACCATTGGAACATCTTAAGCCCTTTTCATACGGCCAAAATATAGCCAGGGTCCCTTGCTACACAATTTATTGGATTGTTTATTTGTTATCACCATGTGTGACTGATTTTGTGAGCTTTCACACTGCAAAGTTAAAAAACTAACAACCCTTGTGATACATAAGAGTGATATGACGCATTGGTAATCCTGATCACCTTAGTTGGACAAGATAGCACCCTCAGTAGCATGCGCTGTATGGGCATTTTCACCTAGGACGTTGTTCAATAAACAAGGGTTCCTTTCACACGATGATGTAGCCCATGGTCAAAACTTCCGATAGTGTAAGATTTTGTCGTAGGTCCGAACCTCCGACAAAATGTAGCAATGTTGGACAAGATTTGACATGGGACCCTAGACACCCCAAAACACTATTGTCCTTTCACACGAGGTGCATTTTATAAAATCTTACAACCATGCTACAATTTAGCAAGGGACCTTTGCTAAATTTCTCTCGTGTGAAAGGGGCTTTAAAGTCAACGGGAAACTTTTGAAGGTGCACCAAGACAGTGATTAAGTTCACTTATGAGGCGTCCTTGGTTTTATAACCAGAAATATATTGAATATAACAATAATAATAGTTACAAATATTAATTTTTGTCCTTAACAGTCTTGCTTGGACGTCAACCTTCGACCCGCTCGATGATTATGTGGACCGTTCTATTTCACCGCATGGGGAGAGGTGCTTCCAGCAGGATTCCAACAGGAATCGATTGGAGGGTGTCTTTGGTAGCCCAGACAGTGACTACCTAACCGGTGTTTATCTGAGTGCATTGCAGGACAATGAAACAACGGGTAGGTTGCAGGCTTGACACTTCATTGAGGCGTTTTTGCCTTGGTGCCCTGCAAAAGTTACAGTAGAAATCGGAGCACCAATTTTACACTAGGGGTATCTTTGGTAGTCCAGACAGCGACTACCTAACTGGTGTTAATCTGGGTGCATTGCAGGACAATGAAACAACGGGTAGGTTGCAGGCTTGATACTTCATTGAGGCGTTATTGCCTTGGTGCCCTTTGAAATGTTCCAGCTAATAGAAATCAGGTCTCAAATTTTACACGGTATTGCAGGCCTGAAACCAGTAGTTTTAGGAATGATCAATTATATTATAAGCCAACATAATATTCCTAAGGTCGTTGTATTAAGTGCTACTTCAACCTTCCTTGTTTCATCCGTCAGACTAACACTACTGCTTTTTGTCTTGAATGTTGCACATGAACAGAAGATGAAGCCCAATTTGCAGCAGAGTTACTTCAGTCGGATTTGGACGTCGCTTACAGCGTTGATTTATCAGACTCGGATGACAGCTTTGGAAGCAGTAGTCAGAGTACAGTCAACTCCTGTCCAGGAAGCCCTACAGCCAAGAGGAAAAAAATGCACAACTTACAGTGGTGAGTTTAAGCACCGGGTACTATTGGTAACTACTCAAAATAATTGTTAGCATAAAAACTTACTTGGTAACAAGCAATGGAGAGCTGTTGCTAGTATAAAACATGCAAGGGCGCCTTTGGCTGCTAGCCACATCAACCTATTATGACCACGGAGCACAGCCAAGATCGAAAGTGTTTGATTTTTCCCGAGGGAGGAAAGCTGGATGGTCTGGAAAACCTTTGTGGCACAGCAGAGAACCAACGCACAACTCAACTCACATTTGGCCCCCGGCTGGGAATCGACCCGGGGTCACCTTGGTGAGAGGCGAGCGCTTTACGCACACGCCAACCTTGCCATGAGATGGAATTGAACTCAAGATGCTTTTACCGACTTATATTTCAAAATCAGTGAGCTTCCGAATTGGAACTAATATTCTCTGCGTTTTCAAATTATTACCACTCGTTTGCTTTGTCTTTCCAAGGAGTGAGATGGACATGGAGGAACAACAGAGGGCGGTAGAGGAGATAAAGAAGGCCATCACTGATCAGTCCAGTATTAGGGAGCAGCTGGAGTTACTGCGGATAATTGGTCAAGATATGACAGTACTACCGTCAGATGGCAGGTTTACCATCAGTAAGTGTGTACTCAAGTTTACATTGAACCCTAACCATTCTAAATGCAACAATACGCACCAAATGGAAATAGTTATGGTAATCTGTCGCATTCGGCAGTAAACTCAGATGTCATTCTTTGACTGAATTTGTTGCACTTAGCAGTCAAGTGACTTTATATTGGTGTTGCATTGTGTTGTACTTTGCAGTCAACTTTGTTGCATCTTGCAGAGTTTATGGTCCCACATATAAGCCAAGCCACCACTACACGTATGTGCATACTGTTGCATAGCAGTACATGTATGCCTGCACAAAGCAACAAGATCCCTTGTTGCATTTTGTTGCATTTGGTTTCAACTGTGTTGCATTCTGATGTATTTGGCAGGGTATTTAGAGAAACCCTAGTAGGGAAGGTTGCCATGATTTTTTGCTGAAAGATAACTATTTCTCTGGTTGTATTTTTGAAAGGGGCTGGGGCGGGGCGGGGCGGGGCGGTGCAGGACTTGGGTGAATTCCTTTTAAAAACATTGGGGCTATTTGGTGGTAATTCTGCACTAACAAACCATTAGAATTACGCACATTAAAAAAGCCATGTGTAAGCACAGAATGTGGTAAACAGGGCCAAGAAAAATGTATTTAATTGTAAAAGCAAAACTTTCATAATCCTTTATCATTTTGTGTTTAGATGCTGCATATATCAACAATAGTAAGCTTAAGTCTATACGTGAATATTTGGCCCAAATGGCCCTCCATACAGCTGCAGCAAGTGAAGAGACAACGTGCACAGAAAAGCATCACAGTACCTCATCGAATCAATCCAGACACAAAAAGGTATGGAGGGCAACAAATGCATCAACAGTAAATTTTTCTGTTAAAAACCGCGTCCCCGAATCATGAGTTCATTTAAACGAGTTGTGGCTGAGTGGTAAAGTTTATTGGATGCAAGTTCCGGTGGCTAAGTCAGCTGAGATGGTTTAAGGAATGAAATAAATGAGCCAGTGATCAGGGCCCAATTTCATGGAGAAGCTGCAGCACAAAAAGTAGCTGAGCACAACAAAACTATGCTCACCAGAAAAAGTGTTCTATTGTTCTAGTGTAACCTTCACGCCAGTGACGCATCATTACCAACATGTGACCTTAATGTCAGTTAAGCAACACCACAAAAGTATGACCTTTAATATACCAGTGTCACATCGTCATGAAGGTGTGACCTTTTTGTCAGTGTAACATCATCACAAACATGTGACATTTACACCAGTGTAACATCGTCACAATGTGTGACCGTTACGTCAGTGTTACATAGACAACTGTGTGCCAGTGTAACACCGTTATGAACATATGACCTTAATGTCACTGTTACAATGTCATGAACGTGTGACCTTTACGCCAGTGTTACCTTTGCGCAAGTGTATCAATCTCAAACTTGGAGATCTGATTTAAAGGCAGTGGACACTATTGGTAATTGTCAAAGACTAGCCTTCACAGTTGGTGTATCTCAAAATAAACATAAAATAACAAACCTGTGAAAATTTGAGCTCAATCGGTCATCTTGCGAGATAATAATGAAAGAAAAAAACACCCTTGTCACACGAAGTTGTGTGCATTTAGATGGTTGATTTCGAGACCTCAAGTTCTAAATCTGAGGTCTCGAAATCAAATTCGTGGAAAATTACTTCTTTCTCGAAAACTATGGCACTTCAGAGGGAGCCGTTTCTCACAATGTTTTATACCATCAACCTCTCCCCATTACTCGTCACCAAGAAAGGTGTCCACTGCATTTAAACACTTGGAGTTTACTGTAATTGAGTTTTGTCTCTTGCACTTCGCAGTCTCTGGAGCGAAGGTCCCGTCACAAAGCCCACAGGAAGAGACGTACTAAAGAGAAGAAGCAAACTCTGAAAGAAGAACAGAGTCGACTATTTGCTCTCGAAGAGGTTTGTCATTTTGTTCACAACATAAACCTGTAGACCAACTTAAGAGTTTTCTCTTGATGGGGGAGATATCCATAAGACCTCAAAGACTTGAGACTTTGTGGTGTGTCATGGCCGAGCGGTTAAGAGCACCGGATTCAAGCTCTGGTGTTTGATCAGCAGAGTGTGGGTTTGAATCCCGGTTTTGACACTTGCTACATAAAATTGGGGAGGTAGTGCTTTCTGCTCTACCGGCCAGGCTTCGGACTGATGATACCCAAGCCCACATCCGTATGGACTGTAAAAGGGGTAACCCTGTTTCAGCCCTAGGAGTAGGTGGCAACGGCCTCTGGACAAAAATAATTGTAGCCCACACCTTGAAGTGGCCTTCAGGCCTTTTGTGTCTGGCGACTTCCATAAAAAAAAACTTTAAAAAAAAACACTGTGAAGTTTGAGACTTGACTTTACACTTTCCGTTTACTGGAAATGATTCATCAGATTCAAATTTGGGGGGATAAAAACTGCTATCTTTTTCCATTACAACGATACTTCGAGGTGAAATGATATGCCAAAATGCTTTATGTTTTTTGGTAGCATCAAGCGTATTGAGAACCAAGTAAATTTATATTGACATTTTAAGAGTGATGACCAAACGTGTATCTCCCTTGAAAGACAGTGGACACTATGGGAGACTTTCTGGGACAATAGAGGGCAGCAGACTTACCGGGTAAATCCATTGTTCTCAGAACTATGCGCATGTTCAGAACTACGTAAACAATGGAAATTTACCCGGTATGTCTGCTGCCGCCTAGCGTTGGAAAGTCTCCTATTGTGAATTGTCAAAGACCAGTCTTCTCACTTGCTGTATCTCAACATGTGCACCAAATAACAAACCTGTGAAATTGAGCTCAATTGGTCGTTGAAGTTGCGAGATAAACACGGAAGAAAAAACACCCTCGTCACAACAAAGTTGTGTGCTTTCAGATGCTTGATTTCGGGACCTCAAATGTAAATCTGAGGTCTTGAAATCTGAGGTCTTGAAATCAAATTCGTGGAAAATAACCTCTTTCTCAAAAGCTACATTACTTCAGCGGGAGCCGTTTCTCACAATGTTTTATTTTACTATCAAGAGCTCTCCATTGCTTGTTACCAAGTAAGTTTTTATAATAACAATTATTTTGAGTAATTACCGAAAGTGTCCACTGCCTGTAAATGACTCATTAAAATATTGTCTCTTTGACTCACCAGGTGCTCTCTCTGCAGGTTCAGGATGACGACAACGATGAAGAAATAAACGTACTTGATTGACCTCGGCTACTCTAGGTAGCTCTCTAGGTAGTTGTACACAGTCTAATGTTTCTGCAGAAAGAACAGATCTTGGCCCAATTTCATTGAGCTGTTAATTAAAGGCACTACAGCAGATTTCACAAAACGCTAGGATTAATCCTATCTTGAGTTAGGACGAGTAACTAGTCCTAACTTAGGATGAATCTTAACGTTTACATGTGACTCCTCCTAAGATTAATCCTAAGTTAGGAAGGATTTGGTGAAATCGACAGCTGGATACGTTTGGTTATTGTCAAAGACCAGTATTCTCACCTGGTGTAACCTAACATTTTGCATAAAATAACAACTCTGTGAAAATTTGGGCTCAATTATTCATCAAAGTTGCAAGAAAATAATGAAAGAAAAAACACCCTTGTTGCACAAATTTGTGTGCTTTCAGATGCAAAGTTGTGTTCACTTTAAACTCTGTAAATGTTGAGCAGTTCAATGAGGTCAGGACCATTGTATAATGAGGCATCATACACGGAAATACGCAAATACTAAATACAAAGATCTAAAAGTCTTGTACATCTCTCCAATGTTTTGCACAAACGTTAAAGGTCATAGATTTTTTTTCTGTCACTATAATAGTGGGTGCGTTCGTTTAGCTTCCCTGGGTCGACCCTGCGGTGCTCACTCGGGTGAGCCCCTGACAAGAGCTAATCGAACGATCACACTCGCCCTCTCGTGGCGACGGCATGCACCTCAGGTCACCCCCAAGTGACCCACTCCACAAGCGGGGCAGTGGGGGCTGACCCAGGTGAGCCCCGTCAAAGCTATTTGAACATACCGGGGCAGACTGGGGTCGGCCCAGGGAAGCTAAACGAACGCACCCACTGACTTGTATAAACCCATTGCATAACGTGCATATTGGGGAACAAAATGTGCACAAAAGGATGGTACATGTGTTCACTCACCAATGCACATGTAAACACATGTACCATCCTTTTGTGCATGTTTTGACTCCCCCCCCCAAATGGTGGACAGAAGACCTGCGTGCAAGTGCACTTCGCATTGTGCAATGTGTCTATAGACAAAATTATAAAGAAAGGTACAATAAAAGTCAGGTGTGAAAGTCTCTTGTCTTTGCTGAGAAGAACTGCATAAAACTGTCACAGTAATGTCACACAAAATAATATTGGTTTTGGGGGTTGAACAAAGAATGGGATTCGAACAAAGAATGGGATTCGAACCAAAGACCTTCCGACCAACGTCAATTATTGAAACGAATACATCCACGTATGGCAGGGCAATAGTGGGTACCAACAGCATCTCTGGCTGCAGCAACTGTGAACAGACACCAACCCTCACAGATCTGGAAAAAAAACGAGTCATGCATGAATCGTTTCTCAGAATCAAATGTTTGTGAGTAAAAATTATCCGAACCAAACTACTTCAAAGGGAATTCTTTTCTCAAAATAGTTTATACTATCAACAGCTGCAGTGCTACTCACCAAGAAGTTTTTATGGTCATTGGTTTTTGAAGTACTTGCCAATCTATGATCCAACCTTTAAAGGCAACAGTAAAACATTGTTTTCACATCGGTGGTGAAAATAAATGAGCTCCCTCCAAGAATCTTTCAGAGTAAAAATCCTTTTAAAGTATCGTATTATTTGAATAAAAGATGGGTGAATTGTATACACATGAAATGTGATTGTTAGTCGCCATTTTCTCCAAACAATATTAATTAGTGCTGCATTTTTTGAATGAGTTATTTTATCAGAGGTCGTTTTTTTTACGACTTATTTCTTTGAACCTAGATTATTGGAATGAACTTCTAACTTTATGTCATTCATTCATTTCATTTTCATCACATTTTGTGGATGTGATTTAAAAAAACTATGAAAAACTGTCAAAATCAATGATGTATTAATGCCCTTTCAATTTAAGATGTTAAATGGTTCCTACTTTCTGTTGGACCAATTTCATGGCTCTGCGTACTGTGAGTGAACAGTTGGCGCTTGCGGATTCAGAAAAACATTTGTTTGACGCCAGGCATTTTGGCTTGATGCAAAATGCTTACTTCATGTTACTTACCATTCTCCACTTACACGGCTAGCCAAGTTATTTGGTGCGAGCCCTGTAAGCAACGAATGGCGCCTGTAAGCAAAGAATTCTGTAGTCAGCAGAGCCATGAAGTAGGGGACAATAAATTGAAACCTTGCATAAGATGTCACAGTGGGCGTCTACCATTTCCACCATTTTGGGAGTCAATGCCTTTGCGTACATTTCGACTCCCAAAATGGCAGACAACATTAGTAGGCTGTATTAGTCAGTTGTGCAGTGTGCAATGGGTAATAGTGAATACAAACATTTTCACGATTTTGTTGTTTAAAGGCACTGGGGTGGATTTCACGAAGAGTTACGACTAGTCTTATCTCGAGTTAGGATGAGTAACTGGTCCTAACTTAGGACTACCCATGCGTTTTTTATATCTCCTAAGACTTGTCCTAAGCTAGGACCAGTCCTAACTCTTTGTGAAATCGACCCCTGGACACCTTTGGTATTTGTCAAAGACCAGTATTCTCAGTTGGTCATCAATGTTGCAAGAGAATAATGAAAGAAAAAACACCCTGGTTGGACAAACGTGTGTGCTTTCAGATGCATAAGAAAAGGCTTCAGGCCCGAAGTCTTATATTATTTGTTGGGTGAAAAAAAAAACTTTTTTCTCAAAAACTACATTACTTCAGTGGGAGGCTTTTCTCGCAATGTGTTATACTATCAAAAGCTCTCAATTGCTTGTAACCAAGTAAGTTTTTATGCTAACAGTTATTTTGAGTAATTACCAATAGTGTCCACTGCCTTAAACCTGAGTAAGGACAACATAATGTGAGAAAGCTACAAGGTGCAAGAAAATAATAGTTATCAGTTTATATAGTTTAATTTTCACTCTGATTTGTTTCTTTATACAATTTGATATTTTATTAAATTGTCTCTGATACAATTCTTTGGGACATTACAGATAAGATGAAAATACTTCTAAGAAATAAATAAAATAAAATGACTTTCTTTTGAACCATAAATGTAACTATGTTTGTGTATCCTTTGTTAATGTTTTAACCTTTATAGCATGGACATCCGAATGTTTGCAAAACAATCAATCATGCTAACAGATGTTATTTAAAGGCAGTGGACACTATTGGTAATTGTCAAAGACTAGCCTTCACAGTTGGTGTAACATGCATAAAATAACTAACCTGTGAAAATTTGAGCTCAATCGGTCATCAAAGTTGTGAGATAATAATGAAAGAAAAAAACACCCTTGTCACACAAAGTTGTGTGCGTTTAGATGGTTGATTTTGAGACCTCAAGTTCTAAATCTGAGGTCTCGAAATCAAATTCGTGGAAAATTACTTCTCTCTCGAAAACTATGGCACTTCAGAGGGAGCCGTTTCTCACAATGTTTTATACCATCCACCTCTCCCCACTACTCGTCAACAAGAAAGGTTTTGTGCTAATAATTATTTTGAGTAATTACCAATAGTTTCCACTGCCTTTAAACAATTATTTGGAGTAATTATCAATAGTGTACAGTGCCTTTAAAAGGAAGTCATTTGATCATTTATTACCCTTTGTTAGAGTGCAACCATTTAAAAAGAAAATAACACAATTCAAAGCAAAGAACCAAATCATAAAATCAACATGAGAAAATGTCTTTATAATTGAAACAAATTGGTGCCAATTGGTGCTTAGGGCTCAATTTCATGGGCTGCTTAGCACACAAATTTGCTTAGCATGAAATTTATTTCTTGATAACAAGAGGATTACCAACCGAATTTCCATTTGTTGCATATTGCTTGTTAACAGGTTTTCAGCTGTTGTTTGCTTATCCTGAAAATCACATGACAATTTGGTTGGTAATCCTGTTTTTATCAAGGCAAAAAATGTCATGCTTAGCAAATTTTTGTGCTTGGCAGTTCTATGAAATTGGGCCCAGATGCGATAACATTATTTGAACTACAGACATCCAGACATAGCCTCAACTACAGACATCCATTCGCCAGAGTTGATTGTTTTACCTCGGTAACAAATTGTGAAGTTTGATTGGTCGACAACCAATCAAATGACGTGCAACAAAAACGAATGTATCACGACTGCACAGCGCGGCGGGTAACACGAGTTTTGTTAACTGGTGTTCCAAAATAATCGTTCCCCACTGTTAGACCCAACAAAACAATTTTGAGTGTGGGATGGGCTAGGTTCCAAGTCTACTTTGTGTTTATTGTGCAACAAAAATCAAGTGATAATTGATCTATGTGTGCGGTATGTAAATAATAATAAATTAATATTTATTAATAATAAATATTAATAGTGACTCCTTATATAGTGCTCATATCCGCCACTCGGTGACTCTCAAGGCCCTTTAACATACATTCATAAATACCCCAGACAGTTTCTCTACTCCTATTGGTGGAGAGCGCGTCACGTGGGGGTGTTTAAACGGTTGATAATGACCAGTGTTTATAACCGGCTGGCTTCCGCGTGTCAGGCGCGCAAGATTATCACGCGGAATACAATTCACAGCTATTAGTAACAGCGCGTAATCTACTTCACAAAGTTTTTGAAAAAAAATATTTCAAACTTCGAATTTTCAACTTTCGAAGTGTCCGTAATTGTATTTTTTAACGTTTTTTTAACTAGTGACTGGTTCTTAAACGTCTGTTTAAAACCTTGCAGGGTCGTTGCCGTGCACTCTACTATGTCATGGTTTGCAAAGTGCTGGGACATAGCGCAAAATGCAGCCATTCAAACCAAGAACACCGGGGCGAACCCCTTCTCTTTTTGATAAGTGCACTGAGTTCTTTTACGTTCATTATACAACACACCGGACCAACGGCTTTACGTCCCATCCATAGGACACAGCAAATCCGGTGCCCTTAATGTAGTACATTTCATTCGTGCATTGTCTGAAAATAAAATCACCCAGTGAAATCAGTTTAAGTATTTTACTTTCATTTATTTTATAGCTAAAGTTTATCTTCCCAACAACACGATAGACTTTGTATGGCCATCAAATCAAATGTTAAACTTAAATATTTGAATCAACGGAATCGCGTTCACTTAAAATTCAAGATGTTCGGGACCAACTTTATCTCGGAAGTTCCTAGCTGGAGCAGAATACTAAGATATCCCACATCACCAATCGTGATTTTTTTTCTTCATGCATTTAGAACACACCATGCATTCATTACACACAAATCCCAGCCCCGTGATTTGCAAGTGAACTTGTTTTCACAGAGCTCGGGGGAAAGTACCGAGTATACAGTGCTTAAAGCCATTGGACCCTTTCGGTAAACAGTATTGTCCAAGGCCCACATTTCGTGTATCACAACTTCTATATCAAATAACAAACCTGTGAAAATTTAGGCTCAATCGGTCATCGGAGTCGGGAGAAAACCCACCCTTGTATCCGCGCGTTTCGCCGTGTCATGACATGTGTTTAAAATAAATCTGTACTTCTCGTTAACGAGAATTGATATTGTTTTACTGTTTTCTCAAAAAGTAAAGCATTTCATGGGATAATATTTCAAGAGAAGTATTTCACCACTACCTTCTGTAAACCCTGTAAGTTATTTGTAAATCTGTGAACTTTTTTTTTTTTTTCTGTACCGAAAGGGTCCAATGGCTTTAGTACATGCCTTACCCTCAATGCAAAAACAAGCATCTATTAAATTATTGCAACAAATATGATTAGAACTGCCTCTATAGTCAACGAGCTAGCTTAGTGGTCTAGTGGTACGACATCTGCTCTAGAAAGGCAAAGGTTGTGGATTCAACCCCAATCCAAGTGAGTTGCCTGTAACTTTTCTTACAGAATTTAGATCAGTATGCTCTGATCGTCTTCTGGAGAAGGTCTTCTGGCTTTCTCCAGAAGACGATCAGAGCATACTGAACGAAACGTCGAGTTGAAACCAACGGTTCTTTTAAGAACCACCCCAACTCATTAGAGATAGTCATTACATGGTGTTACCGCAAACCTTTCTATATGATAATAATAATAATCGTTTTTTATTCAGGCCTTTACATTATTACTCCTGGTCATTCCATAAACCATCTCAACTCTCTTGGGAGTACACAGCCTGTGCAATAAATAATATGCGCTACTAAGCTGAATCAATCAGGCACTCATTTACCCCTGGGTGGAGAGAAGCAATTATGTGTCTTGCTTAGGGACACAAGTGTCACAAGCGAGACTTTAACCCACACTCTACTAAACAGATACAACAGAGCTTGGGTTTGTTTTTTCTTATTCGCTCGCTCGGCCACGACAAACGTTTTTACCCAATTGAAATGTGACCGAGTCGACACATTGAGACGCTCTCTCTTCACTGTAGCTTCTACTGCATCTCTGAGATTCTTACAGTACCTCCTTTAAGAATGCCTCCAGGCATCGTTTGTTTTGAACAAACACCTTCTCAAAGGCGGCCTTGTCGTACTGTGTGAATAACAAAAATAAATACAGTCTTCAAAAATTAAATCTGAAAAGGCCCTACACACCAGTGTTCCGTAGGCACTAAGCACTGGTGTTCGGCTCTAGACACCAGTGTTTCTGTAGACCTTGGTCACAGGTGTTCTGTAGGCCCTAGACACAGATGTTCTGTAGGCTCTAGGCACAAGTGTTCTGTAGGCCCTAGACACAGGTGTTCTGTAGGCCCTAGACACAGGTGTTCTGTAGGCCCTAGGCACAGGTGTTCTGTAGGCCCTAGGCACAGGTGTTCTGTAGGCCTTAGGCACAGGTATTCTGTAGGCCTTAGGCACAGGTGTTCTGTAGGCCCTAGACACAGGTGTTCTGTAGGCCCTAGGCACAGGTGTTCTGTAGGCCTTAGGCACAGGTGTTCTGTAGGCCCTAGGCACAGGTGTTCTGTAGGCCCTAGGCACAGGTGTTCTGTAGGCCCTAGACACAGGTGTTCTGTAGACCTTGGTCACAGGTGTTCTGTAGGCCCTAGGCACAGGTGTTCTGTAGGCCCTAGACACAGGTGTTCTGTAGGCTCTTAGGCACAGGTGTTCGCTAGGCTCTATGCACCAGTGTTCCATAGGCCCTAGGCGCAGGTGTTCTGTAGGCTCTACAATCCCGGCCATACCTTGTTGGGCCTCCTGCCCCCTTTCAATGTTGGTTCCAATTGGCCGCCTTCTTCTGCGCTACAGTCAACAGTAAACGGGGGGCGGGGGAGACAATGTTTATTGTCAATGGAAAGTGGACAGGGAATGGTGTTATATAATGTTAGGAATGGGTGGCCCAAGCATTTTGGCTGGGATTGTAGACACAAATGTTTTGTAGGGACTAGGCACAAGTGTTCTGTAGGCTCTAGGCACAAGTGTTTTGTAGGGACTAGGCACAAGTGTTCTGTAGGCCCTAGACACAGGCATTCTGTAGGCACTAGACACAGGTGTTCTGTAGGCTCTAGACACAAGTGTTCTGTAGGCCCTAGACACAGGTGTTATGTAGGCTCTAGACACAAGTGTTTTGTAGGCTCTAGACACAAGTGTTCTGTAGGCCCTAGACACAGGTGTTTTGTAGGCTCTAGGCACAAGTGTTCTGTAGGCCCTAGACACAGGTGTTCTGTAGGCTCTAGGCACAAGTGTTCTGTAGGCCCTAGACACAGGTGTTCTGTAGGCTCTAGGCACAAGTGTTCTGTAGGCCCTAGTCACAGGTGTTATGTAGGCTCTAGACACAGGTGTTTTGTAGGCCCTAGACACAGGTGTTCTGTAGGCACTAGACACAGGTGTTCTGTATGCCCAAGTGGGCACTAGGTGGGTACGCCCTAGGCACCATTTTCATAGGTCTTAGGCACCAGTTCCGTGTGTCCTAGGATCTAGTGTTCAATAGGCAACAGGCATCACTGTAACATAGGACAATGGCACACGTTCTACCTGTATAAGTCCTGTGCAGAGAAGGAATTTTCAAATTGTGTTTTGGCAAATTCACCCCTACTATTTAAAGGCAGTGGACACTATTGGTAATTACTCAAAATAACTATTGGCATAAAACATTTCTTGGTGATGAGTAATGGGGAGAGGTTGATGGTAGGAAACATTGTGAGAAACGGCTCCCTCTGAAGTGCCATAGTTTTCGAGAAAGAAGTAATTTTCCACGAATTTGATTTCGAGAAATCAGCCATCTAAACGCACACAACTTTGTGTGACAAGGGTTATTTTTCTTTCATTATTATCTCGCAACTTCGATGACCGATTGAGCTCAAATTTTCACAGGTTTGTTATTTTCTGCATATTATGTTGAGATACACCAACTGTGAAGGCTAGTCTTTGACAATTACCAATAGTGTCCACTGCCTTTAAAAGAGACTGTCACTCGGTGCAACTACCACTCACCCCAATTACTCAAGGGACATTAACACAAGGTGCTATCGCAAATATTAACTTAACAATTTCCATTTTGACTTACGTAGTAGGGGTCCACAATGATGCGATCCTTTTGTGGATCTAGATCACCCAAGAGTCTGACGAGGCTGGTGCTCCCTGCTGGCTTGCGTTGGTTTAAGATGCTGAAATCAATCACACAGGTGTGTGAGTTGTGGGTTTAAGAAGAAATACTTATATAGCGCAAGGCAGAAGTAATCTCAATGCGCTTTACAAATAAAAAAAAATGATACAAGAGAAAGCAACAAATCAACTAAACAATAAGAGATTACAAAAAAGATTGAGTGGACATGTGGGTTTTGAGATGTGATTTGAAGAGGTCCGGGTTTATCTGGGAACGGAGGGTAGCAGGAAGAGAGTTCCAAAGGGTGGGGGCGCTGAATGCAAAGGCTCTTTTACCGTACTTTAAAGGCACTGTACACGTTTGGTAGTTGTCAAAGACCAGTGTTCTCACTTGGTGTAGCCCATCATAAGCATAAAATAACAAGCCTGTGAAAATTTGTGCTCAATTGGTCATCTAAGTTGCGAGAAAACGATGAAAGAAAAAACACCCCTGTTGGACGAATTTGTGTGCTTTCAGATAGGAATAAAAGACTTCTAGCTAGAAGTCTTTTATTATTTTACCTCTTTCTCAAAAACTACGTTACTTCAGAGGGAGTCGTTTCCCACAATGTTTTATACTATCAACAGCTCTCCAATGCTCGTTACCAAGTCAGTTTTTAAAATAATATTTGTTTTGAGTAATTACCAAATGTGTACCTTCCCTTTAATAAGTACACAAATACTGACTTGTTGTGACCTAGCGGTCTACTAGTGGTTTGAACTCAAATTTCATAGAGCTGCTTAAGAATGAATTATTTTTATTATTGTTATAAAAGCTTATTTAATTACCTTAAGTTGTCATCATCAAATCCAAAAATGTAGTGAAACTTGGTGTAATCTTGCTTTGTAATCTACACACACAAAAATTAAATTAAAACAAAATTAATTTTAGGGATAATAAAACATATTCATAAATACCTTGGACAGTTTCGCTATTCCTATTGGTGGAGAGCACATCACGTGGGTGTGTATAAACCTTTGTTTATGACCGGTAAAAAGTGTTGGAACATGGGCGTGACACGCGAGCTTGCACCTGTGATTATACGACAGTTTCTTCATTCCTATTGGTCGAGAGCAACGGCTGGGACAGTTGTGGCACATCAAGCGATACGAGCGACGCCCAAAGCATTCCCTTATTAAAAGTTGTTTACCCGTGGCAGCGGAGGGCCTTACCATTTCATAGCTGGGGGGGGGGGGTGTTGTGTTGAAAGAAATCATTGACCAATTATAATTTTTGCAGTTATTTTACTATTTGACCAAAAGTGTTGATGTTTTTTGACCGAAAAGGTATTTATGAATGGGAATCAAAGTGTGTTGAATCGGTTTTCAACTAGTGGTTTAAACCCGCCGAGGCCTGGTTCTTGATAATTTACCTCGACTTTGTCTCGGTAAAATTATAAAGAACCAGGCCTCGTTGGGATTAAACCACTAGTTGAAAACCTCTTCACCACACATTGATTCCCTTATTAATTCCCCATATCAAAGAAAATAATTTCAAAACTAAACAGCATTCAATACCACAAAAATAAAGATTACAAGTTTGTACTACTGATAAAGATAAACATAAAAAAAATGCCCCTAATTCAGCAAATTAGGGACAGGTTTCCTAGGACACCAGTTTTTAACGACAGGCTGTTTAGGACCTCGTTGCAACTCTTTTATTCTAACATTATAACACCTCACCGATTTGCAACACAGTCAGTCTTTATAAAAGCTTGCCTGTCTACCTCTTTGCAGTCAGTCAATAGCTAACACCTCACCAGAGACCTCTGTAGCTCATTGCCCTCAATCAATATAAAACATCCCCCGTCTTGCTCTTTACACCAGGTCAATATAACACCACATCTGTCAAGCTCTTTGAAATCAGTCAATATAACACCTCATCCGTCTACGTAACTCTTTGTAATCAGTCAAATATAACACCTCATCCGTCTTGCTCGTTGCGCTCGCTCAAAACAACACCTCACCTTTCTAGCCCTTTACAGTCAATATAACAAACTCACTTGTCTAGCACTTTGCACTCGGTCAATTTAACCTTACCAGTCTGGCTCTTTAGACTCGGTCAATATCACCTTACAAGCCCTTTACACTCGGTCAATATAACAAACTTGCTAGTCTAGCACTTAGTCAATTTAACCTCACCAGTCTTGCTCTTTGCAATCAGTCAACACATAGAGGAAGACAGTCCTTCCTCTATGGTCAATATAACACCTCACCTGACTAGCCCCTTGCACTCAGTCGATATTCACCAGTCTAGCCCTTTACACTCAGTGAATATAACACCTCACCTGCCTTGCCCTGTGCCTGTTTTTCTCAATGCCATTCTCTTGCAACAAATCATTCCCCCGATCATCTGGCTCATTGCCAATCTCATACGTGGATGTCGCCGCACTATCCACAGTCCACTCCGACATCACATCTCTCGCTTTCAACTCATGCTTCAGCATAGCTTCAGCCATTGTGGAACGGCATATATTGCCTAAACAGAGAGAAAGACAAACAAACAGAACATGCTTTTAAATGTGGTTCTAGGTACCAGACTCACCTGTCTCCCCTTATGATGGCTCTTCTTGATTCCATTTTCAACTAACACAGTATTGGCCATATGGTCAGGCTCCTTGTCAATCTGATAGGTAGAAGTGGCTGCACTATCTACCAACCAATCATCTGCCACACCCCGTTCTTCTAGCATGTGGACTAGCATACTCTCGCCCATCGGTGATCGACAGATATTTCCTTTATAAATAAAAAAGGAAGGGCGGGTAGAAGTATCTTCTTGGTACTTGGTTGTTTTTCCTCCAGAACACTCCATTCTGAAGAGTTTTGACTGGAGGTGGCGGGGGGGGGGGGGGGGGGGGGGCCTAAGGAAGAATTTCAATTTCATTGGGACATTGCTCTTTAAATGTTGTTGCACAAGCATGATTGAGTGATGATTGACAGCTGGAGGTTGTTGTTAAAAGAACTGAATGGTTCGGGGCAAAAAGAGTTGGCATGTGAGTTGGTTGTAGGAATTTCAAATTGGTTTGAGACTTGAGTGTTCTCGTCTGCATCGGTCAGGACTTGGGTTGGGGTTAAGTAGCTGAGAACATCACCCCTTAGCGCCTAAGAATAAGAGGGTCAGTTAAGTAGTGCACATTCTTTCAAAGTTACATTCAGAATCAGATGTTTGAACAAAAATTGCACAATTTTCACCTGTAACGTACAGGTGAAAATTGTGCAAATTTTAATTGGTACACCATCACCCTAACCTCTGGGGATAAATTGTCTTAAAGACTTAATATTTCACAACAATGAACATTTTTGTTTAACAACAAAGATTTCAGTGTTTAAAGGCAGTGGACACTATTGGTAATACTCAAAACAATAATTAGCACAAAACCTTTCTTGGTGACGAGGAGCTGTTGATAGTATAAAACTTCTGAGAAACGGCTCCCTCTGAAGTAACGTAGTTTTCGAGAAAGAGTAATTTTCCACGAATTTCATTTCGAGACCTCAAAATTAGATTTTGAGGTCTTGAAATCAAGCATCTGAAAGCACACAACTTCGACTTCGTGTGACAAGGGTGTTTTTTCTTTCACTATTATCTCGCAACTTCGACGACCACTTGTGCTCAAATTTTCACAGGTTTGTTATTTTACATGCATGTTGAGACACAGCAAGTGAGAACACTCAGTTTCAGACTGGTCTTTGACAATTACAATACATTGAATAGGGTCGAAAACTGTCTGAAAGTGTCTTTATTTCAACTTTGCGCCCGCATTTTCCTGCGCAAGTATTACAAATCAAGAGAGGAAACAAAGTTTGCATCAATGAACAATACACAACAATGAACAATATAATACACCCCCCACCTCTGAGAGTCTGACCCCGCCCCCGAAATTCGAGAATTCGGACACCACAAAACAAATTAATAAAAAAATAATACACATCTGCACATCAGACGCGGACGGTCGTTTGTGCCCACGAACAAACATTGTCGCGGCCAACATTCATGCATTTTAAATACCAAGATGACCAGCACACACCCATCAATATGCAAGTGATAATTGTCACTTTAAATAAAACAGTAAATCACGTTTCCCTACCAACCTAGGCAGACGAAAAGAACCGATTTATTTGCGGAGGCAGCCATTTTGACTTCGTTAAGATTTACCCAAGTTGATAAAAATAATGTCCCAACTATTACTTCTACTGCCCAATTATAGTTTACAGCAGTCCAACTGTAATTGGAAGCATGCCCAACTCAAGTTCATTATTATGCCCAATTACGGTTGGAACATTTACCCAACTCGGGATTACACAGTTTGGTTCCGCAGTCTCAACAACTCATAAGTAAAGTAGTTCAATAATAGAGTCTGGAACCAGATCATATTTTACTGCCGCTGGTTACCGCCCCTGTTGTACATGCTTCCATTTGAATATGACGCCACTGGTACTCTGAAACTGTCTAGTCGCTGCGCTATGACAAAAAAAGGACAATCAATCGTCAACAATATGTTTGTTTGTTTCTGTTCTATGTAAAGTTGGGAAGTACTTTTTTAATACCCCCCAAAAAACAACTTGAGATTAATCATGCTCAACCGATAGATTTAGAGTATTCTTCCTTTGAACCGGTATGTATTTAATCTCTGTTAGTGTTCGAAGTTTAACCGAGAACGAGAAAATGTTGCAACAGCAATGTTGTCGGCCTTTTAGTAGGACCGTTAATAATTGTTACAAAATGTATTTTATTAAGTGTGTGTAAGCATGGATGATGGAGCAGTAGCACCGTTAGTATTTAGCATGTACAATTTTCTTATTATTCAATCAAGAAGAGTCTGAAATAGAGAACATTATTTCGTTAGCAGCACTAAGACTCGAAGACATGGAGAATTAACATTGTAAACTGTGTTTCATTATTATTATTTATCTTTTAGTTACTTGTTTATAGACCTTATGCATTGACGTCATCCAGCCGCCATCTTTGAGGTCAAACGGTGACGAAACAATCAAAACGCACATAGATTGACCAATGAACAATTTCCTTTTGCCCTCAATGCGGGGGCGCCGTACTGAAATGACGTCATGTGCATAAGGTCTATTAAATTATAGTTAGGTACAATTATAGAACTTGAAGAATACAGGGCCACTCCAGCCAGGGTTAGGGTAAGGTTAGGGTTAGGGTTAGGGCTAGGGCTGTCACCGAGTGTGGCCCTGTATTCTATAGTTGCCATAAATAATGACTGAGTTTTATTTAGTTAAACTTTAGGCCCTAGTAACCGGGTCCTACTACTTGCCGTCAACTCGCCGTCAACTCCACCAATGTACATTTAAAAATCCACTAAAGAAGCATAGAACTGTAAAGTATCAGTTCAAAGAGAATTCGAGTAAGTTTTAGGTCAAATTTCGGAATAAAATTTGAGTTTTTTTCTCGTGAAAAAGTTTCTCGAAGCAGCAAAACCGTCGGCCGCCATTATGCGTTTTCACATTGATTAGTCTTGGCCCAAGATGTCAATGATTGGTACTTTTTTTTATCAACACAAAGTCGTTTTTGTGAATGAATTTGTACCGAAAACCATGAGAAAGATGTAGTTTAGCCCAGACTTAACACTTCCGTGCCCCATTTATAAATTGTTCATGTAAATGTAATGAGTTGACGGCAAGTCGGCGAATTGAGGGCAAGTAGTAGGACCGCTCTAGTAACTTCTAATATTATCAGGAAAAGCCCAACCAAGTCGGGTGTGAGTGAAACGATGGTGAAATCCTAGCCTGGGCCAAATTTCATGGCTCTGGCTGCTTACTGCCGAATTCTGTGCGAGCTTACGATCACCATTCTCGACTCACACACATGCAAACGCAAACAATTATGTATGGACCTCAAAAGGAGTGCGACTCACCCAGTTGTGCTGGTTCTACTTTGCCACAAAAGTGGGGTTACTCTAGTTGCGATAACTTAACCCTCCTCTCCGCCGTCGGGAGGAGGGTTACTTTTTTGCAACTAGGGTTACTCTTCAATCAATGAAATAGGCTATCTATTGCCTTTCGTGCGACTATTGAACCTAGAAGTAGGCCTAACCATTTCATAAAAATGTATACAAAGTCAACACAGTTAATCCAGTTGCTCTTGAGTAGTTAGTGATGTCATGGATGTAGTTTGTTAAAAGGTCTCTTTCAGTCTTTGATTGAATTTGTTACCAGTTTCTTAATGGGTCTATGTAACTTTTGTAGGACAAAAAACACAATGTCCACGGATTTACACTAAACTTACACAGTTTGAAGATAATAATAGTAGAAAGCGTCCCTGAAAATATTACGTGCTGTGAGGTGCTGTAGTTTTTGTGAAATGAGTAAAACAATGTCATGAAAATATATTTCGTCTCATGAGACGAAAATTATTTTAATCATTTACAAACGAATTTTCATGACATTGTTTTTACTAATTTCTCAATAACTTCAGCACCTCAGTAAGTAATATTTGAAGGGAAGCTTTCCACTATAATTATTATCAAACCCTGTGAGTTTAATGTAAATCTATGGACATTTACATGTAATTTCCCCTTTTTGGGGTCGATCCCTCATTCTCAACATTGTCTCCATAGATTCTTGAACAGCATCTTGGGTCATGATGGCAAACAGGTTCTACCATGCTCCAAACGGTAGCCAAGCATCAGCTGCCCAGCGCCATAACCCAGCGATGGCGGGGTTGACGCCCAGAGGTAGAGGTGCTGGTCAGAGGCACCCAGGGGCACCCATGAGTGACCAGAAGGCGAAGACAGTGCTGAAAGAAGCAGTCGATGCTGTGGTCAATAGTTTCGCAAAGCACACACATGGCTACGGCAGAGGTAAGAATAATTGGAAAGCCAAGGAATTTAATATAGTCAGGCCTGGGGCCAGTTTCATAGAGCTGCTTAAAGCAGAAAATATTACTTAGGAAGTTTCTGCTGAGCTAAAACAAGCAGGATACCAGTCACAAAATTCATGTTACATAGTAGTTTGGTTGGTAACCATATTCTGGTAAGCATGATTTTGTTGTGCTTAGCCACTTTTTGTGCTTAAGCAGCTACATGTATAAGAACTTGGGTCTTGGCCTTGATTCCCCTTCAAAAATTTCCTATTATAAAGACATAGACTTTTTAGGTTTTCTAGTGGGAGTGCCCTTTGCAAAATCATTTGCGACCACAAGGGTGCAGTGGAAGTGTAACTTGTACTCATCTTTAAACCTTAATGCTATTGCTTAACTAAACCCACCCTTCTATTTTGTCCAATAGTCAATGTTGTGGAAGCGTTGCAAGAGTTCTGGCAGATGAAAGCATCTCGCGGCACAGAACTGAAAGGAGGCCCTCTTGTGGTCTACGAGTCCATTCCGACATCAAGTCCACCATACGTTTGCTTCGTCACCCTGCCAGGAGGAAGCTGCTTTGCTAGTTTCCAGGTAAAAAGGAGAGAACACCTGCTTGTATTGTTTGCCTTTTGTTTTTTATGCAAGTCACCAGACACACAAGGCCTGTAGGCCACTTCAAAGTGTGAGCTACAATTATTTTATTCCAGAGGCTGTTGCCACCATGCTCCTAGGGCTGAAAGAGGGTTACCCTTTTTACAGTCCATACGGATGTAGGCTTTGGTTTCTTCTCCTTTTCTGGTGTTTTCCTCTCTTTGTATCAGGAGGTCTGAGAGCAGGCCTGGAATTACACGCAGCCCATGGCCTCTGTTGCCCCTGTCTTGGGCCTTGGTGCCCCTGCAAATGTTTCCAATTGACTTTTTCTAATGGAAGTGCCCTTTAAAAAATGGAAATGGCCTTGCCCTCTCAAAGAGGAAATTCCTGTGCGAGCAAGACCTACAGGCCGGTGTATAGTCGGTCGCGCGCTGGTCGCACAATGGAAATCTTGACGCACGATCCTAAAAAACACAGTTTATAGTTATCGCTGAGGCCTAAAAACTGTGTGATTTAATGATCGCGCTTCAAGATTTCCATCGCCCGACCATCGTGTGACCATCTATAACTCGGCCTTGAATGTAAGAAGATGATCCTAAACCGTCCTTCACTGGGCAGGGCGCCATATCGATGCCTCTCGTCACCAACTAGAAAACACTGCTGATTGGTTCACAAGGGTGACTACTTTGCGTATACACTTTTGAGCGCTTATGGCGCGTGTAGGAAGCCTAGTACGCTTGTGTGATGAGGCAAGTATTTTGACACAACTCCATTACAATACAATCATGTGTTTACACGTTCCAAGGTACACTGCATACAGTTATGCATATCAGTCATGCATATCAAAAGATTAAAGAAGAAAGATCGTTTGAGACGGGACAATGGACTTGATGCCTTTTCCTGGTAGCCATACTTGAGCGTATAAAAATATGAATCTCCAGCAGCTAATCTATTCTTCACAAGAAAATAGCACAACACAATACTCAATTGTCTACAATGCAAAGGTCACAGGTCAACGCAGGTTATTTCTGGATCTGGATCTGGAAATATTCTCAACGCTCTAACTTGGCAGTGTCATGGCCGTGCGGTTAAGAGCACCGGATTCAAGCACTGGTGTTTGATCAGCAGGGTGTGGGTTCGGATCCCGGTCGTGACACTTGCTACATAAAATTGGGGAGGTAGTGCTTTGTGCTCTACCGGCCAGGCTTCGAATTGATGATACCCAAGCCTACATTCGTATGGACTGTGAAAGGGGTATATAACCCTGTTTCAGCCCTAGGAGTAGGTGGCAACGGCCTCTGGACAAAATAATTGTAGCCCACACCTTGAAGTGGCCTTCAGGCCTTGTGTGTCAGGCGACTTGCATAAAAAATTAAAAAATAAATAAAAACTTATTACATATCAAGAGGAGAGAAGATAAAGAAGAAATTTCAGTTTTAGATGTGGGAGGAAAACCCCAGAAAATTGTTTCAGGGGAAAACCCACGCAGTCAAGTTGGGACTGAAAACCAAAATCCACATCCAATCCATGTAGTGCCATGGTTGGGATTCGAACCGAGTCCCTGAGGTGGCTTTTACATATAAAATGACTATAGAAAATTATACTTTGTTTTCTTTGATGTCAATTAATTGTACTGTACCTATACTTCTTTTGTAGAACTGTCCCACCAAGGCAGAGGCAAGGCGCAGTGCGGCTAAGATAGCCCTCATGAACTCTGTCTTCAACGAGCACCCGTCGAGAAAAATCACCGATGAGTTTATCAACAAGGCTGTTGAAGATGCAAAGAAATCGTTCAAGGTATGGTTTAGTTTGAAAGTAAACAAATTGTATCGTCAGGTGGCCAACTATTTTTTTCTATTTATTTTCTTAACTGTTGTAAAGCCAAGACTTCTGCGAAAAGCCAACTTGCACATTACTATACTAGGGGCCAATTTCATAGAGCTGCTTAAGCAAAAAATTTGCTTAAGCACGAAAATAGCTCGCTTATTTTACACATGTTACTGCCCAAAATGTCATGCCATATACATTGCTTATGACTAGTATTTAGCTGTTGTTTACTTAGCATAACAATTGAGTGGAGTCTTGGCCGGTAATCTGATTTTACTAAGCAATGAATTTTTTGCTTAAGCAAAAAATTTTGCTTAAGCAGCTCTATGAAATTGGGCCCAGAATTATTATTATTATTATTATTATTAAGCATTTAGGTACGCTATTCATGGTAAAACCATATCACAGCGTTTACAAAGTGACAAGGAATGAAGTTTTAGTTTAGATGTGGCAGGAAAAACCCCAAAGGTCAATTCCAAGGGCACCACAGCAAAAGCAAAGGGCACCATAGCAAAAGCAAAGGGCACCATGGCAATAGCTGCGGGTTATTTCGAGGCATGCCTGGTAGGATTCGAACCAGGGTGGAGGGCGAGGATAGTTTATGCCACACCCGACGGCCCCCTCAATCTTCGAACAAGATTGCAGGTAACGGAAGCTCTCGGCACTATCTGGGTTCAATCTTTTAACTCTCACTGAGAAATATTCAAAGTGGCTGTTCCTTTTCCACAGGGTTCACCCGAAGATGAGAACGACCCCAACACGAGCCTTGGAGCATTCCGCTTCATGCTGGAAGCCAATCGCGCCAAGTCCATGCTGGAATTCCAAGAGCTGATGACCGTCTTCCAGCTCCTGCACTGGAACGGCAGCCTGAAGGCTATGAGAGAGCGGGACTGCTCCCGCCAGGAGGTCCTTGCCCACTACTCGCACCGCAACCTCGACGATGACATGAGGAGTCAGATGGCCCTGGACTGGATCTCCCGGGAGCAGGAGATGTGCGGGATCATCGCCGAGGAGCTCCACCGAGCCGACGACGAGATCGAGACGGCGAGACTCGCCGGGAGAGAGCTGCGCTTCCCGAAGGAGAAGAAGGACATCTTGATGCTTGCTTGTAGTCAGCTTGGTCCAGGTTAGATCCCGCCTCAACCACGTCATCCATGCTTTCAAATAGTCACCTTAAAATTTCAGAGGTTAAACAGGGAAAATATTGGTCAAAAATAGATAAGAATTTGGTTTCTTCAAGGGATGACACACTGTCATCCAGGACTCCATTCATTGGGGAAGTCCACAGGACCACAGGGATGAAGGCACAGGATGTGTTGGTAATTACTCAAAATATAAGTTTGGCAGTGCAGGGGTCGATTTCACAAAGAGTTAGGACTAGTCTCGGGTTATAGTTTGGTAATTACTCATAATATACATCAGCATAAATACGGAGAGCTGTTGATAGTATACAACTTAACTATATTGACTCCATCTGAAAGAAATGTAGTTTTTGAGAAAGGGGTAATTTCTCACTAAAATATTTGAATCTGAGAAGGACGTCAGGCCTAAAGCCTTTTTCTGGCATCTGAAAGCACACAAATTTGTGCAACAAGGGTGTTTTTCTGGAATTATTTTCTTGCAAACTCGATGACCAATTGAGTCCAAATTTTCACAGGTTTGTTATTTTATCCATATGTTGGGATACAAGTGAGAACGCTGGTCTTTGACAATCGCCAAACGTGTCCATTGCCTTTAACCCTTTACTATATGGGCCCAGTTTCATAGCGCTGCTTAGCGGCCGATTTTGTGCTTACTGTGCGATTTCCATTTCATAGCGCTGCTAACCGTAAGCACACGAAGAGGCATGCTAACCTTCCAGTGCTTACTGCACAAAAATAAGTGACGTCACAATGCAAATCCATGGTAAACGCGCAATATGGCCGCCCAATTTTTCTGTCTGTGAAATACAAATTTGTTTGCTGCAGTAAGCACGAAAATTTGCTTTCCGTTAAGCAGCGCTATGAAATTGGGCCATGGTCTGTTTTCAAGACCTATCCTTGCACTGTAGCAAAGCTTGACACCTTCAAAGTTTGATCAGTTTGGCACACAGTACTCAGTCCATCACCAGGGTTGGAGGACTCTTATTTTGGTGGTATGCCTGGTTCATTGCTAAGCATGTTTAGTTTGGCAACGCAGTACTCAATCTAACACCGTTCAGTGACACCGTTGTATTCTGATGGGTTGGACGTGGTTAGTTTTTAAAGGTTTCTACTCATTAATATTCAGCAGTAATATTCAAATATATTTAAATTATTTTCTCTCATACGATCCAATGAGCCCTTCCCATGAGGTATGTTAATTAATTCATTCATGTATGCGTACATGATACGTTATTGGTTGCAGACACCATCAAATTTGGCACAATCAGACCTATACAAAAAGGCACGATGTTTACTGTTCATTTTGAAAACCAGTACTGTTTGTGTGCTGGGCCCAATGTCATAGAGCTGCATAGAAGCAGATAATGTTAACAAATTCCTGCTAAGCAGAAATAAACAGAATACCGGTCAGAAATGTGACATTATGACATGTTATTTCGGCTGGTAACCTTGTTCTACTGAGCATAATTTTGTTGTGCTCAGCCAATTTTTGTTTTTAAGCAGCTCTAAGAATATGCGCCCACATGCTGATGAGCAAATCACATATTTAATGAGAAAGGCCAATTTATTGTATGAAATGTATTTTCCTGCATTTTTAAACTTTAAGATTTTTAAAGCAGTTTGTCTGTTTCTGGTGGAAACGTTTCTTACAAAGACTAGAACAAAGATAATAATGCACATGTAATTCTATACTCGAAATACAGGCATTGGTAGTGTCATGAAAATGTAAGAGTTTTTTATTTTTCACTTTAAAAAGATTAAAGGGGGTTTAAAAGATTTTTAAATAAATAATATTTCCATTGTATCAAAGTGCCATTTATTTAAAGGTTTTTAAAAGGATTTTAAGCTATTTTCTTCTGCTCAAAATGTATAAAATACAGTTGTTTTTTAGTTGCATTTGTGTTGTGACTGCTATAGCTAGTGTTTCTCCCAGCTGTTGTTGAACTGAGTGAGGCGGGAAGAATTCAAATTGAAAAATTCAATAAAATCTACGCAGCCTTCCAAGTTGACAAGAATGCAGCATTCACACCAACGGGTGTAGGTTTAAAGGAACACGTTGCCTTGGATAGGACGAGTTGGTCTATAAAAAAGCGTTTGGGCGTTTTTTATAAAATGCATATGGTTGGAAAGATGTTTTAAAAGTAGAATACAATGATCCACACAAGTTTGCCTCGAAATTACGTGGTTTTCCTTTTACTCTGCGAACTAACACGGTTGGCCATTTATGGGAGTCAAAAATTTGACTCCATAAATGGCCGAACCGTGCAATTTCGAGGCATGTTTGTGTGGATCATTGTATTCTACTTTTACAACATCTTTCTACCCATATGCATTTTATAACAAACGGTTACAAACGCTTTTCAAAGACCAACTCGACCGATCCAAGGCAACGTGTTCCTTTAATAGATGTTAAATCTGCATGGGGAATAAAGAATATCAACTTTGGTCTGAGATGGCTTAAGTCACAAAAAAGTTAGGACTCGTCTTATCTCACTCGTCCTAACTTAGGATTAATCTTAAGGGCTGCATGCTACAGTGCAGGGTTGGGACTCGTCCTAAGTCCTAAGATTAGTCTTAAGTTAGGAAGAGTTTAGTGAAATCGACGGCAGGGGTGATAAATTTGGAGTGCCATGAGCATCACTGCGTGACGGACCTGAGCGCTATATAAGAAGCCATTATTACTATTTTGTCAGCACTGTATACTCGGTACTTTCCTGAGTGATTCGAACCCATGATCTTTGCGATTTTAAAGCAGTGTTTTACCAGCTGGGTGAAGGTTGATGATTTTGGTGCTCTGCCTAAAAGAGAGGCTCAGAGGTCAAATTCAGTTAGATAGAGTCCTCAAAAAAAAGGAAAATTAATTACAAGTTCAATTTTCGGTCAAAAATAAAAAAAACTTCAAAATTCATGGTTCATACATTTTTGTACAGAGAATATTAAGTTAATCCAGTCAGAATAGCATTGAACTTATGACTGGTGAGAAATCTCCACTATAGAAAGTACATACCCATTTGTTGTCGCTGTTTGATGGCATCATTTCGCACTCAAAAGTATTAAATTAAAACTACATTGTACTACAGTTTGTAACTTTTTCCCCACTTTTTGAGGACTCAAATCTCACTTATTGAAAAATGAGTGCATCACAAAACTTAATTTCACCTTAGAGTTCTCTCTGCAAATTGGCCTTTTAAATTGATCCTACTTTACTTGTATACAATTAAATATAATCATTTACCAATCTTTCTTTCATGCTTTTTTTAGAAGTCATTGTAACATTCTTGTTTTTCCTGCCTATATACTGTAGCTTTTAGTTGTAAATCAACAACTCTAAACTATTTATTCAACTACATTGTGTGTTTTAGTTTTATAAAGGAAAGTTCAAGTAAGGTACATCATTCTCTCATGTTATGGGTTTTCTCTGTCAATTTCGGTAAAAGTGCAGCCAATTTAATTTTTCATGCGTTCGATTTAAAGCGATTTTGCCAAACCAGTTGTTCCTTTTTTTCAAATTCAGAGTTCATGCATTAAATTTCATTTTTTTTGTCATTCAAATTGCTTAAGCAATGTGTTCAATTTAGCATACCATTCAATTTAGCAACCTGGTTGGACTGGAAAAAGCTCCTGCGAATTTGAATTCTGTTTTGTTGATTGTTAAGTTGTTAATTTTGTTAAATCGAATGACGCAACATTGTTTTTGCCTAGGCTCAAAACGAAACTATTTTAAGCAGCAATCAATTGCACGCGAAAAAGAATGGTTTGGTGGTTAAATTGGCTTCCAAATTTGCCGAAGTTGACAGAGAAAACTTATACAAATAATATCAAGGGTTCCCAATTGGGTGAAAATAAACTATTTTCACTGGGCCACACCTTTTCTTGAAACCTTTACAATGAGCACCGTTATATCAATTAGGCCTAAAGGGTTTTGGAACTTTTGTACAATACAAAACAAAAACAGTCCACAGATTTACACTTAACTTACACACTGTAATGATAATGACAGTAGAAAGCTTCGCTTAGAATATTACTTGATGAGGTGGCGTAGTTTTTGAGAAATGAGCAATCCAATTTCTGTCACAAAAATTATTTTAGCATGTACTATGGATTTACCAAACTTTCCTGAAAACACTGCTGTGTGATTTTCACCCTTTCCTGAAAAACTTGACAACTTTGGATAACAAAAACGTGTTTTCTTTTTCTGGTATTACACATATTGTACATAATTCTAAATTATATTATGTTTGTTTTGGTGTGGTTGTAGTGGTTCTAATGCCATTTAAATTTGTAGATTTATAATTTTTTTAATTACTTGTGTCAAAATTAATTTTTTTCAATCATCTTGTTTGCATGTAATGTATTAAAGGCTGAACTTTTTCTATGATGTAACTAAAGGCTGTTTGTTTGTGTGTAAACTTTGCTTTTCAAATGAGTCCAGTGTTTTTGTCGTGCAAAGGGTACCCAGACCCCACCACGCCCTAAGAATGATATTGATCATATTCATTATTCATTATTACCAATCATATCAAGCAAAGCTTTCCGAGTCAACCAAGCAAAGAAACACTCAACACTTTATACACAGTCCGTACACCTACTGTTTATTTTACCGAAAAGCAATCATCAACTGATGTCAAAAACAATTCCCCAAACTTGTTACGGATCTATTACGGCCTTTGTGACTTTGACATGGCGAAATTATGTTGAAATTGATTTCATTTGAGGGCGTGTTATTCATGACGTCATCATTCCAATCCAGACCCGTACATTTGCTTACAGTTATTTTCAATGCACCTTGTCCCCAAACTTGTTAAAACAAATTATGAACACCTATCCTTAAATTTCTTACAAAGTACTGATTGGCTTTTAGAAAGTTTTACTTTGATATGGCGTAGCAGTTATTTCAACATTGACTTCATTTTAGGGCGTGTTATTCATGACGTCATCATTCCAATCAAAAACCCGTATACCTTTGCCTTAAAGTTGTTTTAATGGCCCACATTGGTCTCCTAAACTTGTTAAACAAATTATGAACAGCAGTTATGACAACATTGTTTTAATTTGAGGGCGTTTTGTTCATGACGTCGTCATTCAAATTGAACACCCGCACCTTTGCCTTAAAGGTGTTTTCACTGCAAGAAATATTTCCACCAAACTTGTTTTCAAAAAATATATGCATACTTTCCCTTCCAACTCTTAAAAAATACTGCTTAAAGGTTTTACTTAGATATGGCACAGCAATTATGCAAACATGAGTATGCCACCATTGTTTTCATTTGAGGGCGTTTTGTTTATGACGTCATCGTGTAGCCGTGGATTTCGCCTAAGAATTGTTTTCGCTGCACTTCAATCATACAGGACAATCAAAAAAATGAGAACAAAAACAACACACCCCAAAACAACCTATCGGTTCGCTGATTACATATGATATTTTTCTTACGCCCAACAAAGGAGTCCCGTATACTAGAAAAAATAAACCTTGGTTAAAGTTACTGTACATGTACACGTACGTTAGCAATGTGTTGAACCTTCAACTGGTGGAAGGGGTACTTTCAATTTCGTCAATGGATTTGCTTTGAATAACTTTCATGGGACGGTGAACCCGTACAATTCTCACAGAAGTTTGCAGGCGCGCCTATTGTGTCACAACCAGTTGGGTAAAGTCTAAATCCATTATAGAAATTGCTAGCCAAGAGGTCGATACTGCGTTATAGAGGAGACAGTATAGCGACGTTAACTTGCCTACTTCAACTTTATCGTCAGGTATTTTTGACTGCTGGAAAATCAGGTATGTTTGTAAAGATCTTTGTACCCCAAATCATTGTTGTCTGAAACACAGAGAACATGTTCATTCGTAACAACCCTAGTACTAAGAAACTCTTTATGAACATTTCAGTCAAAACATAGTTTACATTCTGAACTGCATTTTGCATAATTTTCATGCCATGCTTTGACAATGTTGGTCGTTCATGACATGGTGTTTGCAAGTATTTTAACCCCCCATGAGCAAACAATGTGAGCGTCTTGTTTACCGACCCCTCGACTTAAGAATATACAAGCACACACGTAGAATGTTAACACTGTAGACTAATGGTAAAGATTAGGGACTATTCGCTTTAAGTTGATGGCAAGTTTAGAAGATGGCGTGGTAAAGGAATTATCTGTCTTTACAATATTGGGCATTTTTGTCTTGGAACTCGTCACAACGAATCTACATTAAAAACAACTCCTAAATCTATTAAACATACTGGAATAATTATACTTTTAAACAGTTCGTTCATATGACTTGAAGTTGTAAAGTTGTTACTCAACAGATTACATGTATATAGTTTCAAAGTTCAATAATAAAATTGGTGAGGGAAAGTTGGAAGATGGCGTGATAAGGGAAACGTTCTGTCTTTACAATATTGGGCATTGTTGGCTTGGCTGCATTCCAATGCTATGTAGGCTTTAAACACATCATAACGAGCAAACGGAACCAACTTTTAATATAAAAATACATCTTTAAAAAGGTTATTTTCATACTTGAGAGTAAAGGTTACAACGCTAAACGATCAAGTATTATAATGTGTATTCCTTTAATAAGTTAATTGTTCGTTGAGATACCAAATAATACGGTGACCAATAGTACTTAATTAACTGAATTTTTTTGTTTAACTACGTGAATGTCCCTTGTATAATGTGAAATTAATTATTTGTATAAAAAATGTCCGCAAAGGTCACTATCTTCCGCCGATTTTTATTTTATTTTAATAATAAGTTTAAAGTCCAATAATCGAGCAATATTCAAAATGGCTCCTTGGTCCCAACATAGTGTAGTAATTTGGTTTGATTTAATCTGAACACAAAGCACAACATAATCATAAACGATGCAGGAATCTCGATTTAGTACGCGCATGGTACGAGGTACGAAGTATCTTGTAACAAGGTACGAAGTGTCCAAGGTAAGAAGTGTCAAAAGTCACTTCGTACCTTGCAAAGATAAGAAGTGTCCAGGGTACGAAGTGGCAAAGGTACGGAGTGTCCTGACACCAACGAAGTACATGTATAGTTTAAGAATTCAATATTAAAGTTTGTGATGGAAAATGCGAAGATGGCGTTTTTTTTTTATACCACGTATCAGTCGAAAGCATTTTTGATCGTCACAGTAGAATCATATCGGGGTTCCATTTCTAAATTTCAATTCAAAGATACTTAATAAGCACTGGACACTATTGGTATTTAATCCAAAAAAATGTTAGTATAAAAACTTACAAAGTTATAGTGAGCAATGGAGAGCTGTTGATAGTATCAAACATTGTGAGAAACTGCTCACTCTGAAGTAACGTAGTTTTTTAGAAAGACGTAATTTTCCACTAAAATATTTGAATTTGATTTCGAGACCTCAGAATTGGATTATGAGGTCCCGAAATCAAGCATCTGAAAGCACAAACACTTGGGAAACAAGGGTGTTTTTTCTTCCATTATTACCTCGCAACTTAACTACGACGACCAATTGAGTTCAAATTTTCACAGGTTTGTTATTTTATGCATATGCATAGTGTCTTTAATTGTTATTGAGTGTTTAATTATACAATATATGAGTGTAGAATCATTTTAGTATGTTTAGTTTTTGGAAGGTTGCCAAATCGAAAAAGGCTTTCGACTAATAGGCGGTAAAGAAACCACACTTTTTGCCATCTTCACATTTTCCATCATTATGTTAAAAACATTATAGATTTAGTTTTTGTATGCAGGGGAAAAAGTTCACTTCAAATGAACATATTTCTTAGCCAAGAAATTAATTCTTTTTTACATACAAAAATGACCGGAAACTTTCCCTGACTTGGCTATCATTAGAAATTATGGATCATACTTTTTAGATTATACTTTTAAAACAGGTGAAAAAGTTCACTTCAAATGAAAATATTTGTCAGCCAACACATTGATACTAACATACATACACAATATGATTTTAATCTTTTTCTGACTTAGCTATCATTGAAAACTATAGATTATACTTTTTAGATGCAGGTGAAAAAGCTTACTTCAAATGAAAATAGTTCTTAGCCAACAAATTGATACTGGTATACTGTACATTAAATAAGATTTGAATCTTTAACTGACATTAGCTATCTTTACAATTTAAAGAATATACTTTTTAGATACTTTTTATGCAGGAGAAAAAGGTCACTTCAAATGAAAATTTGTCTCATCCAACAAATTGATACTGGTATACTGTACACACTAAATGTAATTTGAATCTTTAGGCTGACTTTAGATATAATTTTTAGATTATACTTTTTATGCAGGGGAAATTAAAAGACCACTTCAGATAAAAATAGCTCTCAGCAAACAAATGATTCTGTTTTACTTACAAAATATGACCGCGTACACTTTGACTTGACTTGGCTATCATTAACAATAATGGATCATACATTTTATTTAGAGTAAAAAGGTAACTTCAAATGAAAATATTTCTCAGCCAAACAGTTGATACTAAAATATGGTTGAAATCCTTATCTGACTTAGCTATCATTACAAATTATGGATCATACTTTGTATTCAGGGGGAAACAAGTTCACACCTAAAGAGTGTGGTGCAGTGATGGTTCCTTTCAATTGGCTACGCCCTATCGGCAGGCAGTAACAATACTATCCGAATACAACAATCAAAATCCAAAAGGCCTGTGCAAAATGAATTTGTGTTTCTTTTCCTCACCAATGTTGAAAACGGATGACACGGATTCCGGGTCAAACGGACCCAGAAATGGGTCCGGCCCCCTTGGACCCAAATCCGGGTCAATTCTGACCCGGGAGTTTTTAGAGTGTTTATCAAATCTAGCATAACTACAGAATTGTTCACAGGAATCCAAAAACATACCTCATGAAGGAATCCAGCAATTAACTGTTATTTCCATACTTGTCATTATTTCGTTTATTTACTGTTTCTAGTATTTTCTTGTGCGCCTTGGGTGCCATTTTAGGCAGATTTGTGCGCTTAATAAATCTCTAATTATTTTTATTATTATTATTTATTAAAAGTAACTGGTAAATTGTCAACACATGAAAATTTATTGTTTGAAAGTTATGGACGAGAAACTAATATTTCTGTTTGATATGCATTCGGCTGTTCCCACACAATTGCCAAGTTCTTTTTTTCTCTGGTTCTCTGGAAGGTCAAGTTTTACGCATTTGTGCGTCATAAAGGATTGTAAATAGTTCCCATAGCTAACGAAATAAACCACAACACTGACAGCATTATAGCGAAACTATTCATGGTCTTTGTTAGAAAATCTTTACCACGAGAGATGTGGCCCTACGAAAAAAACTACCACTTAGAGGTCGCTTGGACGCCATCTTGTTTCAGTTCGAAATGAGGCACTGGACACTTTTTGTATTTGACAAAGTCCATTAATCTCATTTAGTGTATCCCCATAAATGCTTACGATAACAAACCTGTGAAAGTGTTGACTTTATTGGTCATTACAGTTGCAAGAGAATGATAATAATTTGGGGGGCTAATCGTCCTTACTCGCAGCTAGAGCTGAATTGCGACTGAGGACGCGGCTACAACATGTTCAAGAAGCAGGCATGCAAGGGCGCATTCAGCTGCCAGCCACATCAACCCATTATGACCACGGAGGACAGCCAAGATCGAAAGTGTTTGATTTTTTCCTGAGGGAGGAAAACCGGATAGTCTTGAAAACCTTCGTGGCACAGCAGAGAACCAACGCACAACTCAACTCACATATGGCCCCGACCGGGAATCGAACCGGGGTCACCTTGGTGAGAGGCGAGCGCTTTACGCACAAGCCAACCGTGCCAGAAAAATAGTGACAGAAAAATAATTTTACATTGGACTGAATTGGCAGAATCCAAGCCAATCTTAAAAATCTAGTGAAACACAACCACAACACACGAACATGAAATCCAACACGATTTGGTTCTATTATTGACTGGGAGCTGCACTTGATGACGTCATGAAAAAGTAACTGGTCATTTAGAAAAGAGGGCGAATGAGCAAGGACACCATACACACACCCATCCCAAACCACCACACACACACCACATTTTAACATCAAACTTCATAATTTGGTTCTATGGTCTAACAACTGCACTTCGAAAAAGTAACTGGTCATGCATTTGAGAGCGGACGAGTAAGGACAACATAACCCCATACACCCTAAAACCATGGAGGTAACCACCACACCCTAACCTTTCCATTTGCATTGCTTGATTCATTATAAACTGGGAACTACACTTTAAAAAAGGAACTGGTTATGCAGAAAAGAGGGCGAATGAGTCACCTTCCAATCCACATTTCATTTGATTCTGTTCAACGTTCTTGGGAATATTAATGCCACACCTTTTCTGGTCCAAAGGTTTTGATTAACCTCATGGGTGCGGATTATGTCAAAGTGTGGAAAAACACGGTGAACGTTTAAGATGTTATATGGGATAGGGAAGGTATACGTTTGGTATATTGATGACAATAAAAACAACTGGTTTAGAAGCCTAAGGAAGCTTTAGTATACAGCATTTTTGAGAAACACTTCTAGTAAAATGGAAGTTATATGGTTGTGTTAAAACTAAAGGGAATGCCTCAAAATTTGAACCTGAATATTGTGTATTGTTCTTCCTGCATGGACATTATTAACCACGGAGTTTCGACGATACCTACAAAAAACCGCCTCCACCTTTTGAAATGAAATGTTTGATAGTTTTGTACAGCGCCATTTAACTAGATATTATTATAACTCTTTCTATTTATAATAACTTTCCTATCGTGTCGGCTCGCTGAGGCTATTTTTGTGTATTTTGGTCTAGCTCTAATATGAGATAAACTATGGTCAATTAAGGAGTGATGTATGCTTGATACTTGTGAACTGAACCCTATATTATTAATATTATAACTCTTTCTATTTATAATATTTTCCCCACAGAATGGTGTCAGGTCGTGATGGCTTCCTCTTGTTTATCGGGGGGCTCGATATGATCTTCGGGAACCTTCTAGTCATATTCGGGAAGGATGCTTACACGGTCGCAAACGCAACCGCCAATGACCATGCAGCTAGAGGGGCACCTATGTGGACCGGTGTTGGGGTAAGTCCAACCTCGTCCCCCAGGCTGTGTCGAGCGGTTACAAGGTTGACCGCCCTCTCACCCTGGTATTGGATCATTTGCATATCCAAATATACGTATACACATTTAAAAAGGGGGGGGGGGCTACTTTTCGAAATTCACATCGTCATAATCTCAAAGTACGGTACGAACATTTTCTTATACTGTAAATTCGTTGTCCAATCAGGGTCCAATCATGGTCCAAGTAAGGAGGTTCCATCCCAGGGTTGACTATACTATTGTACACATGGTTGAAAATAAAGTAAACCATGGGGACAAGGTTCGTGTAAGTCTAGCCTGAAAATCTGACGTCACACTTCGAGGCTCGTGAACAACGCACTGGAGACCGGCCTCCAGCCGGCATGTACATTCACCTTTGACCTACATCAATTACACATAGAGATACGTAGTGTCTAATTCTACGCCAAATTTTAAATTTATATGCAAATGCACATGCATGTACTATATACAACGCACATACGTTTATTTATAAATCCATTTATTGGATATTTTCTTTATTGATTACCGAATTGATTTGTTTGTATGTTTTTTTTTAATAGATTATAATGATCGGTCTTGGGAACTTGATCATCGTTGCAACCAGAAGCAAGAAGAAGTCCCGTTCGCTGGTAAGCATTTAAGATATTCAACGCGCGCCTTGAGATAGTCTTCGGACTATCATCATTGTCAAATCATCAAATAAAACGACTTTTACACGGCTGCCGCGTTTTTTAGCATACAATTAATAATTTATTGTCTGCTTCGAGAGCTATGGTTAAAACGACGACTCCGATCCCGAAGTGATCCCCGAAGCGTTCTATTTTCCCCGACTAGCATAATTTATATTTTCATAAAACTGTTTCCGGTAAGAACTGTATACATGCTTGCTAACCCGCACTTCTAGGCGCACGAGTGACGTAACAATGCAAATCCATGGTGAGCGTGCATGAGCGCCCAGAAATGTTCTGCTTACTTGAGAAATCATGGTGAAATACGTGTTTTGCTTACGCACATTTTTATTGCTATTGTAGTCTTGGTTCAAGACTCTCCTGGATTTGTCACAAGAGAGCGCGCTATCACCCCAACGCGATATCAACCACGAACCGCTATCACCCGAGAACCGCTATCACAGGAGAGTCTTGGCACATTCGTTAAATCCCCCCCCCCAAAAAAAAAAAAAAAAAAAAATTGGGGGGAAACATCTCCTGTGATAGCGGTTCTCGGGTGATAGCGGTTCGTGGTTGATAACGCGTTGGGGGTGATAGCGCGCCCTGTTGTGACAAATCCAGGAGAGTCTTGAACCGAGACTACAGTAAGCACAGCAATTATTCGTTTACGGGTATTATGGCATTGGGCCCATAACTTGAATTCGATGCTCTCAACCACTCGGCCACTCTTTTAATGTTTTTTTTTCAGATCAACTTTGGTTCCCTTATGCTCAACCTGACCGGAGTTGTACTCTCATCGCTCCTGATCGGGTTCTACACATGGGGTTCATGGTCCGCCATCTCCGCAAACCCGCATGTTGTGATCGATGTCTCAGTGTACGCCACAGCCATCTTAATGGCCATCAGCATCTTCCTGGTCAGTTTGATGGCGATGTTCATGGACTGCTGCAGCTTTGCCCTGTTCGGCGGCTACGGGGCAGATAATTACGGGGTGAGTATGGACTGAACTATAACTGAACTATATTATTCTGAACTATACCTGAGCTATTATTCTGAACTATTATTCTGAACGATATATCTGAACTATATCTGAGCTATTATTCTGAATTATAACACCCCTTACAAGTTTTCTGCCTGCTCATTGGTTTAGAGCGCGTCACATGACATGTCTTAGTTTTGCTAGAAGGCGGCCGTGTGATAGTGCTTCGGTTTGCCGTGCGCTAGTCCAAAGACTAGCACACGGCGTGCAGTACCCAGACGTCCGTTGCGTGTCCGATGATGATAAATTAGTAGTCTGTAACCATTTCGGACTGCACGACACATATACATGCAGCACAGTAAACGTTCTTGCAATCTGTATTCGCGTCGTCCGTGGATTGTAGCATTCAGGTCTGTAACTTAATAATAATAGTACAGTATTTAGAAATGTTTGGGGTGTTATAAAACAAATATTGACTGCTTTTACTCGTGCAATGGTTAAAACTATGACTCCCGCGGTGATCCCCGTAGCGTTCTATTTCCCCTCCGCCTTGGGAAAATAGAACGCTCCGGGGATCACCTCGGGAACCATAGCGCTCGAAGCAGTCAATATTTGTATACTATTATTCTGAACTTTATAATGAACTATTATTCTGAGCTATTGTTCTTAACTATATCTGAACTATTATTCTGAACTATATCTGAACTATATTATTCTGAACTAGATCTGAACTATCTGAACTATTATTCAGAACTATATCTGAACTAGGCGTATGTCTGAACTATTATCCTGAACTACTATTATGAACTTTATTATTCTGAACTATATCTGAACTATTATTCTGAACTATATCTCAACTACATATTCTGAACTATATCTAAACTATATACCTATTATTCAAATCAATTCAATTTACATTTTTCCACAAAACGTTATAATTTCCACAATATTATAGAACTACATTATTCTGAACTATTTTATTCACTTCTGAATTGTTCAATTCAGATATCAATATACATTTGGTTTGCGGTAACACCATGTGTGTATCTACTTGCCAAGTAGAGTTTGTTCTAACTGTCTTGCTTTATTCTACTACCGCGGAGTAGATGTTCGGAGGTTCGAAAGACTTCTCAGTTATGAAAAGAACTGTCCTTCTTTTTAACTGTTACCCTGGCGGATCGTATTGAACATTGGCTGGGACTAATAGCATCGTGATTAATTGTACTACCGTGGAGTCGGTTCTTAAATTGGTCTCAACGTTTCGACTAGCTTGCTCTAGTCATCGTCAGGAGACTGACATACTATACATGATTTAAGTGCAGCCTTCATAAAAAAAGTCTTTACTTCCCAACCCCACAGCCACCAAGTCGTCCACGATACTACGATGGACATTACGGTCCACCCGCCCACATCTACAAACAATAGACGTCTTCAGAAAAATGGAAAAATCAATCTTCAGTGCAGGTATGTTGAATTTAGAGGTCAACGGACACTATTGGTAAATTTAAGAGATGTTAAATTTGCATCGGGGATAAAGAATATTAATTTTGGTTATAACCCATACACCGATGTGTGTTAGCACTGTATACTCAGTACTTTCCCGAGTCCTGTGAACAAAATATCACAGGCATGTTACTCGGGTGGGATTCGAACCCACGGAGCAGTGTCTTACCAACTAGACTACCGAGGTTGCCCGGTAGCTAGTGGAAGTGGTAATTATTAAAAAAAATACCTGTAGCATACTTTTTAACAAGCAATGGAGAACTGTTGATATTATAAAACATTGTGGGAAATTTATCGCGCGAATATAGAAAAGACTTCAGCTGAAGTATTTTACTTTGCATCAGAAAGCATTTTTCTTTCACTATACCCTCTCGCAAATTCGATGACCAATATTGAAGCACAGAGCCCCACAGGTTCTGATACATTGTTGTAATTAAATAATCTATTAATTGCATGACCCGAAAAACGTCACTTTTCAAAAGCTTTTGAGGGCCTACAAATTATGATAATCAGCTTGTCACATAAATTCTGCTCTTAAATCTTGCTTTTAACATAAACTGGTTACCAACCAAAAATCCATGAAGTTACATCGTTGCAACTGGTGCCCCACTCATTATGTTTTATTTTTGCTCAGCAAGGAAATTTGCTGAGCAGTAATTTGCTGCTTATCAGCTTTATGAAATCGGGTCCTGACCTCAACCAAAAAACAGCTAACATTAATGTAAGAAGTACCTATAGACCATGTGAATCCAATACAATAAGTGTGACCTTTTACATTCTTTGAGTATTTTTGGCAGGCAAGATACTACACTGGTTCTAGGGGAAAGTTGACATTTTGTGTCATAATTTCCACATTAAACAAACAGTTATGAAATTAAAAGCTGGACAAGTTTTGGGATGTGCCCCTTTCATCATATCAAAAGTTGATAAGAATTAGACAGTGCAATCTTCATAATATATAAGATTTTATGTTTTCTTCCATTGAGCTGTGTACAAATCATGCCTGCAGGAAGTCCAGGCTCTGTGGCTCTTTTGTAAACATGTGATGTCACATGTCACATCGTCTTTTTCTAAATAGTAAATTTGCGAATATAACCATATTGTATAAGATCTCTTTTGAGAGAGTGTTGGCTCTGGAAGGAGGCGGTGTGTTCTCGACGTTTCGAACAGTATCCTCTACTCGTCTTCAGGAGACGGAGTATTCTGCTTGAAACGTCGAGACCAGGCCGGCTGCTTTTAGAGCCAACACTTCCTCAAAAGAGATATTATAATTGGTTGTACCTGCAAGTTTACATTTTAGATAGTTGCTTCTTAATTGTCATACCATACCATAAACCATTTAACATTATTTTGTTTATTTGTTACCTTTTTTTGTATAGGTACCAGTGAAATCAACCAAAGCTTGCTCAAGAAGTGGTTAATCTATCCGTTTAGAAATCAACTCTTAGAAAGTACATGTATTCTGAAAATGACCAAGATAGGTACCCTGCAAAATAAAAAAATAATAATAACAATGTTGAACATTTCTAGTAGCCGTGTCTGTCAATGATGACATTCCTGGTGCAAAAACAAGAACTCTGACATCACAAGACAACCAAAAGTTAAGGCTATGGTTTCCCAAAGAAATATGTTTTGAGATGAGTTTTACATTTTCAACAAAATACAACATTAAAAATCGAAAAATCGCGGTTTTATCTTGAAAACAAAAATAAAAATGAAGGGCTTCCACGAATACAGTTTTTTTGTAGTTCTATTAGTGTTTTTGTTATTTTAGAATAAAGGGACACGTTGCCTTGGATCGGTCGAGTTGGTCCATACCATAAAAAGCATTTGAATCCGTTTGTTATGAAATGCATATGATTAGAAAGATAATTTTAAGAGTAGAATTAAACGATCCACACAAACGTGCCTCGGAATGGCATGGTTTTCCGCATACGTCATGAACTTACACGGCACGGCATTTTGTGGAGTCAAGTTTTTGGCTCCACAAAATGGCCGACCGTGTTAGTTCGCAAAGTAAAAAGTAAAACCACGCAGTTTGGAGGCACGTTTGTGTGGATTATTACATCTACTTTTAAAACATCTTTCTTCAATTCAATGGGCATGTATTATCTTACCATATGCATTTCATAACAAATGGTTTGAAATGCTGTCATGGACCAACTCGACCGATCCAAGGTAAGCTTCTATGGGTGCGTTCGTTTAGCTTCCCTGGGTCGACCCCGGTGTGCGGCGTTTTTTTTTCCAGGACAAACGTGGGTAATTATCTGCACACGTTCGTCCTGGAATAAAAAAAAAACGCCACACACCGGGGTCGACCCAGGGAAGCTAAACGAACGCACCCAATGTGCGTGCTTTCTATTTAAGTTTCTCATATTATACGAAATTTAAGGAAGTTTACAGGAAATATACTGAATACTGATTTAGTGAGTAGGCCTATAAGTGTTCTAAGGAAAATGAGAACAAAGGGGTTTTCCTTTTGGGGGTTTACATCTGAAGTGCGTCCATGTTGTGTATTTTCAGAATAATAAGCTCGATAGATTAAAACAATTTCAATATGGTTAAACAAAAAATTTATCATACAAGTGTTAATAATCGTATACTCGATTTTCGTCAATGGGAGACTTTCTGGGACGATAGAGGGCAGCAGACTTACCGGGTAAATCCATTGTTCTCAGAATTATGCGCATGTTCAGAACTACGTAAACAATGGAAATTTACCCGGTATGTCTGCTGCCGCCTAGCGTTGGAAAGTCTCCTATTGTTATGGTTGAGGGTTTAAAATAAGTAGAATTTGATCATGATTCCTGTTTTATATATTTTTGTGAAAATTACACGTTTCTTGCTCAGTTGAATTATTAGCAAAATGTACATAATCATAAACATTTGTTTATTTTTAAGTTTGTACCTTAATTGTTTTATTTCTTTTTTTATTTTCATAATTTTTAATGTTTCTTTTTGTAGAAACCAATAGATTTTTTCCCCCATTTTTTGTAATCTTCATTTTATTATCTTCATTTTATATATATATTTGTTCCCCTCATTTTTATCGTAAACTTTGTAGAAACCAGTAGATTTTTTCCCCCGGGATGTTTATTTATGTGTTGACTTGTTTATATTTGTTATTTAATTTTATTTGAACGTTGTTGACCCAGGGGTTTGGTGGGGTGTTCTCAGATTTTAATCATGATTATTATCGTAGAAATCATTTAATTATGGTCAACTTATACTCCCAGACGTTAATCGATTAATACAAATACGTTGGATTTTATTTAATTAATTGATTTGTCAGTCAGTCATCAGTATAATTAATAAATTGCTGGACTCAAAAGAAAGAAGGTTATGTATAGTTGTTTTTGTTCGGAAAAGTTTTCGTATGGCGCCACCACTTTTTCATTCGACGTGAAATAATAAATAGCATTTAATTTACCTCAATAAGATATCCCTTTTTGTACAAATGAGTGAACGCGTGATACGGAAAGTTATCCACCAGAAGGATAAACCCTTAAACAATAGGGAGGTGGCATACAAAAGGCCGGAAGTTGGTGGCGAGGACGTAAAATTTTTCCTTAAATTCTTAGAATGTATTTAAGTAATTCTAATACAACATTGTTAAAAACTCACCTGTCGCTCAATACTGTTGCCCAACGCCTGAAAAACACCCAGCAGTCAGCCCAGAAACCATAATGTCCGATTGTGCACTGATTCTTTGCCATTCATTCCCATTGCATTGTGTCACTGCGTCCATGTGACGACTTTTCAAAATGGCCGCCAAAAAGGTTAGAGTCCACATGACTTTAGTAGCGTTTGGTGCACATTTCATGCGAAGTAAATGTGACGACTTTACACAGTGGACGCTTGTTCAGTCCACTCAGTCCACTAATTTACCTCAATGAGATATCCCTTGTTGTAAAAATGAGTGAAATGTGGTTGAAATGGAGTGAAAATCCACTTTCAGTCTTCTTAAGATATGTCTAGACTTGGATGGAGAGCTTTTCATGAAATCATGATGAACAACCACGATAAGGGTATCCGATGGAGAACCCCTTGAGAGCTCCTTGAAATTCAGCCAAATGATGCATTTCACTGAGATTTTACGGTGGTTTCACAGCAAAGATTGTTGTTGAGTTCTGCCTCAAAGCCAGTGTAGGTGTTCCGGGCTCAAAAACACATGTTTTGGCGTGTCATAGGCTTGCCGCTTCCAGGCGGCTCTTCGACGACTATGAATGATGCTCGGCCCGCACCCGTTGTAATGTGACCGGGTGGGGCAGGGATGCCACTGGCCCGCGTGGACTAAATTGTATTCTCCCCATTAGCCGTTCAGAGTTAAACATGATTCTTTCTCAGGTCAAAACGATTCTCTAGTTATCCTATTGTTGTCGAATAAGCCATTTGCTGTCAATAAAGACTCCTTTCAAGTTGTACATTCGAAATTCTGAGACTTAAACATTCTTTTCCAGGTCAAAACGATTATCTAGTAAGTTCTATTGTTGTCGAAGGAACCATTTGTTATATCTCATTGCGTAGTCTTCGATCTTCGTTCCACTCCGTTCAAATATTAGACAGTGATATTAGACAAGTTGTACATACAAACTACTAGACTCGCAAGACACTATGGAAATCTTTGCTCTGCAAAAAATCAGTGTTAAAGCCAGTAAACAGTATTTTACAAAGGCCCACACTTCGTGTATCACAGCTTATGTATAAAATAACAAACCTGTGAAAATTTAGGCTCAATCAGTTATCGGAGTCGGGAGAAAATAACGGGAAAACCCACCCTTGTTTCCGCACGTTTCGCCGTGTCACGACATGTGTTTAAAATAAATCCGTAATTCTCGATATCGAGAATTGATATTGTTTTAATGTTTTCTCAAAAAGTAAAAGCATTTCATGGAATAATATTTCAAGAGAAGTCTTTCAACATTGCCTTCTGTAAACCCTCTAAGTTATTTGTAAATCTGTGGGTTTTTTTTCTGTTCCGAAAGTGTATAATGGCTTTAAACATTTGAGTCAAAACGATTATCTATCAATATTGTTCAATCGTTGATGAAGGAGCCGTTTGCCATCTAGACTGAATTCAAAGACAGTTATACATTAAAACAACAAGACTCGTAAGCCAATGGTGCCATTGCCCCCGAGGAAAAACTGCTTACCAATGTCATCGCTAAGTAAAAACATGTGTTGGGAGACAGATCAGTCACAACAATGTAAACTTAATTAATTTTAGTTGGTAACCTGTTTCTGTTTGCAACACTTGTCGGTGTATAGCAGGTTCTCATTGCATGGATCTGCTTACTGTAAGCAAGGAATCTGCGCTTGCGGAAGCAGGGAATTATGTGCTTACGTCGGGCGGCGTAATTCATGGGTTAACGGCGAGTTTTGGATTTTGCACGTGCGTACTAACAACATGCATGCTACGCTTATACATCAGCTTAGCGCAGAAATTAGGCGCTTGCACAGTAAGCGGGGAATCGTGATCGTCGTAAGCGCCGAATTCGTCGGTAAGCAGAGCCATGAAATTAGGCCCAGAGTCATGAAGTTTGACAACCGGGAGTGTTGGCTCGAGTTCCGGTCTTAACACCTGTGTCCTTGAGTAAGAAAACTAAACGTAATTGTTTTGTCTTTCGGTTTGTACAGTTTCCGTGTGTTGTTTAGAGGAACACGTTGCCTTGGATCGGTCGAGTTGGTCTTTGAAAAGCGTATGTAACCGTTTGTTATAGCATATGATTAGAAAGATATTTTAAAAGTAGAACATAATGATCCACACAAGTATCACTCGAAATTGCGTGGTTTACATTTTACCTCGTCGACTAACACGGTCGGCCATTTATTAAATTATTAAATTATTGACTCCCATAAATGGCCGACCGTGTTAGTTCGCAAAGTAAAAGGAAAACCACGCAATTTCGAGGCATATTTGTTGTGTGGATCATTGTATTCTACTTTTAATGTTAAACCTCTTTCTAACCAAATGCATTTTATAACAAACGGTTACAAACGCGTTGTATAGACCAACTCGTCCGATTCAAGGCAACGTGTTCCTTTAAAAAACAAAAACAAAAAAACACAGTACGAAATAGACTTTCTGCACTACATGAAGGCATGTCCCGTTTGGTGTTTGTCAAAGAACAGTGTTGAATCTCACACGGGGTATCCCAACATGATGCGTATAAACCTATACAAATGTGAACATTTGGGCTCAATGTTGGTCATCGAAGTTGCAAGAAAAAAATGAAAGAAAAAACTCCATTGTTGCACTAATTAATTTGTATGGGTTCAGGCCTGACAGACATTTCTCAGATTGAAATATTTTAGTGGAAAAATTCCTCTTTCTCAAAATCTACATTATTTCAGAGGGAGTCATTTCTCACGATGTTTTATAGCACAGCTCTCCGTTGCTCGTTCCCAAGTATTATGCTATATTTTGAGCAAACGTGTCCAGTGCCTTTAAAAAGATATACTTCAATACCTCAGACAGTGTCGCTATTACTACTGGCCGGGAGAGAGCGTCACGTGGGGGTGTTTAAACCTTTGGTAATGATCAGTGTTTATAACCGGTTGTGAGCGGATACTTCGCGCTAGTCTTGGTGCAAGCACAGCCATGAAATTGGGCCCATATCTTCACACTGTTATTCCCTTTCTCCTCAACCATTAATTACCGGCCATTATAGATGGTGACGTCATCCCCTTATGGATCTTCCCAGAACCGGAGGCCGAACCAAAAGACAAAAGGAAAGTAATGTTATACCGGGTCCGGAAAAGAAAACCTTAATATCGACAACAGGATGAAGTTTCAAGGCTATTTTCACCACGTCCTGTGTGGTGACAATGATTCGAAACTTTATCAGTGGGTTCAGTCGGCGCACCTTAGCGCGGAAAACGGCGCCCTGTACTTAATTATGTGATTCTCTGCGTCGTAAAACGCCCAAATTCCGTGGTAAGCAGCGCCACTAAAAAAAACCTGGCCACAACGTTTAAAAGACCAATAGCTCCAGCTACCAATACCACTTTTTCCTGTTGTTCTGATGACGACTCCATACCATGAACCACCTTTTAAAATGCGAGCTGATTGTAAAGGTAAACTGACGTATAATAGGAGATCTACCTTTTAGTGAATGACACTATTTATAAGCAACGCCAGAACGTTTTGCTGAGTATTCTACTTCCAGTCAGAGATTTACATTGGGCACGAAATTCAACTGCAAATAAAAACTGAAAAACAACGCACTATTACAGTATAACTCTATCAACGGCAAAGAAAAACGGTAAAATAACGCAATACTCAACGGTAAAGGAGAACTGTAAAACAACGCAAGGCTACAGTATACCGATCAACGGCAAATAAAAACTGTAAAAGAACGCAAAACAACGGCAAAGAAAAACTGGAAAAACAATGCAACACGACAGTTTAACTCAACCGCAAGGAAAAACTGTCAGACAACGCAATACTACAGTATAACTCAGCGGTTAAATTAAAACTGTGTATTTAAAAACTGCGCATGTAAAACAACGCATTAAAAATAAAAGCAACCTAAGATCAGCTTGTTTGCTTTCGAACTGCATACCGTTGACTTTGGTTTTTTTTTAAGGGTAAATATGACGCTTTTGTTTATTGCCGTTCTGTTTGGTTCTGCTAGTCTGCTTGTAGCGCAAGATGGCGGGATACCGCTATCGGTATACCCTGCCGAATTCTACAGCGAGGAAAACATCGACCAAGGTGGTACCACACAGGGCGGTAGCGAAGTAAGCACATCATCAGGTATCGAACGGGGTACCAAACCTGACGGTAGCGAAAAGGTGAGCACATCACCAGCTACGCCCCCATCGGCTGGGTACGGCAACCAATTACTCAGTGACGGCTCTGTCTTAGTCGTAGCAGTTGTAGTCTTGTCAACTATGTTGTGCACCTCAATCATCCTCAATATCTACTGTGCTATTCGGAGTAAAAGACAAACCACAAAGACGGTTCCAGAGATGGTGGCAAGGAACCAAACATCTGATAGCCATTATCAAGGGTTGAACAACAGTTCCACGGTCACGCAGGACCCGTACACAGCTCTGAACACCTCGGTAATCAGCCTAAAAACAGTCACCAAAAAGTCTGAGATTGTCAACTACGCGGAGGCAACGGCTGGGGAGGAAGAATACGCACAGGTCGACAATCCAAAGTCGCCACGGCATTTAGAGGACACCGTAGAGAGGTACCAGGTAGTTCCTTCAGAGAATAGTGATTGTGCGTACGTTAATCTGAACATACCGTCACGATCGAAGCTACGATAGCAAAAAAGTACAGCCGTCGATTTCACCAAACTCTTCTTTAGGATTAATCTAATAGGACTTAGGATGAGTTAAGAAATAATTTTGGGAGACTTTTGATGCATTGAACGTTCTTTGATGTGCAAGTGGGTCAAGGGGTGGGGGGGGGGGGGCTAGGGATTAGAGTGAACCGGCTCCCACCCACCGGTTTTATATTCCATTCACGTGAATCTACTAGCGATATATAGCAAAAACGCATTTGAATGGCGGCCATTTTGAAAATCAAAATTTCAAAATGGCGGTCTTGTCAAAATGATCCAATACTCTTTAATTTGGTCTTCATGGGTTCCTCGACCCTGAAACCATTTGTATAGACACCACGACCAAGTTTCGCAGACCGAGAAATTATAGGCACAATTCGGCGAAAGCGGCCATTTTGAAATGCATCTTTATGCATCCCAACTTTTTCACCGGTAACATTAAAATAATCACTCAGATGGGTCTCCCGAAGAAAATGATACCACTCGCGGAGGATCTGGGGGAATGCATGGGGGGGGGGTATTCTACCACACGGGATACAGTGTTTCCCCTGCAAATTTCATCAGAAATCCAATCATTCAACTACCCGGTCCATTCAATTTCGTGTGGAAATGAATGCCCACGTTGAATCAGCATTCAAAAGTCCAAAGGAGCAATTCAAATAATTCCCATGAACAAAGTTCAGATGACGTCCAGACTAGGCTTGAACACGAGTCGAATATTAGGAGTACTAGCCAAGAATTGTGTACAATATATGTAGTTTTAGCACGTACATGTCATTTTGTGACAGCTTGTCCTATATGTTGAACCATTAGAGTTAGTCAAACGTCTTGAATGCAAGTCTAAAAGAAAAGGCAAAATAACGTGTATTTTTTATTTTGATAATGTACGAACACTTCCTTTATTGTGAGAACTTATGCTGACAGAAACTACCAGAGATATTATATATCAGTTTAAAGATGCGAGAAATAATGGAAGGAAAAACACCCTTGAATTCAATTAAGGTATTTTAGTGAGAAATTACTTCTTTCTTAAAAACTACTACGTTACTTCCGAGGGAGCCGTTTCTCACTATGTTTTATACTATCAACAGCTCAACATTACTTGTTACCAAGTAAGTGTGATGCTAACAGTTATTTTGGGTAGTATTACCAATAGGGTACGGTGCCTGTACGGAGACATTTTAGGAGAGTTTTCAAGAAAGCAAAACAAAACGAGATGTGTACTGACCTGCAATGGTTACTGTTTTATTTCTTCACATTTTTGTTATAACGTACCAGAAACACCCTGATAAAAATACAAACTTTTTTTGCTTTTTAAAAACAGCACCCTGAAGTTGTGCACTAAAGAAAAGTTTAACCTTCTGTCAGTCAAAGTTAATCCATTTAGGGTCACAGTGATTCTTTGATTTGAATCCAACGACTAAAATCTTGTAACGTTCAAGTTCAACCGGAAGCTGACGCGTAACCTTTGACCCCAAAGGATGTAACTTGAGTTGCAAGAGTGTACATGTATAGCTAAAAAAAGATCATACACCTTAACGATTATACATGTATATGTTTGTATAAAAATTACTTGATAACTTACACAATTTAATAACGAAGCGTTTACTTTAAATACAAAACTAAATACTAAGAAATGGTATATGATTTACAAAAAACTAGAAATAAATGATTGGGGAAAAAGGAAAAACAAATTTGATCATTGTATAAAAAGTATTGAAAATCAAGTACATCTAAGAAACATTATTAAAAAGACTAAAAATCACTACTTGTTTACACTTTATATACAAATACCATCATTTTATAATTTTCCCTAGTATTTCATTATGAATACAAATTACATTATAACATCCTCACTTATAAATCGTGAGCGAGAAAAAAATAGAAACAATTTCGTTTAAGTAGGCCTACTTTTCTAATCCTCTTTGCTTTTTTTCATCTTGAAAGGGAGTTTTTTTATTATGGGACACACGTTTCTTGGTAATTACTCAGTTCAAAAATGTACATAATGGTGATAAAAATAGTTTCTCTCATTGATAAAAAGGTAATGACGAGTAATGCAAGTGTTTACCTCAAAAGTATAATTATTTTGTACACATAAAATCATGCAGTATTTGGGTCTAAGTAGAACTGCGTAGGCACAAAGGTTAACCAAGCACAAAACATTAGCAGAATTACATAACCAGCCCAAACTACCATTTGACTTGTACCATTTGTGACTGGTATCCTGCTTACTTTTACTTAGTAGATACAAATTTGCTCAGCACCAACAAAATAAAATCAGCATATAACCTGCCAGAACAGGGATAAGGATGTGCCATTTGTCACTGGTTTCCTGCTAGTTATTACTAAAAAGGAAAACTGTTAAGCAGCTCTGTGAATTTGGAGCTATGAATATAAATCACATGTAGAGAGTTAAACATTCTTGCCAACCATGTGTTTTCAAGGTATTATTGTTTTCATTAACATGTGCATGTAACAAATTGCGCACTTTCACGAAGCAAATCTTTCGAATAAGAGCAATGCTTGCGCAGTCTCAAAAAGAGGGCAACACTTTTAAAGACTTGGGATGGGGCAAAAATAAACTAACAATAATTATTGTAAAAATGCAGATGTATTGCTACACAACGCACGTTTGGATACATTTTCAGTGTTGTTTTATACTCCGGGTACTGCGCGCTACGATGACGTTTTAATAACCTCCTTCAACCTGACGATAAAACAGAAATAAATAAAAAGGAATCAAACAAAATTTTTAAAGTACAGTGCTCATTTTGAAAACAACAATTGTATAAGTGCATCCCTCTCCATCATCTGCACACGCCACCAATGTTGTGAGGTTAAAGAGTGCAAACTTGCATTCGTGTACATGTATACACGAAGTCTATTCCACTGACTTTATGTGCAATGATAAAGACAGACACTGGTCTGACAGACCCAATGATTTCATTGGCTAAAACATGCTGTGACGTAAGCTTTCCATGTATGTGTACAGTGTATTGATTGGTCCGAGGTGATGTACATGTATTGCCAGCTTTCGGCGACCAACTACATGCAGCTAGTGTACGTGCAATTGAATAGTTTTAAAATGGTGGACCAACTTTACCATGAGCAGAGAGGCTAGAGTTGTGTTAAGTTATTTTTTACAGTTGAATGTTTTTCTTTTTGCAAAGTGATTGAGGTTTAATAGGCACCAGACACCAAACAGAGAATAATTAAATTAAGTGTTAAATAGAAGAGGCAGTTAAAACAAAAACAGGAAAGGGTATAGACATGATGGCAACATACTTGGGATCGAGGTTGGGAATTTATCTTCACAGAATAGCAACGAAAGAATAGAAGGTTGTTAGCTTTTACTTCACAACACAAAGTATAGATCGGGTGAAAAGGGTGTCAAATTTACATTGCCATTCTATGAAAGGTCAGTATAAGGGGGATAAGGGTCAAGGGTGATGCCACTGTGATCTTTGACCTCTCACCTCTAGTACTTGTTGAACTGTGTGTTATCATGCCCGTACTGCTGCATTTCAAGCCCTTCCTGTAAAGGATAGGATGACAATCATGACGTCAGGCAAGGGTTAATTTGCATAAATGTGTGTGACTCATCAATGTGTTTTTTGTTTGCACCAGCTTGAAAAGTGTTTGCTTTAAGCAACGAAACGGAGTAAGATGGCAGCAAACAAAAATGGCGGATGGATGGGTTTTATGTACACTTTGTTAATCCCGGTGTCCCCGAGGGAAATTTGTCTGACGGAAATTCTGTCCTCAATAAGGAAAATTGTTGGGGGCTGAAGGAGGATGATTCAAAAGAGGGCGCTATCAGAAGAAGTTTGTACACAGTTTGTCATATGAGGGACAGAATCTCCTGCCACGCCGACCACAGACATTCACAGAAATAGAAAATGTGAAAGAAAAGGTGTGGAAAAGGTTTGAAATGGTGGAAGAGTTTTGTTGATAAAAGACATTATGCATTGACGTCATCAAGCTTAACCAATGGAAATACACCGATTTGTCAATGGCGCACATGATCGGCCAATGAACAGCCTCTTTTTGGTCTCATGGGCACCCTACTTAAATGACTTCATGTGCATAAGGTTAATTAGAAAACCACCACACTGCATAAAACAGGGTATTAAATTTGACACCATTGGTGTTGTTGTCAAGATACCAACAAAACGTGGGTGTTAAAACTGACACAATGGGTGTTGAAAATCTTTAAAAATAAGAATTTTTTACACCATTAAGGTGTTACAAAACACCAACTTCTTCCAACGGTGCCGGGATATTTTAACACCCTGAGATATTAATTTGATTCTGTCGATATGTGATAACAAACATTGTGCCAGTTTAATTTTTTTCAGTATTTTCGAAAGATTTTTCAGATTAATTTAAATACACTGTTTGGGAAAAGGATTATACATGTATTATGGAGATAACAGGTGCGAGTTGGTCAAAAGAAAAGGATGTTGTTATATTATTATCAGTTTTAGCATTTCTTGAAAGTGTGGAAGACTTTTAATCTGAAAACAAAGTCTGAATATGAGATTCACCATGTTCATGTTAAGCACCCATTATTTTGATTTCACAGTGAAAACATACTTAGAACAACAACAATTGCAGCCGTTACCGAATTCAAAACACTAGAGGGCGCTGGACTATTGGTCGTTCAGCTTCACTATTATACACGTACAAGTACATTTTTTCTGATTTATCAATACTTTAAAATCAATTACTTTGGTTCCTACTAGGTTGAGAATAAATTATAGTGGTATTTTGGAGACAACTCATTCAAAATACTACTGAAAAGATATATATATAATTATAATTGTATAATATCTGTATTTTCCCATGTGGTAAACTAGCCTTTTCAATACATATTAAAGTATAATGTGAAAAATACTTGAACAATTGAACCCCGGTTAAAGGTCAACCATAATGTGTAGCGCCCCCTTGTGATTGATAGTTGTCACCATACCATTAAAAAAACAACTTTACCTCGTCCATTTCCGTGGATCCGACAGGGAGGCAGCCTGCACACATGGATAGCAACGACAAGATGGCGCTGATCAGTCCCATGAACCACATGCTGATGAGCAGCACAAACTCCGGACCAGGATTAGAAATAGCATTATCTACCGACAAGAGCGTCAGGTATGAATAGGATGAATACACCGACACACCAACGGCTGCAAGGGAGACTAGTAGAGACATAAAGTTGACGAAGATGACCTCACAAGCGCCATTCTGAAAATAAAAAAAGAATCCAGATTAAAAATGGTAGAGTGGAATATTTCTCAATTGCACGGTTTTCCTTTTACCTTGTCGACTAACACGGTCGGCCATCATTTCTGGGAGACAAATTTTCGACTCCCATAAATGGCCGACCGTGTTAGTTAGCAAAGTATTACAAAGGAAAACCACGCAAGTTCGTGGCAAATTTGTGTGGATCAGTGATTCTACGTTTAAAACATCTTTCCAACCATTATGCATTTCATAACAAACGGCTACAGACGCTTTTTATAGACCAACTCGTCCAATCCAAGGCAACGTGTTCCTTAAATGATCGAGACAGCAAAAAAATATGGAAATTATTGTGGGACAAAACCAAAGCCCGAGTTACCGACCTCCCTGTAATTCCCAGGCATGCTGCCTTTGCTCGAGGTACTCCTGTGCCGAATAAAACAGCTTGGTAATGCGTTAGTCATGTATAAATTTATGACTAACGCATTACCAAGCTGTTTTAGTTCATTTTTCACTTTAACTTCAAAAGTCCATTCATATAATACTCGAAGTACTGCAAAGACAAATTTGTTCGTTTCCCGCCAAAGAACATCATTATACCAAAAGAGTTTTGTTCAGCGTGGAGTTGGGTTCTGGAATGGTCTGAGTAACTCAATTAAAACATCAATTACTCTACCTGTCTTTACAAGAAATTTGAAAAAGCAACTACTTGATCGATATTCATAGATTATGACTGTTTCTGCATTGCCTAGGTTATGTTATCTTTCAACACACCTTACATTAGCCATTGTTGTGTTTGTCTGTCAAGTCTATTGTCTGTACAATATGTGCTGGTGCTGTTTTTTTTTTTTTTTTTTTTTTTTTGTGTTCGTCTGTCCATAGGTTAAGGAACAAAAGCCACGGCTTCACCTGAACCTAATTGTTGTCCAACCGCTTATTACATATAAAATTGTTGTTAATCTATTATTTATATTGCGTATACATTGTAATAGCCTACTTTATCATAAACATGTTATTGTGTAACTGAATGTAATATTAATCTATGTATTGTAAGATGAATGGGCAACGATGAAATAAATGTTAATTAATAATAATAATTAATAATAATAATAAATTTGATTAAATTGCAAAAAAAAAAAAAAAAAAAAAAAAAAAAAAAAATATCATACAGCTGCTTAAGCAGAAAATATTGCTTAGCATAAACGAGCGGGATACTAGTGACAAATTGTACACATGGTAGTTAAGCTGCTAACCATTCTGGTAAGCATATTTTTGTTATGCTTAGCTTCTTTTTGTGTGCTTATTGAAGCAGCTTTATGAAATTGGGCCCAGATTGAGGAAAACAAATCTGTATTTTTTATTGTATTAATATTTCGACTTACACCACAGCAGTTCATTCCATATTTCCACTGGGCAAGACCAAAGGTGAAGTTCCTGGCACCCAACAGTATAAGCTGTAAACGGAAACAGAAGTAATTGTTTTATTTATAACATTCATACACATTGAAATTCATTTTGGTTTTACCAATGTACACCGTGTATGTTAAAGCCATTATACACTTTCGGTACAGAAACAAATTAGAAGTTCACAGATTTACAAATAATTTACAGGGTTTACAGAAGGTAATGGTGAACGACTTCCCTTGAAATGTTATTCCGTGAATGAAATGCTTTACTTTTTGAGAAAACATTAAAACAATATCAAATTCTCTCTCGATAGCGAGAATTACGGATTTATTTTAAACACATGTTATGACACGGCGAAACTGTGGGGAAACAATGGTGGGGTTTCCCGTTATTTTCTCCCGACTCCGATGACCGATTGGGCCTAAATTTCCGCAGGTTTGTTATTTTATATATAAGTTGAGAAACAGCTCCCTCTGAAGTAGCAAAGATTTTGAGAAAGAGGTAATTTCTCAATAAAATAATAAAAGACTTCTAGATATGAGTCTTTTATTTCTATCTGAAAGCACACAAATTCGTCCAACAAGGGTGTTTTTTCTTTCATTATTTTCTCGCAACTTCGACGACCGATTGAGCCCAAATTTTCACACGCTTGTTATGTTATGCTTATGATGTAATACACCAAGTGCGAACACTGGTCTTTGACAATTACCAATAGTGTACCTTCCCTTTAAGAGAGTTTTTAGTGGGATGAACCCCTACTTACCAGTACTCCACACCAATGGGGGATAGCCCGCACAACCTTCGGCGGATCATAACTGGCCGATGCACTATAAGGCAAGTTGAAATAATCTTTCCCGACCGATATAAGAGTGAAGCCGAAGGCAAACATAACTGCCCCAGAGTAGGTCAGGATGCATTTCTTGGTTGAGAGTTGCATGGTGGCTGACGAAAGTTTTTTCAAGCTTTTAACACTGCAGAAAAAAAGAAAAAAGGGAAGAAGAAAACAAATTAAAAAATAATAATAATAATAATAATAATAATAATATAAAATAAAACAATTGTATCAACCAATCAAACTCTTTAAAGGCACATAATTATAAGTATAAACCCTTATTGGTAACGAGTAACGGAGAGCTGTCATCGAAGTTGACTATTTTACTTTTTCTTTCATTAAATGAAATAAAAAAAAAATAACATGAGCAAAATTGAAATCGAAGCCAAAATGCCCAAGACGGGTGCATGAACACCATACAACTGTATAAAACAATGCCAACTTATAAGGCACTACCAAAATTCACAATAAACTATAAACAACGTTACGTAGAACTCCTTTAATTGTAAAGATTTAAAATGCATTCTTTAAAAGCATTTAAAAATAAAAAGGAGACATAAAGGCATTATGCCACCACAGGCATTTTTCTCCACCAAAACAACTCTAGCGGTTTCACACCTAAAGTTGTACACAACAAGTCTTTATAAATTTCCTTTTGAACAACTAACAAGTACAACTCAAAAGAAAAATGTCACACACAAGGTTCAATACAAAGTTTGAATGAAAACCAAAAGGGCCCTGAGTCACAGATTAGCATGGGGGAAAATGACTGAATTTCCCCATTGAATTTCAACCTGTTCACGCACCGATGAAGGAGAGGAATTTATTGGGCATCGAAAGAAAAATTATTTTTGTGAAATGCATTGCACCGGAAACAATCCATATATGGATTTATTATTTCTTTTATTTTTCTCTTCTTTTTTTGAGACTTTTAATTCGTTACGAAGTTCAATGGTTTAAACTTGTTCAACCACGCAGTTTTGCTATTACAATGCTTGTTTTTGCAACCGTTTGATTGATGGGATCCACAGGGTAGCCCATTTGAATCCTATTAAAACAATGGAATCCCATTCAAAATATCAATGGGACTCAATGGGATTCATTTGGATTTTTTTCCCTGGGAAAGGTTTTACTTTACCCTTAAAGGAATACATTGCCCTTGGATCGGACGAGTTGGTCTATAAAAAGCGTTTGAAAACGTTTGTTATGAAATGCATATTGTTAGACAGATGTTTTAAAAGTAGAATATAATGATCCACACAAGTATTAATCAAAATTGCACGGTTTTCCTTTTACGTCGCGAACTATCACGGTCGGCCATTATGGGAGTCAAAATTTTGACTCCCATAAATGGCCGACGGTGCAAGTGGACGAGGTAAAAAGAAAACCACGCAATTTCGAGGCATATTTGTGTAGATCATTGAATTCTACTTTTACAACATCAGAATGCTTTTCAAAGACCAACTCGACCGATCCCAGGCAACGTGTTCCTTTAAATTGTTATCGTAAAAATGTCTTCATATTGAGTGTCCATTGACCCGTTCAAATAACTTAAATCATTTTTTTTATCAGAGGCCGTATTCACTTTACCGGAAAACGTCACAATGGAAAGAATGCGTAACGTTCGACGAATGGATTTTTTTTTTAAACAATTGCCAAGAGTTTGTGAAGACCCTCGAACAGCCGTTGGGTGTCCCTGACCCGGAGTGTCGTCACGGCAGGGCAAGGTCATCCATTGACCTCAATAATGAAACAGTCGTTGGTTGTGACTGCTGCACAATATCATAGAAATGTCAAACACCAATACACGTTATAGTTTACCACTCAATGGAAAATGTATGATACTTCAAGCTTTTGTGTTCCCAAAGTTTTTTTCAAGGAAAATACATAATAATAATATACCAATAATACCAATAGTTAACCGCAAGGGAATTATAATCACAGTGGTGGAGAGACCGTCCACGCTTTTGTGTTTCAAGTTTTCCCAGAAAATACAAGAAAACACAAGTCTCTAAACTCACGTTAAAAGTTCTAAAATGTCACTGTAGTTTAGACCCTCCAAATGCAATTGGCGTTGAATTTCCCAGCAATTTTACACCGTTTCCCCCGCGTGAGGTTAGAAAATTTGTTTCCCAAAACTTGTATGTGGACACTGATCTATAATTGGAAAATGAACGCACCACAAAACTAAATTTGACCTTGGCGCCCAACACAAATCACACGGTGTGGGAACTAATTCTCGCCCTCGAAGGTACATCAGTACTTCCGACGGTGGGAAATCGACCCCAAAATCTAACCAAAGTATGCAACGTACCCACAACAGGATATCCTATAGCCTCTGTTGTTGATATACATGTAGACGTGTGGACAAGTCGTTAGTGTATATTGTGTTGACGGCAAAACGGCACTCTCTCATCAACTAAGCGAGGTACTGATTTGCACGAGACTATAGACCTTTATCATTCTGCCTCCATCTTGGTCATGTCCCTCGTATGGAATAACAATAATGAATGCTACTATAATCATTTTGCAAATAGGAACCAGACTATTTTGTTCTTCCAGCCTCGGTTTGGTAACATTGATATCAATGGGAAAAAGTGAAGATGGCTGCACCATAATAAAGGTCTATAGCTCTCCCGGATGGGACCGGATAGTCGTGAGCGCAGTATAATAGTCTTGCGCCGAGCAGTAGTCTTGCGAGATAGTTGAGATACTAGAGAGAGCCGTTTCAGTACCACTGCGACAGACATCAATGAACGACTTGTCCACAAGTCTACTTATACACCGATATGGACGTCTCTAGGGCTAGAGACCGTTCTTCCTAGGTTAAAGTGTCACGCTCTGTGACGTTGCCCCAGGGAGTATGTTCATGCACAATATTACATTTGAACATTGTCTATAAACTTGGCAGTGACATGACGTATTAACAGTTCGTAAATATACACAGATATACCTTGCTTTCGCTTATGAATTATGGTTAGTTCAAGAGACATTGGCCGCTGCAACCATGGAGGAAGGTACCCAACAATGGATTTCTAATAAGAGGTACACTTTGTAAAATTTCACAGCCTTGGTACAATTTAGCAAGGGACCCTTGCTAAATTGCTCCTGTGTGAAAAGTGACCAATATATTATGTGGTAGACTAAGGTTTCCCTGTCGACGTGGGAGACAGAAAAAATCCCGTATACACAAAAGGTCGATCTGATGTGAACTTTCAGAAAACATTGTTTTGAAAATAACTTCGATAACGTCAATATAAAAGTTCAATGGAAGGTGAGACAAAAAATGCTTAGCATTTTGGGCTCGAATTCAAGTGTTTTTGTGTGGAAAGATAATGTTCCCAGGCGGACTTTCAGTTTCCTATGCCAGCACAATGAGGACGAGTTATATAGGACTTATGTTCTTTCAACGTCATGTGTTACACCCAAGAATTGCAGAGTGTCTTGCTGTAATGTTGATAATCATTATTGGCGAATTTGATTGTTAGCAGAAAAACTTACTTTGTAACGAGCAATGGACAGCGGTTGATTTAAAACATTGTGAGAAACGGCTCCCTCTGAAGTAACGAATTTTTTGAGAAGAGGTCATTTCTCACTAAAATATCATTAAAAATAGGCTACTGAAAGCACACGGATTTGTGTAACAACTAGGTTTTTTTCCCTTCATTATTCTTGCAACTTCGATGACTAACTAAGTCAAAACTTTGCCATTTGTTATGTATACATAATGTTGGGATTACCCCAGTGAGAATATTGGTCTTTGCCAATTACGAGTGGTGTCCACTGCCTTTAAAAGGACTGCTGCTCTGAAGTGAACAGGTTGAACCCTTACCGCCTGTGTGTGTATTTGGCTAGAACCTCCCCCTTCTTTTCTTCAAATTATTTAATCTCTTGCACTTTAATTGAGTTATGGTAACGCAAGACCCAATATTTGGACTATGATAAGAATGCTACACGCCTGGCCCAGTGATAAGAATTTATTGTTTACCGAAAGTGTAATAACTCTTTATTGATGATCCCAGGATTATCAAGTGAAGCTTTCTGTCATCATTATCTTTCAGTTTCATGGAAATAATAATATGTTAACCTTTATGAATCAAGTGATAAACCTCCAACATTATAGGGCCATAAAGATAGCTTTAGTTTGATAAGAGCGCCGGCACACTAACTTGGAGGTCGTTGGTTTAAATCCCGCTCCGGTAAATTTTATTGTAAAACCCCAAGTCTGTTAAAGACTGTGGACACTATTGGTAATTGTCAAAGACCAGTCTTCTCACCTGATGTATCTCAACATATGCATAAAACAACAAACCTGTGAAAATTTGAGCTCAATCGGTCGTCCAAGTTGCGGTATAATAATGAAAGAAAAACAACCTTGTCACACGAAGTTGTGTGCTTTCTGATGCTTGATTTCGAGAACTCAAGTTCTAAACTTGAGGTCTCGAAATCAAATTCGTGGGAAATTACTTCTTTCTCGAAAACTACGTCACTTCAGAGGGAGCTGTTTCTCACAATGTTTTATTATATCAACCTCTACCCATTACTTGTAATCAAGAAAGGTTTCATGATGATAATTATTTTGAGTAATTACCAAAAGTGTTCACTGCCTTTAACCTTTGTGTATTGTGGTAATTACTCCAAAAACTAATTTTAATAAAAAATTACTTAATAAGAAGAACTGCCACTATTGATTATGTATAACATTTTGGAAACAATTCCCAGCAAAGAAACGTGGTTTTAGAGAGAGGGATTCAAAAACATTTGAATCTGAGAAACGTTTCTGCATGAAACATTTCTCATTTACGGTTAACGTGGACATAAACCGCTCCAAATATATTGGGGAAAAAAATATCTCAACTTCAATACCACCTTGTAAAATTATGTTCACATGTTATTGTATACATTATATCTATTAGACATCAAGGGAAGGTTCCAATGGCCACCGAGTGTATACTTTAGGTTATGTTTGAGTTTGCATGCCAACCTTTTAAACACCGGGGTGTTTAAATGTACTGGAAACCTTTAGTAGTTGTCAAAGACCAGTATTCTCACCCAACATGCATAAAATACCAAATCAGTGAATTTTGTTTTGACTCATTGCATGGTCATCGAAGTTGAAAGCGAACAATGAAAAAAAAACGCCATTGTTGCACATTTTTGTGTACTTTCAGATGCCTAATAAAAGGCTTCAGGCCTGATTATTTTTCTATTTGAGTGAGAATTACATCTCTCGCAAAAACTACTATGGCGTTTACACTGCCGGATATATGAGTATGATATGAATGTCCCCAAAGGTTTTTTTTTGCGCTTTCAGATGCTTGAATTGGAGACCAGAGCTGCTGAGGTCTCGATATCATTTCAATTAGAAACTACTTCTTTCTCAAAAACTACCCTACTTCAAATGGAGCCGTTTGTCACAAAGTGGTTTACTATCAAGTGGTCTCCATTGCTCGTTACCAAGTAAGTTTTCATACAGTGTCCAGTGCCTGTGACACACTATTGTCATCTTGTACTCACACCCTCTTAAAAACTGAAGAATTCCTGAGATTCTGAGCGCACAATAGACAAAATGGAGGGGGGGGGGGGGGGTTTAGGCCTATGTCTCGCCTTTCTCTGTGCCTATATAACCCCCTTACTGCATAGAACCATTAATGGTCAGAGTAATTATAGCGGGATTATTATACCAAAATATTATTCATAATTATAGAAAATATTCTTTCTACTTAAGTTTTTTTTATTAGATTAGCACGAACCGAAATCAGACGGTTTATCCCCATTACGTAATAAACAAACCAGTGCATTGTTGAACCTTCGTGATTCCACGCGCCTATGACAAGTCAATCTTTTGTTATTCAAAATTTCAAACGGCCATTATGAACAAAGTTCAAAAAAGAAACTAACTGCGCCCACAGTACTTATTAATTTGACCATGGACTTTTTTTGAGAATGTGTCACGTAAAAAAGAATTCCCCAAACCACACCCTTTTTTCTCTCTCACTAAATACATGTTGTTCTGACGTATACTTTCCACAAAGTGCAACGGAGCAAAAATAAAAACTCACACAATTCTAATAACACTCAATTACCTAATTAATCTCAGTTAATTCCCGAAATTAAAACTTGTAAAACTCAGAAGGGATATTAATTAATTTGTTAAAATAACTAATTATGGATAACTTTCCGTATGGCGCCACCACCTTTTCACTCATTTTTACAAAAAGGGATATCTCATTGAGGTAAATTAGATACTATATTATTTCTTATCGAATGAAAAAGTGGTGGCGCCATACGGAAACCTTTCCCAGACAAATTCCCCACAAATTTATTTATCCCTTTTGATTTGCTAATAAACATAATTCTGTGAATACGATTACGAAAAAGCACAGATTTAGAGAGGAAAAGGGAACGATATTACATCATTTATAATAAAAGCCGTTCTATGTTTTCTTCCGTATACTACACTTGGAAATGTGATTTAATGGTTACGATGCAATATTTTTAATAATTTTTTTTACAACAAAAATAAGTTTTTACAACAAAAACACATGAAGACATTATTATTTTTGTTCAAGCCTAACCGACATTCACAGTGAAGGAACGCCCACAATACACCATTCGGTTCAGACGTGGAGAATTCTGTCCTCGATGGTTTGAATTTCCAATGGTTCAGTTTTTGTCAATCACCACACAGCACGTCTAGCCACACTACCCCCCAAAGCAGGTAATTCACCAAAATTGACCCCACACAGTCTTTACTCTAACAACACCATTGGTTTATATTGACAAGGTTGTATGTCAACATGCGATACTTTCACGCAGATACAAACAATACTGCCTTTACTGCTAATGTAATTTGATTCCCACGCCATAATGCTACAGCAAAAAGAGCTGAATTGGAAAAACGCAAAATCTCAAACACATGAAACCATAATATTTTTACGCCCATTCCACACTATCAAGTTCTAGTAAATTAATTGATCAACATTCATTATACCAACTACAGATCTATATTTGTACTTACCGAAGATTTGGTGAAGTCAAGACAAGCTTCACTATCAGAAATTATGAAGATACGAAATTTGGTGATCCCAAAATTTTTCAACACGCACGCAACAGCTCGTTCAAACGCCAACAATATTGCCCTTGCAGTGTACCAGTGTTCTGCTATACGGTTTGAGCTTACTGGCTTCAAGGTTTTGCCTATTGTTATTTAAAGTATGTGGGTTCATTGGTTCATGTAACACTTCAGAGCTTTCACTAGGGTGTGGTGTGTACCAGGCCTAGTCTCTTTGTTGTGCAAAATACCCGTGATCACAATGGCACAGTGCGATGACGATGAAAGTTTTTTTTGTGGGGTGTATTTACCCGAAAAGGTAACAAGATTTTTAGGGGGCGGATGGGTTGCGTGTGCTAGTGTTGCATTGGTGCAGCGCCCCCATAAGAGACCGGTGAACTTTGTGACTCATAGCCAAAAAACACAAGGGACGCAGTCACGCGGAACTGTGACCAATACGTGGAGTTTGGTCAAAATGAATACATTATTTTGGTGAGCTTTGGGGAGTTTCTTGTAAAGTGTTGTTAATATAGTTATGTTACCCTCTGTTGTTGTGTTTAAGTTATGAAAACGATGGCTCTTTTAGAAACATGAATGAATGACCAAAAACGCCATTTTGCTTAATGGACACGTTTTGTTATTACCTTTTAGCATGATACTCAGTAATGAGAACTGTTGATAATTTAGTATGGGCAACAGCTCCCGAGAAAAAGTTTGCCTACTTTCTTACTCTCTTATTAAAAGACTTCAAGACTGAACCCCCTCGGATTTGGATAAGTTCCGTATGGCACCACCACTTTTTCACATTTTTTTTTACAAAATAGGGATATCTCATTGAGGAAAATTAGATATATTATATTATATTATATTATTTCATATCGAATGAAAAAGTGGTTGCGTGATACGGAAACTTTTCCGAAATAATTTCCTAATAAAAAGAGGACACCCAAAAAGATGGACGATGCTGCAGTAAAAAAGAAAGAAAAAAAAAGTATAGCATAAAAAAAAGAAGGGGTAATTAACATAATATTGGGCGCTCAAAACCAAAAATAGTTCAAAATAGGCCAGCCAGTTGTCTTTAAAAGGGTGTTGGGCGGCCATTTTCTTTTAGGGGGTGGGAGCCCTCCTCCTTCCTTTTTTTCGTAATTAATGACAGGCGCTTGACATGGTTTTTCCCCGTTTTTTTTTTCTTCTTTCCCAAAACCCGGCAATAAGTGGAACTTTAGTTTCATTTTCATAGCAAACATAGAAACAACAATACATTAGGAGCATGTGACCCTCAATATTGAAATGACAACATTACGAACCGAAAAAAAGTGACACTGTGTCAAAATAAAACCAGAGTGAACTGTTTTCAAAGAACTCAGAGGCAAACAAAAATGAAGTTTGGGTGCGCCAACGCGTCCTATGAACGTCGTGTGGGTGTGTGGGGTGGGTGTATTATGATTGTATTATGGGTACTCCCGTGAGTGGACACTATTGGTATTTACTCAAAATAATTTTTATCATAAAACCATTCTTGATTACAAATAATGGGGAGAGGTTGATAGTACAAAACATTGTGAGAAATAGCTCCCTCTAAAGTGACGTAGTTTCGAGAAAGAAGTAATTTTCAACGAATTTGATTAGACCTCAAAATAATTTAGAATTTGAGGTCTCAAAATCAAGCATCTGAAAGCACACAACTTCGTGTTTTTTTCTTTTATTAAAATAATATCTCGCAACTTCGACGACTGATTGAGCTCAAATTTTCACAGTTTTGTTATTTTATGCATATTTATGTTGAGATACACCAACTGTGAAGATTGTCAATAGTGTCCAGTGTCTTTAAAGGGGCTCGTCGCGATCATTTTAATACAAAGAACTTGATGGTCCGAAATTATAGGCAACACATTTTAATTTTCTCTGAACGAATTTTTGACAAAATAATAATGCATATAGTTTCAAACAAATCAACGACTCACGACAAAAATGCGCCACTAATAGGCCTCAGTCTGTCCACATAAGACTCTCGGGTCGATTTCAAAAAGAGTTAGGTTTAGTCCTAACTTAGGACTAGTCCTAGGAGATAAAATATACAAATTGCATGGCTAGTCCTAAGTTAGGACGAGTAACTGGTCCTAACTCTTTGTGAAATCCACCCCTGGTAAGGAGAGGTGTAGAAGCAAGTGAGCCTACGATACGAATTAATTTGGTTACGGGCACAAAAATAAGTTTTCATTTTGAAGCTGGTATAAGTAAAGTAGTGACTTGTCGGAGCCTTCATTGAGGAGTTCGTTCCATAGTGATGATGGGACAGAGTGAGAGAAGGACATTGGCTGGGTGAGGGAGTATTGATAATCATTTGAAGTTAATTTAAAAAAATCTAGTAAATTTTTCTGTTCTGGTTTTTAAAACGTAGGCCTCACAAATAAATACACTAGATAAAAACATATCATCATCATCCTCTTGATCCATCAGCGGGGGACGCAGAGCCGCCCAACCAATGGGCTCTGCTGCGGATTGCCACAGCTGCCCAGCCTGGGACTCAAAGTCTGCTTCCAGTTGGCCAACCCAGGTGCTGCGAGGTCGGCCTCTTGGCCTCTTCCAGGCTGGGCAGGGGCGGGATCCTCCCCGTGCTTCCACGCTCAGTTTGAGGGCCACATGGATGGGGGGGGGGGGGGGGGGCAGGTGTATCCTCTGAGAGCCGTCTAAATAAAAACATACCTACTCAAAAACAACTACGACGCCTACCCCAGTAAAATAGGCGACTCCCATAATATAACAAAACAAGATGGGCATCATGGCAAGAAATCATCAGCAGTAGCCATAGACCTTCATAAATTTCGGGCATCCATCCCAGCATGGAGGTAGCATGGAGGTAGGGAGGTAGCCTCCATGATCACAGTGATCAACTTTGATGACAAAGGGATCAACAATGCAAGCGTAGGCGCAAATTTTTGAGGATCCGTCAAATTTATATAGCGCCCTCTTTCACTTTCCTTGGTTCCCAGCGATTATCACGTAGAATTTTTATAGGATGAAAGTGCACCCATGCAAATAATATAAGGCACTTGTAAACTTAGTCGCCATTTTGCGCAAATTTTTACGCGATTTTTGTTTATAAACACAAGAAATAATACACAAAAACAAAGCGTTTGGAACCTTTGAAGACCAATCATGGCGTCCCTACCGCCGAAGAGGAAAGAAATCTACAAATATGAGGCACCTTGGACGTTGTATAGTATGAATTGGAGCGTCAGACCGGACAAAAGATTCCGGTTGGCTGTGGGCAGTTTTGTGGAAGAGTACAATAACAAGGTTGGTAACCCTTGCTCGTAAAATGGAAGTTGATTGATTGATTGATTTATGAGGTTTTGTTTTGAGACTTTATCTGTTCATGTTCGTCCCTTGTTTGGCCAGTAGCGCTGAAATTACCATGGCAACAAATTAATGACACTGAAAATGTGATGAGGAATGCACCGTTGCCCCGTTGTGTTTTTGAGGAAAAAATACCTGACATTTTACCCCGATCTGAAACGCCAATCAATGTATTATTTCAAGGCCTAATTAAATTTAAAAAGTAATATTTAAATCATGGAGTTTAAATATGGAAAAGTTTCCGTATGGCGCCACCACTTTTTCATTCGATATGAAATAATATAGTATCTTATTTACCTCAATGAGATATCCCTTTTTGTAAAAATGAGTGAAAAAGTGGTGGCGCCATACGGAAAGTTATCCGTTGACAGGTCTCCCCAGATTTTCCAGAAATATAAACAACTGTTTTAAATCAATATAAATCATGATAATTATAAAATCATCGACACTCACTTGTATTGTACTGATGATACAGATTTTTAAAGGGCATTTCACTTTCTAAAAAAGAGATAAGTTATAGCTTGACTTTTTATATTAAATGTTTTATGAAATTATGCCTACTGTCCTGATGTTTAGTGTTAATATCAATGCTACATTTATTTGTTGATCTTCATTTCATAATTCATGATTTATTTCATAACAAAGAATTTATCGTTTGATTATGAATGAATCATTTTTGTATCTACTACCTACTACTTACTACTTACGGTTTAATGGGTGGGTATATTAATTAGGCATAGCCTTTGTGACCCCATATCCTATCTTTTCCTCATTCCAGTGAGTATACAGTTTTGACTTGAATCTATCAACAGTTTTGGCATCCCTTATAGGTTGTGGAAGGGAGTTCCATATGTTTGTTACTCTTTGGGTAAAGGATTTTTTCCTGCATCCAATGTTTTTCTTCAGGGATGGCTTGAAGAGCTTGAGAGAGTGACCTCTTGTTGTGGTTATGTCTGATGTTCTGAAGAATTTTCCCTCAATACCTTATAGATCACTTATAATTCAATGTTGATTTAATGTTAATGTATTCTATTTTGTTGTGACTTAAGGTTCAGATAGTGTCGTTGAATGAAGAGACGTCAGAATTTGAGGCTCGGAGCACCTTCGACCATCCATACCCGACCACCAAGATCATGTGGATCCCAGATAGTGTAAGACTAAGGTCTCATAAGAGATTACAAAACATTGATATGGCCAGGGGTCGATTTAACAAAGAGTTAGGACTAGTTCTCACTTAGAACTAGTCCTAGGAGATATATAGAAATTTAAGGCTAGTCCTAAGTTAGAACGGGACGAGTAACTCGTTCTAAGTCCTAACTCAAAGACTAGTCTTGACTGTTTGTGAAATCCGCCCCAGTGCCAGTGATCGATTTCCCTTGCACATATACATGTAGCATAGCAAAAAGCTACGCAAATAATCAGTTGCTACTCAAATATCATGAAATGCTACTCATTATTGGCTTTCTGTGTGCACAAAAGCTATTCAGTCAAAATATTTTGCTATGCAAAGGTGCTGGACGAAATTGTTCACCGAGTGCTAAACAAAAAATAGACACTAACATTTATGGAGACCCCAAAGAAGGCAAAAACAACTTCCAAAAAGCGAATTTTATCACTCAACCTAGCCAAGAGCAGTTTGGTTTGGAGAGAAGACAAAGAAGGAGTTTTAGATGTGGGAGGAAAACCCCAGAGAACTAATCCCGGGAAAAACTCATGTAGTCAGGTAGGGACTGAAAACACAATCCCAGTGATTCGAATTGGGGTCATAGAGGTGAAAGGTGAGGAAAGATACCACTACACCAACCTGACCACCCACTCAAGTCCACGGGAAACCTTTGAAGGGGCACCAAGGCTAATAAGACCAGGGGCAACAGTGGCCAAAGAGCTGTGTAATTCTAGGCTTTGGTTTCTTAAAATTGTGGTATTTGTGTCTTTATAAACAGAAAGGAGTATTTCAGGATCTAGTGGCAACGAGTGGTGATTACCTGAGGGTATGGAGAGTGAGTGATACAGACACAAGGTTGGAATGCCTCCTCAATAACGTGAGTGTACAATCCATTTTAAAAACGTAAACGAAATGTAGTCGAAACATAAACGTAAATTACGTGAGTATTGGCTGTGTTTGGTAGAAAATTCATTTAATAAGTTGATATTTTACCAGCCTGATGAACTTCTTTCATGATATTAATTTGAAAACCAATTCCAAAACCAATTCCTTCAGACTCTACAGTATAATACTGAGTATACAGTGCGTACACACATCGGCGTATATGGGTAAAACAAAAATCAAAATCAATATTCCAAATCCCAAAACTTCTTTTGAGTGTCAGATTGCTTCTTGCTACGGTTGGAGCTACAACTTTCAAGAATTATTTGAGAGTGCTATTAATCGGTAGGAATCTGGTTTTCTGACTTTAAAAATGTGTTATCCATCTTATCATCTTTTAGAACAAGAACTCAGATTTCTGCGCCCCGTTGACGTCCTTCGACTGGAACGAGGTGGACCCTAACATATTGGGAACATCAAGTATCGACACAACATGTACAATCTGGGGCCTTGAGACGGGCCAGATGCTAGGGAGGGTTAACATGGTCACGGGCCACGTCAAGACACAACTCATTGCTCATGATAAGGAGGTAAAGCATCGTCGAGCCAAAGTCAACCATTTCACAAATATATCATACAGTGTACCCTTCAGGCCTGGTGTGGTTTCACCGAACTCTTCCTTACTTGGGATTAATGTTAGGTCTTGGGACTATTTTCAGTCTCCGTCTCCGTATCCGAAGATGTAGGATGCATTGAACCCATCATAGGATTAATCCTAGCGTCTCATGTAATCAGCTGCTGGAATTTCATCTGTGAGGGGGCAAGGCCATAATATTTTGTAAAGGGCGCTTCTTTTAATGCCTAAGGAAAAGTATTGAAGGGGCACCGCGGCCAAGACCTGGGCCCAATTTCATACAGCTGCTAAGCACAAAAATTTACCCGGCTACAACACGCCACATAATATCAGCCTTTTATCACAATGCCACTCTCCCCTCACCCCTACAGGTTTACGACATAGCCTTCAGCCGTGCAGGCGGCGGTAGAGACATGTTTGCTTCAGTCGGTGCCGACGGCTCGGTCAGGATGTTTGACCTTCGACATCTGGAGCACTCCACGATCATCTACGAGGATCCTCAGCATCATCCGTTACTAAGGCTGGCCTGGAATAAACAGGATCCAAACTATCTTTCCACAATGGCCATGGATTCATTTGAGGTAAAGTTAACCCTCCTACTATTAGTGTGTTTCCTGAGAATACCAACCCATACCTCTCTAACTGAGAATGCAACAAAAAGTTGCATTTATTCACTTGATGAATTTCTTTTTACTCACAACCAATTTCCGCCAGCTACGATCGAACCTGACAAACAGGGCTGGTGGGAAAACTAAAGACACTTGAAAAAGAAAAGACAAAACAACAGTCTAGGAGCACACACAGTAACGTTGATAGGACTTTGAGGAAAACAAGTCCAGAACAGTGCTAGAGCAACTCTGAACTCTTGTAAACATGAAATTAGGGATGGCCTATGCACAAACATGCTAATGTAGAGAGTAGAGCCAGTGCCCATGCTGTTTCAATGAGAGTACGTGTGCATAATGTTGTGTACATCATCATGTAGTATTGTAATACATGTTTGTGTACACGTTATGTGAATTGACTGCGAAACTCCAGGTGAAATGAATGCGAGGTCAAAGGTTCAATTGCAAGGATCTGATCATCTGTTCTGTCTGGTATCTGGCGTTATTCACGAGCCACGAAGTGTAAAGTCAGATACTTCAGCTGGAAAAATTCCTTCTAATTGCTCTAATTGCTTGTGTGTTTTTCCTCTCTCTCCTAGGTGATCATACTGGACGTTAGGGTAGCCTGTACTCCAGTTGCAAGACTCAACAACCACAGAGCCTGCGTCAATGGCATAGCCTGGGCTCCACACTCATCTTGCCACATCTGCACTGCAGGTAAGGATTCAATCGGTTAAACAAAAATACGTGCAAAAAAAGGCGGCTGGGCATCCTTTGTGGGTTTTTTCAGTATACTTTGTTTCATCTTTCGCATTTCAGAGAAATTTTTCAGTATACTTTGTTTCATCTTTCGCATTTCAGAGAAATTGGTTGTACTGGTCTTGGCTTTGGTGCCCCTTGAAAAGTTTCCCATGAGAGTGCCCATTGCAAAGTAAAAATGACCCTTTCAAAAATGAAGTGCCTTAATGGTTACTATGGCTATCAAATTTTAACATGACGTTGAAATTCATTGAATTAAAATAGCGACAGTCCAAAATCCATATATTGTATCAATCGGTATAAAAAAAGGTTATACAAAATCAACGGGCCAGTCAAAAATCCTGCGGACCAGTTAAAAATTAAGCCAATTAGTCCTGCTGCCGAGTTGTTAAAAAAGTTAAGGGCAACCCCTGTATACGTCTTTGTCAGAAATGTATTTTAAGTGGCCATTTTTTAATTTGGATTTGTCCTTTTTCTGTCCGTAGCCGACGACCACCAAGCCCTGATTTGGGATATCCAGCAGATGCCTCGTGCAATCGAAGACCCCATCCTCGCATACACCGCTGACGGCGAGATCAACCACATCCAATGGGCATCCACGCAACCTGACTGGATTGCTATCTGCTATAATAACTGCTTAGAAATACTCAGGGTCTGAAATAAGTAGCTGATCAACTAATGCTAAGGTGTGGATCAACTACCCCAGATTGGTTGACGTCAACTACAAGTTTGATTTGCTTCTAAACGGACCGCATTGCAAATTAACAAGATTGCTAGCTGATATTACAACTACTCAATGTCAGAATCAAGTAGCTTGTCAACTAATGTTGGGTGTGGACCAACTACTTGGGATGGTTGATATCCACTACATTTAGTACCCTATGGAATTGTATCTGCGTGGACTGGATTGCAATCATGACATCAATTTGTAGTACTACTTTGTGATAAGGGTCTTAACCAACTGTCATTCACCTAATAGCATTAGTGTGGATCAACTAACTGAAGTTTGTGGAAATCAACTGCATGTGTGTGTACCTGTACATTTTCTTCCATTGAATTGCATCCACCTGCACTGGATCACAGTAGTTGAACAAGAATGCTGTCAACTAGTTCTAGTGGATGAACACAGTGGTAAATCAACTACACATACTTACTGCGGCCAAGTTTGCAATTAGGACTTGATATCGTTGAGCATAGTTCGACCAAGTTAGCATGCGCTGTGTTTAGTTGACGATATTTGAAATAATCTATTGGACTTTTCGGAACCAGCCAATTGGCCATGGTCGCATCGCTGGTTATCAATAGCTATTTTCATAGCACAGTGCAGAGTGGACCAGTTAAAAGAAAATTATAATGTAAGCTGAGATGGCATGACTCGAGCCTATTGCATTATAACTTCGGTGTGCATGTCTTTTGTACGTCAGTATTAAAACAAACAGTTAACCATTTATTGTTCTTGCATGAACATGGCCAGGATTGACCCCTTTCGGCCGACCTAAATAAACCTTTCTTGACTGGTTTGTCTGGCCCCCTAATTCTTGCAACTACTATAATGAAGTCATAACTCGCATAGGCCCTTTTCCAAACCACTGCCTCTGCTTTGGATTCCGCTCAGACTAGCTTGGCCTGCGGTTGTTTTGACATATGCGCGTGCTTTGCGTACGCCCTCCGGGCTTCAGACACGAGGATAGAGCTTAAAGCCAAATCCAAAGCAGAAGCCGTGGTTTCGACAAGGGCAATAGACCTTATGCATTGGCCAATGAACAACCTCCTTTTGACCTCAAGGCGTGGGTGCCGTACTGAAATGACGTCATGTGCATAAGGTCTATAGAAAAGTACAGCGACTGCCGACAGACTGTTTTTTGTTAGCTTCCAGTCTTGGTTTGGTTGTATGCATTTGATTGGAAGGTAAACAAGAAAGCTGCACCATGATAATAAGCAGCCAACCTGCGTGTGGTAACGGGACATGTTTCCGTCTTATTTAGAAATAGAAAACTCGAGGCAACTCATTTATGGCATCACATGAAACATGCATTAAAAACAATCCAGGATGAACTTATTTAATGATTAAAGAATTGACATTTCCTTGTGTGCATGTACATGAAGTAGGACCTTTTATTTTTAGGATATGCAATGAATTCAAGTCCTAAAATTCCAGGATTGTTACGGATTTAAATCCTGTATACATGTATACCTTTAACAAAGTTTTTTGGTAAATTCAAAGAAATTTTTGACGACATATCTCAATTTGTATTGGATTATCATGTACTCTAAGATATCAAGAGTGGTGTAATCAGAAGGGGGCGGGGGATGGGGGATGGGAGGGGTGGTTGCCACCCCCTCCTTCCTCATTTACTTGCCCTCCCCCTGACCACCAAAATGACATTTTAAAAAGGGCAAAAACAAATTAATAATTCTGTACATTAAATGACTTACCCCCCCCCCCCCCACTCAAAGTGAAAGTGCATGCTTACGCCACTGCGGATCAACAGGTGCACTTTGATTGCAATGCCAAATGAACAGAAACCAGTGGTCATGTTTGGTATTTCAACCGAATGTTCATTGCAGTGGTCTTCATTTTTGTTAAAGTATACAAATAGGGGGGCCTAAGGAATAACTATGAATGCAGCAGCGAGAACATTGTCACAAGTTTAAATATGAAATATTCCATTTGACGAGGTGAAGCCGAGTTGAATGGAATGCTATATTTAAACAAATATTCTCTCCGTTGCACAAAATGCAAAATATTTATCACTTGCAGGCCTGTATGCTTCTCTTTTGAAAGGGCAAGGGCACCAAGGCATTTTCTCCTTGGTAAAGAGCACCCTATGAGGAAATTGTAAATTTCTACTGTCCAACGCAATGACCAGGGAACATGGAGGCAATCGCCTTCGTTGCTTTCATGAAGGCAACCAACTAGCCAGGCATGTATGACTTTGTTTTTGGAAAGGGCAAGGGCACCAAGGCTTCTCCTTGGTAAAGGGCACCCTGTGAAGAATTTTAAATTTCTCCTGGAGCATTTAAAGGGCACCAAGGCAATGACCAGGGGGCATGGAGCTCCGTAGTTTTCTTTTAGAATTTAGTGTAAATATGTAAGACCTGTTTCTTCAGTGTAAATATTTGTGTGCTGTTGTAGTTTACCAAATTAGTTTGGTTTGTTTTTAAGTGTCTGTTGGCGTTTAAATATAAACATGCTCTTGAAGAAAAAAAGATGGTTTTTATTTGTTGTTTGTTTTGCTACTGCTTCTAATCATTGTCATTAATTCCCTGGTTTGGCTCTTATTTTCGTGATTTTGGTCGTCTGTTTTTTGCGGGGTCTATCATTGTTGAAGTCGTGACCCAATAGTCGGATATCAAAACCTAAAGGTCCAGCAACCAAGGCAGAAATGTCCGAGACCCAGAGAGTCGAGGGGAGACGAAGACTATTAAGGTCCATGAGGGAGTTCCGAGACCAGCAAGACCTACAACACTGGGCCCAATTAAATAAAGTTGTGAAGCAAAAAAATCCTTCTTAGCAAATTTCTTTGCTTAGCAAAAAGGGAGTGGGGCACCAGTTGCAACAATGTAAACTCAATGGAATTTTAGCTGGAAACCAGTTTCTGTTAAGCAAAATTTGTTTGTGCTCAGCGTGTTTTTATGCTTTCAGGCCTCATAAAATTGGGCTCGGTTCAATGGACAAATTGATAATGCTTGCAGTATTGGGCAAGGGGGCTAACATTATGACTCCGAAAATTCTTGGCTAACACCCTGCGCAGATACCATGGCCGACACCATGCTCGGATAGGACCCAGACAGTTCTCTGGCTGACATCATGCCATGATATACATGTACTGGCTAAATCTGCCTAGACACTCTATGCTCAAGCAGTCCTTTTGCCCAGATAGGACTCGGGACAATTATCTAGCCCTCACCATGCCAACATAGGACCTAGACAACTCTCTTGCAAACACCATGATGAGATAGGACCCATACAATTCACTAGCTGGCACCATGCCGAGATAAGACCCAAAACATTCTGTTACTAATACCATGCCAGGATAGGACCAAGATTGCCCTCTGTCTACCATCATGCTCAGACACCGTGCCCAGATGGAGCCGAGAGTTCTCTTGCCAACACAATATAGGACCCAGACAATTCACTAGCTGGCACCATGCCGAGATAGGACCCAAAACATTCTGTTACTAACACCATGCCAGGTAGGACCAAGATTGCCCTTTGCCTACCATACTACCATCATGCTCAGACACCGTGCCCAGATGGAGCCGAGAGTTCTCTTGCCAACACACTAGGACATGTAGGACCCAGACAATTCACTAGCTGGCACCATGCCGAGATAAGACCCCAAAACATTCTGTTACAAATACAATGCCAGGTAGGACCAAGATTGCCCTTTGCCTACCGTATTGCCCTTTGCCTACCGTATTACCAGATGAAGCCGAGAGTTCTCTTGCCAACACAATAAGACCTGGAGAATTCACTAGCTGGCACCATGCTGAGATAAGACCCAAAACATTCTGTTACAAATACCATGCCAGGTAGGACCAAGACTGCCCCTATGCCTACCATACTACCATCATGCTCAGACACCCGACACTGTGCCCAGATAGAACAGACAGTTCTCTGGCCAACACAATAAGACTCGGACAAATCTGTAGCTGCACTATGACTAGCCCTGGTGGCCTTACACTTTCGTATTGTACTACGGCACAGAGGAAGAGTCCTATAAGTTATAGGGCTTCACTATGACCAGATAGGACCCGGGCAATTCTTTAGCTGTACCGGTAATGCCCGTTGCCTACCGTACAACCATACTCAGGCAACTGACAATTCTCTAGCAAACGCAATAGGACTCAGACAAATCTCCACAGAATTTTACAGAGCTGCTTAGCACAACAATTTGCTTAGCATGAAATGTTTGCCTTAATAAAAACACGATTACCAACCAAATTTACATTAGATGCATATTGCACGTTACTGGTATTCAGCTGTTGTTTGCTTATCCTAAAAAATACGTGACCAAGACAATTCTTTAATACAAATGTAGTAACACCATGCCAATTCTATATCTATCTCAGAGGTGATGTTCTACATGCAGGGATTGGGGTCTTGCACAAATTTTGCAATGTGGCACAAAACTGGGAATTTGAGTTTAGGAAGCAGCACCTTCTAATGAATCACAACAATTGCTTTTTTTCCTGTTAAAATCATTCTATTACAATTTGATAACAATCATCCAAAATTGTATTTTTTAATTATCAATTATATACAGGACCATATTTTACTGTACAAAAAAGAATATCGCATGAAACGAACAAAGTTAACAAACTGCTCATAAAAGGTTAACTAAAAACAAATCCTCAAACCAAAACTTGTCACGGAAGGGCAATCAACTTTATATCAAATATACAAAATATTACAAACTTTTTTAAGCCAAAATGTAATTATTCACAATTTCATTTGCTTAATGACACTGGACACTATTGGTAATTGTCAAAGACTAGCCTTCACAGTTGGTGTATATCAACATATGCATAAAATAACTAACCAGTGAAAATTTGAGCTTAATAGGTCATCGAACTTGCGAGATAATAATGAAAGAAAAAAACACCTAGAGCTGTCAGGGGGGCCCAACGAGATATGGCCGGGACTGCAGACCAGCATGCACCTTGTTCCATGCCTTAAGGCCGAGTCACACTGCAGCGATAACGAAAACGAGAACGACGCAAAGAGACCGCATTCTATTGGTTGAAGTATTGCTACTCGCAGAATACGCACACGCTCATTCAACCAATGGAATGCGTTCCATCTGCGTCGTTATCGTTACCGCAGCAGTGGGACCGGGCCTTCACACTAGTACATGTATTTGTGTTTTAAGGTCTTTGTGTCTACAATTAATTGACAATGTAGACACCCTGCTGCCACGTAGTGTCTCTGTTGTTCTGGGGTGCGTTTTGGCGGCTGTAACTAAGTTTTTGTGCCGACAATTATTTTGATTAATAGGGGCCTAACCAATAGTGTCCAATGCCTTTATGAAAAGAAAATATGCCAAACTGGTTATCTTATTGCTACCTCAAACATGGTAGTTTAAACAGGGTAGTTTAAAGGCAGTGGACACTATTGGTAATTACTAAAAATAATTATCATCATAAAACCTTTCTTGATTATGAGTAATGGGGAGAGGTTGATGGCATAAAACATTGTGAGAAACGGCTCCCTCTGAAGTGACGTAGTTTTCGAGAAAGAAGTAATTGTCCACAAATCTGATTTCGAGACCTCAAGTTTGGGATTTGAGGTCTCCAAATCAAGCATCAGAAAGCACACAACTTCGTGTGACAAGGGTGTTTTTTCTTCCATTATTATCTCGCAAATTCGACGACCGATTGAGCTTAAATTTTCACAGGTTTGTTATTTTATGCATAAGTTGAGATACACCAACTGTGAAGACTAGTCTTTGACAATTACCAAGTGTCCACTGTCTTTAAACTAAACAATTTTTTTATCCTTACCAATCATATATAATCCCTATAAGACATTTTCTCAAGCAAGATGTGACATCTCGTCAAATGCTTTGGACACTAAAACAAACCACACAGATTCATCAGAATTTACAGACCATTTGTTTGTTCAACTCAGAAAAGCAGGTACTTGTTCCTAATTCAAAAATCATCTCAAAACATATCTATTTCGGAAACAATAGCCTTCTAACTTTTGGTTGTCTTGTGTCATTGTGTATTAGCAGAGTTCTTGTTTTTTTTGCGCCAGGAGTGTCATCATTGACAGACATGGCGCACTAGAAATGTTCAACATTATTATTATTATGGTTCAATACAAATATCAAAAATTTAAATAAATACAAACTGGATATTCATTAGGTGTAAAACTTGTCATTTGAAAAATTTCTCATCCCAAAATTCATTCGAGTATGGAGCAAAGATTTAGATGAGGAATTCAGGCTGAAATGTACACAGGGCACCATTTCAGCAAGCAACTCTTCTGGCGCAACAATAGATCAGGGCCTAATTTCATGGCTCTGCTTACCGCCCAACTCTGCGCTTATGATTTCCATTCTCCACTCGCATGGCCAAGTGCCAAATTTTTGCGGAGCTGTGTATTAAGCGAAGAATGCCTAGTAATGCGTAACACACATGCACAAGCCAAATTCCCCGCAAACGCGTGAAATATGCTCATCGTTAGCGCAGCAATCCCTGATTCCAAGAGCGCTGATTCGTTGCTTCCTGAAATGGCACCCATGGGTAATTCAAGTTCAAACACCAGACCGTATTGAATAACCTATTTACTGCTTTACAAGACACCATCTTGTAGGGCAGGTCTAGACGCTTATATCTAAGAAACACGCAGCGTTCCCGGTTTGATTTCAACGGCACAAGCACACACACACACATGCTCACAATCGCCATCTTGTAGGACAGATATTTGAACGATGACGTCATATTCATTACGGTCTATAGAGAGAGCTCCACAACATCTTGTGCCTTGGAATCAGCTCTCTATAATCTTTGGTATTGAGAACTGTTTGACTCCAATAATTTGATTCCCTTCATAATTAAAAACAATAATACAAACAATCATTATATACACATACTTGTTGTAATTCAACCATAGAGTTGTTGTCCAGTTCATAAATAAAACCCCACTAAAAATGTTTTAATTAACAATCAAATTTTACTGAAGACAATTCCAGAAAAAATAAAAAGGGTTTCCTTTGCTCTTTGTTCTGCTCTCAATATTATCTTCTTTAAAAAAACCTAGCAAAGCTTTAAACTTGACTGAAGCAGTACTTTTACAATAATACAAAATTTGGCAAACAAATTGTGTACATATTTTCAAACAGACATGTACCCGTACAATTTCTGTTGAAGAATTTAGATTCAGAGTAACGTATGTCGCTTGAATGATCCTGTGACATGTCAAACGGTATGCAGTGACCATGTAAAACACAATTCATTTAAATATACATGTAGTCCTTTTCACAAATACTGGGGCGCGCGCGTGAGGCATGGAAATTAGGTGCATTGTGGTCTAGCTGGTGATAAAATTTGCTCCTTAGCTAGACCACAATGCACCCCATTCAACGGTTGGCGCTTGCGCAAATGGGTATTTGCGAAAAGGTCTATGGTAACATAAAAATACTTGCATTTTGACCACTGCCATATTGTAACCACTCAAATGTTTTTCACAAGCTTGTGTGCAAAGAGTTCCTTTTTGAGAACCAATAGCTATCGTTTTCCAGCACATCCCTACCAGGGGTTAGTGCCACAGGTTTTGTTACCACAACAAACACTGCCCATAGTAGCGAGGCTGGGTACAACTTCTAAAAAAAAAAAAAACGAAAATTTGAACTTGAGATGTCAGTAACGCTTAGTTAAAAGTTCTTTCTTTTAGAGATTAGTCTTCCTGCAAGGACATAACCACTCCGGATGATCGGCTATATCTCAAAAACGCGACCAAATTAAATTTCCACATTTTTTATATCAGTTTTATTGTAACACATTTTATACAGAATTTAAAACATTCAAACCTTTCCAAAAACCAAAGGTATACTTTGTCTTTAAAGACTGCCCCCATTCATTTTAACAGCCAAACATTTTTTTCAAGAGGGAATCAAATGGAATATTTTGTTCAAGAGGGATCAGATTTTTCCTTTGGTTGTTCAATGTCATTTTGAACATGCCCTCTGAGACAGGTCCAAAGAAGGTTACTCAGGCCCGACGCCTTAAAGGCAAGAGCACCAAGGCAATTTCTCTTTGGTTACAGGGAACGTCAATGAGGACAAAGTAAACTTCTATTGAAACAGTCAATACCAAATCACTGACCAGGGACAATGGGGGGCATTTGCCTGCATTGCCCTCGAAGGCCTGGAATTTCATGTTTGAGAGGGCAAGGCATTTTCATTTTGCAAAGGGCACTTCCATTGGAAAATCATAAAGTCTATGGGAAACTTTTAAAGGGGCACCAAGGCCAAGACCAGGTCACCATAACTCTATGAAATTCCAGGACTGCCCCGGTGCTGATGTTTAGGTTTTGAAAAGGCAGGCGAGCCACTTGGGCATTTTCTCCTAGGTCTAGAGGGCACCACTATCGGGAACTTTTTAATTTCTAATGGAACATTTCAAGGGGCACCAAGGCATAGACCACGCCTAGTTGCTTATTGGCGTGTTTCTATTGTTCCGTCATTGTTTTAGTGTCAGCCAGTGTTAAGAAACAGAGACAATGTTCCCAATCTCGGTGACTTCAGAAACTTCCGTAACCTGCGTCACTTGTTCCTCAGCTTGCCCCGAGGCCGCAATGATGATCTCAAACAACTCCACCTGCTCAGCACATGTAGGATCCTCCTGCTGCGAAACAGGCATAGTTTGTGTGATCTGCCCAACGGGCATAGAGTTGTCCACCTGTAACTGGTTTTGCGTGGCCCCGGGACCGTGTTTCAACCGCTCGTGGCTCTTCATGGCGCTGCGCGATGCAAAGATCTTCTCGCAGCTGCTGCAGGAGAAGCGTTTGCTCTTCCCGGCGTGAATCAGCTCGTGGTCCTTCAGATTCGAGGAGCGTGTGAACTTCTTGTTGCAAGTCCTGCACTCGAAGGGTTTGATGCCGCTGTGGGATTTCTCGTGGCGGTTGGTGGCCTTCTTGGAGGTGAAAGTTTTGCCGCAGACGGTGCAGGCGAATGGGCGCTCCCCAGTGTGGGATCTTTCATGTATGACGAGATCAGACCTGGAGACGAAGACCGAGCTGCAGTACTGGCAGACACGGCTTGCCTCGTGGATCTTCTCATGCATCTTCAGGGACTTCCTCGTCTTGTAGCCTTCTGTGCAGACCTTGCAGACATAGGGCTTCCTGATGATCTCAAAGACACCCGGTTCTTTTGTGATCACCTGGTTACGTGAAAGCGGGACTTTTGTGATCCCTGTTTTCTCCTCCGGATGTTCTTTGATCCTATGGCGTCGCAGACTGCTCCGAGCGTAGAAAACCTTGCCGCAGGTTTTACAGGCGAATGTCTGATCGTCGATATGCGTCTTCTCATGGTCTGTGAGATTGTGAATCTGGGTGTACGCCTTGTTGCAGATCTTGCAAACGTAGGGCTTGAGTCCGCTGTGTCTACGACCGTGTTTTATCGCGACTGCTTTGGAGCGAAATGCCTGGCCGCATTCCCCGCAAATAAATGGCTTCTCATTGGTGTGTGATCTACGGTGGACATCGCGGATCTTCTTGTCGCCGAACGCTCTGCCGCACAGATCGCACGAGAACGGTTTAGTATGGTACCTCTCGTGGCTGTGCAGCCAGCTCTTCATCAGGAAGGTCTTCTCACAGTAGCTGCACTGAAATATCTTTTGCTGCGTGTGGATGTTCTTGTGGAGCTGGAGGTAGCGGCGACGTTTGAAGCTTGCGTTGCACGTATCGCAAGCGAAGGGCCTCTCCGTTGTGTGTGAAACAAGATGACTCTTCAGATTAGCAGCAGTACCAAATGTTTTCTGACAAGTTGGACACTCGTGGTATCCTCCGTCCGTCTTCCGAGGTTTGGGCTCCTGATTCTCTACGAAAACACCGGCGTCTTTCTTCCGTTTCAACTTTTTAGACTTTTTGGTCTTTCCCTTGTCTTTCTTGTTCTTCTTTTTCTTATGTTTCTTCTCCTTCTTGACCAGCTTTACAGCTTGCTTGGCCTCTTGGTAGCCGAGCTGAGTGGTTATCGTCGACGCTAGTCCCGTCAAGATCTCCACGGCAGAAGCAATCTCCAGGGAGCTATGAATGTCTTGGCCTGGACGATACAGTTGGGGTAGAATGTCCGAAGTCACCACAGTCTGATTTTGGTTTGCCTGATCGGTCGTCTGTGCGGAATCAGCACACACCAGTGCATCTTGGTAAATATAGTGATAACCCTGGGCTCCCTCATTCGCCACTGACTGGTCACCAACGGAATCAGTCACCTGTATTTGGACAGTCTGAGGCCTTGGACCTCCTGGGAACACCACCTGATGGTTACTGACCGGAGCAGCGGATACCTGCACCAGCTGTTCTACTTGGGCGCCCCCGACTTGTGAAGTCACGACCTGCTCAGTGACATACTCAATCTGTTGCGATTCGCTGGGCTCCACTTGCCCGGACTGCTGGTAGTCAGCGGTGGTGAATTGAAACTGCTGGCTACCAGTTGCCTGGTCCTCTTGCACCTCCATGGACTCCAGTGTCTCATGCTGGACCTCGACGCTCATGGCGACATTTTCTGATGACAGGCTCTCGATGGCCTCTAGGAGTTCCTCTGTGTTCTTGACTGTGAGGATAGTCTGAGTCGTTGACGACTCATCGCCATCGATACTGCACTCCATCACACTTTCCTGCAAAAAAAATAAAATAATATAAATAACAAATATTTCTTTTGAAGGAGGAGGGTATGGAGTTTGAAAGCCAAAAACATAATAAAGCCCATTTTGCATTATCCAGGAAAAAACTTCATAATATGAGCCCAAAAGCGTGAAAGCTTCCTAGTGCTAAGCCTACTTTACATACATTTATCTGTAGTTTTGAAAGCCCCAGTGTGCAATCTGGGGTGTTCCATGATTTTATCTTTATTTTTTTATAAATAAACTTGATCTTATAAATAAAATATTAACATAAAAAAAAAGGATTTCTGTTTAAAAACTAAGAAATAGCCCTAACATCCCTGATAAACACATCTTTACATTATCATGTTATAACACCATACAAAGTACACAGCGTACCTAAGGGACACATTTTCAAGCTAATTTTACTACATGTAGACCATGTGAACCTTGTTTACATTAAGTGTGACCTTCCAATGTGGTTTTAGAGAAAGGAATTTAAAAACATTTTGGGATTATTTTTCCTGCATTGACATAACCCCGCCAGAGTTTCGGCTACATTGTAATTCTCGAAAATGCTACCATCTTTTGAAATGAAGTTTTCACAAGTATATCTACAATGTACGAACAGTATACATGCAGACATGTAGGATTAGAACAACTGAATGGTTCCGGTATTTGCCTTTAAAGACACTGGACACCTTTAGTAATGGTTGCGAGATAATAATGGAAGAAAAAACACCCTTGTCACACAAAGTTGTGTGCTTTCAAATGCTTCATTTCGAGACCTCAAAATCCAATTCTGAGGTAACGAACTTAAATTCAAATATTAAAAAAAAAAAACTACATGTACACATGAACAATGTACATTACTTCAGAGGGAGCCGTTTCTCACAATGTTTTAATCAACAGCTCTGCATTGATCGTTAACAAGTTTTGAGTATTCTGGCAGGCAAGGACTACACCTGGTTCTATGGGAAAGCTGACATTTTGTGTCATAATTTCCTAATAAAACCAAGAGTTTATAAATGTAAAGCTGGTCAAGTTTTGAGATGTGCCCCTTTCATCATATCAAAAGTTGATAATAATTAGACAGGGCAGTCTCCATAAAATATAAGATTTGATGTTTTCTTCCTTTGAGCTACTGTACAAATCATGCCTGCAGACAGTCTGTGGCTCTTTTGTAAACATGTGATGTATACTGAATAGTAGCTTTAGCCCTATCACTTGTGCAATATTTTAAGTCGTTTTAATTTATCTACAAGTTTAGGTTTTATTTATTTATTTATTTATTTCCCTTTATTGTTTATCCTTACCCCATCTGTTATTTTTACTTATTTATTTATTTTTAATTTAATTTATTTTTTATTCTTAATATATATTTAGCATTTATATTGATTTTTAATGTTCTGCTTTTATTATTGCTTTGTGTACTATACTATGTTAAATCTATATTAATTTTATTGTGTACCCCAGATGTGGGGCAACAGATCTACGGATCATAGTATGTATTTGCTTTTGTTGTCCCTTGCCTTGGGGTATAATGTTGTCAATGTATTTTGTTTTGTACTGTTATGGCGAATAAAATAATAATAATAATAATAACAACAGGTCACATTTTCTATACAACGTAGGCCTACTTGTTGGCTGTGTGTATATAAAGTACACAACATTTCATTGTTAAATTATTAGGTCTCCTGACGATGACTAGAGCAAGCTAGTCGAAACGTTGAGACCAATTTCAGAACTGACTCCGCGGCAGTACAGTTAATTACGATCCTATAAGCTAAAGTAGTAGTCCAGTCTAATTTCTATACCATCCGCCCTGGTAATAGTTAAAAAGCAGGTCAGTTCTTTTCAGAACTGAGAAGTCTCCCGAACCTCCGATTATCTACTCCACGGCAGTAGAATAAAGCAAGACAGTTCCCTAAGAACAACTCTACCTGGCAAGTAGATACATGTACACACATGGTGTTACCGCAAACCAAATATACATTAAATTATTAGGCCTAGTACATTCAGCACAAACATTTGCTCACCAGTAAACAGATAATGAAATTTGACCTAACTCTGATTGAATACGTTTGCATCATACACATAATCTTAACATCTTCACAATTCATAATTTACTCTGAAAAATATACACAAATGTCACAACATGATACTTTTGGATTCCAGATTTTCTGTGGAAAAAACAAGAACATTGCATTATTTTGACATGAAGACTTACAAAATACTGTCTGAATTTGTACAGTTTTTGTAGCCCAAATACAAAATGCAAAATTGTAAAGGTGTAAACAAGTTTTTAAAAATAATAAAAAATAATGGAAAACATAATAATCATAAATCAAGTATTGGCAGACCATCAAAAAACATAATTACATGAATGTACATTAGGTATTATTGCACATTAGAAAAGCTCATCATAACTCAATCCCACCCAAGTAACATGCCTGTGAAATGTTTAACAGGACTCGGGAAAGTACTGAGTATACAGTGCTAACACCAACAGTGTATGGGTAAAAACCAAAATTAATATTCTTTATCCATGATGCAAATTTAACATCTCTTATATCGTTGCTGTAACCGCAGCCAAAACATAGGATTCGAACTGCCTCTAGATACCAGGCAACCTCGGTAGTCTAGTTGGTAAGACACTACTCTAGAATTGCAAGGGTCGAGGGTTCGAATCCCACCCGAGTAACATGCCTGGGTTTTTTTTTTCACAGGACTCGGGAAAGTACCGAGTATACAGTGCTAACACACATCCTTGTATGGGTAAAAACCAAAATTAATATTCTTTTTCCCAGATGCAAATTTAACATCTCTTATAACTCAATCCAATAAAGTAACCTAAATAAATAACAAATTGTATTTACGCCCATAAATACAGTTGTCACAGGGGTCAATAAACAAAATAACCCCCCATAATGGTTCAAAGGACATTATTGACAAATGAAATGACAGAAATAAAAGGCTACCCTGCATAATTTTTCTTTCATCCATGGCATAGATTTCTTGTGTTCCTGGAAAAGGGGCAAACAGCGCTAAATATAGGTCCACAATTCTCTGAGGCAATGTACTTTTTTTTCTGGACAGAATAAAAATAGGCAATATAAAAATGTTGCCACCCCCCCCCCCACAAAAAAAAATTATAATAATAAATAATGGCCACGTATATGCAGGCTATTATTACCACATGATGCTGAAACTCAATAAGGCTATAAAAATAATGACTACGAAAGAAAACTTTCATGTTCAGTGTTCTCGTATTACAATTTTGCACATTATTGCCTTTTCTTCAATTTAAAGCCAATATATACTAAATTGATAGCAGTCATCAGAGCTCAAAATGCAAACCGAATGCAGGTCTCATGCCAGTGGGTTAAATGTCGGGACATAAACCTTTGAGTGGACAAATTTGGAGGTATTGTGGCTTTTAATTGGGTAACAACACAATGTATTTTTCCATTAGTATTAATAATAATAATAATAATAATAATAATAATAATAATAATAAATTCTAAATATTTATAGCGCATCTCACAATAACCATGCGCTTTACATGGATGTACACGTAACTGTGAATATCTTGAACAGAAATAGGTTTATAAAAAATAAAAAAATGGGTTAGCATCGGTGTTCCTATTTTGATTGGCTACATACTGCGAAGGTACATCCATGCCATATGTGCCACTATGGCCACAGCACTGTAAAGCGGGCGCACTAAAAACTAAGAAAAACCCACGAATCAAACCCCTCAAGTCAATCAACACCGACAAATTTTAAATCGTCAGTTGTTGTCAGTATTATTAGTACGACGGCTGCTGTAAACCATACTAAATAATTAATAAGAAAGAGGAGTTGGTCCCATAATTCAAAAACGCACCCCCCCCCCGCACCTTGCAGAAATATGTTAAATTGTTGAATTGTTAATTTCTTTACAGACTTTTTTAATATGTTGAATTTTTGAAGTGCCTACATCAGATGGACAGAAATCAGCAGGAAAGCAAATTAATCACAAATATTTATCATTTGTTAATAAACTTTGATCTTTTATGACTATTTAATTTATGTACGATAGTTTTTCTTATGACATACGAACAGAACATTACGAACATGGACTCAATTTATTGCATATAATTCTGCTGGCCACATCCTTTACTCGATTTTTAAATATAAATTTATATTCCTTAATTAATAATTATATTTAGGATATAATCTTTTGTTTAGGGGGCCAAATTAAACATGACAACTATTTTTGAAGCATTTAATCTGAAATATGGTAGATCCAGTGACTAGGGCGCTAGGTAGACTAGCTAGATTCCTTTTTTCAAAATTTCGTTATTACCGGTCATCTTTTAAAAAAGAAATCTAGCGCCCCAGTCACTGGGTCTTGGACAAAGGTTAGAAAGCAACTTGTCTAATGTTGCCAAAATTATAATTGTTTGTCTTGACAAAAATCCAACAAAAGTCAAAAGAAGTTCCAAACTTGATACTGTCGTCTGCTCCCACCCAATTCACATTCAACACAGAGTAGAGTATGTGGTATGTGGATTCAACAAACAAACAAAAACAGTGGAAAGATCGACCGACGTTTTTTTAAATATACAAATCACTTACTCATGAATGAGTAACGACTGCTGATTTTAATACACAAATTTTCCGAAAGTGAAGAGACCTTAAACTGCAAGATATTCACACTCACAGTGGGTTACATACAAATACACATTCGGTAAATTTACGACTTGACATGCTTGACAAAAAACTCGTTGTTCGGCAGACGAACAAAATTGCATGCTAAACAAAAAGAAGCCAACATTTACAGAATGAGCCATTGAAATCAAGCACATAATAAACCCAAAATTTTCTCTCAAATTTAGACAGCTTTTAAATGAAAACAACGACATACTTGCCAGTTGCCAAGTGCTGCTGTATGGGTGAGGAATTCACGTGAAATTTCAGCGGTGTAAACACAGTTTCTGGCGCTCGAATCTGGGGTTCCAAGTCGTATTTTTGTCAAGTCCGTAACGGCTCCCGATCATCAGCCCGCGCTGCCTTCTTATCATTTGCATATTTGCAATGGTGCCCATAATTTTCACTGCCGTTTTCCCGTTGCGTTCATAGGCGTGTAAGGCAGGGTACCACGATCGATAAAGACGCTTGGCGATATGCAAATAAGCTTTGTTCGGGCGGGTCCCCTGACGTAGGCCGATGACGTCAGGGCGCCTGACTGCAAAAAGCACACACTGAAAAACCCATGCGATAACCTAGAGTAGACTAGCCAAAAGTCCTTCGGTTTACCCATAAACAAATGAATTCATAAAAACATAATAATGTTTTCAATTAGGTGCCTAATTAATGAACGATTTCAGACTTTTGTTTATTATTTTGGATTTGAAGAAAGACAAATCGACTGGAGCGGAACTTGAACCAACGCGTTGCAACGGTTGGGGAGTGTCTCAGGGAAATCTATGGGCTGAAGGGGATGTTTCAAAAGAGGGCGCTATCAGAAGTAGTTTGTGGTGGTGGGGGTACGTGGGGGGGGGGGGGGGGGGGGGGCAGAATCTTGGGTGGGAAGGGGGATGGGCACAGAATCTGTCTACAAACTATTATTATTGGCGGTCTCGCTTATTCAATAACTCTTGTCAATATTGTTTCGCGAGCAATGTGAACAATACGAGGGTGCACATACTGAAAGTAGTCAGACTGAACTCAGATGAGCTCCCTGATTGAAGCTAGCTAATTCAAAATTAGTGTATGCCTACGTAAAGAGAACATACTGTATGTACTTTAGCTTGGATTGCTTTGGGCACGTCGCGCGAGTCGAGGAGATTATTTTCAATGTACTAAGGTGGTGCGTCAGTGGCATAGCCCCCCCCCCCCCTCCAGAGAACTGCACTCAGTCACAACATGAACATCAATCACAATCCTTCTCCTCCATGGTCACAAAAGAGATCACTGCCCTTGACTGCTGTTGATTGGCCAGGGCGCCACAGAAATTTGGTCACGTGGCTTGCGCACAACTTACTAAAACGTCTGATATATTTTGCCGCTGAGTACAGTTGGTCTTTTGTTTTAGTTTTCGATATATCGAGCCCTTGCCCAGAAGCAGATAAAAGGAAGAGAATTGCCTTAAAAATTCATAACGCTGACGAGGGCTGCTCGTACTAGAACGGCTGCTAGAACGGCCTAGAACTGTCTACAGACAAGACAGGTAAGTTTGTTTGTTTGTTTGTATGTTTGTATGTTTGTATGTTTGTATGTTTGTTCGTTGTATGTTTGTATGTTTGTATGTTTGTATGTTTGTATGTTTGTATGTTTGTATGTTTGTATGTTTGTATGTTTGTTTGTTTGTATGTTTGTTTGTTTGTTTGTTTGTTTGTTTGTTTGTTTGTTCGTTCGTTCTTTAGTCCTTCGTTCGTTCGTTCGTTCGTTCGTTCGTTCGTTCGTTCGTTCGTTCGTTGTTTTTTGAGTTGTTTTATTTTGTGTGTTTGTTTGTTGGTTTGCTTGTTGTGGTGTTTGTTTTATTTTTTGTTTCTTTGTTGGGCCGATGCGTTTTTTGTATGCTTGTTTGTTTATTTTGATATCGGTGATATCCTAAAGTGAAATTGTCTGAGGTTAGTTTGGTTGTATAATTATCTACATTTTTATGGGGTTTGAAGAATCAAACGGTTGAAAACAAGTTTTGTGTTTCCCCTGGCACACCAACGGCAATGGGATTCGCTTTATTTTGGCCTCATTACAACATAAAGAATTGTGCACGCACCGTTTTGCAAAACAAAACCCTCAAGTTTATGACAACTATTGAAATTATATTTCTGTGAAACGTGAAACTCTGCTATGCAGGATTTTAAACCAACTCAGTACACACGTGATTTGTATTGGGTTTACATAGCGCACTTTACAATACCTTGTCAAGCGCAACATCAAATCGGTGCCCTGGGGTGACAACAACATTCCTGTAATTTTTCTCAGCTCCCTGGGGGAGTATACAGCCCTGAGCTGCTGTGGCGCTAAAGTGGCTTTTTCAAACACATAATATCACACAGGTATCCATGGGTACAAGCAAGTCCATAATAAACCGCAATCGAGTTGTGGGTGGTCTCCCATACCAGACGCTTTACTTGGGATAACGGCTCTATCAAGCTGCCCAAGCTACAAAGGCCTTGACAAAAGGCTACTCAGTTCGTGGCGTATATGCGACAACATTATTATTATTATTATTATTATTATTATTATTATTATTATTATTATTATTATTATTATTATTATTTATTCGGCCAGTGTCAAAAACAAATACATACAAGTAAAACAAAGGATAATAAGACTTCAAAAAAGGTAACTTAAGTACAGGGTAACTAGAGGAGCGGGATTAGACAAAAGGGTACAGGACAGGTACGGGATGTGGAGGAAGGAAGAGGAAGGGACAACAATCCATTCTAAGACGGCCAGGATAAACAAAAGCGTACTACTACACTATGACTCAAAAGCCTGCTTATCCAATCCTCGAATAGAGTATAAATACAAAAATCACTATGATAAACACTTAAATGAGCTATGTTGTGAACATTCTATTCTAGAGCTCCGTAAATTCCACCAATTTCTCCTTAAAGCCATTATACACTTTCGGTACAGAACAAATAAATAAAAGTTCACAGATTTACAAATAATTTACAGGGTTTACAGAAGGAAATGGTGAAAGACTTCTCTTCTTTACTTTTGAGAAAACATTAAAACAATATCAATTATCGATAGCTTGAATTACGGATTTATTTCAAACACATGCCATGACACGGCGAAACCCGCGGAAACAAGAGTGGGTTTTCGCGTTAGTTTATCCCGACTCCGGTGACCGATTGAGCCTAAATTTTCACAGGTTTGTTATTTTATATAAGTTGTGATACACGACGTCGAAATGTGGGACTTGGCCGAAAGTGTATAATGGCTTTAATTACTGAAAAAAAAAAGAGTCATCGTTGAAATTTTTTATCCTTAAAGGTGAATGTATATAAACCCTACGTCTTTGATTAGATACAGCAATGTTTGATGGTATAGTAGGCATATTTAAGAGCATTGTGAGAACAATTTTCACTTCGAATTTATGATTGTGGTTTGGCTCAAAAGCCCTATATTTTTTACATAATTTATGTACGAAATTAATCGGTTTTTTTTAGCCCCAGAGGTTAAATAGAACGCTCAGTCTCAGAATGTGTATTAATTCCTTTGTTCTTCCTGCTGCGTGGACATCGCTCCGGGTTCGGCGATATCTCAAAAATTTTTAATTTTCGGAAGTTGTAATCTACTTTTAATTTTTTTTTTAAAGTCACCTGGAAGTGGTATTTTTTCAGAATAAAGCTTTTGCCACTTATATAATGTGTTTTGATGAGTGGAATGTGAATAAACAGTTAACTAAGGTTTAAAAAAATCAGTTCTTATGTTATTTACAAATTTAAGAGTAGACCCCGACCCGAGAGGGCGCTGTTCGTGACGTCAATCGAGGCAGATTTTGCCTGTAATGCGTAGAGTAAACACAATTGCAAAGTACATGTACGGACCAAGTCGTGAGTTTGTACGTTTCAAAAAAAGATTTTTTGGGTTTTTTTTCCGGCAATGCCGACCAGGTGTATTGCTGCTGAATGCAGAAAAACACTTTTTGAAACGTACCAACTCACGACTTGGACTTACTTTGAACGTGTGTTTACTATACGCATTGCAGGCAAAGTCTGCCTCGATTGACGTCACAAAAGGGGTAGGCGGAGTCAGCCCCCAAACAACTTTATATATTTTTTAAACATATAAATCGACAAACAATTACTAAAAAAAATTTTTTATTGTTCGTAACATATACTCTTATGTTTGAACGAAAATAAATTATATTTCCAGGTGACTTTAAGTATTATATAACGCTTGACGTAAGCGTTGAATTACCTGCTGGCGTAAGCGCCCATTCGGTTAGCAGAGCCGGCGTGAGAGGACCCGTTTTCAAAAAGCATGTGCCAAAGAACACTATTTTTGTGAATGTCAATGACCAGTCCTTCTTACTTGGTGTATCCCAACATAATGCATAAAATAACAAACCTGTGAAAATTTAAGCTCAATTCGTCTTCGAAGTAGCGAGGTAATAATTAAAGAAAAACACCCGCGTCACACAAAGTTGTGCTTTCCAGCAGATGCTTGATTTCGGGACCTAAAAATCTAATTCCGAGGTCTCGAAATCAAATTCCTGGAAAATTACTTATTTCTCGAATACTATCATTGATTCAGCAGGGGCCGTTTCTCATAATGTTTTATAATATCAACCTCTCCCCATTACTCGTTACCAAGCAAGGTTTTATGCTAAAAATTATTTTGAGACCAATAGTGTCCACTGCCTTTAAACTAGTTGTTTGAACTTGGGGAGGCCTGATTCTTGATAATTTTAACGGACAAAGTCCAACAGTTTTGGTCCAAAAGTACATTTCCGTATAAAGAAAATTGTATCCATATACAATATAGAATTATTATCTATGTTTTGGCCATGTCTACAGTGGATTCATCAGAATTACATTTACAGGGGTGGATCAGTGTTTTTTGATGTCGGTTTTTCCTGGCACAATGGCATAATGGGCAATGTAATGTAGTCCTCTTCTTTTCCTCTTCTTTTTCTCTAAAATGTCACATTCTTTAATATAAAGTGCCATATGTCTAACAAAATAAATGTTTTAAAAATGGCATTAAAGGCAGTAGACACTATTGGTAATTACTCCAAATAATTATTAGCATAAAACTTACTTGGTAACGAGTAATGGGGAGAGGTTGATAGTATAAAACATTTTGAGAAACGGCTCGCTCTGAAGTGATGTAGTTTTCGAGAAAGAGGTAATTTTCCACGAATTTGATTTCGAGACCTCAAGTTTAGAATTTGAGGTCTCGAAATCAACCATCTAAACGCACACAACTTCGTGTGACAAGGGTGTTTTTTTCTTTCATTATTATCTAGCAAGTTCGATGACCGATTGAGCTCAAACTTTCACAGGTTTGTTATATTATGCATATGTTGAGATACACCAACTGCGAAGGCTAGTCTTTGACAATTACCAATAGTGTCCACTGGCTTAAAGGGAATAAAAGGGTAGCGACCAGTACTTAATTTATCCGTTTAATTTATCACACGGCAACGACCCTGCACGGTTTTAAACGGCCGGTAAAGAATGAGTCACTACTCTTTTATTCCCAATTCATAAATGCCTTTTTGGTTAAAAGACGTAATACAGTAAGAAACTTTTTAAAACTTATCCGTTTCCGACGTGCTTGAACTCTGTATTATTATTGTTTACCGCACTGTAGACCATAAAGTGCCGTATGTCTAACGGAATTTATTTGTAAAAAATGGCATTAAAATATTACGAGGAAGTAGTAGAATAAATTATTGGAGCTATTATTATTGTTAACCACTCTGTTATAGACCATAAAGAAACGTATGTCTAACAAAATTTAATTTTTAAATAATGGCATTAAAATATTATAGTTAACCACAATATAGATATGGAAAATGGCTATCTTTCAAACAACATAACAGATTCTGCCAATTAAAACCTCATGGATTACTATTATTTCGTAATTCGTTATAATAATAATAATAATAATAATAATAATAATAATAATAATAATAATAATAATAATAATAATAATAATAATAATAATAATAATAATAATAATAATAATAATAATAATAATAATAATAATAATAATACCATTTATATATCGCCTTTTCCAAAGGTTACAAAGCGCTCAGAGAATGACAGGAAAAAACAAAAAAGGAATGCAAACAAAAACCAAGCGGAAAACCACGACTAGGCAAAGCTAACAGCATTTAGCCAAGAAATATAGTTGGCGAGGCGACGTACTGTAATGAATATGCGGAACAGCTACTTTGCAAAGATGCTATCAGATTTTTGGCCGATTTGACCCAACAATTTTGATTTAAAATTCAACAGGTATTTCGATGGGGGTCGAGAAAGTTACAAGCTTTCATTTGAGCCATTGCTCGAAAAAGTCCGCCAATTATAAGTAGCAGTGAAATAAAGTGCTGAATATTAGTTTTTGTCGGGATCCCGACAATATCTCACGTGACCAATTGTTATGTGTTTTATAAGAAACGTTTTAAATTTTTGTCATGGTTCCTGACCATTAAAAGTAAAAGTTTAACTTTTTTTCGTTAGAGCGGGTGATACTCTTTGAAATACCATTCACTCAAAATAAATATTGTTTTTAGTGTTTGGAGCAAAAAATCTGACATAGCATCTTTAAGCAGAAAAAATTTAAACAAACTGAAAACAGGTTAATTTAATAAACTTTTTATTTTTTTAGAATAAGATTGACAAATCTTTCCAGCATTGACCATTTTAAATTAGATTTGTGCGATTTGGCCATGTTTTCTCAATTCCTCTTTTGCCTCCCCAGAATCACTGCAAGATGAAGGCACCACTTGGTCTCACCCTTTGCTTGTTAGCGCATTTTCTGGTTGAAGTGACGTGTGGTGGCGACGGAGGTTTCAACATCCACGGTGGCTACTATGAGGTTTTCAACGCAGATTCTACCAGCAAGTTGGCTACCAAGTATGAATGGGGTGCTTTCGATTCGGGTAGTCAGAGCAATAGAAAGGTGATTGACGGTCCTGATGGGTTCTGCTGGTACAATGGTCTCGCCTACTGTTTCCTGAAATTTGTAGTCTCGAGTACAAGCCAGCCGAATGAGGAGCACTACCAGATTATGGGTAGCAAGATGGTTATCATGGACTACACGTCTTCATACACGGTGCAAGACTACGGTTGGGGTGTCCAGGAAGCCTATGATGAGGTGGAAGGGAATATAATCGCTGAAGGTTTCATCTGGAGCGGCATTGAGAACGATTGGGGTTACGGTTATCTACATCTGTTTGTGAAGAAGACAACTCGTCCTTCCTTGTCTGATGCCTTCTTGTTTGAGAGGCGAAATGCTGGGTCTGAGAGTCAGGTTGCTCAGTCGATAATGACCGGGCAGAAAACACCAACAAGCGTCCCACAGAAGCTGTCTGACTTCCAATGCTGGACCAGCAAATGGAGCAGGGATTCGATAGGTCGGTGGACCATGTACAGGCCGCAGACAAAGCTGGTTGACTACACCCCAATCTACGCGGAGAAGACGGTTGAACCTATCGAATCACACATCCTGAAGTCTCTCACCTTGGAGAACCAAGGATCTGGAGTCACATCGAATGACTTCGCACAGCTTGGTTCCAGTGAGACCGTCAGTCTGTCGACCACAACCAGTATCTCATCCACGTTCGACTTCGCAGTCGACATCGGGTCGAGCGTCTCAATGGACATTGGTTTTGTGTCGGCCTCTTTGGACATCAATCTTCACTTCGGCTACTCGTCAACATCCTCGACAGAAGAGACCCAGACTTCCTCTACAACGTCAACCATATCCTGGCCGTCGACCTGCCCACCGGGGATAAGGATCGATATTGTCATCTATAAGATTACGGAGAAGCAGACCGTTCCGATTGAGTTCACGTTCGAACGCAACGGGGAACAGTTTTCAGAGACCCGGACCCTGGAAGCTACGGTGAACAAGCTGAAGCAGCAGTTGACCAATTGCTGTTTGACAAAGTCAGCAAGTCCACAATGCGGTTCTCTCGAGCTGAAAATGTGTTAGACGAGTAGACCAAGGACCGACCAAAATTTTATTTTCTGTAGTATAGAATTGCCATTCACAAAACAAAATCATGATTTATCTTTTAAGGATTTCCATGTTTGAATTGATTTAGAGAAAAAGCCCCCATTTGAAAAGACCCACGACAGTGGCAATTTTGATGCACAGAAAAAAACAATTTCGGACTGGAGTTATGAATAATAATAAGAAAAACTTTAGGTACGATTGAAATTTTCCATTAGTTGACCACTGCATGCATGCTGGGCCAAATTTCATAAAGCCTGTAAGCGCAAAAACTTGCTAAGCAAGGAAAAATATCTAAACAGAAACAGGTAATACCGACAATTCATCTCATATTTATATAAATCTTTGTGAAATCGAACACGCCTGTTATATTATTTAGTTTGTTGTCATAACCACAGCTTATTCCCCTTGATTTCACGAGTATCAGTCATTGGACCCTAATGGTAATTGTCAAAGACCAGTCTTCTCACTTGGTGTATCTCAACATAGGCATAAAATAACAAACCTGTGAAACCGTTAGATCAATCGGTCGTCGAAGTTGTAAGATAATAAAAAAAGGAAAATCACTCTTCGATGGATTTAGAGTTGGAGCATTCAAGCAAGCATTTGAAAGCACACAACTTCGTGTGACAAGGGTATTTTTTCTTTCATTATTATCTCGCAACTTCGACGACCAATTGAGCTCAATGTTCACAGGTTGAGATACACGAAGTTAGAAGACTGGCCATTGACAATAACCAATAGTGTCTTTACTATTATAATAACACCAGAATATTATAAACATTGAATAATCTTGCTCATTTTATTTTGATTCAATTATATTTTAAACGTATTTGTGTGGGTCAGCTAACAAAAAAATACATTATCTCTTTATTCTTTTGACTTCTAAATAATTGTATAAGTTGTTGGGATTTTTTTATCTGTGCAGATAAAATAAAGATGTTTGGGCTGCATTGGTGAATGGGAATTGAATTTGCTTTCATCTGCATTATTTGAGGGGCCTTCTACATGTATTTCTGGTCCATTCTGTGTAAGAAACTCTGCATCAAAGTCAGGCCCTATATTTCATGGGGGCATCGATGGCGATTGCCTCTGTGCCCCTCCAGTAGAAATTTACAATTTCCTCATACATGTAGGATGCCCTTTACCTTGGTGCCCTTGCCCTTTCAAAAACGAAGTATAAAGGCCTGCTATGTCATAGAGCAACTGGCTCACAATCATTCTTTTTCGATGCAATATGTCTTAGAACTGTATGCAGTTTAACTTTAGAGCTTTAGTGACATAAGCTTAGTGACATAATTAAACTTAAAGGAACACGTTGCCTTGGATCAGTCGAGTTAGTCTTTAAAAAGCGTTTGTAAGCGTTTGTTATAAAATGCATATTTTTATGATTGGAAAGATGTTTCGAAAATAAAAGTATCAAATAATAAACCACAAGGGAAACTGACTGGGTACATTTTTAAATGATTTTGGATTGAACAAAGAAAAATTGACTAGAGCGGGATTTGAACCAACGACCTCCGATTTAACGTGCCGGCGCTCTACCAACTGAGCTATCTAGCCCTATGTTGGTGTTCTCCCAATTTTGTCAATATCTTTGTTCGCCCCCCGAACTTTGTTCACCCCCCGAGCACCAAGGCATTTTCTCCTTGGTAAAGGGCACCCTATGAGGAATTTGTAAATTTTGACTGGAGCAATTCATTGGCACCAAGACCAAGGCAATGACAAAGGGGCATGGAGGCAATCAGGCAATCAGTTTTGTTGCCTCCATGAAGTATCAGGCCTGTATGAGATATCAACAAACTTCCAATGTGCCCACCCAAATGATTCGATGGAACTTAGGCCGTGTCCGAAACGGCGACTTCGGCTACAGCTACGGCTAGATAGCGCGCGTCTGCCTATTCTTCAACACTGGTAGACGCGCTGATCTAGACGTAGCTGTAGCCGAAGTCGTCGTTTCGGACACGGCCCAAGCCATTTGCCAGTTAAACTGCAGTCTGGTGCAATGACTTGCTTGGTCAGAAGTTAGCACTTAATCTTGAAGTCCTCAGACTAAATGAGACAGTTGCTGAGACAGTGAACACCTGTAGGCTCTACACAATTTAAAAAAAATGTCTGTATAGCACAATGCAGGGCTGTATGCTTCGTTTTTGAAAGGGCAAGGGCACCAAGGCATTTTCTCTTTGGCAAAGGGCACCTTATGAGGAAATTTTAAATTTCTACTGTCACAGAGCATTTCAAGGGCACCAAGGCAATGGCAAGGGGCAACGGAGGCAATCGCCTCCGTTGCCTGCTTGAAGTATCAGGCCTGACAATGGTACCAGGGTTTACTCAATGCAGGTTGCTAATTTACAAAAGCTTGCCCGGTGAACCATTTGATAGTATTAATTGTCTCATAGTAGAGTCTGAACAGTTCAAATTCAAGGGGTTATTCAGGCCTGTACAATGTATGCTTGAAATGGCGAGGGCACCAAGGCATTTTCTCCTTGGTAAAGGGCACCCTATGACTGAGGATATTGTACATTTCTACTGGAACATTTCAAGGGCACCAAGGCAATGGCCAGTGGCATGGAGGCAATCCCCTTGGTATCGTAAAGTATCTGGCCTGAACTTATTTGTGACTAAGCAAGCCATTGTATCAGACATTTCTAACTTGCATGGCTTATTGAAAAAAAAAAAACAGAAAACTTTACAGTGTACAGTACCTTAGCTTTTCACAAGATTTAATAAACTGCTACGACATGATCACATCTTGGCTTGAAGTTTGTGATGAAATAGTCACATACTGTGTAACCACGGTGATAGAGTCTTCCCCGGTGCTACAGTGTTTCTTGGTCATGTGACTTCTCATCGCACAACGAGAGGCGAATATCTTATCGCAGTACTGACAAGGGAAACGTTTGCTGTGTCCCGCGTGGATCAGTTCATGGTCTCGCAGTCCCGTCCCCCGCGTAAACGTCTTATGGCAGTGCCCACACTCGAATGCCTTCGTCAGTGAGTGAGATTTGACGTGTCTCTTCAGTGCGGACATGCAGGAGAACGCTTTGATGCACAACTCGCAGCGAAACGGTCGCTCTCCGGTGTGCGTCCTCTCATGAACAACTTGGTCCTGTCTGCCGGTGAAGACTTTCCTACAAAAGGAGCAAGTGAACCTTTCCGGTTCCGTGTGGAGCTTTTCATGTTTCCGGTGAGAGTCCTTTTTCTCGTACGTCTTCTCGCAGAATCTACATTGGTATTGCGCGATTACGGATTGATCCAGAACGACTTCCGGTGTCGTGACCTTGACGAGGTATTTCCGGCCACTTGGAGTCTCTACTTCGGGGTGGTGCTTCACCCGATGACGTCTAAGGCTGCTGCGAGCGTTGAAAACTTTACCGCACGTTGTACAGGCGAAGGTCCACTTGTCAAAGTGTGTCTTCTTGTGATCGTTGAGTGTGTTTATCTGGGTGTACGCCTTACCGCATACATTGCACACGTACGGTTTAAGTCCCAGATGGGTCCTTTCGTGTCTTAGTACTGCACTGTTTGAGGTGAAGGAGCAGTTACATTCCTTGCAAGAAAATGGCTTCTCGTTTGTGTGTTTGCGAATATGAACCACCAGCCCGGCCTGGTCCCCGTAACCCTTCCCGCAAACCATGCATCTGAATGGCACTTGGTGGTGTTTCTCGTGGCGAACTCGCATATTATTTGCGTAGAATTTCTTGTCGCAGTACCGGCAGGTCAACGAAAGCTGTTCATGCGACTTCATGTGTCGAGTCAGGTAACTAGACTTCTTGTAGGAGTGATCACACTGACTGCATTTGTACGGTCTGCTGGTTCTATGATGCGTAAACATTGGACTGGTACGATTTGGCTTATTCCGGTTACTTTTTCTGAGCTGGTTTGAATGCTGAGGAGACCCACAAGAACGATCGGTTTTATCCCGGTTTAACTTCTTTTCCGACTTATTCTTGGTCCTTGTCGGAAGTGATGCCTGCATTTGAGGATCCGATTCAGCAAAAGTCATCTTTGACGATGCAGCCATACTGGTCAACATTTTAATGGCCGCGGCTATTTCAATGAGCTCAGGGTCCATCCTATCCTCAGACGTGCTCATCAAGGATGTATCCATGAAGGGTGCTGTAGTAGACGTAGCAGTTTGAGCAACTTGGCAGCACTGCTCATCTTCTCCTACCTGTTTCTCGCCTGCTTCAACAAGATCCGAGCCTCCACGTTGCTCCTGTGTTATGAGTGCTCCGTCGCCATGAGAAAATGCCCTCTCAGTGAGAACTTGATTTGACAGATGTCCGAGGTCCTCCGATGTAATCTCTACCTCGTGTGGGACACATTCAGTTCTCACCACCACATTGTTCACCACATCACTCACCACATCAATCGAGTCACCTGCAATGCCTGCATTAGTTTCTGTGCAAATTGATGTTCCGTCCTGGTTAGCTTGGTTGTTGACTATCACCACAACGTCCTCAACTACTTCCTGATTTGGCATTAATCCCAGGCTACTAAGTGGCTCAGCCATCTCAATATTTGACCTGAAACAAATTCAAATTTCGACATTATGAGTTGCATACAGGATTGATAAGTCACTGAGTAAATAAACGAAGCCAATTTGCCCCCAACGCCCCTGTTGCTGTTATAGTGTAAGTGTTAGGGTTCGACATAAACTACGCAGTCAGTAGTAAAAAATCCCTGGAATTTTGCGGACAACTACACGTATCTATAGGCCTACATGTATCCTGCCACCACTTTTTCATTCATTTTTTACAAAAAGGGATATCTCATAGTCATTGAGGGAAATGAATTAAATACTATATTATTATTATTACTATTCATATCGAATGAACAAGTGGTGGCATGATACTTCTAGAAACTAAGCACGCCTGATACTTCACGGAGGCAACGAAGGCGATTGCCTCCGTTGCCCCTGGTCATTGCCTTGGTGCCCTTGAAATGCTCCAGTAGAAATTTACAATTTACTCATAGGGTGCCCTTTACTAAAGGAGAAAATGCCTTGGTGCCCTTGGCCTTTCAAAAACGAAGCATACAGGCCTGCTAAGGCTCCCCCATGAGGGCCTTTGATTTAGATAGAAGTAGTGGCGCGATACGGAAACTTTCCCCTAGGTTTGGGTCTATAAATTAGGGTTAGGCCTGTATAAATAAAGGATAACATTCCATATGGCGCCACCACTTTTTCACTAATTTTTACAAAAAAGGATATCTCATTGAGGTAAATTAGATACTATATTATTTCATATCGAATGAAAAAGTGGTGGCGCCATTCGGAAACTTTTCCGCCAAGGCTTAGTTGCGATAACGTAACCCTCCCGCCAACGGAGGCTTCGCCGTCGACAGGAGGGTAATTCCAGACCATCAGACAGTGTCAGATGGAGGGAGATGGGTTAGAAAATTTAGACCCAGTAACTGGGCGCTCCTTTTTTACGAAATTTTATCATTGTTACTTCTAGAAACTATAAGGCTCCCCTGCTCACAGGATAGTTTCTAGAAGTAGTCGGTTGTATGACAAATAATTTCGAAAAAGGAGTACAGCGTGCGCCCAGACTTCTTGTTCTACTATATTACATTATTTCCGCACTTCACCACCAATTTATCCGCCGTTAATTAACTCCAAAACCACTGAATTTGTGTCTTACCTGAGAAGAAGGGTTACCGACATATACATCCAGAAAAAAAAGAGAGAAAAATAACGTAACACTTTTGAGTTTGTAAACAATGTCAATGGTCAAAATAAAAAATAAATAAAAAAACGGCCGGAAGTTGGTGGCGAGGTCGTTAAATTTTTCCATTTTACAGTTTAGATGGGGGTCCAATTGGAGTCCATGGCATAACAATCAACAAAAATTCCCCCAACCAAAAACAGACACAATCGGAGCGCCACACAGTGACCAGTGCACAGGCACAGGCTAGCCCACCTTGTTGAGCCATTAAAAGCTCAACAAGGTGGGCTAAGGCACAGGCATGACAGACAGAGAATTAGCCCCAAGGATTCAGCTATCCTTGGACAAAGCCATGGAGGTAGATTCTACACCTCCATGCTTGGCCAAACAAGTGGGGCTAACACTACAGAGAATCAGAATGGACAGTTAAATGCCATGGAATATGAGAGACACTGTACGTACCTGAATTGAATTTCAATTATGGATCACTAACTTTACGACTCAGGGTAGTTGTTTTGGGGAATTTGCCATGTTTGCTTGTCTCAAAAGATTAAACTTTCAGAATCCATGGGCGCAGCCATCTTCAAAATCCAGCTCAATGTCCAATAATAGTATAGGCCGATGAGGGCGCTATACTGTTAACTAACGGTCTCGCGAAACTTATAAACTTTTTTATAAGTAGGTCATACAGCCAGTTTGGAATTTTTGCTTTTTTACCCCGGAAAAAGCACCCTCTAAAGTCACCCTCATTTATAAAGTATCATAAACAGTTTAAGCACATCTCCCAGGTTGTAACTTGTCATAATATTAATTTAAAATTACTTGAGACCCCAAAATGGTAAACTTTTTGCACAAAATTGACTCTTCTGGGTGTCCTTTGGGCTGTACCACAAAATACAGTGAGGGTATCTTTGGGTGTATCGCAGGGGGAAGGTCAAAATTCCAGTTGAACCTAGTTAAACTGGGTTTAACTGGAACTAGTTGAAACCAGATGATAAACTAGTTAAACACAGTTAAAACCAGTTGCTTTAATATTGAAAATGGACAGAAACCAACTGGTTTATAATTTAGTTGAGCACAGTTAAAACTAGTCCAAACCAGTTGGTTAATATGGAAAATGGACGAGTTTGGTCACTATCCAGTTGAACCAGTTGACACCAGTTAACTAGGTTCAACTGGAATTTTGACCTGGGCAGGGCGAATCAGGCCTACCACAAAATAGTACAGCAAGGGTTTCTTTGGGTATGGAGGGGGTACCACGATATACAACACGGGTGTCATTGGGTGTTGGGGATTACCCAGAGGTCAACATTCCAGTTGAACCTAGTTAACTGGGGTCAACTGGTTCAACTGGTTCAACTGGATAGTGATCAAACTCGTCTATTTTCCATATTAACCAACTGGTTTGGACTAGGTTTAACTGTGTTCAACTAGGTTGAAATTATAAACCAATAGGTCTCTGTCCATTTTCCATATTAAAGCAACTGGTTTTAACTGTGTTTAACTAGTTTATCAACTGGTTTTCAACTAGTTCCAGTTAAACCCAGTTTAACTAGGTTCAACTGGAATTTCGACCTGGGTAGGGCCTATAGGGAGCTCCTACCACAAAATACAGCATGGGTGTCGGAGATAAGTGGGTAGGCCGCTCTACCACAAAGTACTGCTATCGTGTTGGCGATAATTGGGGGTAGGCCCTACCACAAAATACAGCATGGGCGTTATTGGGTGAAGGAAGGGGGTAGGCCCTACTATAAAGTACAGGGTGCCATTGGGTGTCGTAGATGAGAAGGTAGGCTCTACCACAACACAGCATGGGTGCCATTGGGTGTCGGAGATAATTAAGGGGGGTAGGCCCTACCACAAAATACAGCATGGGTGCCATTGGGTGTCGGAGATATTAAGGGGGTAGGCTCTACCACAACACAGCATGGGGGCCATTAGGTGTCGGAGATAAGGGGGTAGGCCCTACCACAAAATACAGCATGGGTGCCATTGGGTGTCGGAGATATTAAGGGGGTAGGCCCAACCACAAAATACAGCATGGGTGCCATTGGGTGTCGGAGATATTAAGGGGGTAAGCCCTACCGCAACATACAGGGTGCCATTGGGTGTCGGAGACCGGGGTACGCCTAGTGCCAATGGGTGTCGGGGGTAGGCCTACCACAACATACAATATGGGTGTCATTGGGTGTGGGGATGGATAGCATAAAATAGGCCTACAATTATGCGTGTATTTGTGTGTGTGTGTGGAGAGGGAATAATATATAAATCAGTCCAATTAAAGGATTAAAATCTGTGTTTTTCTTTATTATGAAGATCATGATCTCAAAGTCAACATCAACAAGGCTTTGTTTGGGGCGCTATATCAACTTTCGTGGTGGAAGTTGCTTTTTAGACAATCATCTAGAGCCCGGTTCATACTTCCTGCAAATGCGAATGTGACACAAATTTTGACGTAACAAATTTGCAACTAATTATTTGAAACTGTTGAACGTTGTTCAACTTCTTCTCAACATTCGCTGCGAAAACGGCTATTTGATGTCAAAATTCGCTTTGCATTGGCAGTAACAATTAACCGGGTTTTAGTTGTATTGACCCGCCAGTCAATAGTTTGGTAAACTTTGTACTAACTAATTCCAGCAACTACAAGAAAATAATCCCTCGAAATTGCGTGGTTTTCCTTTTACCTCGTCGACTAACATGGTTGGCCATTCATGGGAGTCAAATTTTTGACTCCCATTAAAGGCCGACCGTGTTTGTTCGCAAAGTATAAGAAAACCACAAACTTTTGAGGCAAATTTGTGTGGATCATTGTATTCTACTTTTAAAATATCTTTCTAACCATATGCATTTTATAACAAACGGTTTCAAACGCTTTTCAAAGACCAACTCGACCGATCCAATGCAGCGTGTTCCTTTAAGACCCCAAACCTAAAAAAACCTAGTAAACAAAAATTTAATACAAACAAAACCAATATAATAAAGGCACTGGACATTCCAGGTACATTGTTCTGTGACCAGTCAGGGAGTTTATGGGTTACTTTGTTCCCAATCCTTTGTGGACTTGGCCCAATTTCATGAAGCTGTTAAGCAGAAATTTCTGCTTAGCACATGTCTTTGCTGAGCAAGAAATGGCTGTGGTACCAGTCAAGGCAACGGTTACTGTATGGTGTTCCGGCTAGTAACCTTTTTTTTGCTAAGCAAGTAATTTTAGTGCTAAGCAAGTTTCTGTGCTTACAAGCTATATGAAATTGGGCGCAGCTAGCTGGAAAAGGACGTCCATTGCTCGTTTAGCGTTTACGCCCTCCTCTTTCCTTGAGACCGAGCTGCAAGGTGCATCCGTTGCCAAAATTATAAAACGCCAGCGTATTTGAATCCTTCACGAATAACCCCTGCATTGAGAGAAAAAGAGAAAAACCAAATTGGTCATGATTAATGGATTTTACAATTATTATAATACATCATTGTAGGCCATCAGTGCAAATGAATGTCACATTTTCCGTGAAACTGAGTTAGAATTTTATGCTTTTTTCCAACTCAATTCACTTTATTCGATTCAATTCAATTTATTTCCAAACCCAAACAAATAAACAAAACACTCAGGTAGTGAATAGAGAATTATATTTTACAAGCAAATGGAATAATGATAATACATGAAGTAATACAATTATACAATATTTACAAGCAAAGGCAAATTATAAATTACAACCAAAAACAGAGCACAAGGTGATGGAGTTGGAGGGGGCCCATTAAAAAGCAAAGCTTGTCGTGTATGGACCCCCCTAACGAAAGCAACGAAGCAAAACTAATAGGTGGCGAGAACGAGTAAAATGTAGTGGCATAAAACAAATCAGTTATAGTTATAGCTTGAGTTTTTTTCTGAGTGATGTTACAAGATTGTCCACATTTTTTAGATATCGCCAAAAAAAACGGAACGAATATGTCTACGCAGGAAGAAATAATCCCAACAGAATTACATAATCTGAGAGATGTCACAGACAGTAAAATTCTCAAATTCAAATTTTGGGGTTTAAAAAACAGATATCTTTTTCCATAACCGCAGTACTTCAAAGTAAAAAGTTTTTCAAAATGCAGCATACTCTCCAAAGCTGTTGTACTTCTTACCCAGTCATGTTTCATTGCCACAAATTTCCAGAGTCATTACTGAACGTAACACTCCCCTGTAAAGCACAAACAACTTACATCAAACTGCAACTTCTGTTTCCCTGCCGGCATGCTAGTCTCCTCGAAGATCTTGGCCTTAATAACCGAGATGGTATCGGTCAGTGGTAGGGTCATCTGAAGGGCTTGACCGCTGCACTTCCATTCAGGCTTATCCGGCATCGGAGGTACCATCACCTGGAACGATACTGGACCCTGAAATAACAAGAAAGCGGAGAGCTTAGTGATAACATCTAGAACTGCTCTTCTTGTTGGCTATAAAATAAGGGAACGATTAAAAGGTGGAGAAAACGAGAAACAAGAAAGTGGACAGGGAAACCAAATCTTATTTCTAGCCAAGTGAACCCAGTGGCATACAAAATTCAGTTTTATTACCTAACAAGGTCCCCTTTGATCCTTTAAGGTGTACCCAGGGGTACCCAGTGACACCCAATAGGGTACTAGACACAAGGAAATTGACAAGGAAAACCAACCTTATTTCTAGCCAAGAAGTGCAAAATATCAGTTTTATTACCTGTAAAACCTAACAAGGTCCCCTTTGTTCCCTTAAGGTGTACCCAGTGGTACACAGTGACACCCATTTGAAAAGGGTATATGACCCAAGGAAATGGACAGGGAAAACCAACCTTATTTCTAGCCAAAAAGCGCCCCTCTGATATACAAAACTGTTTTATTACCTCTAACCTAACAAGGTCCCCTTTGCTCCCTTAAGGTGTACCCAGTGGTATCCAGTGACACCCATTTGAAAAGGGTTTATGACCCAAGGAAATGGACAGGGAAAACCAAACTTATTTCTAGCCAAGAAGTGCCCCTGCTGCACACAAAGTTCAGTTTTATTAACTTGGAATCAAAAGATCCTCTTTGCTCCCCCTTTGTACCCAGTGGTTCACCAGTACCTACATGTAGTGGTACCCAGTGACACCCATTTGAAAAGGGTATATCACACAAGGAAATGGACAGGGAAAACCAAACTTATTTCTAGCAACAATTTCTGTGGTAAAACAACCTCAGGTTGATTATCTAACACGGTCCCCTTTGCTCCCTTAAGGTGTTCACAGTGGTACACCAATACCCAGTGGTACCCAGTGGTACCCATTTGAAAAGGGTATACAACACAACAAAAATTGACAAGAAAAACCAACCTTATTTCTAGCTATGAACAGCTCCTCTGGCATGAGACTCTCCTCGGTCTTTTGTTTCTTCATGGGTGGCTCGGGGATATCCACCCCAGGAGGCATGGGTCGACCCGGGCGCATGGGTGGCCCCCCTGGCATACCCATTCCACCCATGGGTTGACCCATTCCAGGACCTAGCATGTAACAATCAAAACAACTTTTAATTTTGTGTTCTTGAAAAGAAAGAATGGTGGGACCATGTAATAAAGCCTAGGAAAAGAAATGATTGTTTCTTGTATATCACTAAGAAAAAAAGGGAATCGGTTGGAAGGGTGAAAAACTGGAAAAGTTTTAACAGGGATATCTGCAAAGTATGCACAAATTCCTGAAAATATAGTCTTGCAGGCCTGGGTTCCCCCTTAATCTACAATGTTAGGCATTACAATGTGGGAGGTTTTACAAACTCTGTGCATCACCAGAAATACAAAACTGTCGGTACAGGTTTGGACACATTATTGACCGATTTATACTGCCTGCGGATGCGAAGCGAATGTTGACGTCACAAATTGGCAACGGATAGTTCGCAGCAGTCGAGTTGTGCTCAACTCTCTTGCAAATATCACAGCGTAAACAGGGTTGTGATGTCAAATTCACGTTAAACTCGCTTCACATTCGCAGGAAGTATGAACCGGGCTTATACGCCAGATGTATGTAATGTACTGACCTCGGTTCATGAAGCGAAGCGGCGGTCCCGGCAGGAGTCCGCCTCCCATCCTGGGCATCCCGACCGGGGGCTGAGGCATCCTGGGCGGCATAGGGGGCCGTGGAGGCATCTGCATCAAGGACCCCCTCTGCATTAGGGGCATACCGGGCGGCTGGAGGGGCATACGGGGTTGGTACTGCATGTGTTGTGGGGCGGATGATTTGGGCGGCTGCGGGGGCGGAGGGATCGGCATTGAGGCCTGCGGGTGCTGTTTGGGCATCGCAGGGCGGGGCGGGAGGGGCTTGCCCTTGTTTGACACCGGCTGGGGGCCGATTTTCTCCTTTTCTTTGTCTGGTCTGTTAATTGAAACAAACAAAAATAGATATATATAACAAGACAACTTGTATAGAAAATATTTCTTACAATTTTTCTGCGACGCAAAAATTAGCAGGACCAATGGAACCAATTTCATAGAGGCACAAAAACTAGCTAAGCACAAACAAATTTTGCTTACCAGAATAAGGTTACCAGAATAAGGTTACCATTCCACATGTACAATATGTAACTGGTATCAAGCTCCTTTGTGCTTAGCAGACAATTGTTAAGCAATATTTTATGTTAATGCAGCATTATGAAATTGAGGCATTGGGCCCAATTTCATCTCAGCAGAAAATACTGCTTAGCAAATTTCTTTGGTGAGTGGGCACCAGTTGCACAAGGTCAACATAATGGAATTTCAGCTGGTAACTAGTTCATGTTAAGCAATTTTTTTTCTGTGCTTAGCAAGTTTTAATGCTTACAGACTTGATGTAATTGGGCCCTAGTCTTGAGAGTAGTTATCTGTATCTGTATTTGAGTTCTGCAACAAACTCCTCACAGGATATGCAAGTTGCACGGCCCAATTTCATAAAGCCTGTAAGCACAAGAATGTGCTTAGCATGAAATTTCTTCTTTGATAAAAAACAGAATTACCAACCAAATTTCAATTTGTTGCATATTGCTTTTTACTGGCATTCAGCTGTTGTTATGCTTATCCTGAAAATCACATGAAAATTTGGTTTGAAATCGTGTTTTTATTAAGGAAGAAACTCCGTATTAAGCATATTTTTGTGCTTACTGGCTTTATGAAATTGGGCCAAGGTGTGGTATGGCAAGTGGACAAAAATTAGTGGTGAGCTCCCCTTATAGTCCTTTATCAAGCTGTCACCATTTTGGTCATGTTCCCTGTTTCCAATATTAACAGTAATGAATACTAACATGCATTGCGCATGGCACCAGACTATTATTTCGTCGAGCCTCAGTTTGGTTACGATGAGTTGGAATGGAGTCAAATCAAGATGGCCACACCATGATAAAGGTCTATGAAAGTGGTCCTTTGGATTTTAATAATAATAATATCAAAGTCTTATATAGCGCACGTATCTACCAAACAAGGTACTCAAGGCGCTGAGTATATACAAACTTCCAGAAAGATAGGTTATTACAGCGATGAATTCTGAGACCCAATTATTTAGCACCTTATAAGGGATTACAAGGTGCTACGACGCATGCAGCAGCCACAGCCAGGAACACCAGGGTGAACCCCTTCTCTTTTCGAAAAGTGCACTGGGTTCTTTTACATGCGTTACACAACACATGGGACCAACGGCTTTACGTCCCATCCGAAGGACGAAGCAATGGTAAAGTGTCTTGCTTAAGGACACAGGTGTCACGGCTGGGGATTCGAACCCACACTCTGCTGATCAGAAACACCACAGTTTGAATTCGGTGCTCTTAACTTAAGGGTGGCACGGTTGGCTTGTGCGTAAAGCACTCGCCTCTCACCAAGGTGACCCCGTTTCGATTCCCGGTCGGGGCCATGTGAGTTGAGTTGTGCGTTGGTTCTCTGCTGTGCCACGAGGGTTTTCCAGACTTTCCTCCCTCAGGAAAAATCAAACACTTTCGATCTTGGCTGTGCTCCGTGGTCATAATGGGTTGATGTGGCTGGCAGCTGAATGCGCCCTTGCATGCCTGCTTCTCGAACACGTTGTAGCCGCGTCCTTCGCAATTCAGCTCTTAGCTGCGAGTAAGGATGATTAGCCCCCCCAAATTATTACTAACCGCTCGGCCACGACACTTCCATTTTAACTAACCTACATGTAGTTCATACTTACACTAAACCCTGTGCCTTATGCAAAGCAGCGATCTGTTCGTCTATGGTGATATTGGCCTGGGCTTTACGTGCTGTGGCTTCCATACTGTATCCAAATCAAATTAAGTACAGGGGTGAGAGTCATTACTAACGAAAAAGTCTGAAACTGGAATAATAATAATAATAATAAGACTTGTAATGCACACATATCCACCCTGCTTGGTGTTCAAGGCGCAGTAAACCAAAACAAAACACAACACAAAGAAAAACAGACACAACAAAACTAGTCATTGAAAACCTGTGACATAAGATAAGTTTTGAGAAGAGACTTGAATTTTGCGGTACAAACACAAGATCGAAGATCGAAGATTAAGTGGTAGAGAGTTCCATTTCTTCCAGTTGGTAACCCCTGGGGTTATAGATTCCAAGGAGCTTTTGGAAACAGTTTCCAAAGCAATGTACGATTTCTTTATTTGTGGAAATAAATATTGTCTTATTTTCTTCACTAGGCCAACATACAAAGTCTGAATTCAGCCAAAAATCTGAACAATCTCATCCCTGTGAAGTATAACTTGACATTAGATATTAAATTCTGTTGGACAGGGAGAAACCAAAAAGTACCAAATGAGGCAACAAAGGTTCAATACATCTGCGGTTATGGAAAGGTTTGCGGTAACACCATGTAATGACTATCTCTAAATGAGTTGGGGTGGTTCTGAAAATAAAAAGCGAATCGCCATCTTTATATTAGATCCGGTTGATTTTATGAATGAACCGAGTGACACTGTCTAAAACTTAAATCAATCCGCCCATACGTCACCCGGTTTCCTAACACACGAGGCAATGGGTCACAAGATCTCATTCACAAACGAGTGTCCACAAACTAACAGCGCCCTCTACCGGTCGTCATTCACTATTCGTCCAGCACTATTTTGATCTTTTTATTGGGAGGAGGGTCGCCGTTTGCAAAAAACAGAGACATTGACAAAATAGGGAGACCGCAATCAGATTGCTCAGCTGTTAATGCGCTGGCACATTGATTCAGAGATCGCAGGTTCAAGTTGCGTTTAAGTTCATCTGTCTTTGTTGAACCGTTCTTCCCTTTCCAGTAATTGGGGGGTTCGTCTGCTGTTGGTTTGTACACACAGTTTCCCTTGTGGTTTATTACTTAATACCAACTGACCTTGCCGAGTGACCATCCCAGATGACCTTCTGTTTGGTCTTAGTATCATCCTCTTCACCCAGCTGTAAACAAAAAACAATGAGTATTGTTTAGTTAAAGACACTGGACACCTTTGGTAGTTGTCAAAGACCAGTCTTCTCACTTGGTGTATCTCAACATAAGCACAAAATAACAAACCTGTGAAAATTTGAACTTAATTGGTCGTCAAATTGTCAAAGTCGTCAAAGGGTGTCAAACACCCTTGTCTTGTCACACAAAGTGGTGCCCTTTCAGATGCTTGATTTCAACCTAGATCTCACCTAGAGGTTATTCACGTGCCCAACATGTGTGCCATGCGTACAATCTATGAGTTTTCATTGTATCGTCATCGTTTAACCTCCAAGATGACGGCTGTATGACGTCAGTGAATAAATGGATTGCAATAGGCGTCATCGGCCGCCATATTTGAACGCTTGAAGAGCTCCCATTGGCTGAAAGTACACGCGTGCACTTTTCCATTGTTTTCAAAGATGGCAGTTGATGACGCAAGTTGCAACCCATCTTTAAGATCCATGGTGACTGAAAAGAAGGAGTTTTATTATAACCGTACCTTTTTACCGATTTGTGTCTCCACATCACCCTCTCCGAAGATATCCGTACGTCTCTCGGCGAGAAGCTTCAGACTTTCTTCGATGGCCATGCCCGGAGCGAAGACCTCCTCCTGGGCTTGCTTCTCCTTCTGGCGATCTCGCTGCTCTATCCAGCGAGGATCCAATAATCCTGAAGAAAATAAAATAAATTGACTTTAAGACCATTTCATTATATAACAACAGTAATATAGTATTCATGATCACATGGCATTTGGCAATATAGCGCGTATAATCCCATAACTTACAAAGCCAAAGGGTGCATGGGGTTCTTTTGTAGGCTTGTGTACTGTTGTCTACGTCCCTAGTCATCTGTGGAAATCCGCCTACACACTGGTAACACAGACTACCACAAAGTACATCATAGTGGCCTCTTATATAGCCCTTATATCCGTTACTCAGTGACGCTCAAACCTCATGTTTACAACAGCTTAATTCTTTTCTTTTTATCGAAATGATATTTGGGGTTGAACAAAGAATTGACTAGAGTGGGATTCGAACCAACGACCTCCGGATTATTGTGCCGGCGCTCTACCAACTGAGCTATCTAGCTATATGTTGGCGGTGTCCCTATTTTGTCAATATCTTTTTTTTTTTTTTTTTTTTCACCAAGGAAATTATCCATTAACACTTAAGACCTGACCACTCCTAGGGGATATGATTAAACAACAAAATGGATCATGACAAACAACATTGTTTCAAATACTTACCGATGCGCATATGTTCTGCCATCTTACTGGACGCAATCTTCTCACCGGTGATGGGGGAGATCAAGTAGTTCTCCTCAGACTCTGTGACTTGCTTCGGTGCTGCCACAAAAATAAATAAAACAAACGTTGAAGAGTTTGGGTAGTTTTTGTGCGACACAAAACCCAAACATCCACAGATTTACAATGTTTTTTTGCACTTACACAACCTAATTTCATGAAATTTCATTACAAAGGCACGTGAATGAATCCATTGACTGTCCGAAATGGAATGATTCATCAACTCTTTCAAGTAGACAGAAAAACTGAAACTTCTTCATTGTCTTCTCACCTTGTCTAGATGCTGAAAAGGCTTTGACAAGTATTTTCATAGATGCAGATGTAGATACATACAGGCTTTTTGAAGCATGATATGGGCTATTGAAAGATACAATATTTGGCACCTATACACAACCTTATTTCATGAAATTTCCTTTAAATAAAGGTCTTGGGAACGAGACTTTCCCAAATAGAAAAACGAACAAAACTCACCTTTAGGATCGTAATTTTTCCTGATCTGAACCTCTCCTAGCTGAGGTGGAAGCGGGGGCGGTACGGCTGAGCCAGGGATGGATGGGAGAGGAGGGGGCGACATCGTCAAACGACGACCGTCTTCTTCTTCATCACTCTCATCCATATCAGAATCCTATCAACAAAACAATAATAATAATATTATTATAATAGTGGCTTCTTATAAAGCCCGCATTTCTGTCACTCAGTGAAAATCAAGGCACTTTAAAGGCAGTGAACACTATTGGTAATTGTCAAAGACTAGCCTTTACAGTTGGTGTATCTCAACATATGCATAAAACAACTAACCTGTGGAAATTTGGGCTCAATCGGTCATCAAAGTTGCGAGATAATAATGAAAGAAAAAAACACCCTTGTCACACGAAGTTGTGTGCGTTCAGATGGTCGATTTCGAGACCTCAAGTTCTAAATCTGAGGTCTCGAAATCAAATTCGCGGAAAATTACTTCTTTCTCTAAATCTATGGCAATTCAAAGGGAACCGTTTCTCACAATGTTTTATAGCACCAACCTTACTCATTACCAAGTAAAGTTTTATGCTAATAATTTTTTTGAGTAATTACCAATAGGGTCCACTGCCTTTAACATACAGTATTTCTTTGCAAGGTATGTGGGACTACGTTTGAATTATTATGCGCAATATGCTGCCTATCAAAGAAGAACACCGAGACGAACCCCTTCTCTTTCCGATAAGCGAACTGGGTTCTTTAACGTTTGTAACACAACACATGGGACCAACAACTTTACGTTCCACCCGAAGGAACTGAAAGACATCCATGGGACTCAAAATCAAAGTCATTTGAACAAAAGTTGCTTTCAAAATTACACAGTGAAGTATTGTTAATCAATTATAAAAAAATTAAAAAAAGCTGGGCTTGTCAAGTCACAGGTTTACTGGCCCGACACTTAAAGGATTTGGGTACTTTTTGTAACACAAAACACAAAGTCCACGGATTTACGCTAAACTTACACAGTTTGAAGATAATGATAGTAGAAAGCGTACCTTAAAATATTAGTTGCTGAGGTGCTGTAGTTTTTTTGAGAAATGAGTAAAACAATGTCATGAAAATACGTTTTTACATGCTAAAATAATTTTCGTCTCATGATCACTGAGACGAAAACTATTTTCATGACGTTGTATTACTCATTTCTCAAAAAATTAAGCACGTCAGCAAGTAATATTTGAAGGGAAGCTTTCTACTATCATTATCTTCAAACTGTGTATGTAAATCTGTGGACATTGTGTTTTTTGTCCTACCAAAAAGTACATAGACCCTTTAAATCACTTCCTCGGGCCGGCAGTCTACTATACAATTCTGCCCTGGTCCCGTGTCTTAGGATTGTCACTTACCCCTTCATCCATATCTTGTACTTCAGTGTTCTGATCAGCGGGTGTGGTCGTCTTCTCTTTGGGCGTGGCACTGGGTGTGTCTTTCTTCTTCTTGTTTTTCCCTTTTCCATCCTCCTTCTCACTGTCCTCCTCATCACCGCTTTCAACCTCCATCTCAACATCCTCTTCTTCTTCCAACTCCTAAGATGAGGAAAAAAGGCAAGAAATAAATGAACACAGCTGAAACTGGGGTAACATTAAAGGGGACAGAAGGGGGTGCACCGTTTTGTTCTAGATGGGATATCAAGCCAGGCTTCCGTTTGCAATTCTATTGAAACGGCATTTTTTAACGCTCTTGTTATGCCATTCGCATTTTTTGCAAGTTTGACGTGAATTTGACATCACAACTCTGTTTTTGCAGCGAGCACAACTCAACTGCTGCAAAATATTTGTTGCGAATATGTGACGTCAATATTCGTACCGCATTCGCATTCGCAGGAAGAATGAACCAGGCTTTACAGAGCATCCCCTGTTTCATTAGAAATATGGACTAGTAAAAAAGCTGATGGACTGGTGCATTTATGACTGGCACTGCTGGCCAGTCACAAAAAAAGGTTGAGGCTGACAGGAGCTCCAGAGTTGCGCCAACCCAAATTCTGTTTTAAGTACATGAAAAGTTGAAAAGTTCTACGTCTGAATTAGTAAGGAGTGACTGGACACGCTAGAAGTCGAAAGATCGCTTGTTGCTCCTTATCTATTTTGAGGCTCTGGACCCCCTGTCTGAAACGGATGTTAAAGACACTGGACACTACTGGTAATTGTCAACTTTGACAATTACTGTTAGACCGGTCTTTTTACTTGGTGTATCTCAACATATGCACAAAATACCAAACCTGTGAAATTTTAAGCTCGATTGGTCGTCAAAGTTGCGAGATAACAATGAAAGAAAAAACACCCTTGTCACACAAAGTTGTGTGCTGTCAGATGCTTGATTTCGAAGCCTCAAAATCTAATTCTGAGGTCTCAAAATCAAATTCGGGGAAAATGACTTCTTTCTCGGAAACTACTATTTATTTTAGTAATTACCAATAGTGTCCACTGCCTTTAAACCAATTGATAAACTTGATAACGACATGAAAAAGTCCTCTTACCCCAAACTGTTCATATCTCTTCTCAGCTAGGATACGTCGCCCGATGTCCTCGGGGCGTAAAGGCGGAGGAAAGTTGCCCTGCTCCCCAGGCTGGAAGTCAACTGTCTCCACCACCACGAAGCCGTGCCAGTCAATCTGGGAGTAGGACACTGAAACCCCAAAACAACTCAGTTAAACACCAATTTTAAAACCCCATGGAGCAAAATGGAAGACAACCAGGGCAGAAAGATTTCCGTGATGTTTAGATGCATGTCTAATTTCTAGCGTATTCAACTTGTGCTTGTGTGATAACTTATATTATCCTTGGACACACATTGGAACAATTTTTTGGGTCAATCTTTTTGGAATTTTTGGACCAGGAGAAAAAAGAAACTTCTATGAAGTAGTAACAGTGTTGTCCAGAAGCGCCGGCTACTTTTTTTATGTAGAATTTTATGGTTTTTCCCCCATTTTTTTTTACAATTTTCCCTAAGCAAAATTACTGTCAACAACTGGGAAACTGTGAATAAATAAATAAAAACTTTCTACCATACAACTCAGTGTTCATTCCTGTGCCGCGCTACAGGAGGCATCAAGTTACCCCATCCATCCAATCCGAACAATTTGCATGTGTCCGACAACCCTTCCCAATAGACCCTTCCCATGAAATATGTAAATTGCACATAGCGTGTGCGCACTAACATTTTGTTTGGCAAAATGAGGGAACATCTGTTTTGTACTGTTTTGTATGCAGCCAATGGCTGCGTTACGTAGACGCGATTGCGCATCTGCTTAGTGCACAACTCTAGGGCGTTTGCCAACCAATAGGGTCCGTACACATGCCTGAATGTAATTAGCATATTTCATGGGAAGGGTCCATTCACATGAAAGAAATATAAATACGTGAATGAAATCAAAGTCTATGGCAGGTCCATTTAACAGTGGCTACATATATACCACAGGCAAGATGGCCGCCAATGGCTACACGTACATGTACATATACCAGTTTTATGAATATTTAGATTGGAAAGATGGTTGCCAGTTGCTACATGTCAGACCAGTCTTATGAATATTGAGATATTGAGATTGGCAAGATGGCCGCTGGTTGCTACATACCTCGTTCTTTCTCTCTCTCCTCTTCTTCCTTCTTGCGTTGTGCTTCTTGATGCTTTGCCCATTGGACTCTGTAGTTCACTGCCTCCATTACACTCTGAGACTGCTCTGAATCAAAACGCAGCTTGCCAAGTAGCTCCTTGGGCGGGATCAAAACCTTTACACAGAAGAAGAAAACACAACAATAACAAGCTATGGGTGTGTTCGTTTAGCTTCCCTGGGTTGACCCCGGTCTGTTCAAATAGCTTTAACGGGGCTCACGTGGGTCAGCCCCAAGTGCCCTGCTTGTGTAGTCAAGGTAGTGGGTCACTTGGGGGTGACCTGAGGTGCATGCCATCACCATGAGAGGGCGAGTGTGATCGTTCGATTAGCTCTTGTCGGGGGCTCACCCGAGTGAGCACTAATTAAACGCACCTAATATGTGGCATGGGTGGCATGGTTGGCTTGTGCGTAAGCGCCAGCCTCTCACCAAGGTGACCCCGGTTCGATTCCCGGCCAGGGCCATAATGTGAGTTGAGTTGTGCGTTGGTTCTCTGCTGTGCCACGAGGGTTTTCCAGACTATCCGATTTTCCTCCCTCGGGAAAAATCAAACACTTCCGATCTTGGCTGTGCTCCGTGGTCATAATGGGTTGATGTGGCTGGCAGCCAAAGGCGCCCTTGCATGCCTGCTTCTCAAACACTTTGTAGCCGCGTCGTTCGCAATTCAGCTCTTAGCTGCGAGTAAGGATGAATAGCCCCCCCCCCCTCCAAATTATTATTATTATTATTATTACAATATTTGGTTTGCGGGTCTTAACCTGGGGTAGATAAATTATTTGGTTTGCGGTAACACCATGTGTGCATCTACTTGCCAGGTAGAGTTTGTTCTTAGAGAAACTGTCTTTCTTTATTCTACTACCACGGAGAATATTTATCGGGTGTTCGGGAGACTTCTCAGTTCTGAAAAGAACTGTCCTGTTCTTTAACTATTACCCGGGCGGATGGTATAGAAAATAGGCTGGGACTACTACTATTGCTTCTCTCCTCCCAGGGGTAAATTGTTACCTGTTAGGGCAGAGATGGTTCTTGCGATTGATTTAGCCGAGTAGCAAATTTTTGTTGCAGAGGCTGTTTACTCTCCAAGGAGCCAAGATGGTATTAGGAATGAATTAAGGCCCAGTGACCAGGGGTAGTAATGTGTGAAGTGCTTTTAGATGCCCTTCGGGTTTGAAAAGTGCTATATAAAAACTGGTTATTATTATTATTATTATGATGTTTATGATATTATGATGCAATCTTTGTACATCCTACAGAGCCGGATCCAGTCTATGGATCTGAGGCGCTAAAGGGGGGATGTTATTTAATGGACAGAATTCTACGTAGTATGTGGGCTGTGCTGAGGAGTGCAATCATCTGGACTAAGTTGATGCTTATGCTGCCAGGGATACGCTCGATGAATTTATCCAGTCCCTTCTTCACTAGTCCTAGAGCTCCGATGACCACTGGTATTGTCTCGGTCTTCATTCCCCACATTCAGTTGATCTCGACCTCAAGGTCTTTGCACTTCGACAGCTTTTATGATTATTATCATCATTATTATTAGAACTTTCTTTGTCTTAACATTTGAGACATTTCCTTACCTTAGTATACTGCTCAACCAACTTGGTGAAGTAAGTAAACATGCTGTGCTGAGGTCTCAAGAAGTCAAAGTGGTAATTCCTCTGCTCCCTGTTCATCAAACTCGTCAAGAATTGCCGACCGTTGCGAGCAACAAACTGGGCTGTTAATTTCACAATGTCCCTGTACGAAAAACAAAATAATAATATAACGCGTTTGTATTCTCCATCGGCCTGGCCGCTCAAGTCTACGCTCAGCATCCGACACTACTCGCCTCATGGAACCAAACTCAATCAAGCTTCTTAAGTCTGCTTCAGGTCGCACATTCTCTCATTTTGCTCCACTGGAATATACTCACCACCTCAATCAGGAAATCTGACTCTTTTCAAACATTCAAGAAGTGTATTAAACATTATCTGTATCCAACCTAATGCGCTGCGTTATTGATGTAGTGGCGCTTTACAAATGCCTCATATGTATGTCAGGTAAGGTAATGTACAGTTCATTTTATTTGCGACCACATACCGTTGGATTCATTATAAAAAATACTAAAAATTACAAAACACATCACAAAAACTTAAATAATCACTAATCAATACATGTATTTACAAGATGAGGGTTCAAAAAGTAAACGTTAAATGACCAAGAATGGCCAGTAAAAATATTACAATATATAGAAAGAGAGATAACCAACAATATTATTTAATAATACTAGTAATGTATGTATGTATAGTGCCTACTGCAGGCAAGCCTCTAAATGCTTTAAAGGAACTGTACACATTTGGGAATTGTCAAAAAAACAATATTATATTCTCACTTGGCGTGTCCCAACATACCAAAAATAACCATGAAGCTTCGTCATTCAGATGGGACGCACAGCCGTTGGTCCTGTGTGTTGTGTAACGCACGTAAAAGAACCAGTGCACTTTTCAAAAAGAGAAGGGGTTTGCCCCGGTGCTCCTGGTTTGATTGGCAGCATATAGCGCCACAGCATCTTTTAAACCTTTACAAGGTGCTTTAAAGGCAGTGGACACTATTGGTAATTACTCAAAATAACTATTAGTATACAACCTTTCTTAGTAACGAGTAATGGGGAGAGGTTGATAGTATAAAACATAGTGAGAAACCGCTCCCTCTGAGGTGACGTAGTTTTTGAGAAAGAAATTATTTTCCATGAAATTGATTTCGGGACCTCAGATTTAAAATCCGAAAGCACACAACTTTGTGTGACAAGAGTGTTTTTTTTCTCGCAACTTTGTCGACCAATTGAGCTGAAATTTTGGTTATTTTATGCATATGTTGAGATACATGAACTGTGAAGGCTAGTCTTTGACAATTACCAATAGTGTCCACTGTCTTTAAAGGAATAAGCGCAGATTTTGTTTGTCATAAAGTAGGTGCGCCTGGTGTTCCTGGTTTGATTGGCAGCATATTGCGCCACATACATGTGCCACACCTTGTAAACCAATACATGGTGCTATGTAAAAGGGGTAGGTCTCATAATTCAAACACAGTCCCACATACCTTCTGAAGCGCCTTGAGCGACGGAAATGCGCACTATTGACCCCTTGCACGCACGTCACACGCGGTGACTGTTCCACGCTCACCATTTTGCGTGGTCAATAGGTTTACGAGTAAACGCCGCGTCGCCTAAAATGCGCACTTCACTGAATAACACACGTTGACATTGACCACCAAAATGGCGCATCCAAGATTCTTCTGATGATGACGTCAGGTGAATAGGGTCAATATAAGAAGCCCCTATTGTTATTATTATACATTTAATCATGTTAGCAACTCACAATTCAAAAGCATTGATGGTAGGTGGATCGGCAACAAACTCCGGTTCTTGTGGTGCCTCTTTAAGGATCAAACTCTCCAGAGCTTGGGTCACTGACTTCGATACTAGAGAAGGAATCTGGAACAAACAAGGGACAACATTTAAGTGGATGATGAAACAATAGGCTCGCCAATCTACCAGGGCCTAACTTCATAAAAACACTGGACACTATTGTTCATTCACATCTCTGAAAACACATCTCTTCCCTGTTTAAGCTTTTCTCTTTTTCTCATGCTTTTCAAACATTGTGTATGTAGCTTTTCCGATAAGATTTTTTTTGTTTATTGTGCATTTTCAGTTTTTGTAAGCGCTGTGGTATAGTTTTCTATGGGGAGCGTTTCTAAATACCTGTTATTATTATTATTATTATTATTATTATTAATGAGCAGGGATTCATCTCATGGCCCAAAACAACATCAACAAAAGGTATCAAAGTGACACCAGGGCCCAATTTCATAGAGCTGCTAAGCACAACAATTTGCTTAGCATGGAATTTCTTCCTTGATAAAAACCGGATTACCAACAAAACTTCCACGTGATTTTCAGGACAAGCAAACAGCTGAATACCAGTCACAAGCAATATGCAACAAATGGAAATTTGGTTGGTAATCCTGTTTGGTATCAAGGAAGAAATTTCATGCTAAGCAAATGTTTATGCTTAGCAGAGTATGAAATTGGGCCCTGCTATTTTGAGTGTACAATACCTTGGTTATGACTGGAGCCGCTAGTGGTTCTTGGGCCTTGCCCTCCAGGAAATCCTGCACCTTGTGTCTGAAGTAGGCATGGTACGGGTCGCCATGGTTCAAGAAGTTGAACTTGGCATTGTTGATTTCGTTCTGTCGGATCCGATGTTCAAATTCCGGGCCTGTAGATAGATAGAATGTCCAACAAAATTATTATGTATAATTGGTTTGCGGTAACACCATGTGTGTATCTACTTGCCAGGTAGAGTTTGTTCTTAGAGAACTGTCTTTCTCTATTCTACTATCGCGGAGTAGATTGTTCGGGTGTTCGGGAGACTTCTCAGTTCTGAAAAGAACTGTCCTGCTTATTAACTATTACCCGGGCGGATGGTATAGATATAATTAACTGTACTACCGCGGAGTCAGTTCTTGAATTGGTCTCAACGTTTCGACTAGCTTGCTCTAGTCATCACAGGAGACTGAAAATTATTGTTAATAAAATGGGTTCTTTTTGGTATTAAAGACACTGGACACTATTGGTAATTGTCAAAGACCAGTCTTCTCACTTGGTGTATCTCAACATATGCATAAAAAAACAAACCTGTGAATGTTTGAGATCAATTGGTCATCGAAGTTGCGAGATAATAATGAAAGAAAAAACACCCTTGTCACACGAAGATGTGTGCTTTCAGATGCTTGATTTCGAGACCTCAAATTCTAAACTTGAGGTCTCGAAATCAAATTCGTGGAAAATTACTTCTTTCTCGAAAACTACGTCACTTCAGAGTGAGCCGTTTCTCACAATGTTGTATACTATCAACAGCTCCCCATTACTCGTTACCAAGTAAGGTTTTATGCTAATAGTTATGCGATCTAATTACCAATAGTGTCCACTGCCTTTAAGGCACTGAACACATTTTGGTGTTTATCAAAGACCAATATTATCACTAGGTGTATCCCAACATGAAATCATAAAATAACAATAATTTGAAAATTTGGGCTCAATTGGTCATCTTTGCAAGAAAGTAAAAAAAAAAAACACTCTTTTTGCACAACTGTGCTTTCAGATGCCTAAAAAGGCTTCACGCTTGAAGTCTTTTAGTATTTTAGTGAGAAGTAACCTCCTCGAAAACGAACTCTAATACAGAGGGAGTCATTTTTCACAATGCTTTAGACTATCAACAGCTCTCCATTGCTCATTACCAAGAATGCTAACATCTACATGTATTGTGAGTAATTAATGTACAAATAATATCCAGTGCCTTGAAATTTGAGTTAAACCATACATACCATTTCTTGCCACAAAGCCAGCCGTCTTGTCGACAATGTCTGGTGATTATTGGTCAGGAAGCTGTAATGTGATGAGCTTTTTTATTAAATCAGCTTGCATTATAACATGAATATTTATTAAAGCCAGTGGACACTATTGGTAATTGTCAGAGACCAGTCTTCTCACTTGCTGTATCTCAACATATGCATAAAATAACAAACCTGTGAAAAATTTAGCTCGATTGGTCTTTGAAGTTGCGAGATAACTATGAAAGAAAAAAACACCCTTGTCACACGAAGTTGTGTTCTTTCAGATGCTTGATTTCGAGACCTCAAATTCTAAACTTGAGGTCTCGAAATCAAATTCGTGGAAAACTACTTCTTTCTCGAAAACTACATCACTTCAGAGGGAACCGTTTCTCACAATGTTTTATACTATCAACCTCTCCCCATTACTCGTAATCAAGAAAGGTTTTATGACAATAGTTATTTTGAGGAATTACCAATAGTGTCCACTGCCTTTAAACAGTCCCACGATACAACCCCAAAGGGCACAACCGGTATACACTGTACACAATCCAGCGTTTGTTTTGACTTACCAATTTGAATAAACCGATCCATTAAGCCCCGCCCCATTACGTATTGACCAATCACAACCCAATGCGCAAAGTCCGAAAAATGAACGTCCGACATGCATGCGCGTATGCTTGGCGTGCGCAACAGAGTCGTGTAGAATGGCATTGGAGAGAATCTCACGTGTGCACCGTGGGTGGAGCCTAATGGATCGGTCTATTGAACAATAACCATGGAGCCAAGTCCACTTCATGTATTGTCTGAAATACAATACAGTGTAATACGGTTGTTTTGAGCTACGTTTTTCTGAATTTCTCGCCTGGAATTTCACGGAGGCTATGGCCTTCGTTGCCCTGGTCTTGGCCCTGTAGCTCTTCAAAAGTTTCCAACAGACTTTTTAAAGCTTTTTAAAAGTCTTTCGAGTGGAAATGCATTTTGCAAAATGAAAATGGCCTTGCCCTCTCAAAAATATTAAATTCCAGGCCTGGCATCTCATTCATTGATGAATCACTTTATAAATAAAATGACTAAAACAATTTCTGAGACACAGAACGTCTCAAAACAATACTACTAACTCTGTGTACATAGATTTAAGAATGCACAACATTATCCATCACTTTATGGTTTGAACATTATGAAATAAATAAGTACCTTATTCACTCAAAGTGGTGGCAGGAAAGGGAAATATTTACCTTTTTGTTTTCTTTTCCACAAATACACAATGCCTTGGCATTTTGGCTATTCAGCAAAGTCAGCCTGAGATGAGGCGGATTGGCGTTAAAGCCTACTAAATTGCGCTTTACTTCGTAGTGCCTAGAAATGGGAAATATTTCTGTATCCTATTCCTACAACCACTTTTTCACTCATTTTAATTTGTTTTAAATAAACAACCGAACAAAAAAGGATCTCATTTTTTATTGAATGAAGATACAACTTTACAAGTTATTTCTATTCATAAATGTGAAAAATTGTGGCAAGATACACAAATTTCCCCCCTAAAAATACTGTATACCCACGACTGAAAATGAAATCAATTGAACTACACAATACTCTTGTCTTTGGAGAATGTTTCTGACCATGATGTTATAAATATAATCGCCTTCTTTGTTCGTAATAACAACAGAACAACAGACAAGTGCGAAATGGGACAAAACAATTAGTGAATAATTGTCTGTCCTGTTTCGCCAGGTTCGTTCTTGTCTGTCGTTCTGTTTTTATCTACGTCTGTCTACGATCTAGTGTTAATGTTATAAATTACAACTTTTTGAAGTTTAAAGTTTAACATGTTTTAAGACTTTCTGTTTTGAAGTTCAGTATTTTGTTTAGGGAATAGGGGGGTAAGGCATTCCTATAAAAAAAATACAATAAGATGTCTTTTGAATAATTTGCCTTTTTATATTTGTCACCTTTTCATGTTTGTTTTTTTCATTGTCTGATTGTGATTGTGTCTCCTTAACATATTTAATTAAAACCGCTCAATTTTGTTATTCTAACTAAGATTTTCTAATTCTAGCCCTAAAGTAAAAAAACTAGCAATTCCACCACTTTCTTTAATAATACTTTTAAATATTATTAAAGAAAGTGGTGGAATTGCTATTAAAATAGACCATCCTTATAGTAACAATTATTTCCATTTAGCAGTAATATGGAAATAAAAGTCGAATTGAATTGAAGAACTGAATGTTTTTAAGGATACTTCTGACCTCTGGTGGTGGATAAATGATGCCCATCATCGGTTTACTCGACGCCGCATTACGAGCTGCCTCGTCGGCATCGCCATCCTCCTGTTTGTTCCCACCGACATCTTCGTCTGTAACGGTCGGGATAACTTCAACTGGCATGGCTGTATATTTAATGGGCTTTTCTCTGGTGAAACGTTGATCTTAAACGATCTTGAACTTGTCAAACTTGCAGTTCTATTCACATTTTCTTGATGCTGGAATAATAAAAATTGGCATTCACAGCCAGCCACACGCCGTCCACTAAACGTTTTTACCTGCTTTCTACTTGCTCGTGTAGAAAGGATAGATTTAGATACGTTTTAAAGGGGGTGGTTGTTGCCAAATATAATACACAAAGGATATTTATCGCCTCCCAAAATATATTTGAACACTTATTTGAGTGTTATTGAAACAATATTCTGATTTAATATGAAAAAAGTAAAAATAAACAACAGAATGGTGGTTATTTTAAAACAAAATTCCTTAAAGCCCCGCCCAAACACCTTGTAACCCTTCTTTCCTGAAACAGCAGGTCGTTTGATGGATTTTGAAAGCCGTTAGAGGGCGCTGTTTACATTTAACGGTGTACCAATCCAGCCCGGTCCTTCTATTTCTATGGCCCAGTCAACTAAGATCCATTTGGTGCTATGCTTTGACCATTTTAATAATTGATATTGAATAGTGTTAATTTGAAATACTTTTCTATATAAAGAAGGAGATATAAAAAAGCAAAAACTTTTTTTTGTTTTTGTGTATCAGTCAGAAATAAATTTTTAACGGTCTCCTTGAACAGCGCCCCCTTCAGGCTAGGTTAGGCTAGTTTAGTTAACGGTCCCCTTAAATAGCGCCGCCTAAAGATTACTGCGAGTCGTGTCCAGTTTATGTCAACCTTTTTCCTTTGGTTGTATCTTTCGCTCGGCCCCAGCGGCCAGTCTATCCGGGACCGTTGGGATGGACTAATTGCTTGCACAGATTCTTGTTCAGGAAGTACGTCATGTATGCGGTGCATAGAATACAGTGTGCCATAACATCGCCCCCTGCCTGCAGCAAAGCATGATGGGAGACAGGGGGGTCGAGCGGGAAGTGATAATCGTGAGCACGAACGATGATGCAGGGTGACCGCAAAGTAGAGGTTGTGTGATGACGTCTGGTTTACCGACCCGTAGGAGGCGCTATTTATGGGGGACCGTTAACAAAACTAGACTACATTCGCCGATGGAGGCGCTGTTTATTGGGACCGTTAATTAAACTAAACACTTCTGACCAATGAGAGCGCTATTTGAGGGGACCGTTGAACACTAAACTAAGGCCATACACTTCGCCAAAATGAGATCTCCCAAATGCTTTGTTAATAATTGCTGTGGAATAATGTTCATTGTAATAACAACAGAACAACAGACAAGTGCGAAATGGGACAAAACATTTAGTGACTAATAACCGCTGTCCTGTTTCGCCGGGTTCGTTCTTGTCTGTCGTTCTGTTTTTATCTACGTCTACGATCTAGTGTTAATGTTATAAATTACAACTTTTTAAAGTTTAAAGTTTAACATGTTTTAAGACTTTCTGTTTTGAAGTTCAGTATTTTGTTTAGGGAATAGGGGGGTAAGACATTCCTATAAAAAAAATACAATAAGATGTCTTTTGAATAATTTGCCTTTTTATATTTGTCACTCTTTCATGTTTTTTTTTTTCATTGTCTGATTGTGATTGTGTCTCCTTAACATATTTAATTAAAACCGCTCAATTTTGTTATTCTAAAAGTTTTTAATTCTAGCCCTAAAAAAAACTAGCAATTCCACCACTTTCTTTAATAATACTTAATAGACCATCCTTATAGTAACATTTATTTCCATTTTGCAGTAAATTATATAGAAATAAAAGTCGGATTGAATTGAAGAACTGAATGTTTTTAAGGATACTTCTGACCTCTGGTGGTGGATAAATGATGCCCATCATCGGTTTACTCGACGCCGCATTACGAGCTGCCTCGTCGGCATCGCCATCCTCCTGTTTGTTCCCACCGACATCTTCGTCTGTAACGGTCGGGATAACTTCAACTGGCATGGCTGTATATTTAATGAGCTTTTCTCTGGTGAAACGTTTGAAAGGGGGGTGGTTGTTTATTACACAAAGGATATTTTTCGCCTCCCAAAATATATTTGAACACTTCTTTGAGTGTTATTGAAACAATATTATGATTTAATATGAACAAAGTAAAAATTTACAACAGAATGGTGGTTATTTTAAAACAAAATTCCTTAAAGCCCCGCCCAAACGCCCTGTAACCCTTCTTTCCTGAAACAGCAGGTCGTTTGATGGATTTTGAAAGCCGTTAGAGGGCGCTGTTTACAATTAACGGTGTACCAATCCAGCCCGGTCCTTCTATTTCTATGGCCCAGTCAAATAAGATCCATTTGGTGCTATGCTTTGACCATTTTAATAATTGGTATTGAATAGTGTTAATTTGAAATACTTTTCTATATAAAGAAGGAGATATAAAAAAGCAAAAACTTTTGTTTGTTTTTGTGTAGCAGTCAGAAATTAATTTTTAACGGTCTCCTTGAACAGCGCCCCCTTCAGGCTAGGTTAGGCTAGTTTAGTTAACGGTCCCCTTAAATAGCGCCGCCTAAAGATTACGTCGAGTCGTGTCCAGTTTATGTCAACCTTTTTCCTTTGGTTGTATCTTTCGCTCGGCCCCAGCGGCCAGTCTATCCGGGACCGTTGGGATGGACTAATCGCTTGCACAGATTCTTGTTCAGGAAGTACGTCATGTATGCAGTGCATAGAAGACAGTGTGCCATAACATCGCCCCCTGCCTGCAGCAAAGCATGATGGGAGACAGGGGGGTCGAGCGGGAAGTGATAATCGTGAGCACGAACGATGATGCAGGGTGACCGCAAAGTAGAGGTTGTGTGACGACATCTGGTTTTCCGACCCGTAGGAGGGCGCTATTTATGCGTTAACAAAACTAGACTACATTCGCCGATGGAGGCGCTGTTTATTGGGACCGTTAATTAAACTAAACACTTCTGACCAATGAGAGCGCTATTTGAGGGGACCGTTAAATACTAAACTAAGGCCATACACTTCGCCAAAATGAGATCTCCCAAATGCTTTGTTAATAATTGCTGTGGAATAATGTTCATTTTAAAAGCATGTCTAGAGAAGACAAGTAGTCAAGAACATTTTAATTTCCGTTCTCATTTGATGATACTTAAAGATGAACTAAAGTAAGAAATGCAGCATAACTTTAAACAGTTTATTTTAATGATTGAGTACCTTATTTATTGGAAACTATAAAATGGTCATTCTAAACAATTTCTCATGCTCACATTTTCATGCCCCCACCCGTTTTTGTTGTTGTTTTTGTTCAGTTCTTACGGAAGAGAGTACTTACATGTTAAACTTTTAGCAGCAAAACATTATGAGAAGTAAGGAAACACACTGTTGGAATTTTTGCAAGGGAAACAAATAGTTATGTTATATTTTGGTAATACTACCTAGATTATATAATTCAAGTTTTTTTCCCATCAAAGACACAAACAAACAAACAAACAAACAAAAACGGATCAAACATTGTTGAGTATATGTCCATTGAATAAACAAAATTTTGTTCACAAATTGCTTCAGTGTTAACCTTTTTTTCTTATATGCAAACAAAATAATATTAATACAAAATTTTAAAGTAGACAGTTGCAAAGATAAAATTCATGACAAGTAGCCTGGTGTGGTTCATGTGGGTTTTCTCTGATTGGTCAATGAGTGAGTTTGGTATAATGTGCATATTACCCCAATAGGCCTAACTTACTGGTGAAATAGGTACGTCATGAGTTTTTTCTAATTAACTATAACTCGACCTGCAGCCGATTTCGCAAAACTGTGTAGCCAGCGTGTGGTCTAAAAAAGCGAGGCTGTGTGATGACGCAATGATGTCCCTGGTTTGCCGAATCATAGGAGGGCGCTCTTTATGGGGGACTGTTAAACTAAACACTTCCGACCAATGAGATCGTTATTAAGGGGGCCGCTCTATAAGGCAATAAATACACTGGTATGGGCCAAATGATGCCTTGTTATTTGCTTGTCTAAAGAAGACAAGTAGTCAAGAACATTTTCAGTTCTCGCTTGGTTGATGATACTACTAAAGTAAAATGCAGCTTACTCACGCTTTTCAGTTTATTATGGGTGCGTTCGTTTAGCTTCCCTGGGTCGACCCCGGTGTGTGGCGTGTTTTTTTTCCAGGACAAACGTGTGCAGATAATAACCCACGTTCGTCCTGGAAAAAAAAACCGCCACACACCGGGGTCGACCCAGGTAAACGACGTCACTACGAGAGCGGCGAGTGGTCGTTCGTTTAGCTCTTGTCAGGGGCTCACCCGAGTGCATGAGCACCGGGGGGGGGGGGGGGGGGGGGAGACCCAGGGAAGCTAAACGAACGCACCCTGTAAAAACTATTTCTGATGGCGCCCTCTTTTGTATCCTCCTCCTCCAGCCCTTCCTAAATGGCGGATAGAATCTGGCGGGGAGGGGGTAGAGCCGGTGTCCGAGGAGACTCGGTCCCTGGGGAAATTAACATGGGCCGAGGAGGACGATTCAAAAGAGGGCGCTATCAGAAAAAGTTTGTACACAGGTTGCCATAAGGGGGACCGAAGCTCCGGGGGGGGGGGGGGGGAGAGCAGATTTTCCCACAACACCGGTGGGAGAGGACCCTACAAACGGCAAACTTTTTCTGACAGCGCCCTCTTTGTATTAACCCCCTTCAATTCATGTTCCCATGGGCATCTCCTAGTGACCGGTTTTCCCGACGGGAACCCCCCCCCCCCTCCCCAGCAAGATATTTTCAGCCCCCCCCCCAATAAGTCCGGTAAACTAGCGGTGAAAAAGGGGACAACTGAGCGTTTAGAGCTTATTATTTCATAAGAGACATACAGTTTTTCAACAAACTAGATTTAGACACATTTTTGGTATGCTTTAAGACACTTCGTAAAAAATTGTAACACTAGTTACTACATTACTGATAGCGTGTTAATTCGTAAGTTTCAGTAGTGCACATTCTTATAGCTATAAAAATATGCCATTGTTTTTCGAATAATCACTAGTCTCCAAACTTTGCCTTTAATAGATATCCACTGCCCCCTCCCCCCCAAAAAAGTGAGACAACAATCTTGTAAATAGAATGGCCCCTGGTTGTCAGTTTGGGGTGGGTATCCTAATATTATTATTATAAATAATTTAGACACATCACAACGAAGCGGGGGTTGGTCATTACCCCACACGTGCCGACTCTTTTACTATTGTGTCGACTCATTTATTATTCCGTTAAGGCCATAATTATTTACTTTATTTTTTATACGTTTGTACTTTTTGTAATTTTTATTTTCACATAGTTAATTTAATGGTAACAACATTATTACATAAAGTACTTTAAGGGTCTGGGTATTTTTTGTAGGACACAAAACACAATGTATTTCCATGACATTGTTTTACTAATTTTCTCAAAACCTACAGCACAAGGGAAGCCTTCTACCGTTATCTTTAAACTGTGTGAGTTTAGTGTAAATCTGTGGACATTGTGTTTTGTGTTACAAGAATACCCAACTCATTTTTAACACTTCAGTTTGTACAGCCAGCGTGGTTCGTGGTCAAAATTCTACTCTCAAAATGTATGAGTGAAAAACACCATTCTTTACAATTACAGTTGTCCCTCAAATGGCTCTGTAAAAAGAGTGGCGCTTATTTCACTCTTTAGAGGGGTTTCACTCCCCAAGACAGAGTGAACAAAATCACTCAAAAAGTTGCAAACTTCAATCTAAAAGAGTGGAAGACCACTCGAAAAAGAAATGTCCCCCATAATATGGCTCTTCAAAGAGTACTTTTTCACTCTTTTGCATTTAGAGAGTTGAACACACACAACTCTCTATAATCTATTTCCTGGCTGGCTGAATATAGTTAATGTGTTGAAATTAGGACAATTTGAACAAGTTTGACAGTCCAGTAAAATGACAAGATACATCTGGGCCCGATTTCACAAAGCCTGGAGCACGACACAACTAAATCTTGCTTTAGTGAAAATAGGTTACCAGCCAGAATAACGTAAAAGTTACCATTACTGTGACTGGTACCCCAATCATTTCTCGTGTTTGGCAAATACCTTGCTAAGCATTTTATTTTTCCGCTGAACAGTTTTCGTCAAATTCCCAGTATCATAACTTTAGTAATGCATACAGAGTATAAATATGATATGTATAATACCTTGTTATTTACTGTACATTTTAATTATACCATTAATTATAAACACTAAACATTGAGTGGGACACTGTCACAACAATGTGAACTTCATGTAATTTTGGTTGGTAACCAGTTCCTGTATAGCAATACTTTTCTGTGCTTGGCAAGTTTTTGTGCTTACAGGTTTTGTGAAACTGGGCCCAGACAGGCTGTTTTACAAAGTCTTTCTCAGCTGGTATCATAGTCCAAGAAGCATTGGTTAGCGCCAACATCCCGGCCCTACGTCACATAAACGGTGAACTTAGTAGTCAGAGGGAGTCACCTGGCTAGACTTGGAGTAGTCCTTCTTCAGTTGGTGGCACTCAGTCCAAAAAACACAAGTTAGCCTCAACAATCCAATGTTACTTCATCAGTTGAACCTGGAGTGGAGATCGCCTGATGTTTAAACTTGATACAGTCCTTCTTCAGTTTGTGGCACAAGGTCCAACACGACAGTTATAGGGTGCGTTCGTTTAGCTTCCCTGGGTTGACCCCGGTGTGTGACGTTTTTTTCCCAGGACGAACGTGTGCAGATAATTACCTACGTTCGTCCTAGAAAAAAAATTCCGCAACACACCGGGGTCGACCCAGGGAAGCTAAACGAACGCACGTCACTTATAGTTGAACTTGGAGGGGGATTCATTTTGATGGCTAGACATGGCACAGTCCTCCTTGAGTTGGTGGCACTCTAACAAAAAGCACAAGTTTATAATTATTAGCCTCCAAAATACAATGTCACTTCATTAGTTGAACATGGAGCGGAGATCTTCTGATGTCTTAATTTGAAACAGTCGTCCTTCAGTTGGTGGCACAAGGTCCAACACGGTTATAGGTTCAAAATCCAACGTCATTGATGGCTAGACTTAAAAAAGTCCTCCTTCAGTTGTTGGCTCACACTCCAAAAAGCAATGATTCATGTATGTGGTCATCAATTCCCATCATCTCATATCTGCGGAAGAAAATAATCATGCGAATTTGAAACATTGATTTAAAAAAAATTCTTGTTATGAAAGTACTAGCTGTTCTGAAGAACACCGGTAGTTGTGATTGCTCTCTTCTCACAGCTCCATTCTGCACCTCAAAATCTACACACAAAACTTGGCTAAACTTCAAGTTATCTTTTCTTTTCGTATTCTTAAAAATGCTCTTTCTTTCTGAAAACCTCCAGTTCTATCATGAAATTTTTCACCAGTTGGTAATTGCATGATGTGTTGAATGCAAAAAGATGGGAAGTAATGTATTTTTCCACATCAACGATTTAAAACCATAAAGGTAATAATTCTGAAAAGAATTCACACCATATCCTTTGCAAAAGTTTTGGTATTATTATTAAAAACTGTGGGATGAACATTCTCTTGAAAATTCTAAAAGAATTTTGTTTAAAACTTACTGAGCAGTCTGCTGTTGACTCTTTTCACCTCCTCAACCAATGATCGTATAACATCGTTCCATATCCTCCAACGATGCACATTCAAACAGGTCCAGTTATAGTCACCCCCTCATTGTACAACGATGCTAATGCTCATCCCAACAGGTTTACGGTTTGGTTGTAGTCACCACTCCACAAGAGACTGCTGACAGAGAATAAAGTAAGTAAATAACAGACTAATTATATCTATTTATGCATTTACACATCTTTATGACTTCAAGTCCCGGGCTGGTATGTTGCAATCAGCAGCAGAGCGCATGGGTTGGGCGGCTCTACGTCTCCCATGACGGATCAAGAGAATGATGATGATGATGGTGATTGGGAGAAGCTGTAATATGGAGCCGACCTCTAAGTTTCAACAAAGAGTAAATTTTGTTTGTAAGGTTACAAAAACACATATTTAGTCAAGTAAGTTTAACTGCAAGCATGCAGTTGTTGGCTGGATGGTCTTAATACTTGTATAGAATCCCAAATGATTTGTACTAACAATTTCACTGCCGGTTGTAACTGTCTTTACTACAGTGGACACTTTTGGTAATTACCCAAAATAGTTATTGGCATAAAACCTTTATTGGTGACGAGTAATGGGGAGAGGTTGATGGTATAAAACATTGTGAGAAACGGCTCCCTCTGTAGTGACGTAGTTTTCGAGAAAGAAGTAATTTTCCACGAATTTGATTTCGAGACCTCAGATTTAGAACTTGAGGTCTCGAAATCAAGCATCTGAAAGCACACAACTTCGTATGACAAGGGTAATTTTTCATTCATTATTATCTCGCAACTTCGATGACCGATTGAGCTCAAATTTTCACAGGTTTGTTATGTTATGCATATGTTGAGATACACCAACTGTGGAGGCTAGTCTTTGACATTTACCATTAGTGTCCACTGTCTTTAAGAGATTTGTTTGAGAGATTCAAAATCTGTGATATGCTCGTTTCATTTTTCCTTACAAATTTATCTATAAACTGATGTTTTTGATCTGTTCATGACCCTTCAAAATGTTTGTTTAAAGGTGTGTCCTATTTTGCCAGTGGTTTCTTCACAAGTTATTGACTAATTACAACTGATACATTACCAAATGTTTTGCATGACACATGAGTCCGTGCTGGAAAGTACCATCTCAGCTCAGTGAAGATGTCAGCACACAAAGCACTCCATCATAATTCGAGACGAAAACGAGATCTGCTTTTTGGAAGAAAAACTTGTCTATAGAAAGTTTAGTATTTGGGTCACATTAATAAGGCAATTTGTATCCAAGGCTCAAACACATATTTTGTTCAAGTAAGTCTAACTGGTTTGTAAGTTGCTGGCTGGATGGTCTTCTGCTAGCTATTAATTGTTTAAAGTAATTTAAACACTCACAATAGTTTTGGGCATGTTCACCGTCCCTTATACGCAAAACCTTGCTCCTACACAGCAACCCTCTCTTTAAAGCCGTTGGACACTTTCGGTAAACAGTATTGTCCAAAGGACCACACTTCGTGTATCACAACTTAAATATAAAACAACAAATCTGTGAAAATTTAGGCTCAATCAATCATCGGAGTCGGGAGAAAATAACGGTATAACCACCCTTGTATTCGTACGTTTCGCCATGTGTTTAAAATAAATCCGTAATTCTCGTTAACGAGAATTGATATTAGTTTACGGTTTTCTCAAAAAGTAAAGCATTTCATGGAATAATATTTCAAGAGAAGTCTTTCACCACTACCTTCTGTAACCCTGTCAGTTATTTGTAAATCTGTGAACTTTTTTTTTTTCCTGTACCGAAAGGGTCCAATGGCTTTAATCTATTGAATTCAAATGTTTAAGTGGTAACTTGTGATCAAGCACATCATTGTACCAGACAATTATTTTCAACTTAAGTAACACGCAAATGGCTTTTAACGCCGACATAAACACATACTTCACATCCACCAACGTCATTATGGTGTCCCAGATCTGGTGCTACATCCTTCTCAGTAATAGTAGGCTATGTACAGACTGAAAAAAACAAAAACAACGTTATATTTCTTGTGACGGGGAAGGTTAGAGGCTGTGGAAATAAGAGTTAGAAGTGGAGGGAAATTGTTAGTCTGCCATGCTTACTCTTATACTTAACCCTTCAACCCCGCATGTGGTTCTTAATTTTACATGCAAACACCCGCTTGCCTCCAGTCGATGGCATAGTTCTTAGTTTTGTTTCAAGATTGAGCATCTTGAATCAAGACTAAGCCCTACACCAGTCACAGCTTATACTTTACCTGTACGTCATCTGTAATAGTAGAGACTCATCGTGAACATCGAAGGGAAGGGTGCCATTGTCTAGTCGGGTTCTAGGTTTACTGATCACAGCATAGTTCTTAGTTTTGTTTCAAGATTGAGCATCTTGAATCAAGACTAAGCCCTATACCAGTCACAGCTTATACTTTACCTGACGCCATCTGTAGGAGTGGAGAGTTAGTCTTATCTCTAGGCTACACTGTTATCTCTAGGCTACACTGTAAATACTTTAGGCCTATACTGTCTTACCACCCATACAAACCTAGGCAGCAGATGTCTTTCCCTGTGGATGAGCTAATCTTCCCCTTGCTTCTCTCTTGGCTTCTCTAGTCTTTTATTTAGTCTTTTCCTCTATTTCTTCTTCTTAATTCTTCTTTTTCCTTTGTCCTTATTCATTTTTTCTCTTCTTTTCGCAGCGCTAACAAATACATGTTTAGGGCAAGTTATTTGCAAAGGAATTTTATTTGGTTATTTTAGGAACTTGTATTTGTCACAAGTGCCACTATTTGATCTTTTTATTTAGTTTATAGCTAAATGGGCAAGGGTATGCTGTTTCTTATTGTCCTATTATTTTTTAATTTTCAAAATTTAATTTCATTAATACTTACTTTGGAAATGTCTACACGCACAATTGATGCTGATACTGGAATATAAATATTAATTTGGCTAGTCCAAATTATCTATACCTAATACTCATAATTCGAACATTAATCATCAAAATGAATGTATATTTGATTGGATTATTGTACTGCATGATTATGATTGGGGACTTTGTTCCTATCTTACAAAGCACATAACCATAGAGGAAAAGTGCATCATCAACATTTATTTATTCATTTATTTTTTACTATTATTATTGTTGTTGTTGTTGTTGTTGTTGTTGTTGTTGTTGCTCTTATCTCAAAAAGTATCTCATACTTTATAAACTTGTTTACTTTGATTTTGTATTTTTTGTGTAAATATTGCCATATTATTTGAAATATAAAATCATTACAAATATTGGCTAATCATGACAACTGATGACTTGAAGAATCAACTCTGACAGAAATTTCCAGTAAGACTTAGTCTCCTAAAGCATCATTGGCTTCGACCAATATGCATCTCAAGAAATGCCAGTAAAGGACAATGTGAATTCACCTTGAGAGCTATACAAGCAAGGACAACATCAACAAGATCGCTGACTATCTTTGGGGATGGGGCGGTACAGAAGGGGTGGGACTCTGCGAGAGAACGGGTTAGAGTTTCTCTTACCATTCGCAGACTTCACACTCCAGTCTTTATCTTGATTCTTGAATTTCAACTTGCATTATCCGACCTCCACTATTTCGCTCTATCAATTATCGTGATTATGCCCTTTTAACTAATCCATTATATCCTTTTCACTACAGTGAGGTTTTAGTTATGTTTTATTCTTATTAGACTTTAGACTTTACACTGGTATAAAAAACATACAAATCGGTACATAAAGATACAAAGAAGCTAAATAGCTAAAAACACAAATCCAGTGAGCGGCGAGGAGGAACAGGTGACCAGCACCTCTACAAAGCCGTCCTGTCACAGGTGTTTCTTTAGCATGGTTCCTGGTTTTGTTTTACAGTATTGTATATGTAATCAAATCTATTTTTGTAATAACTCTGTAATTTGACCAAAATAAAAATTCCTATTTTCTTTCAGAAATATCAATACAAGAATTTGTTTCTGTTAGTTATCTCCAAACACCTGCTCGATATCTTCAAGTCGTGCAGGTAATATCACCCCAAAAGTAAAAGTATTTTTCGAACATGGTATTTAATGCCAATGGTATACGCAAGATTCCCCCAAAAAGTCAAATAGTTTTTCCAAAGATTTGAATCGCACAAGCCAACTTAAAAAGTGGAGGTCGGATGCAAAGCAAAGTTGTTCATACCTTGGTCCTTTGGTGACCTCCAATGTACGTCCACATACCACAAATCCATAGATCAAAGATGTTCCCTGCTTACATCTCACGTAACGTTCCCATCAATGTCTCTTTAAGATATGCTGGATGGGATCTCGCTGGGACGGCCTGCAGTTGTTCCCCGTCTTGGGTCCGCCGTCTGTATTTGACATGGGATGTTGCATTAAATCAATTGACTGCAGAATATTTTGCTGCCCTTACAGAAAAAAAACCAAATCCAGAAACACAAACAAACACAAACTAAGTTAGAGTGACATCTGGGGGAAAATATCGCAAAAATAAAATAAAAGAATGTGTATCTAATTGAAAAATTTCACCCTGAAGGTGGTACTTGGGCGTAGGCCGAGAAGCGGAGGTAGTTCAGCATAATTGGCACTAGGGGCTACGCCCCAGCCCCACCCTTGCCCGTTTCGGTACGCTGTGCCTTTGAAATTACGCACTAAAATTTAGATGAGGTTAAATCATTCAGAAAAAGGTTTATCCCTTAAGAATTGTACATTACTGTGTCTTATTTTTGGATGTATAAATGCGACTAACCCTCTTTGTTAGGTAAGAAATTCAATGTAATTTGAGCTAATTTGGTGGTGGCTTCCAGCGGAAAATTTGTCAATAATTGTAAATAGTATTATTTACAAGTTTTACCTTAACAAGATGTCATTGGATTTGGAAGATGTGTTCGCCGGAGTTTGTCTTGAAGTTTTGCCCTGCCGTCCGCGGCGTTTCACCGGGGGCTTGGCCAGCCATACCACGGCGCAAATTGTTTAAACACCGACCAGTTCAAAGTTATGCTCACATGGTTAAGGTCTAAATAAACTGCTCTTAAAAGAGCATCAGTTAATGTTGAATACTTGTGTATGCACATAGCTTGCCATGGTAAGAATTTTGATACAATTCAGATGTAAAGTTCATCAGTAAAAGCGACGTCCAAATGCTAAAAGCCGGGAGGTCGGCCATTGCTGTCTTCGTCCATCCAGTCGACTGCAGCCCAATCCATTCTGAACGCCCCATCCGCAATGAGTGATTCTAAACACTGCAAAACGTCTTATTGTGCATAACAATGGAAATCCTATAAAGAGGTGACATTCTCCAGTAAGCCACTGGAATGCACTGAATGAAGGTGTTGAAGTAAAATGTCTCAGCGGAGTATTTAATTTATTCCTGGGAGAGAATAAAATAGTTGGTATAAATGGGCCAACGAAAAAGGATTCTCCTCGGAATCTAAGTGCTCTTCGGTTTTAATAAACCATTTTGAAATGAAAAAACAAAAACAAGTTTTTTTTTTCTGAGGACGGGATTCGGGGTTTTATCTCAAGTTCTCTTTTTCTTCTCCTTTATTCTCATTTGTTCGTATTAATTTTATTTGACAAAAGTCATAATCCAGGGGTTGGAAAGTAAGAACATTAAATTGTTTTAATTGTACTCCCTTAGCATCTTAAAGCCCGAGCGTTACCCTGTAAATGTAACAAATCTTTTCGATGGATGTAGTGGTATAAATAATGGTAGAATGAGTAGGGTAGATGGCCTTAGCTTTCGATCCAAACCGGACCTTCTTCAGAGGCATAAACAATTCCCAACAAATACATATCCATTTAGAGAAAAAAAGAGGGAAAATGGACTATGCGAATGGACCAAGAAAAGCGGGAAAGTTATGGCCAATCAAAGTTTGTATTTTGGAAACAACTGGGTGGGTAAGAACCAATGAGTAAACGGTGGGTAGGGCATGGTCAGTATGCATTGTATGTAAAACAATGCGGGAAACATGAAAGGATAATAATACAAGAATGATATGAAACAATCGTAACATATATAATTTGTATTAATAATTTTATATTAATTCTACATAATGATTATACTAAATATTGTATACAAGGTTATTTGTAAATTGACATTAGTTAAAAAATAATAATCTGTTATATTTGTATTTCTTATAAGCCCCCCCTTTTTTTTTCATTTGCTGCATTTTCCCTTCGTATCTTTCCCACTGTAAAATTATTTTTGTTTGAGGGCGTGGCACACTGTTTTAAGGTGTGGCATTTTTATTCCCTCGCATTTTGTTTGGTGTTGATTTTTTTTATTATTATTATTTTTTTTAACAATTTAATGTTTATGTAGGTTAAATTTTTGCGTTATCTTTCGATCTTTTATTGCCATCGTGCAGGTGATAAACAAACTTAATCTAGTTTTGTAATGCCAGCCGTTTATTAGGTAGGCCCTACCACAGGGGACCGGTCCTTTTCAGTCGCTGGTCCCCGGTGCTGGAACGCCCTACCAAGTCATATTCGGAACACCAACACACTCCAGACATTCAAGAGTAAATTAAAAACACATCTATTCTCATAATCGTCTTTTCCGTAGCACTCTTCCAGCGCATTGAATTTTGTAAAATCGCTTTATAAGTCTCGTTTATTATTATTATTATTATTTACAGCAAACTATAATAATACATCAATCTGGAAAGGTTTACGGTAACACCATGTAGGCCTAATGACTATCTCTAATGAGTTTGGGTGGTTCTGAAAAGAACCGTCGTTTTCAACTCGACGTTTCGATCAGATATGCTCTGATCGTCTCACTGAAGAAAGCTGGACTCTGATGCTGCATGCTGCTTAAGTACTGTAGATGCGGATTAGCTCCTTCATCCACAGTACTTAAGTAACATGCATCATCAAAGTCCAGGGCCCAATTTCATAGAGCTGCTTAAGCACAAAATTTTGCTTAAGCAAAAAATTCCTTGCTTAGTAAAATCAGATTACCGGCCAAGACTCCACTCAATTGTTATGCTAAGTAAACAACAGCTAAATACTAGTCATAAGCATTGTATATGGCATGAAATTTTGGCCAGAAACATGTGTAAAATAAGCGAGCTATTTTCGTGCTTAAGCAAATTTTTTGCTTAAGCAGCTCTATGAAATGGGCCCCAGATGACGATCAGAGCATATGATCGAAACGTCGAGTTGAAACCAAACGGTCCTTTTCAGAACAACCCCAACTCATTATAACAGATAGTCAATGGTGTTACCGCAAACCTTTCCATATCGTATCTCCACCATGCAAAGTTTCAAATCCTACTAATACATCAATCACCAATACAAAAGACAATGGAATGAAATATTAATAGCCTTTAAAGACAGTGGACACTATTGGTAATTGTCAAAGACCAGTCTTCTCACTTGGTGTATCTCAACATATGCCTAAAATAACAAACCTGTGAAAATTTGAGCTCAATCGGTCGTCGAAGTTGCGAGATAATAATGAAAAAACAAAACACCCTTGTCACACGAAGTTGTGTGCTTTCTGATGCTTGATTTCGAGACCTCAAATTCTAAACTTGAGGTCTCGAAATCAAATTTGTGGAAAATTACTCAAAAACTACGTCACTTCCGAGGGAGCTGTTTCTCACAATGTGTTATACTATCAACCTCTCCCCATTACTCGTAATCAATAAAAGGTTTTATCATGATAACTTTTTTGAGTAATTACCAATAGTGTCCACGGCCTTTAAGCAAAATAAGTCTGGAGCAGTTTTAAACAATGTTTCAATTCAGTGTGTGAAAACATGACAATGACATTATTTGATAAAGGAAACATTGTGCCAAAGGTCCAGGGCAGCTGCATAAAAACCTTTGGAAGACAGACGAATACATTTTGATTTGAGCTTTTGCAAGAAGTGTTCTATCAGGGCCCAATTTCATAGAGCTGCTTAAGCACACAATTTTGCTCAAGCGAAAGAATCCTTGCTTAGTAAAATCAGATTACTGGCCAAGACTCCACTCAATTGTTATGCTAAGTAAACAACAGCTAAATATCAGTCACAAGCAATGTATATGGCATGACATTTTGGCCAGTAACATGTGTAAAATAAGCGTGCTACTTTCGTGCTTAAGCAAAAGTTTTGCTTAAGCAGCTCTATGAAGTTGGGCCCTGCGCTGGACGCAGTGTGCAATCAGGCTGCATGGAGTTAAAATCATTGTGACGTAAGGTTGAGATATACATATTGTTAAAAACTTGAAAATAACACAAAAGCAGCCCCGTGAATTACAATGTGATATTATGAATGTGTAGCATTATTATTCAATCAAACCTGTTAGCACAAAATGGCAAAGAGCCAATACTGAGTTATAAACAAAACCAAGACAATTAAAATTTAAAGGCGATAAAAAACATAGTAAGGCATTATACACGGCAAAAATTGTCAAAATATTACATTTTGGTCTGTGTGTAATAATATAAGTACTAAAAAACTACTGAAAATGCGCTAACTTTACTGGTGTCAATCGACATCTTTGGTGGTGGGGGGGGGGGGGGGGTACATTATTTGGTGCGCTACCTTTTCATCTTGGCATTTTTTAAATATCAATGCTAGAGGAGGGGAGGGGCAGGGGTTCCGAGGGGGGATCTCCATTCATATGAGATTAATGCTTACAAAAATGGATGTTTAAAAATCTCTCATCAAAACCCCCATAGTTAAAAATAAAAACGTAAAAAATATTTGATCCCACAGCTTGCACCCCCCCATAAAAAAATGTCGATTACGCCACACCCTAACCCTAATCCTATAAACCTAGCCCCACAGCGTTTCTTTTTTTTTTTTGGGGGGGGGGGGGGTTCAAAAGGTACTAAACGGATGTATCTTATGACGCGCAAACAAGTCAATTATTTACAGACATTTTACCTTCCAGCTAACTTCAACAAAACAAGTTCATTATGTTATATGTTGCTTTTGATTAAGGAATAACAAACATATAGCTTATTATTTGACCCTTACACTTTGTACTGTAACATAACATAGTATTTACAAAATAACAACAAAGCCTGGACTTTGTGTTCTGCAGGCACAATAATATCTTGTTGACATTCAATGGCAAGGCTCATTTCATGTGCCGTTATTTTGTTGCTCCTTGCTTAAATACACCGTACACTATTGGTAATTGTCAATGACCAGTCTTCTCACTTGGTGTATCTTAACACAATTATGCATAAAATAACAAACCTGTGAGAATTTGAACTCAATTGGTCTTCGAAGTAGCGAGATAATAATTGTAGAAAAAACACCCTTGTCACGCGAAGATGTGTGCTTTCATCAGACGCTTGATTTCGGGACCTAAAAATCTTATTCTGAGGTCTCAAAATCAAATTCAAATATTTTAGTGAAAACAACGTCACTTCAGAGGGAGCCGTTTCTCGCAATGATTTAAACTATCAACAGCTCTCCAGTAATTACCAATAGTGTCAAGTGCATTAAAAGTCAATCTGTTTTAAAACAGATGTATGCGTTAAAACCAAACGTATAGGTATATACACAGTGCCATTAATCGACTGGATATATATCTATCCTTCTTCAAAACCAAAATCACCAGTATTTAAACACTCTCGTCGTCAAAGTGCCTCATTCCCCTAACGTAGTCGCTTTCAATCAGGGTCAGACGAATGTCCAATTCGGATTTAATACCTTCCCTTATCTTCTCTGTGATGAGAATCTTGGCTAGTTTGGCTGCGAGCTCCCCGGAGTTGCACCTCTCCCCAAACTTGTACAAACCCTCCCTGGTGCGGAACCGCACCACGCAGATTAACCCATCCAGTGATACCAGCTCCGCGTAGTTTTCATTGAAGACGTTCCCGATGTCTGTGACCAGCTCGCTAAAGGAGTCTACCTGGACAGCCCTTTTTAATTCATTTACGATGCGTTTCACTGCTTCCTGCTCAGAATTGCCACCAGGGATTTTTATGACGTCAACGCTGACAGACAGATCTGAAACGAAAGGGTTTTAATTTTATTTTATAAATCAAGTTTTGTTAGTTTGTTTGTTTGTTTGTTTGTTTGTTTGATGTTTGTTTGTTTGTTTGTTTGTTTGTTTGTTTGTTTGTTTGTTTTTTTTTTTTTTTTTTGCTTGTTTGTTGTTTGTTGTTGTTGTTGTAGTTGTTATTGTTGTTGTTGTTGTTGTTGTTGTTGTTGTTGTTGTTGTTGTTGTTGTTGTTGTTGTTGTTGTTGCTGCTGCTGTTGTTGTTGTTGTTGTTGTTGTTGTTGTTGTTGTTGTTGTTGTTGTTGTTGTTGTTGTTGTTGTTGTTGTTGTTGTTGTTGTTGTTGTTGTTGTTGTTGTTGTTGTTGTTGTTGTTGTTGTTGTTGTTGTTGTTGTTGTTGTTGTTGTTGTTTTTGTTGTTTTGTTGTTGTTTTTTTTTTTTTGAACGATCTTTCCATCAAGGGAACTCGGCAAACTCAAACAAAGGAAATGCTATACACGATGCTTACCGATAGAAGTTGACTGTCTGTCTGTTTTACCAGTGAGGTGGATTGTACTTGATTCTGGTTCGATCAGATAGTCGTTGCAAATGAGGTCAGTGTCGGCCATGTACGAAGAAACCGTCGTCGACACAAACCCTGCTCGTTGACTGCCGCATTGCTGGCTTTGTGCACGTACCTTCTCTAGCAAAGAATTCCGTGAGGTTAAAATTAACTCGCGCAGATTTTTGCTCAACATAAACTTTTCCCCCAAGTCACTGTCTGAATATTTCGCCAGGTCGTCTCCATCTGTCTCCTCCGAGACAAAGTGGCTCACACTTACTCCCGGGATGCCAATGTAGAGCAGCCATCGTCTGACTTCGTCGGTCGTCCACTTCCTCATATCTGGCGGGAGATCCGGCTGATCTTGATCTGAAAAGATGAACAATAAAATGGGCTCTCGACAGGATTGAGCATTATCTTCCACAAACATTATGTTGACCATTGTGTCTGACAAACCATTATGTTGACCATTGTGTCTGACAAACCAATATGTTGAACTCCTGGGATGTCTGACAAACAAATAATGACCATTGTGTCTGAAAAACCACTATGTTGACCATTGCGTGTGACAACAAATAATGTTGACCATTATAATAATAATAATAGTAATAAATAATAATAATAATAATATCGAAGTCTTATATAGCGCACGTATCTACCAAACAAGGTACTCAAGGCGCTGAGTATATACAAACTTTAGAAAGATAGGTAATTGCACTGATGAATTTTGAGACCCAATTATTTAGTACCTTATATGGGTTTACAAGGTGCTATGGCGCATATAGCAGCCACCGCCAGGAACACCGGGGCGAACCCCTTCTCTTTTCAAAAAGTGCACTGGGTTCTTTTACGTGCGTTACACAACACATGGGACCAACGGCTTTACGTCCCAAATATGTTGACCATTGTGTCTGACAAACCATTATGTTGACAATCGTGTCTGATAAACAAATAATGACCTATGGGTCTGACAAACCATTATGGCCGACCATTATGTTTGACCATTGTGTCTGACAAACCATTATGTTGACATTCGTGTATGATAAACAAATAATGACCTATGGGTCTGACAAACCATTATGGCCGACCATTATGTTTGACCATTGTGTCTGACAAACCATTATGGCCGACCATTATGTCTGACCATAGTGTCAGACAAACCATAATGGCCGACCATTGTGTGTGACAAACCGTTATGTCTGTCAAACCATTACGTTGGACACTGTTTGAGAGTATGACGTCAGGCAAGGAGTTTATTTTTTTTCAAAATGTGAAGAGACTTGCCTGAACTCAATTTGGGTTGATGTGGCTGGTACCCCCTCTCCTGGTGTTCAGCGTCACTTGCACGTGTACATCCCGATATGTCGAGATTGTGCAGTAATTCACCAGAACCAGAACCAGAACCAGAACCAGAACTTGGTGAGTCGTCTGAAGGTTCGTCTTGTCCAGTCGACTGTTAATAGTGATAGGAATATATAAATACCCTTGTCACACGAAGTTAGTTGTGTGCTTAGAAATGCTTGATTTCCAGACCTCAAAATTCTAAATCCGAGGTCTTAAAATCAAACTCGTGGAAAATTACTTCTTTCTCGAAAACTACATCACTTCAGAGGGAGCCGTTTCTCACAATGATTTATACTATCAACCTCTCCCCATTACTCGTTACCAAGTAAGATTTTATGCAAATAATTATTTTGAGTAATTACCAATAGTGTCCACTGCCTTTAAGGGACATTACAGATTAGTTTTTGCTAACAAAACAGTTGCTGGCAGTGTAAGTACTTTATGTAATCCTCACATATACATTAACTGACAAACCTGTAGAAGTTTGAGATCGATCGGCCCTCTTGGTCACGAGAAAATGGTGAAAAAAAACGCATTCTCATCAACTGCTACGTTTCAGATTGTGACATTTCTAGGGCTGTTTTCTACTAATCATCAGCATTATACCGTGTCAGATTTTGTAAATCTGTGATTTTAGACGAGTTGTTTGTATACTATCAACAGCTCTCCATTGCCTAATACCAAGTAAGTTTTTATGCTAATAATTATTTTGAGAAATTACCAATAGTGTCCATGCTTTTAAGGGGCTCCGTACATCAAGGCCAAGTTAAATGAAAACAAACCAGAGTTTACCAAGTGGACGAAGTAACGATCAATTTGAAATCACACTACGAAGCGTCCAATTAAACCATATACAGGACGGATCACGCCTGTCCACTTTATTGGAGCACCGCGGCCAAATTTTGGAGCATCGCGGCAGTAAAAACATAGCAAAATATTACTATAGGTGATATTGAACACGTGTTCCACAAGTCTAATGACTGTAGGATATACGTGTGAAAATAATAATAATAATAACTTACCTTTTTTGGAATATAGACATGGATCTCATGGAGCAACACGCCGGGTGAAGCTTCATGATCACTTCTTTGGCGAATCTGAATATCACACAGGCGTTCTGCGTCTCGCCTCGAACCCTGACGTTCATAACTGCCATCGGTATGGTGGAGTTGAAATAACACTTCATTCGTGCTGTTTTCCTTGAGCATATCTGTGCTGATATACTGTGAAATTATTTTTGAAGAAAAAACATTACACAGTATATTCCATAGGTGTTTTTGACGGAGAGGAGAAACGTGCAACCCCCCCCCCCCCCTCTTTACGTTCCCGTGGCAGATCATAGGCCTCTACGATTAGTCATGTCCATACAGTTGGACCATATCTTGGGCAACACTGCGTAACAGTCGTCAACCTCTTGACCACAAACTTTTTGTTTGAAACTGCTTTGAACAAAAGAGATTCAACACGCTCTCCACCAGGGAGCTGAGATGGTTTAAGGTGTGATTTAAGGCCCAGTGACCAAGGGTATTAATAATGTAAAGAGCTTTGGGACGCCGTCTCCGGGTGTAAAAAGTGCTATGACGGGTTATTGGGGTAAATTCCCATAGCAAGGTAACTTCAAATTAAGTCTCATGCATGCGAATATAGACACTGTACAAACAAGGGTCCAAACTCAATTTCTACGATATCATAATACTTACCCCTGTGTAATTGGACATAAAATATTTGCATGGCTGGAAAGAATACAAAGAATAAACACCAAACAATAATAAACTTGCGTGTACAACCACGTGTATAATAAATCTCTTTTGAGCGAATTGTTGGCTCTGACAGGAGCCGATTTTTGGTCTCGACATATTCAACCAAGACAGTATACTCTGCTCTTCTTCTCTTGAGGTTTTAATACACCGTAGTTTTGTGCACAAGGGCTGTGTAAAGCAGGCGCACAAACGCGTATGCATCACGCTTTACCTTTACAAAGGCCCACTTTGCAAACCAGAAGTGTTTTCGTGTGCACGCGTGTTATGCAATTTACAAAGTTCGTGGAAAGATATATGTTAACTTTTTACGTACCCCTCCGGCTCCGGATTTTGATTTCATACGATGATGCAGATTGCTCAGTTTCAAGTACAGTTCACCAGACTCCAAGTTTACGTCAATGTTTCCCGCTTCTTCGTTCGAACCCTGATATTGGGAGAGATTCTTTTTGTCAAGCACTGAATCACAATCCATCAATTTTTTAAGGTAATTTCGAAAGCTTCTATGGCTTCTAACTAAAGGTTTTTATTGTTATTAATTTTAAGAGTGATTACCAAACATTATACCTTCTACTTAAACACATTTACTTTTTCCCAATCTACCTTTTGATGACAATCAGTCGACTCGTCTTCCCACAGCTTGACATAGAAGTGTATGACCTCCTCGCTGTGGTTGAACACAGGAGTTGTGACACACACCTTAAACTTCTTCAACTCCGAACACTGTCTTGCGAATGAAGACAGCACCATAATGATTTGTCTGTCTTTTACGATGACGTCATTGTCCGTGTCTGCTGCAATGTTACTCCAGTCGGTCGTTTTCATCGGAGGGCGCTTGTTGTCATCATCACCTCCCTGGTCGTCGTCTTCGCAGATTAATGGAATATGAAGAATCACGTGACGCTTGAAATTCAACCCCGGTGGACCAAACGTAACAACGTGACCCAACAAAGGTCCACGTGCTTCGTGTATCAGATATTCCGTTGTTTTCGCGTCAACGTGTAAGTAAACTTCCTGCACCATTCCCGGTTCGATCGCGCCATTTGGTACCATCAGGGTTACGTCATACTTGGGAATGTCCAGAAATCCACCGCCGGAGTCGAACCATTCGGCAGCGAAATTCGGCAAATGCTTTGACTTGCCAAGACGGTCTTTATCCTGGAGGTCTTTAGTGGAGTGGTAGAAACCACTAAGCGACTTCTCTATACGTTCTTCTCCGGAAACATAGGGTGCACTCTGCCTTTCAATGAAATTACGACGGGGCATCTCGTTTGGGTTGCTCTGGTTTTGCTCAGAAATGTAATCTAAAGAGAAAAATATTCTTTATCATATCACACACAAATCAATACCATACAACACAACACAATACAATAAACCTTCATTGTCCCTGCATGGAAAATGACTCTGGCCTTTTTTGCTTGAATAACACCCCAATAAAGTACCAGAACGTTAAAAGGTGTTAAAGGCAGTGGACACTATTGGTAATTACTCAAAATAATTATTAGCATTAGTTACCTTTCTTGGTGACGAGTAATGGGGAGAGGCTGATGGTATAAAACATGGTGAGAAACGGCTCCCGCTAAAGTGGCATAGTTTTCGAGAAAAAAGTAGTTTTCCCACGAATTTTATTTCGAGACCTCAGATTTAGAACTTGAGGTCTCGAAATCAACTATCTAAACGCAAACAACTTCGTGTGACAAGGGTGTTTTCTTCTTTCATCATATCTCGCAACTTTGATGACCGATTGAGCTCAAATTTCCACAGGTTTGTTATTGTATGCATATGTTGAGATACACCAAGTGAGAAGACTGGTCTTTGACAATTACCAATAGTGTCCACTGCCTTTAAACGCGCGGTACAGAAAAAGAGTAGGCCTTGTGATACAAAGTAAAACAGTGAACCATAGACAGATAAAAGAATATACTGAAATAAGGTGCAATAACAACAATAGCCTCTACCCCAAGTCACTAAAGTAACGTATTTAAACAAGGTTTCCAAAACTGCTCTGGTTAGCTATGCTAAGCAGCCTTGATTTCGACAGTTTTTAAAGGACTTGTGGAAGTCTTGCCTTTTCAAAACCTCGGCTTGGTTCTTAGACATCAATTTTGGAGCAGTGAACATTTTGTACGGGGCTTCCGTACATAAACCATAAAAGGAAAGTCGGGGTTGGATTCCGAGTAGCCGGAGCCAGAACCTATAAGCCTAGCTTTAGAAGAAAAGCTTTTGGAGTATAACATTATTATTTGTTTTGGTTTTCCCAATATAAACACCAATGTGTATTTTAGCACTGTATACTCAGTACTTATACAGAGCTCTGTGAAAAAACAAAAATCACAGGCATATTACTCGGTTGGGATTCGAACCCAATTCTAGAGCAGTGTTTTACCAACGAGACCACCGAGATTGCCCGGTATAGCTATATAGAGGCAGTTCAATGGGAGACTTTTGGGACGCTTGGTGGCAGCAGACTTACCAGGTAAAATCCATTGTTCTAAATCATGTGCGCACGCTCAGAACTACGTAAACAATGGAAATTTACCTGGTAAGTCTGCTGCCACCTAGCGTTCCAAAGTCTCCCATTACTATATTTTAGCGGGTGTACGGCAATGATTAATAGATGGAAATTTGCGTCGGGGATAACAACCATAAATTTTTGGTTTTACCCATTATACACCGTTGTGTGTCAGCACTATATAAGCAGTAATACTTTCTTTTAAAGGTGTGGGTCCAGCCTGTCTTTCATTGGCTCTTCGATTGGGTAGTTTGTTCGAATCTGTATCTTGTATTGATTTTGGACAAGGAAAATGTCGTCCAACTGTCTAAACCACAAGGGAAACTATGCAAGGATTTAAACTTGCGACTTCTGAGTCTCTCCCTGATAAGAATGTGCCAAATTGGGCGGGGGATGATTCATGGGTTCAGATCTTCTTCTAAAATAGATACATCATCATACCAAACGAATACGTCCATTAGTTTGCTGACTCTTTCGGTTTGGGCGTTATCCGTTATCAAAGTTTCAGCCAAAAAGACCTCGTGAAACGAAGTTCCCTGTAAACGCAAAATAATGTGCGCCAACCTCATTCCACCAACGAGACGAGATTACTATTCGTTTCACGAGGGCTTTTTGGCTGAAACTTTAAAAACTGAGAATGAATGAATTGGAGACTTTTGAGGACACTAGGTGGCAGCAGACTGCCATGTAAATCCATTGTTCTTTAAAATGTGAGCATGCCCAGAACGACGGAAATAATGGATTTACCTGGTAAATCTGCTGCCACCTAGCGTTCAAAAGTGTCCGATTGGTTGCACAAAAATTACCATCAACATCAGCTGCAATGTCATTGCGATTTGCAGCCCTGAGCGCTTTCTTCAGAACGCGTACAGGCTCGATGCCCTGATGTCTATGACTCCAATGGCGGAGCATACTAACTATTTGTTGATACGTCTGTGATGGATTGTCCAATATTATCTTCTGGATTTCAGAATATGGGATATCCAAAGCAGTTGCTATCACTTTCCATTCCTTTCCTACGCGGCTTGCTATTTGGTGGAAAATCTTTTCGTCGAATTTGACGCTTGCTGTTACAACAAAACAAATCATCGAAATTCATTATAAGTTAAAGTTCCTAAAACTGTTGGTTTTATAGCAATGTTTGGTGCCCATATTCTCACCTATATTGGTATAGTGTGGCAAAGTGGTTAAGAATAGTGTGCTGTCGTGCTAAGATGTCGATACAACAACCAAAAGTCATGACTTTGGCACTAATTTGGTAATGTTCATGGTGAAAGCTGGTCCCCTTTCCTAAGGATAAAGGCAGGCCAAATCTTTTGATGGGATAAAATTGCAGTGACGTTAGCTTATAACAATTTATCAATTAACATTTGATTGGTCTTGGGATTATGATTGGATTCGGAATAGCGGTATTGGGCTTTGATTTACCCTCCCACCGCCGGTGTGTATTAATTAAGCACTGTATATTTACCGAGTTCTGTGAATCACCGTGAGAAGAGTTTCGAACCCACGACCTTTGTACTGACATAGAACACATGTTTCGTACCACAGTATGACCACCGAGTGAGCCCAATGGGAGACTTTCTGGGACGATAGAGGGCAGCAGACTTACCGGGTAAATCCATTGTTCTCAGAATTATGCGCATGTTCAGAACTACGTAAACAATGGAAATTTACCCGGTATGTCTGCTGCCACCTAGCGTTGGAAAGTCTCCTATTGCTATACTGTAGAGGCAGGGTACCGCAACAATTAATTTAACAGATGTTATTTTTTGCATCGGGGCTCAAGTTTACAAAAAAAGTTATGGTCAAATACAATTCCCTTCACCAACCTGTTTTGGTAACCCTTTTCATTTGGTTGGTGTGGACAGACGTTATTTTTCATCGGTGATGATCCCCAATTATTATTATTATTTTGTCTTTTTTTTTTTGGGGGGGGGGTTAGTAATAAAAATTCCTTTTACTAATCTGTTTCGGTCACCCTTCTCATTTTGGTCGGACGATTAAAGACTGACCAATTGACGGTTGCTTTTATAGGCAATGAACACGTTTGGTATAATTATGTCAAAGACCATAATTCTAACTTGGTGTGTCCCAACATATGCATAACATAACATCTGTGAAAATTTAGACTCAATTGGTCATCGAAGTTGCAAACGAAAAAAGAAAAAACCCATTGTTGCACTTAATTTGCACAGGTTTTATAACAGACTCAAATTGTCAGTAAGAAATTAACTCAAAAACTATGTTACTTCAGAGGGAGCCTTTCTCACAATAATTTATACTTTCAACAGTTCTCCATTGCTCGTTACCGAGTAAGTTTTTATGCTAATTTTTTTTGGAGTAATTAGCAATAGTGTCCAGAGTGCCTCTAGGCAGTAGACACTATTGCTATTTACTCAAAATCATCACGTTGATAGTATAAAACATTGTGAGAAACGGCTCCCTCTTCAAGAAAGAAGTAATTTTCCACGAATTTGATTTCGAGACCTCAGAATATTTTGAGGTCCCGAAATCAAGCATCTAAAAACACACAACTTCGTGTGACAATGGTGTTTTTTCTTCCATTATTATATCTCGCAACTTCGATGACCAGTTGAGCTCAAATTTTCACAGGTTTGTTATTTCGTGCATATGTTGAGATACACCAAGTGAGAAGACTAGTCTTTGACTATTACCAATAGTGCCCAGTGTCATTATAGTTACACTCACCCCGGTTGTTATAAGTCTGCGGTTGTCTGTAAAAGGGCAACACCTGTCTTCCGTCTTCAGACGAATCAGGAAGATCCGCACGTTCACCTTCATCTTGACCGTTACGATGCGGTCGTTCATTAGCTCGACCAGGGACAGGCTTCATTGTGCTAATGCTAAAACAAACAAACAAACAAACAATCGGCCGTTCATTAGCTCGACCAGGGACAGGCTTCATTGTGCTAATGCTGAAACAAACAAACAAACAAACAAACAAGCGGCCGTTCATTAGCTCGACCAGGGACAGGCTTCATTGTGCTAATGCTAAAACAAACAAACAAACAAACAAGCGGTCGTTCATTAGCTCGACCAGGGACAGGCTTCATTGTGCTAATGCTAAAACAAACAAATAAAACAAACAAACAAACAAGCAAACAAACAAACAAACACACACACAAACAAACAGACAGACAGACAGACAGACAGACAGACAGACAGACAGACAGACAGACAGACAGACAGACAGACCAAACCAAACCAAACCAAACCAAACCAGACCAAACCAAACCAGACCAAACCAAAGTTACATGTAGTCGTACATAAATAAACACAGTGTTTTTCCAAATTGCCCGAACGTCCGTGTCTGTCGAGTAGACCAATACAATTCAGTGACGCGGACTTATATTTATCTGTGTAGGTTGGTGAGTCGCCGCCCAGAGTTAGTCTCGCTGCAGTCGTTTCTAGGCTTTAGCTAGGCCAGTGTAGTTAGGCTGTGTTTTTGCCTTTTTGGGTGATTTTTTTGCTAGGCATAATTTAGTCAGAGTTTTCTAGGGTTTTGCACAAGTTCAGATTAGCTAGATTAAGGAAATTTGTCTCAGTTTTGCATTATAGTGTGTACCTGTACTTATACAAGATTTCTTTATTTTTTCTTCTTGTTTCAGGATCACACACAGTTGTTGAATACTACACATAATTGATACACAAGCAGCTTTCTTCGTCAATTTTATTGCAACAACGTGTTTAAACTTTACGAGCTCTTCACAAAAAGAAATGCAGTACACACTTTAACTTGTTTGTTGTCACTTTCAATTGGTTTTAATGGTTAAGGCCTTGTGTCATGCATTGAAAATTATGTGCTACTGTTACCATCTTGCCATACTACTTGTAATCACTTTGCTTGGTCAGAGTCGAGAATAAAAGTAATAATATTTCAAACACTCTTCACCTTTAAAAAGCATTTCACAGAAAAAGTTACAGAAATCTTTGTGTGAAATGTTTTTCAAGGCAAGATAATAGTATTCTTAAATTCACTATAATTGTTTGTACATATATATGGGCCCAATTTCATGAAGCCTTTAAGCACAAAATTTGCTTAGCATGACATTTCTTCCTTGATAAAAACAAGATTACCAGCCAAATTTGAATTTGTCGCGTATTGCTTGTTACTGGCATTCGGCTGTTGTTTGCTTACACTGGAAATCGTGTGGAAATTTGGTTGGTAATCCTGTTTTTGTTAAGGAAGACATTTCATGCTAAGCAAATTTTTCTGCTAACAGCAGGCTTTATGAAATTGGGCCATGATCTTCATGAACTTCAAAGTTAATTCTAATTCCAATAATTGTTGCATCAGTATCAAATAAACGTATTCCAGAGCACAATTGTAACTAAAGAATGATTGCATCTTTTGAATTAATATAGTTGCTTCCATAGGCCTAGTAAGTCAACCTACAAATGGAGTGCCAACATTATGGGGGTTCGAATAGAACCCCATGAGCTGTATTGGTTAAAAAAACACCATGATGCCTGGGGAGCATGGGTAAAACTCCATGGGTATAGGGGGAAAAAAACCATGGGGTGCATGGGTAAAACCCCATGGGTATAGGGTAGAAAACACCATGGTGCCTGGGGAGCATGGGTAAAACTCCATGGGTATAGGGGGAAAAAAACCATGGGGTGCATGGGTAAAACCCCATGGGTATAGGGTAGAAAAACCCCATGGGGTGCATGGGTAAAACCCCATGGGTATAGGGTAGAAAAACCCCATGGGGTGCATGGGTAAAACCCCATGGGTATAGGGTAGAAAACACCATGGGGAGCATGGGTAAAACCCCATTGGGTTATGGGAGAAAACACCATGGGGAGCATGGGTAAAAACCCATGGGTATAAGGTAGAAAACCCCATGGGTATAGGGGGAAACACCATGGGGTGCATGGGTAAAACCCCATGGGTATAGGGGAAAACACCATGGGGTGCATGGGTAAAACCCCATGGGTATAGGGGGAAAAACACCATGGGGTGCATGGGTAAAAACCCATGGGTATAGGGTAGAAAACACCATGGGGTGCATGGGTAAAACCCCATGGGTATAGGGGGAAAACACCATGGGGTGTATGGGTAAAACCCCATGGGTATAGGGGGAAAACACCATGGGGTGCATGGGTAAAAACCCATGGGTATAGGGTAGAAAACACCATGGGGTGCATGGGTAAAACCCCATGGGTATAGGGGGAAAACACCATGGGGTGCATGGGTAAAACCCCATGGGTATAGGGGGAAAACACCATGGGGGTGCATGGGTAAAAACCCATGGGTATAGGGGGAAAACACCATAGAGGGCATGGGTAAAACCCCATGTGAATCCATGGGAAATATCCCATGGGAAGTTCTCCCATGTATACATGGGGTCCAATTTCTCCTTGGGTTTCCCATGGGGAATCGCCCATGGGAAATCATCATGGGTTTCCCATGGGAAAACACCATGGGAAAATTTTGTAAGGGTACAATGATCCACACACAAACATGCCTCGAAATTGCGTGGTTTTCCTTTTACCTCGTCGACTAACACGGTCGGCCATTTTTTTTTATGGGAGTCAAATTTTTGACTCCCATAAAATTAATGGCCGACCGTGTTAGTTCGCAAAGTAAAAAGAAAACCATCAATTTCGAGGCAAATTTTGTGTGGATCATTGTATTCTACTTTTAAAACATCTTTCTAACCATATACATTTTATACCAAACGGTTACAAACGCTTTTTATGGACCAACTCGTCCGATCCAAGACAATGTGTTCCTTTAAAGGGACAATTGCCTTAGATCGGGTGAAGAGGTCTATGAAAAGTGGTTGAAACCGTTTGTTATGAAATGCATATAGAAAACCGTTTTAAAAGTAGAATATGATGCTCCATACAAAATGTAGCTCGAAATTGCACGGTTTTCCTCATACTTTTGTAAAAGATATGTAAATTAGGTTGCGCATCGCAGTAATTGACCTTACCGATGTGAGAGGTAAGTCCTTTATGGAGCTAACAAAATTCACTCCAAGATGTCGACTAGGGTCTACTTATTCTTCAGTGAGCAGTGCTCACCCAAGCATGAATTATTTTCAGACTTTTTGGTGTCATATTATGAAAGTTTAATCCATAAGCTATCGTAACATATAAACCTTTCCCCCGAGAATCATGTATTTTTTATTCGGCAGTCATTTCAAAAGTGTGTTGTTTTTAGACACCCTGTATATGTATTTGAACAAAATAACGACGGAAATCCCCTTCCGCTGTTTACCTCTATAAAAGAACTAGCTTGGCCACAATTGGGTTCAATGGGATCCCCTCCCGTTGTCCCCACTGAATATTTCTCAAATTCCACACCAATCCAATTGAATCCCCGGATCTCATTGTTCAATGGGATCCCATTAAATAGGAATTCCATGTAGTCAAACATGAATGCACCATGCCACACCTTTTTTTTTTTTTTAGACTGCACTCCCTACTACTGCGTGCTCGCCCGTCGGATCACAATCGAGCTACCATAGCCAATTATTTTGAGCGCTATCAATACACAATAATTACCATCGTTACTATATACACAACTCAACTGCGTTTTTGTAATACACAAGAAGTGTTTTCTAGCTCACCTGAAATTCTCTTCTGGTTATCCAAAAAGGAAACAACAGTTATACGAAGCACTGTCCATGCAAAGAGCAAGGAAGACATTTCTCTATGTTATGGTCCATGTGAATGATGCGGGGATATTAATTTATAAACCCTGAAAAAAATATACCAGATACCGGAAAACAAAATTCCCCTCTGTGCGTACATTTGGAGGGCCTTAGTCTTTGTTCAAGACTCTCTGTTATTAATATCTCTCAGTGATTTATTACAACAAGAGGGCGCACTCTCACATTTTACTGCTACATAATATCGGCACTGGTGCCCTGGTCCATCTAAATTTTCGAAACGACGGCTTCGGCTTTGGAGGCTCAGGGTGTTGGGCCCGCCGGTTGATTTGACATAATGCGCGTGCTTTGCGCGAGATACGCGCTCAGGGATTCAGACGAGAGAACCTACCTCCATGAGAGAACGAGCTGAAGCCGTGGTTTGGAAAAGGGCCATAGACCTTGGTCCGAGAGCCGTTTAAAGACAGTGGACACTATTGGTAATTGTCAAAGACCAGTCTTCACACTTGGCGTATCTCAACATATGCATAATATAACAAACATGTGAAAATTTGAGCTCAATCGGTCGTCGAATTTGCGAGATAATAATGAAAGAAGAAAAAACCCTTGTGTCACGAAGTTGTGTGCTTTCTGATGCTTGCTTTCTCGAAAACTACGTCACTTCAGAAGGAAGCTGTTTCTCACAATGTTTTATACCATCAACCTCTCCCCATTACTCGTAATTAAGTAAGATTTTATGATGATAATTATTTTGAGTAATTACCAATAGTGTCCACTGCCTTTAAGCATGTTTGTCAGTAAATTAATGTGCTAAGGGGTAGATTTCACAAAGAGTTAGGACTAGTCTTATCTCGAGTTAGGACCAGTTACTCGTCCTAACTTAGGACTATCCATGCAATTTGTACATCTCCTAGGACTAGTCCTAAGTTAGGACTAGTCCTAACTCTTTGTGAAATCGACCCAAGGTTCACTAGCGTATTTCACAGATTAGCAAGAAAATGAGGCGGTCATTTTACATCACAGCATATTTTGTAGTGGTTTGTCAATGTTCGTGCACAGTAGCCTACGAGGTCAGCATGCCCTCTCCTTTCCACTACAAATGAAAATCGCGCAGGAAGCACAAAATCGGCCGTTAAAGGCAGTGGACACTATTGGTAATTACTCAAAATAATTATCAGCATAAACCCTCACTTGGTAACGAGTTATGGGGAGATGAGTTTGATGGTATAAAACATTGTGAGAAACGGCTCCCTCTGAAGTGACGTAGTTTTCGAGAAAGAAGTAATTTACTACGAATTTGATTTCGAGACCTCAAGTTTGGAACTTGAGGTCTCGAAATCGACCATCTAAACGCACACAACTTCGTGAGACATGGGTGTTTTTTCTTTCATTATTATCTTGCAACTTCGACGACCAATTGAGCTCAAATTTTCACAGGTTTGTTATTTCAAGCATTATGTTGAGATACACCAAGTGAGAAGACTGGTCTTTGCTTTGGACTCTATTGGTAGTTCCTCCCTCAAAATAATTATTATCATAAAACATTTCTTGATTACGACGAGTAATGGGGGGAGGTTTGATTTGTGAGACTCCCTGTAGTGAATAGTTTTCGAGAAAGAAGTAATTTTTCACGAATTTGATTTCGAGACCTCAGATTTAGAATTTGAGGTTTTGAAATCAAGCATCTGAAGAGCACACAAAGAGATACACCAACTGTGAAACTTAGACAGTTACTAATAGTGTCCAGTGTCTTTAAAGGAACACGTTGCCTTGGATCGGTCGAGTTGATCTTTGAAAAGCGTATGTAACCGTTTGTTATAAAATTATTATACATGGTTAGAAAGATGTTGGAAAAGTAGAATATAATGATCCACACACATTTGCCTCGAAATTGCGTGATTTTCCTTTTACTTTGCGAACTAACACGGTCGGCCATTTATGGGAGTAAAAAATTTGACTCCCATAAATGGCCGACCGTGTTTGTCGACGAGGTAAAAGGAAAACCACGCAATTTCGAGTAATACTTGTGTGGCGGTTCATTATAATAAATTTTACTTTTAAAATATCTTTCTAATCATAATATGCATTCTATAACAAACGGTTACATACGCTTTTCAATGACCAACTCGACCGAGCCAAGGCAACGTGTTCCTTTAAGCAGTTATGACCCCCAATGGGCTTCGGCTGTGAATCTGCTCGTCCTAGCTCGTCTGAATCGAGCGCGTGTGTGCAAAGCACATGCATTGTCGATACAACCGCGGGGCAATAGTTAGCCTGAGCCGAATCTAAATCCGAAGCCGTGGTTTCGAAAAGGGCCCTTTATCGCTTGGAATGAGATGCATGTTTTTTTATGCTGGTTATACATCAATAAGTTATCCGATAATTTCTTGTCATCGAAAAAAAAACCTAACAAACTTGTGAGACTTAGAATTGCTTTTTTGAATAACAGGCCCATAATGGGTTTTCTGGCGGGTGAGATGCACGCTTGAAAAATTAATAATGAACAAAATTGCTGACAGCGCCCTCAATAGTTTTCAACGTAATTTTCCTCAAATCAGACAAAAATCCTCACGCTACAAATTCGAAAATTGTGTTTTGGGCTTTTTGTGTTCAAGTTGTATTCCTCCTGAAAATAAACTAAAAAAATTCGCAAAAGCAAGTGTCTGCTGTAATCCAATCAGAATGGAATACCAAGGTGAGTGTTTTGTGTCGTTCTCTTGCCGTTTTATTTGGGAAAATTCGGGGAGAAGACGTTGATTTTGAAGGTGTCGTAAATAGGCGGTGTTTCGGAGATACACATGATAACACACCGGGTGTGTTATCATGTGTATCTCATCTCTGCATGCTGCCCCCTTGCTGCTATGGTTGAGGGTAGGAACTAAGTTCAAGGTTCAAGGTTCATTTTATTTCCACAGTATCAAAAGACAAAAAAACAATATCAAATCAAACAGCAGTCAAAAGAAATCATTACAACAATGAAAAATAATCGTTTCACAACATAGATAGATAGGTTTGAGAAGAAATAGATGCATAACAATGTTCATGGTGTCGTTGACAGTACTGCGGAGTAGTTGCGATAACGTAACCCTCCTGCCGACGGCGTAGCCGGAGGGTTACGAAGCAGACGCAAAAGTCGCAATGTGTGCAGGGCGAAATGGTTAAAAACATACAATTTCGACAGCTACTAGTCACTAAGTCAGCAGATTTGCTCCATTTTTACCACTTTTGAAAATCATGACACAAATTCTAGAAACACGAACTTGATCCTCAATGTCTAATGAATCCTACAATTATCACTCAAAACACCATTGAGGAAATAATTTGAAGAAAAGGCACACAAACTTACATGTACCAGATTCCCGAGCGAAAAAAACGTGTTTGGACCAGGCATTATGACACGGGTAGATTTCGCGCTTTTCAACAACAGAGGGCGGTCGTCATGTGAAGACCTTCACTGCAGTGTGCACAGTCTCTGGTTTATTTGCCGTTATTGAGGTATTTAAAATTTGTTGTCGGCATGTTGTCGGCGCTCTGGACTTGTTATCGTTTTGTCGGCTTTTAGTAGGACCCACTACACTAGTTGTGATAACGTAACCCTCCTGATCCTGCCGACGGCGAAGCCGGAGGGTTTTGACGAAGCATGCTTTAGGGTCATTCCGTGTCAAATCAACCAGTTTTCAGAAAAGTTCCCAGGTGACCCTCTCAGATTTTGATGAAACTTCATCAGAATGATTGGATGTGGCTCAAATGAACACATACAAAAAAGCTAAGTCATACTCCATGTCGTTTTCGAGATATGACCCATTGAAATTTGGTCAAGGCGGCCATTTTGTGCTCGCGCAAGACGCGAAAAGTGATTTTTGTGATAATTTCCAACTTTGAAAGCTCATCATTTAGTTATTGTACCAGGTAGAGAGCTCAAACTTGGTATTCCATCTTACTTCTTGCCAAATTTCATGAATCTGCACTCAATTTAAGAGTATCTCCTTTAATTTTCTAGTTATGGTCACCTAAAGTAGGCACTTTAATCAGCCGAAAGTGTTTTTTGTGATAATTGGGGTCACCCTGTGCCCACATGAGGGGTCAAATGAAACCTATATTCCCTAGTTATTATCTATGGGTGCATGTCTTTACCCATAAGCAATTATAAGTTCACCAATGCATTCATTTAGAAATAGCATGGACCCAAAGTTGGTTCCAGCCAGAAAAAGGTCAAAAAGACCCCGCCCGTCTTGACCCTGGTTGACCCCGCGATCAATTGAAACATTTTTTGAAATTGATACCAGTTAAACATATATATTATATCTACTTATATACCAATTTTCAGCTTTGGCACTCAACTCCTTCATGGTGTGGTGGCAATTTGAATATTATATGTTTTTGGCACATTTTATGGTAATATCATACAGTATACATGTACATGTACATTCATGTACACATACAACACATGGTAATAAATGTTTGAAGCTTGTGTAACTTATTTTTTCTGGCTAGCAAAAAGTAACACCAATGCATTGGCATCTGTGGTGTCTGCATTATACACAAGTACATATTTTGTTTGAGAAAGTAGTGTTTGCATGTGATACACATTAGAGAAGTATTGTTCTAAAATAGTAGTGTATGGAAAGTAATACCAGCGTTTATGCAAATGAGGTAACCATGTGATTGGAAAGTTTAACCAGCATAAACATGTATTTAGCATGGAGGAAACAAAGGGGACTGGGGTTGGGTATAAACCAGAGAAGAATATGACAGACAGTGAGTGTTAAGTACTGGCAGATTTAATTTGTATTGTGTGGTTTGATCCATTTTTCAAGTGAAACTCCACACGGTATACTGGGGTATGGTTCCATACTGGGGTATTGTTCCAATATTTTGTGTGTGTTTAGGAGATTTTTGCAGCACTTTGAGGTACCTGTCTTAAATTATTTATTGCAGTTGAAAACATGCATCATCAACCCATTTCTAAAAACAATATACAAATAAACTTACTTTTTTGCTAGCCAGAACAAAAACAGTTACACAAGCTTCAAACATATATTACCATGTATTGTACATGTGTACATGAATGTACATGTACATGTATACTGTATGATATTACCATAAAATGTGCCAAAAACATATAATATTCAAATTGCCACCACACCATGAAGGAGTTGAGTGCCAAAGCTGAAAATTGGTGTATAAGTAGATATAATATATATGTTTAACTGGTATCAATTTCAAAAAGTGTTTCAATTGATCGCGGGGTCAACCGGGGTCAAGACGGGCGGGGTCTTTTTGACCTTTTTCTGGCTGGAACCAACTTTGGGTCCATGCTATTTCTAAATGAATGCATTGGTGAACTTATAATTGCTTATGGGTAAAGACATGCACCCATAGATAATAACTAGGGAATATAGGTTTCATTTGACCTCTCATGTGGGCACAGGGTGACCCCAATTATCACAAAAAACATTTTCGGCTGATTAAAGTGCCTACTTTGGGTGACCATAACTAGAAAATTAAAGGAGATACATTTAAATTGAGTGCAGATTCATGAAATTTGGCAAAAAGTAAGATGGAATACAAAGTTTGAGCTCTCTACCTGGTACAAAATCTAAATTATGAGTTTTCAAAGTCGGAAATTATCACAAAAACCACATTTTGCGACTCGCGCGCGCACAAAATGGCCGCCTCGACCAAATTTCAAAGGATCATATCTCGAAAACGACATGGAGTATGACTTAGCTTTTTTTGCAACGATCTGCATCATGATCATGAAAACTTACTGATCTTAATGCTTCTGAAGTTGGATATGGGACGCAGAGAAGTGCTATATATTTTTCCGTATTCCACTCGCGCTTGTGTGATAACTTATAATACAACGTATCTCGACCTAGCCTCAAGTTGTTAATATCTCCTAAAATCCTAGGACTAGTCCTAAAGTTAAGACTAGTCCTAACTAACACTTTGTGAAACCGACCCCAGAATTTATTGGGGTGGGGGGAAGGGGCTACAATTTAGGCTAAACATCTCAAATTTGTATTGTTTGTTTCTCCCTATCCATAGGTTTAAACCCCAACCACTCTTTCTCCCAGAGTTACATTCATTCAAGCAGCAGTCTGGAGCCAATGACTCTTGGGTCGCCCCCATCCTCTGGGTTGGGGCACCAAGGCGGGGCAACACACAGTAATCTGTTCCTGCCTGGCTATCTGATGGGGGATGTGGGTCCTGCAGTGTCGGTAAGTACCAATGTTGTAGGCACATTGGGCGGTGCCGGGCGGGCCTGCCCTGTGCCCAATTTCATATGGCTGCTTAAGCACAAAAAATTGCTAAGCACAACAAAATTATGCTTACCAGAATAAGGTAGTCAGCTAAAATACCATTTAACATACAAAGTGTGTTTGGTATCCTGCTTAGTTGTGTTAGCAGAAAATGTTCGAGCATTATTTTGTGCTTAAGCAGCTCTATGAAATTGGACCAAGAACTAACAAAAATCTGAGAAAATTACACTGTGCTGCCCAGCACAGATTTCCCCCTGATTGCACTTCAGATTGCACTAAAATTGGTCTACATATTAGTTAGGACAGGCCGAGAGTTGTCATTTATAGCTAAACTTCCTTAGCCCAGTAAGCAAACATTCAGCTGTATTCTGTACTGCTTGAAGTCTGTTCAAAGGATGGCTTAGGCCAGTCAAGAAGACTGAAACAAAAAATCAAGTAAAGTTTTTAAATTGTTTATGTTTGTAGCAGGCCTGTATGCTTCGTTTTTGAAAAGCCCAGAGCACTAGGACTTATTTTATTTTATGCAAGTCGCCCAAAACAAGACTTAAGCCACTCTTGGTAGGGCTACAAGGAAGAAAACATAGACACGCAGAAACTCAGTGGAGCTGAAGGTAGGAATTGACATTCCTCTTAAAAGATGGAAGATCATAGGATGAAGGGAAACATGCACCAGGCAAGGAGTTCCAAAGAGATGCAGTACGAGGGAAAAAGCTACTGGAGTAGCTTTGTTCTACATCTCGGCACATCCACAGTATAAGGATGATAACAAGCAGAAAGCCTGGTCTCGCGCTCAAACACCCTGACAGGAGGAACAAGGTTGAATAGACTGGTGGAACATTTACCATGGAAATATCTGTAAAACAGGCAAAGGCTGGCTACAGACCTTCGGTGAGAAAGGGGTTGTAGTGTAGTTCCTAACTCTCCTCCAACCAGGTTTATAACCAATGACAATGACCAGGGATCAATTGACCAGGGACCATGACCAATGACCAGGGACATGGACGCAATCGCCTCTGTTGCCTCTGTGAAGTATCAGGCCTGCTGTAGTGTCCCAATATAATAATATTTTCTTCTCATGTTTCTCTTAGCCCTCAAGCAGTAGATTGTGGTCCTCGTCCAGGACCAGCCCACCTAAGAGTTTAACCCCCTCTAACCTCGGTGCTAGAGATAGCGGAGCCAGCATTGCAAGGTCCGATAGTAGGATGTCCCATAGGTAAGTATGTCATGGCCTAGCAGTTAAGAGCACCGGATTCAAACTCTGATGTTTCCGATCAGTAGAGTGTGGGTTCGAGTCCCGATTGTGACACCTGTGTCCTTAAAAGAACACGTTGCCTTGGCTCGGTCTAGTTGGTCATTGAAAAGCGTTTGTTATTAAATGCATATGGGTAGAAAGGTGTTGTTAAAGAAGAATACAATGATCCACACAAACATGCCTCGCAATTGCACGGTTTTCCTTTTACCTCGTCGACTAACACGGTCGACTATTTATGGGAGTCAAATTTTTGACTCCCATAAATGGCCGACCGTGTTAGTTAGCAGAGTAAAAGGAAAACCACGCAATTTCGAGGCAAATTTGTGTGGATCATTGTATTCTACTTTAAAATGATCTTTCTATCCATATGCATTTTATAACAAACGGTTACAGGCGCTTTTTATAGACCAACTCGTCCGATCCAAGGCAACGTGTTCCTTTAAGTGAGACACTTAACCATGATGCTTTGTCCTTCGGTTGGTCTGTGAAGTCGTTGGTGCTGTGTGCTGGCATGGTTTGGCTTCATTTCAGTAAAAATATTTTTTTATATTGACAACATTTACAAAAAGCCATGGCAATTAGTTTGAGAGGTTTTCTGTACATTTGAGTATAAATTTGCTGCATTGTTCTCCGGTCGGTAGAATGTTCATTTAGTCTCTGTGCAGGTCAGCAAAAGCTAGTGTCGATCACCAGGCCTGGAATTTCATCTTTGAAAGGGCAGGGCCATTTTCATTTTGCAAAGGGGCACTTTCATTGGAAATCCCTTAAGTCAATTGGAAACATTTGATGGGGCACCAAGGCCAAGCCATGGGGCACCAAGGCCAAGCCCAGGGGCACCAAGGCCATGACCGCCGTGGCCTGCGTGTAATTAAAGACCTGGGTTACACCCGACCAATGCTGACCGATGTGGCTTCAACACTACAGTCTGTTTTCAATGTCATCACTCTATTCCATAGAGTTATATATAAGAACTAGAAGGCGCACTGGCCTTTATACGCGACCCGGCATGCGCGCAGGCGGCCATTTTCTAAGTTGAAAAACAGGCATCGCACAGCGTGTGTTTAAGCGGCCATTTTGTAAGTTGACAAAACAGCATCGCTTAGCGTTCAATGAACACAAACTCCAAAGTGTACTTCATACACAACGCGCGTACAGAATGGCGCGTGTGTCTCCGTGCGGTCGCGTCGCGTTTGTGCAAGAAGCATCACCAGTGCGCCCTCTAGTTCTTATAATATGTAACTCTATGCTCTCTTCATAATGGGCGCACCTTCTCCAACTTGGACACCCTGCTGAACTACCTTTTTTTCTTGCAGGCCTTCTGTTACGCGGACACCCAAAGATAAGACTGGGGCACCTCCAGTAGCTGCTTTGTTTGATAATGTAGAATCACTAAAGAGCAGTCCGGCAGTCGGAGGAATGATGTACAGTGGGACCCCAGAAAGGCAACAGGTAATTAAATATTAAGTTTCATTTACATGTGATTTGTGGAGAACAGGTGGATAACTTTCCATATCACGCCACCACTTTTTCACTCATTAAGGGATACATTCATCTCATTGAGGTAAATTAGATACTCCATTATTTCATATCGAATGAAAAAGTGGTGGCGTGATACGGAAACTATTCCAAACAGGTCATTATTTGTTTTGCCATGTATCACTTTCTCAACAGTGAACTGTCATATATTGACGTACATATAGGACTCCTTGATTTAATGATATAGGACGGGTAAATTGCTCCCACAACAAACGATCGCGCATGTTCGTCCAAGCATTGTCCTGATCAGGAACATGCTCAGATCTCAACAAAAATGTCTTTGTTTGCCAACTTTTATTTCCTTTTTGTTGTGCCAAGAACTTGCTATTCAATTTTTTGCAGAGAGATCATTCTCAGTATATGACCCCAAAATGTGGAATAAGCTTCCTGTACAAATTAGAATTGTCAGCTCACTTTTCTCATTCAATACACTCCTTAAAGGCAGAGGACACTATTGGTAATTACTCAAAATAATTATTAGCATAAAACCTTACTTGGTAACTAGTAATGGGGAGAGGTTAATGAAATAAAACATTTTGAGAAACGGCTCCCTCTGAAGTAACCTAGTTTTCGAGAAAGAAGTAATTTTCCACGAATTTGATTTCGAGACCTCAAGTTTAGAATTTGAAATCTTAAAATCAAGCATCTGAAAGCACACCTTTTCATGTGACAAGAGTGTTTTTTTTCTTTCAACTCCGACAACCAATCGAGCTCAAATTTTCACAGGTTTGTTATTTTATGCATATGTTTTGTGATACACCAAGTGAGAAGACTGGTCTTTGACAATTACCAATAGTGTCCACTGGCTTTAACGTTTACCTGTTCCATCAGGCTTACTAACTAGTCATCTTTGCATTAGAGCAAACTTTGGATGTTGGCGCTCTATAAATCATGACTTTTGATTGATTGACTGATTGATTGATTGATTGATTGATCTTTGAAATATTAAACTAGTTTTTGTTTTAAATCAGCTGGATTTATCAATGTCGAGAACCCCTATGCAACCACAGGCTTCATTTAATGCTGGTAAGTATTATTTTAAAACTCCAGGCCTTGATAACGAGAACGAAACCGAGAATGTTAACAATACACACCCTCCATTGGTTGAATAAGCGTGGGCGTATTCTGCGTGGAGCAATTCAACCAATAGAATGAGTTCTCTTTGCGTCGTGATCATTATCGTTTTAGTTATCGGTGCAGTGTGATTCTGCCTTTAGGGTCAAATTCCTAGGTTTCAATGGGTAGTCATGCGCTAGTCACAAGCAAAAACTTCATGCCAACCCGTGAAACATGCTTGTCGTAGGTGCAGAATTCCCTGCTTCCGTAAGCGCCGATTCTGTGCTTACGGTAAAGCAGAGCCATAAAATTTGGCTCTGAACTGCAGAATATACATGTAGAACCATTTCATTTCTCTGCACTGTTTTGGCTGTATGTTTCAAACTATGTTTTGTTGCGCCCATTTTCAGGCACCCCTGGAAGTAGTCGACTGTTCTCACCTTGCATCAGGCAGACACCTTCATCACCTGCTCAGATTGATCCATTCTACACACAGGGGTGAGTGGTTTAATTAATACCAGGGCTCGCCCTTAACACTAGCCGGCATATATTGTCTGTTAAAAAATGCTTGGGCTAGTTAACACCACTTCTCAACTTGCCCTGTGCGCTACTTAAAACTGTGCAACCTTCTTGTTTCAAATACTCATTTATTTCACTCAGATATGAATTATACTTTTTTTAAATTTTTTTTATGTGTTAATTTATTTTTTGAGTGTAACTTTATTTGCCTAATTCTGGTTTTGAGCTGCTACCACTAATGCTTCAGAAAGATACACTTATGACAACCAAAAGGGTACCAAAACTTCCTTAGGGCATCCTTCAACATCTCGGTCAGGGAAACCACCAGGTCCCGGGTCCTCGGCGCCTCCCGTCTCTTCCCGCCTGCAGACGGGTCGGCCATCGGGCTAGTGGTCATCTGGTCCGTTCACCGGCAGCCCACGGTAGGCCGAGGGGGGCTAGGTTAGGGTTAGGGTTAGCATTTGGTCTTTTCCGCCTCTCGGCCAATGCAGCCACCGGTTGCTGGGGCTCAGGGCCGTGGAGTCCAGGGGAGATGTGAAACCCAGAGTTTATTAGCCCGGTTGGCTACTTAACAAGAAGCTTTTAAAAGACCAAAGCCTGAGTACGTACTCTAGGTTTAGTTGATGTGTAACAGGTTTTTGTTATGATTTGAGATTGAACAAAGAAACATTTACCAGAGTGGGACTCGAACCAACAACCTCCGGATTAATGTGCGAGCGCTCTACCAACTGAGCTATGTTGGGCAGTCTCCGCATTTTGTCAAAATCTTTCTTCCTCGGGAATGCCAGTCAGAAGCCATTCAACCGTCATTGCTGTGTAGCAAGGGATCCCACCCAAATTACAATACAACCTAGGAAGCGGCTGTCTATGCTCTACCATTTGAGCTATCTAGCCCTATGTTTGCGGTATCACTATTTTGTCAATATCTTTGTTCGAGGTGCCAGTCAGAAGCCATCCAACAATTAAACTGCCGTCTACATGTGTAGCTAGGGATCCCACCCAAATTACAATACAACCTGGGAAGCGGATGTCTATGCCCTACCAACTGTGCTATCTAGCCCTATGTTGGCGGTCTCCCTATTTTGTCAATATCTTTGTTTGCGGTGCCAGTCAGAAGCCATTTAACTGTTAACTGCCATTTAGCCCAGGATCACACGGCTGCCTGCTTTCTACCAACTGAGCTATCTACATGTAGTCCTATACTGGTGGTCTCCTTTTTTCCCGCTATCTTTGTTCGGGGTGCCAGTCAGAAGCCATTCAAATTCAACCGTTAACTGCCAGGTAGCCAGGGATCGCACGTAAGTTACAATACAACCCGGGAAGCGGCAGCCAGGGAATCACCTTAAGGGGATGCGACTTTAAAAGTCCTCTCGGTCTTGACACTTTTTGTTGCGGCATGGTTCATCATGCCTTTATGGATTTTCATTCTTCTAAAATTGGCACTGGACAAGTGAATGAACTCGTAGTCATTCATACAGGGATTTCTGTTTTATTCACTAATTCTAACTTCAAATACATAAAATTTAAGACAATTACATGTAGGTGAAAATTAAAAGGAGAAAAAAAACATTTCTATAAATTACTGTTGAATATCTCTGATAAGTTTTTTTCATCCAGATCATACAATTTTTTTAACTTAAAGTCTTTGTTAGCTTTCGTCGTTCTGAAATTGGCCATGGATGAGTGAATGTCAAAGTTGTTCAAAAGATGATTTTCGATTTTGTCCACTAATCTAAGGTTAAGATTAAGAAAACAAGTAAGATTAAAAAGGGAATATAATATTTAAAAAAAAGTCTTTTCTTAAACACTCAGTTGAATATTTCTGATATTGTTTTTGTCATCCAGGTAAAACAATAATCGTTTTGACTTTCCAGGCCACAAAGTTGACTTTTGCTTCGTAAAATATTTAAACAAACAACACTGAGTGATTATTTCAGTAAACACTTTTGCTCTTCTACTGATCTTTGCAAGTATTTCTCTCCGACTGTGGACAAATTGTTGCCCAGGTTGCTAATTATTCGTAACAACATGTATAGTGGCCCCACTCACATATACGATTGTACGTCTGGTGAACAGGATAAATTTAATGTTAAATGTCTTGGCAAAGAAAACAAATAACACAACCGGGATTTGAACCCACACTCTGAGAAAATCATCATTAGATTTTAAGTTTGATGCTCAGACCGCTCGATCATGACACTTTTTGTTGCGGCATAAATCATAATGTTTAATTGGTTTTATTCTTCTGAAATTTTTCCCTGGATGTGTGAATTTTTGTAGTCATTGAAAAAGTGATTCCAAAAAGTGATTTTTGTCGTAATCACTAATCCTAGCTTAAAAAGCATTACAATTAAGACAATAAGGTTAATTAAAGACAGTGGACACTATTGGTAATTGTCAAAGACCAGTCTTCTCACTTGGGGTATCTAAACATATACATAAAATAACCAACCTGTGAAAATTTGAGCTCAATCGGTAGTCAAAGTTGCGAGATAATAATGAAAGAAAAAAACACCCTTGTCACACGAAGTTGTGTGCTTTCAGATGCTTGATTTCGAGACCTCAAATTCTAAACTTGAGGTCTCGAAATCAACTTCGTGGAAAATTACTTCTTTCTCGAAAACTACGTCACTTCAGAGGGAGCCGCTTCTCATAATGTTTTATACCATCACTCGTTACCATCCCCATTACTCGTTACCAAGTAAGGTTTTATGCTAATAATTATTTTGATGAATTACCAATAGTGTCCACTGCCTTTAAAAGTAGAAAATACATTTTAAAAGATTCCTCCTAAACTACTCTGATAAACTTTTCTGATGTTTTTTTTCTTCATCCAGATAATAGGGCCTCGGGCTTAAATTACTTTCAAACAAAATTGAATTTTCCGTCCAATTTGACTTTGTTAGCATTCGGCGTTCTGCACTTGGCCCTGGATGAGTTAAAGGAACACGTTGCCTTGGATCGGACGAGTAGGTCTATAAAAAGCGTTTGTAACCGTTTTTTTTATAAAATGCATATGGTTGGAAAGATGTTCTAGAAGTAGAATACAATGATCCACACAAGTTTGCCTCGAAATTGCGGGGTTTTCCTTTTACTGTGCGAACTAACACGGTTGGCCATTTATGGGAGTCAAAAACTTGACTCCCGTAAATGGCCGACCGTGTTAGTCGACGAGGTAAAAGGAAAACCGTGCAATTTCGAGGCATGTTTGTGTGTATCATTGTATTCTACTTTTACAACATCTTTCTACCCATATGCATAAAAAAAAACGGTTACAAACGCTTTTCAAAGACCAACTTGACCGATCCATGGCAACGTGTTCCTTTAATGTAAATGTTGTACAAAAGATAATTTTTGTTTTCTTCACTAAACTAAGGTTTACAAACTTTAAGAATAAGAAAATTAAATAAATTATAGAGAAAATAAAATTGCTTAAAACAGTCTTTTCTTAAACACTCAGTTGAACATATCTGATATTTTTTGTTTGTCATACATTCAGATAAAACACTAGTACATTTTGAATTTCCAGTCCATAAGCTTGACTTCCGCTTTGTAGAATATTGAAAAACACGTTTTGATTATTTCTGTAAATAAGTTTGCTGTTCTACACCTATCTTTGCAATAATTTCTTTAAAACCATTTCTTCAACTCAAAACATAGGCAGTATTTGGTTATCGCAAGACTAAACAATGCTTAGCAAAACCTGATTGTCAAAACTTTACTGTACTTTCAAACTTGTTTTTATTGGAACAGTTCTTATGTCTTGTATATTTGGTTTGCGGTAACACCATGTGTGTATCTACTTGCCAGGTAGAGTTGTTCTTAGGGAACTGTCTTGCTTTATTCTACTGCCGTGGAGTAGATAATCGGAGGTTCGGGAGACTTCTCAGTTCTGAAAAGAACTGTCCTGCTTTTTAACTATTACCAGGGCGGATGGTATAGAAATTAGACTGGACTACTACTTTAGCTTATAGGATTGTAATTAACTGTACTGTCGCGGAGTCAGTTCTGAAATTGGTCTCAACGTTTTGACTAGCTTGCTCTAGTCATCGTCAGGAGACTGAGGTTCTTGATCCATGGTCAAATCTCTGGACTCTTCCCCCACACGAAGCAGTGTGGAAAGTTGTGGTACGACAATCTGATTTTCACATCTCTTCTCAACATTTCACAATATTTATATTTTATCATTATATTTTTAAAGTGTCACTAGTTAAATTCTAAGTCCTACAAATACAAATTACTTAGATCACTTATTATATCAATATAATCAGTTCACGTGCCATGTAATTCTACTATCCAACAGCATGTGTGCTGCTATAATCACAATAGAATAAAAAGAGAAAATAACATTTCGAAAAGTCTTTTCTTAAACATTTTGTAATAGGCCTAATTGTTCGATTCTATTTCCTTCCGACAAAAAAGAAGTTTTGAATTTCCAGTTCAGAATTTTAACTTCTGCTCTGTATACTTAAAAACACACCTTGATTATTTCAGTAAACAATTTGGCTGATCTTTGAAATTATTTCTTTACCAACAAACTTAGCTGGTTATCGCCATCAATTGTTTGGTTAAACAATGCTGGACGAAATCAGATTGTTGCATCGTTGAGACTTTACCATCTTGAGGCCAGGCCTCCGTTGAACTAAAGTCTAGATAAATGTGTTTTATTGTCAATTCATGAACCATCCAGTCAAATTTGTTGTACAGCAATCTGTTTTTCTCTTTCTCTTCTCAACATTCCACAATAGTTAGCATAAATGTTTTAAAATGTCAAAAAATAAATTCTAAGTCCTACAAAAACAAATCACTTATATGTACCACTGTAAACCACTCAAGTGCTTGGTATTTCTATTGTGCACCTAAACAATCACACAATATTTGCACACAAAAATGTGTTATAAATAAGGGAATCAATGTGTGGTGAAGAGGTTTTCAACTAGTGATTTAATCCCAACGAGGCCTGGTTCTTGATAATTTTACCGAGACGAAGTTGAGGTAAATTATCAAGAACCAGGCCTCGGCGGGTTTAAACCACTAGTTGAAAACCGATAAATACCTTTTCGGTCAAAAAACATCAACACTTTTTGGTCAAAAAGTAAAATAAATGCAAAATTTTAAATTGTACAATAATTTCTTTCAACACAACACCCCTCCAGCTATGAAATAGTAAGGCCCTCGGCCCGATCGGGTAAACAACTTATAAGGGAATGCTGTGCGCGTCGTGCGTATCGCGTGATGTGGCATGACTGTTTCAGCCGTTGCTCTCGACCAATAGGAATGACAAATCTGTCTTAAAAGAACAGGTGCAAGCTCGCGTGTCACGCCCATGTTTCAACACTTTTTACTGGTCATAAACAAAGGTTTATACACACCCACGTGACGCGCTCTCCACCAATAGGAATAGCGAAACTGTCTGAGGTATGAATTATAAATAAATTATATGTACTTCATTGGATCACTTGCTTAAAGGCACTGGACACCATTTGGTAATTACTCAAAATGATTTTTAGCATAAAACTTACTTTGAGCAACTTTGAGTAATGAGCAACTGAGAGCTGTCGATAGTGTACAATGTAAAACGGCTCCCTCTGAAGTAACATAGTTTGTTGAGATAGAGGTAATTTTTTGATCAAATATTAAAAGACTTCAAGCCTGAAGCCTTTTTTATGCATCTGATTGAAAGCACACAAATTTGTGCAACAAGGGTATTTTTTCTTTCATTATTCTCTTGCAACTTCGATTAACAATTTAGTTTACTTTGACAACTACTAAAGGTTTCCAATCCTTTGAATAGCACAAGCATGGGATCTACATGTACAACAAGTATGTTTCATCTTCAATTCAACAATAAAACCGATACAAGTTTTCAACTTTCAAAACAAAATAGCTGGCCGCTCGGAAAAGTTTATAAATAAACTTTTACCTTAATTCGCTTCACAACACATTTCAACACTTGGTAAATGCTACTTTCATAAAATGTCAAATGACAAATTCTAGTAAAGAATATTCTACAATAAAACAATAATTTTTCATTTCACTGCAATAGTCAAACAGTCGGTATCTAATATCTGATTTCATAATTCCGATGTTTGTATACTGAATGGAAATCAACTTTAGAATGATGTTAAATTAAATTATACCGCTGTGAATGTTTTCGTAATGCCCACCAACAAACAGTCGGCAGTTCCTTTGTCAAAGAAATTTGAGCCTTCTCATTAAAATTGAATTTTTAGTTGATCTTTGTACTAGAATTTATTGGAAATTGTTTTTGTTGTAGTTTTTGTTGACCTTTCTTTTCTTCCTTTTTTAAAACATTGATAGCGTTAACAAGGTTAAAAGGGCCTACCGTTGATGTGTTCTTGATCTCTGTGCTCAAATGGAGAGTCTCAGGCATTCTTCATGTTTTTAGTTACAGCGAAGAAAATAACCTTTCCAGTTCAACAAGTCAATCACTTCATGTCCCATAAACCCTGGCCTTTGTAAGAGTTTGAATTCGAAAAAACTTGCTGTGTTTTCATGATGCAATTTTTAATAATCCCCACTCCAGTTGTTCCATCTTATTCCCTGTACCTGTTCAATGAGTTGATAGTTACAAAACTTGCCGTATTTTCATGCTGCATTTCTTCAGGGAGTATTCATATCCTTTCCAGCTGAACCATTGTACTCCCTGTGCATCTAACACCTCTCCCTGTGGATAGTATTTACCATTCAGATGAGCTTGAAAGCAAGTATTAAACCACCAGGCACCTTCATGTCGCTCGGCACAATTGAAACCAGACCCTGCATCATTGTCCTGATCCTTTGTTGAGAATGATTGGCCATCATGCCATGGCATTGAATCACCTGCTGGACTCTGAGCATCATATGAACCAACCTGGAGAGTGTACTTGGCACCTGTAACAGCAAACTCACCATAAGAAGCCCACGATGTGTTGGACTGCCAATCTTCCATATCTACTCTGAGTTGCCATTGACCTGATCCAGTAAGGTCACGCAGGATGTCATTCCCCAGCCAGAACTCATTCTGTAGATCACCAAACCCAGATTGGTATTCAGCCCAGGTACGGTAAAAGTCAACTGAGCCATCTTGTCTCCTCTGGAACACGATCCAGCCTCCTCCATCTGTCTCCATATCACAGTAAACCTGTAACCCATCAGTCAGACTTAGTGAAGGAAAGATGGTGTATAAACAATTGATGTGGTAGCCAGCTTGATACAACTCCAGACAACTGCTGTAACTTGTAATGGTTGGTAGTGAAAATGAAAAAGTATCCAAGTTGTCGTCATAGTAGGCGCTCCCTTGAATCTCAACAAAGTCATCAGGGTTGTGAGCTCTGCTGGCATTATTCAACTCACAAATACCTTTTATGATGTGATAGTTGAATGATGCACACTGTGGATCTATAGAGCAGTCTCGCCCACAGATCACAGGAGAAGATACAGTCTTCCACTGAAACTCATGATTCAGTAAGGCACGGTTTTCAGCCAAGTAGAAGGTTTCCCCAGTGAACTGTCGTAGAGTCTCACTCTGACAGGATTGTGCCATCAAGGTCAAAAACAGGGATGTGATAACAACTATCATGATCAAGCTTGAGAGGCATATAAAAATGTAAAAATTCCTGAAGGAAACTGTATTGAATGAAAAGACAAGAGTTACATGTAGATTTCAGTCAACCTTATACTCTCTGGATTACAGTATCTTGATATCCTTTCATCGGTTGTTTCTTCACTGAAGTGATGAAGATCAGAGGAGTTTGGTTATTTTGAAGGCAGCCTAGCATAGTACGTCAGTGCTGTTACTAATGGTAACTAAGGGGTAACCCATAGTAACAAGTAAATAACAACACTTTGTACCTTTTGATTGGTCCTTTCTGGCAATGTCATGAATATTTATGAGCGTTCTCTGGCAAATCTATATCAAGGTGAAGTTATGGACTTGATCGTCTGCTCAACACGTTTTCCTTTAATTAAATTTAACTAGTTGTTGAGTGATAACCAAATTGCACAAATTAAGGTCTTAATTAGTTGAGGCGTAGCAGAGAAGGACGTGCTCCTACCATGCTAACCTTGATTCCATCATCATATTAGGCAATGTCATGAATATTCATGAGCATCAGGCAAGTCTAATATCCAAACCAAAGTAAACTTGACCTTCTGTGTAACACGGTTTCCCGTTTATGTAATGTAATTATTAGTTGAGTGACAACCAATTTTCACAATTAAGGTTTTAAATGATAAGGAGTTGCAGAGAAGAACGTGCTCATACCATGCCAATTTGGATTACTGCCTCCTCCACTTCAATGCCTGAAGGTCTTTGATGTTTCCGAAGACTGGCCTAAAATTGTTGTAGATAAGTTATTAGAAGTAGAGAGTACAAACTTCATCTAGTGCACCACACAATCAAGACTTTAATATGTACAATGTTAGACTTTTCAAGTAAAAGCTGTAGGCGACTTCAGAGTGCGCTAGGTTTTGATAATTCAGAGACTTTCTTAAATAATAAGAATGCTGTGAATTTACCTGCAGCTCTAGAGGCAAGAGTCAAAACTGTTTGCATAATATTCGCTTTCATTTGGCCAGCCTTTAAGTTGAGATGGTCGTGTGGACCGTACGCTCAATACATAGGAACAATTAAGCCCTTGATCTCTGTGTTCGTATGAAGAGTCTCGGGGCATTCCTTACAGCGAAGAAAAAAACATTTCAGTTCAACAAGTCAATGAATTCATGTTCCCACAGCGCTTGGGTAAGAGTTTGAGTTTATATTACTTCCCGTATTTTCATGCATATATTTCTTCAGGGAGTATGTAATGATCCCCACTCCAGTCATTCCATTTAGTTCCCTGTCTTTGGTCAATGAGTTAAGATTTGCCGTATTTTCATGTGGCATTTCTTCAGGGAGTAGCGATGTCCTGTCCACTAGGCCCATTGTATTCCCTGTCCATATGACACGTCTCCCGGTAGATAGTATTTACCATTCAGATGAGCAGTAAAGCAGCCATCAAACCACCAGGCACCTTCTTGCTCAGCAATCATTGTCCTGACTGAGAAAATGATCCATAAGTAACCTATTGAACCCAGAGCCAAACAGCCATTGGTTATTTGATATGGTAATGAGCTGGTTTTTGTTTTTAGCAAATCTTTTCTTTTTTCTGTTCCTTTAATATTTCAATTGACAATGTTAACATGATTAAAAATCCTACCGTTGATGAGTTGTTGATCCCTGTGTTCAAAGGGATAGTCTCTTGGCATTTCTTACAGCAAAGAAAATAACCTTTCCAGTTCAACATGTCAATCAATTCATGTTCCAACAATTCGCTTGGGTAAGAGTCTGAGTTTTTGAATGGCTTGGTTGCCATATTTTCATGCTGTATTCCTTGAGGGAGTAATAATCCCCACTCCAGTTGTTCCGTTTTATTCCCTGTCCCTGGTCAATTAATAGTTGGTCAATTGGAAGAGTTGATAGTTACAGAACTTGCCGTATTTGCTAAACAGCTGAACTTGCTAAACAGTCAATATTATCACTAAATTGCTTTATTTTTTACTTGTTTTTATTTTTGTTTGTTTTTTTGTTACATGGTTTTACTCCAATTTGTAATTGCCCTTAGCAATTAAAACAAATTCATTGGCTAGTTCATTGATAACTCTGAATGTGCTTTGTGAAATCAAAACCTGCATTATACTAATCCATTGGTATGAAAACTGCTCTAGAAGTGGCATACATGTAGTCCGTGGGTTTGAATCCCACCCGAGTAATATGGACTTTTGTTCACAGGACTCAGGGAAGGTTCTCGGCAGTGCTTAACACTTAGCCTGGGCGACTAGTGTGGCTAGTGTCAAAGTCAAAACTAATACTTAGTCGAACTGCAACTACAAACCGTTGTTCAACTACTTGAATAATCATGCCGCCATGACTAATAATTGTCGTGACTTCCTGCTTGGTGAACCAATTGTGTTTCTCATGACTATTCACACCATCACAATCAGACATCAGCCTTGACCCATTCCTTTCCTTGTGAATTTTACTATTTTGCGCCTGCGGCAAAGAGTACAATGTATGCCGCAATGCATCTTGAGAATTTAAATTAAGAATTAGTTGGGACTACATGTACATGTAGGTGTAGCGACTATAAGCAGCGACTATATGAGGCAGGACTAGTAGAGTAATAAATTTATCTTACATGTATACTTTAACACACTTAACCAAACCGCGGTAGGCCTATACATTTTCTGGAATTCCTTGTCACAAAATGGGATAAATTTACGTGTAAGATGAATATTGGCTATTGGGGGTTTTATCCCGTGGACCCAAGGGGTTGTGGGTTTGAATCTCACCCAAGGAATGCCTTGGTTATTGGTACCTCTTTTGGGCCTTTGGCATTCCTTGACCCATCTCAACTCCTGTGGAGTATGCAGCACCAGCATCCCAATGGGCACACATGTTGCCATTAATCATTCACAACAATGTTAACAAGGTCCACACTCACAGGTACAGGTGACAGTTACGCATGTCAATTAAAAAAATGTTTTTGTTTTATTCACTCATCTAAGGTTTACATAACATAAACAGCATTAATACAGATAAAATTAAGGTAAAATAAAAGGAGAATAATGTGCTTTCAAAAAGTCTTTTCTTAAACACTCAGGAATTTTGAACATTTCTGATATTGTTTTTGTCAACCAGGTAAAAACAATAACTGTTTTGACTTTCCAGTCCACAAACTGCTTCTCAAAATATTTAAAAACACAGTGATTAGCCTATTTCAGTTCATAATTTTGCTGATCTACTGATCTTTGCAAGTATTTCTCTCAGACTGTTGACAAATTGTTGCCCAAGTTGCTAATTATGCACACAACATGTACATTGGCCACACTCACAGGTACCAATATACTCCTGGTGAAGAGGAACAATTAATGTTAAGTGTCTTGGCAAAGAATACAAATAACATGTCAGGGATTCAAACCCAAACTCTGAGGACATACATAATCATTATGATTTTAGTTTAATGCTTAGGCCGTTTGGTCATGAAACTTTGTTGCGGCATGGATCATAAAATCTTAATTGGTTTTCATTGTTCTGAAATTGGCCCTGATTGTGTGAATTTCTGTATAGTCATGCAAAAAGTTTTGCTTTCTTTAAATCACTAATTCTAGCTTTAAATAAATAAAAATTAAGACAATACAGTTAATTAAAAGTAGAAAATACACTATTGAAAATTCTTCCTTTGAAATAACTCTGTTGAACATCTGATACACTTTTTCCCATCAAGATAATGTAGGGGAATTTTTTTTTATATAGATTTCCAGTCCATACGTTTGACTTGTTAGCTTTCGTTGTCCTTAAATTGGCCCTGGATAAGTGAATGTCAAAATAGCTCAAAAGGTGATTTTCATATCACTAATTTAAGGTTTACATACTTAAAGATTAAGAAAACAATTTTAATTAAAAAGAGAAGAATTATTATTAAAAATTCTTTTCTTAAACACTCAGTTAAACATTTCTGATATGGGTTTGACATCAGATAGAACACATGCCTTTTGACATCCTGTCCACAAAGTTGACTTCCGCGTCGTTAATTATTTAAAAACATATTAATTTTGATTATTTCAGTAACTAATGTTTCTATGTACACCAATCTTTGCAATGATTTCTTAGAAACAATTTCTTTAGCTCAAAATTCAGCTGGCTTTTTGGTTTCAACCGATGGTTAAACCATGCTTTTAAAACAAAATCAGATTGTCAACTGTTTACTGTACCTTCACACTTAGTCTTGATGGAACTAATGCCTTTACATAATCAAAGGTTTGATAGATTCTTGATCATATATAGGATTTGAGGCATTGCATAGTGAGGTATCAATGTATATTTGGTTTGCGGTAACACCATGTGTGTGTCTACTTGCCAGGTAGAGTTGTTCTTAGGGAACTGTCTTGCTTTATTCTACTGCCGTGGAGTAGATAATCGGAGGTTCGGGAGACTTCTCAGTTCTGAAAAGAACTGTCCTGCTTTTTAACTATTACCAGGGCGGATGGTATAGATATTAGACTGGACTACTACTTTAGCTTATAGGATCGTAATTAACTGTACTGCCGCGGAGTCAGTTCTGAATTGGTCTCAACGTTTTGACTAGCTTGCTCTAGTCATCGTCAGGAGACTGAGGTTCTTGATCCATGGTCAAATCTCTGGACTCTTCCCCCACACGAAGCAGTGTGGAAAGTTGTGGTACGACAATCTGATTTTCACATCTCTTCTCAACATTTCACAATATTTATATTTTATCATTATATTTTTAAAGTGTCACTAGTTAAATTCTAAGTCCTACAAATACAAATTACTTAGATCACTTATTATATCAATGTAATCAGTTCACGTGCCATGTAATTCTACTATCCAACAGCATGTGTGCTGCTATAATCACAATAGAATAAAAAGAGAAAATACCATTTCAAAAAATCTTTTCTTAAACATTTTGTAATAGGCCTAATTGTTCGATTCTATTTCCTTCCGACAAAAAACAAGTTTTGAATTTCCAGTTCAGAATTTTAACTTCTGCTCTGTAAATTTAAAAACACACCTTGATTATTTCAGTAACCAATTTGGCTGATCTTTGAAATTATTTCTTTACCAACAAACTTAGCTGGTTATCGCCATCAATCGTTTGGT